>NW_028301608.1:45625000-46250000 GCF_987345545.1 Pholcus phalangioides | reverse complement strand
ACCACAGCACCCTTTGTCAGGAGCGCCGCGGAGTAGTGGCCCAACAAACGTGTTTTTTTTTGGAAGAGATTTTTTTGGATAAACGTTCATTAGGGTAACGGAGCATCACGGTGTGGAAAAAGTTTGAGAACCCCTGCGTAGTTATTAATTTTTAAAATGTGTCCAGGACACTCTTTATCCTGTGTCACAGTAAACTATAACGAAAAACCCGTGGCACATGTCGCAACTGAAATATTAATTCACATAGAGCGATTACTTTTATTCTACTATTTTATTATTATTACATTCGAATGGTTCGAATATATTTACTGCCACTATATATATTTATTTCATGATGCAGAAATGGATGGGGGAAGGGGGGGGGGCTGTTATCGCAACGAGAACATTTTGTAATGCCAAGAGGAAAATGAATGGCGCAAAACGATACATGTCTCAACATTTCATGTCACAACGCCTAATTGTGTCTGTATTTTAGCAGCTCAAAGCTGTTACCGCTCGAATCCGCGCATGAAACATGAGAAAGAAGTTCTTTATCTGGCGACCACCGATGGATGGCACCTTCATTTCCCACCAAACTCCACTGGTTGTTGGTGTGCTATAAATTAAGTCACTGGCTATTAGCCGTGCGTCAATACAGGCAGAAGTTAGATTTTAAATACGTGCCTGTTTCGACACTCACTCACTGGTGAACCATTTATACGGCCGTATTCACCGACAGAGTACAATCACTGGTTAAAGGATTAGCGATCGACACGGATTGGTTAAACTCCTCAATTTAAACAATCCGTTTCGATCTTCAATCCATTCACCTGCGATTGCAGTTTGAACTGTGTTGGTGAATACGGCCGTGAATTTCGTACTTTGAAACTGACGTCGCAATGGGAACTGATTGCGCGCAAGTAAAGAGCATTGCTTATTTAGGTATTCTTGGGGGGTCATTCACGTATTACGTCAGCATCGAGGGGGGAGGGGGTTTCAGATTTGCTGACTTTTGATGACGGGGGGGGGGGGGGTTTGAAGGTTGCTTACATAATCAGCCACCTCTTTTTGAAGATATTAAATATTCTAAGCTGCTGACGAAATTTTGATGACAGGGGAGGGGGGTCAAAAATGGTTGAAAATCTGCTTACGTGATACTTGAATGGCCCCTATTCACATATCATAATGCAAACCGCACTTTTTTATGTCCATTGGTTGATTTGTTTTTAATGCGTCCGGGAATTCTCGTCAACCCTGTATTTTGAATCCGATTTATGTCTGATCTTTACAAGAGAACAGCCATTTCACGACTAATTTAAGTCATAGAATTATTTCTCTCGAAATCAAAAAATACTCAGAATTAAGATTTCATTTCCATTATCAACCACCAGAATAATAATAAATAATCTCCAATGCCGTTGGTGAAAATTAGGAAAAAGGTTTGTCTCCTCCCATTAAACTAAAAATTATGATCAAATTTGAAAGTAAAGTGTATATCAGTTGAAATGAAAAACCGATTCATTGTAGAATATTCTTGTACACAAAGGAATACTAAAAAATAAATAAAAGCTATAGTGTCAAAATAAAATTCACACGAAAATGCCAGGCACACAATTCGACTTTTAATTTAATGTTGAAAAATCACTGGAAGTTTGGCTCCAAAGCCGACAAGACGTTAGAACATCTGATGCCAACGTCGAAATCCGGAATGATGCATCATCTTACAAACAGTAGAAAACTTCTCTAGAGATTGTAATCTAAAGATTTGATGGATGGTGATAAATAACCGAGATTATATTGAGGAATATAAAGTAAAGTAAAACCTTTCCCATCATCCATTCATTATTTCCTTACACCCCGAACTTTTATATATGACTTAATGTTTCTTTAAAAATCATGAATTGATATCGATGACAAAATGATGGTTTCGGGTTCAGGTGTCAGCTCGAAATCTGACTTGTAAATATTTATTTATCCATTTTTAATAAGAAAAATAATTTTCGAACTCTTCGTAACATGATTCTGAATATCCCCCTTACATTACATTATTTTCAGGTCCATATTCTCAACACCAACAAATTCATTTTCCCTTCTTGAGATTGCAAGAAAACGTTTTATCAAGGAAACATATTTTTTGGATATCATGATGAGGTGCAGTCGGAAGGAAAAGTCATCTCATATCTCCTCCGGGACTCGAACCTAAGCCTTCTTCTATACCGGTAAGACTTTTTCTCAGCATGATATATATAAAAAAGGGCCGCCTGTGTAATCTACCGTCTTCCCTGAGGTCATTTCCTGAAGTTAAGAGGCTACTAATGCCTCTACTTCAGCGCTTCACACCACAGTGCGTGAAAAAAGTAAATAAAGGTCGTGTCGGGTACCATGCTTGCCCGGTATGCAAGAGGGCCTGTGTTCGAGTCCCGGCGGAGACAAGATGACTTTTTTTTTCGACTTCACTTTAGCATAATAGCCAGAAAATATCTGGTATCCTTGATATATTGGGCTGAAGAAAAGCCATGTATATATATACAACATTTTATATATATATATATATATATATATAATGTTTTATGTCAGCAGTATATTTGTTAGAATACAAGTGGTAAATGTTGTTGAAGAGTAGTGAAGACTTGTCTGGACAGCACTTTTGCAGCTGGGGACCGGTGAAAATAGTTAAATAGTTTCGCGAACCAGCGGGAATGAGAGGAATAGTTGTTGGCTGGAAAAAAATTAATAAGTAGGGGAAAAAATTCGCAGACCAGCAGAAATAAATATGTATATATAAACATGTATAAGATAAATAACTTTGCGTATCATCAATGGGAGACTTTCACAAGGAAATCTATGGAACGTACCGTGTATAAGAGGTTATAAAAAGTACCACAATTCGTAATACACAGTTCCATTCCTTAGACAGTTCCCTTATAACTCCTCACAATTTCTGAATTGAAAAATATATATATTTTAGCTTGAAAGAGAGAAAAAAAATCCTGTTTTAGAAGAATTGAAAAAAATGCACGATTTAAATTTTGAAACCCGTTGTGTGGGAAAGAAAAACTAAGTTGCCTCGTTTCCATGCGTCTCGTTCAAAACGGAACATATGGTCATCGTACTTACAACCATGGTTTTTTCACATGTAGTTATCAATCAGAAAAACCAAGTCGCGGTGTGATCACATTATATATATATAAGCGGCGTGCTTGTACCAGAAAAAAATATTCAAATTAATCTATTTTTTTATGTGTGTGTGCATGTTCTTTTCAAGTGAAAAAAAAAAATAGCAAATTTATTTCGAGTCCGAAATGTACACAAATAATACTCCTGAAAGAGCATAGTAAGAAATACGCGTTGAATTTTAAACCTAGGAAATCAAAATGAGATTTAAAACATGGGAGAAGACATTTATTGATGCGCCATGCGGGACATTGATTTATATTATTTCCTTCATGTTCATATCACGGTACGGTGTACAATGCAATATAAAGCGTTCATTGCTGAAAGTAAAATCTATCCTAAACATGAGTGATTTTTTACTACCAATTCGAAATCGAACTTGAGAGTTTTATGTCTAAAAACAATCACTGATTAAACTTTTTCTTCCTTTCTCATGCTTGTGTACGAATACAAGAGGATTTTTTCTAACCTATAGTAGAATTTATAGGCGCATTATATGCTTCTGGGTTGTAGTAAAAAAATCAAAATACTTTTGTTAAAAACATTTTCATAGAACAAATAAAATAAAAGCACAATGGCATTCTTTCAATGGCAGAAAAAGCTTTTCGTGTATATTTTGAATAGCGAGCTGTTCGTATTCACTGAAATCGAATGTGCCGTTATTATTGCGATTTCAATAATATTGACCTAAATAAAGAATATTTTTCATGAGATTTATGAAAGGGTTAAGATTATTTATGGTTAGATTTATGAAAACATTATTCTTCAACATTATATCACATCTCATTTTCCCAATATTGTAAATTGAGTTGTTTTTAAGTTATTGTAATTTCAAAGTAGAGAGCTTTTTCCCAAATTCGCTGTATTTTTAACGTAAGAACAGTATACAGCATAGTTTCCCAACCTTTTTTGTCCCATCGCCCCCTTCTTCGGAAATTTTTTTCTCCTATCGCCCCCCAACGCAATATAACCCATAAGATCCTATGTTATACCCGTAGCTTCTACCGCCCCCTTGGAACATTCCATCGCCCCCCAGGAGTCGTTAACGCCCACGTTGGAAATCACTGGTATACAGAGTAATTATTTAACTCCCTTTGCAACATTTTACTGGCAAACCGTTTATTCTAGAGGCATACTTCAAGTTAGAAAAAGTATCGGAATAACGTGTAGAACTCAGATGCGTCATTCCATGTTTCAAGGGGTTGCATAGTTATTAAAATAAGAAAAATAACTTTTCATACGGGCACTCGGTCCTCATAAGCCCAATTAGAAACACTTGTTGCCCTGTCTCTCTCTCTCTCTCCCTCCCTCTCTCTCTCCCCCGAGGCCTACAAAAAAACCTCCACGTTTCTAAGAGCCAAGATATTTGAATTCAAAAATCTCAGAAAAGTTGGAAAAAAAAAATAAGAGCACAAAAACTAACGGATAACGCTTTTCTTTTTCCGGATTCATGCTGTTCTTCCCCAACTTTCCGACGATTTTTCAATTCAACCATATATCTATGCGAATATTTTTATTTTTTCACTCAAAAACGTGAATATATTTTTTGTTGGCCTCAGGAGAGACCGGACAACAACTTTCTAATTGAATTTTTGAGAACATGGTGTCCGTATAATAAGTTTTTTTTTATTTTTTTTTGATAACTATGCGACCCTTTGCAATATGAATGACGTATCTGAGTTCTACCCGTTATTTGGATACTTTTTCTAATTGGAAGTATTCTTCTAGGATCAACGGTTCACAGCTAAAATATGTGGTGAGGGGAATTAAGTATAATCACCCCGTATAAACATTCTTAATATAAACATATATATTAAATTCCGAAAAAAAAATTGATAATGTCCCAGATAGCAAGTTTTTCTCAATAACGATCTATTTTATGATGACAATTAACAATTCGGAGAAAAGTATGATAAAAATTTTCTACGATTTTCAGGGGGAGCGATTCCATATATTTTGTTAGTTATGGATCAATTCTCTAATAAATCTGTGCTAGAAAAGCCTCAACACGTTCTCATAAATCAAAATTGATCCAAGTTCAGTATTTCTCTGAATCGGAATGACCTTTCACTTCGATGACGTTGGGCAAATAATGTGCGTAGGATGATTTTCCGAATATTATATATATTTTCTTCTTTTTTAGATAAAGATCTGTTTCTGATTAATTGCCATTTTCGCAACTTTGAGAAAGTCGTTATCGAGTAGGTACAAAATGAATATTGACTTAACATTTGAACAACGGAGGCGAGGGGTACAGGTGCATTTCTTTTTAAATTATAGTAGAAATTTATCATTTCAAAAGCAATATTTGGTTCAACAATGAAACCTCTATTTGCGATTGATTTTGAATTTTCTGTCATATCGTTTCCTTTGTTTGGAATTACTAATTTCAGTGAATATTCATGCTTGAAGTCTCATACTTTTTGGAGAAAGTGAGAAAACAAAAAAATTAGAATTCTACACGACGACACTGATTATTTATTATAATAAATTACTATTTCTGAACCAATAGGAGAAATATCGGATTCTTTTTCGTATAATACATCCGAATTCCACCTAAGAAAATAGATCAGAAAAGATGGCAAATTGTCAGTATTCATTAAGAAGACATTCATAAGAGCGAAGATATTAGCAATGAAAACTGTTTCTTCGTGAGCTGGTAATAATATAAAAAGTATTAATCCAGTGTATATTTGTGTAAATACGACATATGGTGTCTTGTAAGTGTTAACACGGCCTTTATCTCATCAACCGGCCATCGTAGAGGTATGATTCCAGTTTAAAAATTGCTCAACAGCCGTTCAAAAATTATCCTGTACCAGTTTTGAGAGTGAAAATATAGTGTCACAAAATAAAAAATCTGAATTTTTATACTTTCCACCCTGTGCTCTGACTTCCACTTGGAAACTTGTTGCCCTGTCTCGATGCCAACAAAAAAAATTCCATGTTCCTGACTGCAATATTCACAGAGATATTCGAATTTGAAAAACAGAAAAAATTTAAGCAAGAACAGCGTTAACGGCGGGTAAAACGGTTTTTCCGCATTTAACGCTGTTCTTTTCAGGACCGTCATTTCAACTTTTTGCAGGGGGACGCAAAGATTATATGCTCAATATATGTATGTATATATGTGTACAGTGACTCCTCGGTTTTCGTCGATAATCTGTTCGAAAACAATCGGCGAAATCCGAAACCGACGAAAACCGAGGCAATTATTTCCATAGGAATCAATGTAAATCCAATTAATTCGTTCTAGAAGCTCCAAAAATGATAATAAAAACACAACTTATAGATAATAATGTTACGATATAAAAGTTAAGCTTTAATAAAATGGCTGGTTATGCCAAAAGCATGAAGAATATTGTAGTGACCTCTTGGCAACATGTTAAGTAGAATGGCCCCTCCGTAAATAAAACTGTGATGCTGAAGGACGTTGCGTTTCCTTGTGTGAACAGTGTCTTTCACTTATAATCGATGTATCCAGTCCATCCAACCCGTTGTTTCCCAACACGTTATCAGCACGAAGGCTCCTGGATAAACGTTTCATCGGTAAGTGGGAAGTAGATAGTTTAAATCTAGTTTCACAAAGGATCGAAGAAAATTCTACACGCACACAACTAAACCTAATAGAGATGGAGGAATTGAAGATTCCAAAGCTCAGTGGGGTCAATTACAACGCGTGGAGTATACGGACGCGCGCCGCACTGGGGCAGAAAGGCTGCTGGGATGCCATAGAACCCGGATACGGACCAGAACTGAGGGAGGACGAGAGGAAAACAAATGAAAGAGCCCTCACGTTTTTAGTGGTCGAAGATGACTTTTTAGACGATATAGCGGACTGTGCGAGAGCGAGGGACGCTTGGACATCCTTGAGGGACATTCACACGAAGTTTGGATTATTACACACGCTGCAGCTTCTTAGACTTTTAAATGTATCGATGAGGCCTGACCAATGCGTAAGTGCATCCTTGGGAAGATTGATGGACTTACATCGAAACGTGGTGTCCTGTGGATATGGTTTTACCGACAGGGAAGTCGCCAAGGAGTACGCAGGTCTGATACTGAACTTAGAGCGTGATGAAAACGAACTGCCCACAAAAATGGTAAAATCGCGTTTGATTGTGGAAGAGAAGAAGTTACTGCATGACTATACGCAAACGAATCACGTAGATGTAGGCGATAGAGCTCTTCAAACTGGTGATATAGGAAAAACTAGCATACAATAAGAGAGATACTCCAGAAACAATGTGAGAAGAATTCGATGTTTTTCCTGCGGTGTTTGAAGACATAGCCAGAAACTGTCTGTCGAAGAACACGTCCCATCGGGCCGAGATGGTTTCGCAGAACGCGAATCGAGCACCGACTGCCAACGCTGGTAACAAGCCTAGCTGCGGTTGGTATCTAGACAATGCTGCAACGGAGCACATGTGTTCACAAAAATATAAGTTTCTCAATTTGACAACTATAAAGTCTGAAGTAGAAATAGCTAATTCCGCGAAAATGGAAGTGGTTGGAAAAGGTGACGTTATTTTGGAGCCCGTTAAATCCTGTGGTAGAGAAACATTTTATTTAGCTGTTTAGCTGACGTTCTGTACGTACTAGAACTCGATGGGGAGGGGGGGGGGGGGGGGGTAACCTCCTTTCGGTGGGAAGAATCGAGGAGATGGGAATAACTGTTTCACTTCCAGGAGGCAAGACCATCGTCAAAGACCCTAACGAAAAACAGAGTAATCCTTACTTTAATATAGAAGTGGGAGATTTAATAAGGTTAAAGAAGCGAGGACTTATAAAGCGCATATCTTAAGGCATGAGGAGCTTATCCACCGACGCTTAGGACATTTTCATTTGAATGCAGTGAAGAAGCTCACGAAGGAGGATGACACTGTCAATAGTTGTGCAGAAGCAATTGAAGATGAAAGTATTTGCTCTACTCGTGTCCTTGGAAAAATGAGAAAAATTCCTTTTCCTAAAGGAGGGACCAAACGTGCCATCAAATCCCCCATCAGCTCATTCATAGTGATGTGGAAAAAAAATAGGTCATCTATAAACACTGATACTGCCGTAAACCCGAACAGGTTGTGTGTGTGGCGGATTTAACGGCAGCGCACCGGCCACGCTCTCGGGTCTCGACTTCTGAAGGGTCTGTTGAAACCCTTCTAATTTACGCTTTTTTCTAATTCAAGGGACCCAATATTCTCAGGGACTCAACCGACCTTAATCGGCCACTGCTTGTAGATTGAAATGGGCTTCGTCTGTGCACAAAACGTTGGTTTTGCTTTGACTGACTATTGTTTCCATTTTTCGAGTAAATCTCCTGTGTTTCACGTGTATAGCACCGTCTACTGGTATATTTCGAAGTACAGTAATCTCTCACTTATGCGTCGGTGCGAGGGAACAAGGAAAAAGACTATTCAGAGAGGAGTCTAAATGAATAGCATTATTATGCTATGTCTTTGACCGTTAGTGCACAAAATCGTCTGATAACTAAAAGAAACGAATAAATGGTAGGTTATACAAGTGAGAGATCACTATTTTTTCCCTTTGCCAAAGAAAATTCCATTGCTTCAGGAGCATTCATGTAAATTTTCAAGCCATTTTGATCAGCGGTTCTCATTATACAATAGTTTGAATTCGCAACTTTAATTAAAACTACACTGTATGTTACGCTATAGAAATTTTTACTGCAAAACCCTGTGTTTTCTGAAGAATGGAAAATGAAGAGAAATTCACATCCAAAAAAAAAAAAACCAGAAATAGACATCCGTATAAATCCGCATCCATTCGCAACGTCAGTTAAGTCATTGTTCGGCGAACCCAATGGCTTTGACGGCCGCCAGAACAATCTCATTCGATACGTTGTGATTTCCGGTCGACTTCATTTCCGCGCAATGACAACCAACACCCAATCTTCCTCCTTGTCCGCTTCTTACATGTCATACAAGATGGACTCCTGACTTTGAAAATACACACAAATAAAAACGAATACTCATGCCGAACACGAAATTCAAGACCCGAAAACGGAACAAAAAAAGACTGAAAATCCTTTGACCGTATGAAAAGAAAAATGCAGTAGTCAATTCTACAACAACCATAAACAACTTGTCTCTCCAAAAAAAAAAAAAGTTTGTTTTTTCTTTTTCCAACTTGGCATTCGATAGCAAATATATATTTTATTTCTACCCTAAAGAATAGATTGAACATGGAATGAACATCGTATATATTTTGACTGTTCGGGTTTCTTCTCTTCTGACGTACGATCCAAAATATTTGAAATGGAAAGATGAGAATGTACCAGAACCTGTCAAAATTTTTGAATACGGCACTGGCTGGTTCCAACAACATTCAGAATATCTTATTTCTGATAATTTTTGGCGTAGAGCCCGGAATCTTTTTTTGGAAGCATGTACGTTTCCATAGCTGTGTATGCGGATATCATAACAGAGATACAGAATAAAAAAACCACCAGGCAACAATATTTGCCAGAAATAATCTCGAGCTCGTACAGTGATGAAATAAAAGAAGTTGGCATGAATTGGCCTATGCAATAACATTCTGCAGCTTTAACCGAAACCTAAGTCTCTACGCACAATGTGCTCAACAATTCTTTTATAAAAAACTAAAATTACCCGATCAACATCGCTTTTTCAGCTCCGTGCCCAAACATTGAATGAATCAACCAAAAACCGAATCTGTTTTTGTATTTTTGATTAAAATCATTTATTTTACATTCGACGATTCATGTGATACGTAGTTCGATCTCCTATACAAATTTGAGTCAATTGAATGCGATCAACTGTATGCTCTACCTATGCGATTACCCGCGCTATTTTTGACATGTAATCCCTGTTACAGTCCTGGTGCGTCCGCATTTCAGATTCTGGAAACCAGCGTCGTGTGAAACCGATTGGTTAAAAACTCGAATTTCAAGTAAAAAAAAGTTGAAGTTTTTAACCACTGAGACGACGCGTGTATCCAGAATCTTAAATACGGACGCACTATGTTCACACCCATAGTTCATCAAACTGTTTCAGGAGACTTTCTGCTCTACCTCTATTAAAATCATATACTCGCAGAAATTTCTCGATGCCATTAAAATATTTTTCCAGAAGTAAATTCGAATCATAAATCCCTAATTTTTGATTTATGCTATTTACAATTAAAATTATAATACATTCTTCTCAACGGAGTTCGGTAAATTGGTGTTGACAATATTTCGAATATACACTGCTTTCAATATTTCGAATATACACTGCTTTCAATATTTCGAATATACACTGCTTTCAATATTTCCACGAACACGCAATATTAAAATAATATTATCCCCACTTATTCAGAAGAACCTCGGAATCTTCAATCTTCTATTCAATTAATTTCTCATTAGCACTGCGACAAAATTTTGTCTTTTTTTTTTTTTTGGGAAGAATTACGTATATTTCCGATCACCGAATGTTGACATGACTTTCAAGTTGTTGAATACACACATAACGTCAGCTTAATCTCGTTAACCTCTCAGTAACAACACGGATTGACACAAAATATAGTGTCAAACAAAAATACGAATTTCACTGTATACGCACAGCAATTCGAGAATCCCTTCTAATAAATGCCTTGTTAAGCAAGAAACATAAAAATCAATTTACTTCATTCGAAAAGCAATCGTACACGACGTAAAAGCAACTGCGGAAACTTGTTAAAACAACTTCGGGATAATTGTCAGTAGCATCCTCTATTTCTCGTAAGAAGGGAAGTACTTTCTGGAAACGATGGAAAAAGTCTTCTCACCTCTCGACAACTAGGTAATAACAACTATCTTAGTCTAGAAGACACATAATGGCCCGAAGTAGAGTTCTTTAGAACATTGAGCGTCTGACAACTCATTAAGTCCACTGATTAGGACACCCTACTAATACTTCTTTACACAGTCTTTTAAGAGCCATTGCTAAGCATCTAGGAAATCTCGTTTCCTCCCAATCGGTTGAATTAAAATCACTTCTTTAATAGTATTGGTGCACACATCAACAGAGGGAACCGCCGTTGGATGAAAAGATTGTATAGTAGGGAGTAAATTCCCCGATGTTTGCATCTGCAGTGAGTATGTCACGTCAACGAAGAAAGTTAATCACTAGAAAGAAGACTTGTTCTGATTGTGCATACAAAAGCACGAAAGGATGTCCAAAGGTGTCGCGATTTCTCGGTACTCTATTCGTCCTCGTCAGAAACGTTCCTGACGCTGAGGTACAGCTGAACCAGTGACAGCATGACCACAGAAAAAAATATTACCGCAGGAGGTCCCACACCGATGGGTTAGCGCACCAACCTCTCGACGAGTAAAAAGAAAAAGAGCAAAATGTGGAACGTTGCCGTTCGGAATCTTCACTAAATTCTAGGTCCCGGTCTAACAAGCCCTCGTGTGCAAAGAATGACCGTGGTGCGACAAAAATGGTCAAAGATCAAATGTAGATTGTGCTTTGGTTCGTTCCTCGTGTTAATTCGAAAAGCGCAAACTTGATATGCAATATTTCTAATTCAAGAATTTTGAGATTATGAGTAGAATCCGCACAAAACATTACGAAAGCAACCTGAAACATTTGTTTGCAAAAGGTGAAAGTGTGGTTGATAACCATATGACTCAAAAACCTGATCGATAGCCAAAGACACGTCCAAACGCTGTAAATTCCAAGGCCTTGTACCTTATCATAGGGTAAGGGTCTTCAACGCACGGCCCGCGAGCCACACGTGGCCTACCGACCGTTCTTAAAAATGGCTGCCAACACTGAAGTTCAATTAAATAAAATGGCCACCGAGAGAATTATACTAGGTTATTCTCATTTGTGAGATGCTTTCCAGATTCACCAGTAACACTGCGCTTTTCGTACAGGACCGTATCATCAATTTGGGACCCTAGGACATTTTTTGTTGCTCTTGATCTCATGTATGAGCATGGCGAACTTTTGCAACACCCCCCCCCTCCCCCCCTTGAGTCCGATGAACATGTATCCGCTTACGCTTAGGGCTACTGAACCACGTTACATGAAGCCCTTGTAGAATCTGATTCTAAATATTGTGCTTCTAAAAAATGTCTTCACTTCTAAACACTATAGTATGAATTTTTTTGAACAGTAATGTGCCTCATCGTGATACCACTGATATGTTTAACCCTTCTTTTTTTTTCATATGTACTGTATGTACTTGGGCTGTGACGTGCACTTTACTTACCACTGACGTTTAACATGTGTGTTTTTTTATATTCTGAAGACTGCGACAAATATGGTAATCCCCACCCCGCATATACTATGGAGTGTTTTTCCAATGTGTTCAGGTGGGGAGTAGATTAACGGATGGGCTATGTGCCTTCGTTAGTGCGAGTCCTTTTGATCATTGCTATTTTTCCAACCGATACCCTTCACGTTAGTAGTTCCGTAATATTGGGAATATTGACGTGGGTATCTGTCTGGTGCGAGTATGAGTTGGTGTCTGGTCCGCAATGTATGATGGGTTCAAGACCTTGTCATAGAGGCATTCTGGCGAGTGAAACTTAAAAAAATCATCATCAAGTGAGCTCGGTATCGTACATTCCAATGTGGTTCGTCATTTCCACAACATCGGCAGTAACCCTTTATATATGAAGATGAAATATGATTTGAAATTAAAAAATGGTTATACAGTCCACGCCGCTAAATGAGATCGCTTTGTTACTCAGGATTCCTAATAACAATAACCGAATTATAACTATATCCGAAGAAGAGTCCCGTTTGCAAGTACGGTGACCATACCTGCACTTTGTTTCAAGACGACGAATTGTAAGTTAGAATTGATAAAATGGGACACAAATACACACAACTCCGCTTTCCTTCCCAACCTAATGGGTAATAAAATGTTCAATTCTCACATGCTTTTTGTTCTTAAATGGGACTTTTTCCCCCACTGAGCTAAAATCCATAGGACTGGACTTCTTGAGGAAACATGGATTTTTCCTGGATATGAGAACTGACCAGTTGCACATACCGAAGGAACGCGTCGTCCTACTCGCATACGGTCGTAACGAATTCCCTCCACCGAAAGAGATAGTCATAGATAGTAAAAGAGTTCATTCCCGATGGCATGAAGAGGTAGTTGCAGCCTCGCATAAAATGTCGACGCCCTGACGAAAGGACCGGGTACACAGAACCATCGTCATTGCGTCAAGGCAGAAGAGAAGTACGGGCCGGTGAGACAGATAACATCTCAAGTCTCAATTGACGATACTTGACGAGAACATAAGGAAGGCCCAGCTAGATCTCGACATCATCCGATAATCCGATTGAAAGCCACGTTTTACGACTTAGGAAAAAAAGCCTCGTCTGGCCCTGGAGCCCGAAACGCAGAAAGTACTTTGCCCGAAACTCCAGACATCTTGGGAGGGACCCTACAGAGTGGTAAAGAAACTGAACGATCCGGTTATTCGGATTCACAAAAGACTCCATCGTCAAAATGCAAGGTGGTCCACCTCAACAGACTGGTTTCCTATCACAGTTAGTGACGACGAAGTCCAACTTGAAGATTGAATTCTCGGAACGAACAATTTTGGAGGAGGGCCGCTTAAGTGCTCTGAAACTGCGTCACCCGTCACTACTGTCTGGAATTATATCGCAGCTCACGTATCTGTGAATGTGCCACGGGCCTACTTGAGTGATCTGAAATTGTGCCACGGGTCACAGGCGATCTGTAAATGTGCAGCTTAGTTAATTTTTGCAAAATTAGGTTTGGAGGGCAGGCTCCATCAGATAGCCCTGGCATTTGGTCCACGCGTTTCCTATATATTAAGGGACAATAAGTTTGGTTAAACTTTACCTTCGGAATGGAATGTTCAAGCAAAACTTTTGACAGGAAAAAAATATAATACTATCCGAAGTCCCGATAACTACAAACGAATTTTTTAGCATGTCACGATGAGCCGCTCCGTTCTTTACAAAAATTATAGCAATACCCGAACGACAACATTTGCTGGGATTCTAATAAGCGGCGTCAATTAAAATTTAACTCGAATTCACCACAAGATGAATATTTCAAGACTTTTAATTATTCTCTCAATACATTCTCCAGGATACATATTCAAATAGAGTTGACCATACACAAAAAAAAATGCAATTGAACAAGGGAAATATAAATCAGTATGCATTCACATCAAAAGGAAAAAAGAAGGGGAGAAAAAAGCAAATACACACACATGGTGATTAATATAGTGATGATACACAATGCACTGAAAAACAAAGAAAAAGTAATAAGAAAGTGAAAGATTCAAATAAACTACAACATAATATAAACATTAAACAAACAATATAACATAATTGAACTAATGGAGAACGAATATGCACATTTTTAATGCTGATCGATGCGCTACTAACCGGAGACGGTAATTAGTATAGATACATCCAATTCCATAATAAAATATATTGAAACGAAACGAGTCATAATTAATGAATATCATTATAAAATTTAAAACATGAAGATCACCATAAGAACATGAATAATACTTCACAATCGTAAACATGTATAAAATATTCTAAGGGTATAAAATTTGTGATATATAAAATTTAGAAAGCTTTCAAGTTTCTTAAAACCATTTGCATCGTAAAACATCCATATCACGATATATTCGTGCATTATCTGATTAAAAACGACAACATGACAATAATATTCTGGCTGAAGCAAATAAGTGAAATTCTAGTTCTTAAGGATTAAGTTCTAAATATGAGATATTATTTTAGTAACAAATATATATAAGATTTTTTGATTCGACGTTTAACCAATATTTATTCCAGTCATTGAAATATGGTTGAAGGAATCGATTTACGGCGCGTTACTTCACGAAGAGAGTCCGAAAGAAATAAAATTGTAAGTCGATTCTAAAACTCAGTTAAATGTCAGAAGAAAAAAAAATCAGCGAAAATAGAGGAATTGAGCTGCTTGAGAGAGTCCACCGTTAAAAAGAATAGAACTTCAATATACAGAAATTTCTATATAAAATATATATATTTCTATATAAATTTCTATTCTAAATTGGACAAAATTTGTGTATCATAACTATTTCTCTTTTCAACTAAACGAAATTTACTTCATCTGAAAAAAATAAAATAAAAAATTTGCACTCGAACGCAGGCCTAATATTGAAAATAAAGGTACCGTATCGATTCTTGATTTCCGAGACTTTTTAGGTCATCTTATTTTCAAATTTTGTTTTGACACGTAAAAAATTGTCAAAACATGGGATTTTTTGAATCATCAGATCTCAATAAGTTTCTATCTAGAATTTGCTTTGGTATAACAGACTCACAATTCGATTTTCACCAAATGACAATGTTCAAACATTTAAATGTTGACATATTCTCTCCAATTATTACTTTCTGGAGTGTTGATGCTAACAGATCTATATTTATATCACCTACAGAACTTTAATTCTTTCCAGACATTCTTCATGAAATACGCTGTGCAATTTTCAATGTTCACACAAAACGTTATTATAAATCCACCACCGCACACACAAATCGAAATATTATACTAAAATATGAACATAATACAGCACAATAATGATAATCAGTCAACAAGACAATATTTGGAAATCAAAGTGCGCGTGTGTATCGAATTTAATAAAAAATTACTTTTTATTTGGTTACCCTGTGCTTCAACCAATCAGAAAGTTAATTGTTAATCTGTCTCTTTCGAGCCCAAGAACAAAATTTCAATTTTTTTTCCAAAGTATATTATTGGCTTAGATACTTAAATTCAAAAAATCGTTGAAAATAAGGGGAAGAACTGCATATTAAGCGTAAAATGAGATTGTTTGTTTTTTATTTCGTGCCATTTTTTTTTTCATAAATGACGACGTATTGCATTGCAAATATTAAATACACCAGATATAATTATTGATTATCACGAAATTAATAGCAATTATTACAAATTACCAATTATGAATGTTTGAAGAAAATATGCATGTACAGGCTGTCACATAATGTTTTGGACAGATTTTCATTTTAAAAAAAAAGAAAATCATTAACAAAAATAAACAAATGAACGTACGATTAACGCCCTTACACTTGCCATTTGTTAAACCTGTCAATTCCTTCAAATTCCTTAAACTTCCCAATTTAAATCAGAGTTACATATATATTTTTTTTTCGGCACAAGAGAAAGAGTAATTAAAATTCTCACCGACAGGAAGCGTCACGTTAATGGAGTACATGAAATGCATCTCTAGATAATACAGCAAATATTCCAGTGGTTCCCAACCTTTTTTTCGACATGCCCCACCTAGGCATCTTGTAAAATTACTGATGTCCCCTTTAAAGCCTTGAAGAGACACACACGCGCGAAAGTAGGGGGGGGGGGGACGATCGAAAATGTAAAAAAAAAAATTTAAAACATTGAAGAAAAGTCTTTAAATGATGATAAAATTTTTATGAATTTGAAAACCTTTTTCAAAAATGAAAAATCAGAATTTCTTTGCTTTAAAGAGATTTATTTTCTGTGCTATCGCCAAACGCCAAATTAGCCTGTGTTGTTAGCCAATGTTCAACAACATTGACAAAGTCAAGTTCAAGTTGCCAAAAAAGTGATGGCCCGCGGACTGAAAAGGGCTCAAAAGTTGCCATTTTTGGGACACAATTGGAATGAACATTCCCAAGTGAAAACATGCTTGCTGCATAATCTTGGGACATTTCATCTATTTTGTTAACGTGGCTCTACCTATTTTTAATCCTTTTAATGTTTATGAGACAGCCTGTATAGTATAATCACGTTTTATCGAAAATGAAGTTGATGCTACAATGAATATGTGATAAACAAAAAAGGCTGTTGTAGAGGTGTCATCATGAAGAAATGATGACAATGTTCCAAGTTCTCTAGAAGTTCCGCTTGCGCCTGATCCTGCCAGTGCTGTCACGAAGAGTGCTCTTGAGAGCCCGAGCTTTGGGTATTTGGTTCTGTGTCTTGACGGTGAACGGACAATAATACTCAGTGTGAGCGTTGTCGCCCGTTGCACCGCAGGTGTCGCACTTGACCGCCCTGAGAATCGGACACACGACGTTACCCTGCGTATCTTTCAGTACGTGCGTGGAGTAGACCTCCTTCCTCTCGCCATTGCTTTTGCATAAGCTGCAGCAAAGTTTCTTGGGCATAGATGCCGGTTGCTTCCCGTTACGCGGGATCGAATACGCGTTCGGGATCTGACGCGGTCGCTGCTGCATCTTGGGAACAACCGACTTGACATCTGCGAAACCCGTGAAACGACCGCATGAATTCCAGCTGCAATGACCCGAGTAATTGTAGGCATCCATTTCCCTACTTGTAGGTGTTGGTGGCGGCGGCGGTGGTGGAGGTAATTGAACCGGTATTTGGGACATCATCGCCATGTCGATCCCTGCCGCATCCTCCCAGAAGAATGGTGACCAGTTATGGATGGATCTTCCTCGAGTTGTTGGAAAGTACGGTGGGTAGGAATCCACGGGATAGAACATAGAATCGTTTCGAGCTGATTGTTCGGCAGCTGCACCTGAAGCAGCGAAATAATAATAATATCAAAAAGTAGATCAATTCAATGAATTTTTCAACACTTTTCTAAGGTCGAAAATTATAGGAAAATATCGTAAATTAAGAGATAAAAAAATAGATATTAAATATATAACGCAAAATTATATATGATGCTTTTAAGACTATATGGAAGACGCCCATAAAAATTTCTCCCATGGGGGGCGCAATCATGACAGTAAAACAGGAAAACATTGAGATGGCAATATAATTAATGAATGGAATTCATTCCTAATGCGCAAGGGCATCTTGATTTTTGCACAAATGGGGGATAAAAAAATTTAATGGACCTTTTGCAATAGCATTTGTCAAATGAACTTTTTTTGTCATCCATAATCACAAGTGTGATCATGTGGAGCTACAATGCCAAACAAGTATAGTGGCCATACTTCGTTGAAAACCAAGGGTGCACAACCTTCGGCACTTGGTCCAAATGCGGTCCGCGAAAGGTGTTCAGGTGATAAAAAGTAACAATATGATCTATACATAGGCTGGCCATAACTCCGAGATTAAAATATGGAAAATCGGGATCCATACGATCCATCGCAAATTATCGACAAAAACATTGCCAAAGTTTAAGTTGCCAAAAAATGTCATGGCCCGCGGACTGAAGGGCTCAAAAGTTGCCATTTTTGGGGGACTACACAACTGGAATGAATTGGACCATGTTATTTTACTTTTATTCGCAATTAAATTGCAACTTTATTAGCAACATTCTTTGACTAATATTTTGACAACTGCAGAATTTTTACAACTTTGAATTTAAGTTCCGAAATTTTATGAATCACACCCCTCAACCATTGGCGATAGCTGATGAAAAAACTTCAAATATCTCCATTAACATTCTATTTAAAAATATGTGTGTATATTTTTTTTAATATTTTCATAGAGCCAAATTTACATGTCACCGACTGGCTCACCGTTGACAGCCTCTACAGTTGAAGGACCAGATACATATGTGATAAGTCTATTCCTGCTGCTCGCGGGAAAGAAACTGGAGCATATATAAGGTGGCCATATATGGTTTGTATACAGTGGAATACCGTTATAACGAACTCCGCAAGAGACCGTCGAAATCTCTTCGTTATAACGAAATTTCATTACAAAGGAATTCCGGGTTGTTTAAAAATGTCCCTACGTAAACTTATCGGGGGGATTAGAAAAATGTTCGTTAAAACGAGATTTTCATATTTATGGCTTCAGCGATTTCGGCTCAGTGATGATTGCTCACATAACCCTTGAACCCCCCCCCCCCTCCAAGAAGGCTGAATTTTGGAAAATCCCTTCTCAGGACTCTGTGCATTACAATACAAAAATACTGACCAAATTAATACGAACCCCCCCACCTCCCATGGAACGCCCTTATGACCCCCTTAGCGGTAGAATTTCCAAAAACCCTCTCATAGTCATGAAATACAACTTCAACTCAAACTGCATTGATGAGCTTCAGTGGTTTTGGATCGGAATGATTTCTCTATATATTCCCCCCCCCCCATAGGGGGGTTGAATTCAGAAAAACCCCTTCATCTTCTTTTCTAGCAAAGAAGATAAAGATGGATATATATGATATTGCTGAAGTAAGTTTATCTCAACTATGGTTCGTACGCGACTTATGACACGAAATATATGATACATGTTGGGACTTCATAACATAGCTACGGTCCAAAATTTAATTTTTTAGAAATCCACATTTGAGCTACATAAGGAATAAATTAATGCTTGATCTTTCTACATGCAATATCGGCAAAAAATATATTGAATAGCTTGAATACAGAAGTTATGATGCTTAATCTAAAAAATGATGTTATTTTAGACCATAGTTGTGTGAAATTTACGGTAATGAAGTATATGATGATAATTATCACTGATTATGATAATTATAATCAAATAAATATATTATTTCCGCATAGTTGTCAAACATTTTTTTTTTATTTTTGTGAATTACATTTTAATCAATTGCGAGTTGCAAAAGACATCTATTGCTCACGAGTGGCGATTTTGCCGCAATTTTAACGATTTATTTTTCATCGATAATTTCTTTGGCTATAAAATTTGCAACATTACTTCCCGTTGACAATATCTTTGGCTATAATTCGCAAATTCCCTTCAGCTATTTTTTGGCGATAACTGGCGATGGCTCGTATGGATCACGATTTCCCACTATTTCGCATCAAAGAAATTTAATCAGCCTTTTAATTACAACCCGCTACTTTTTTTATCGGAACACCTTTCGCGGACAGGTTGAAAACCCTTGTTGGCGGGAAGAGGGTTGTGCTCTGCTGGTCTACATAAAATGTGAATTTTCCTATTTTTGTATGTATATGATACCTCGCGAAATTTAAGACATTTTAATGAACCGAAAGTCGTTTTAAAACTTTTTTGTGATTGAAAGTATGCTATATAAAGCACACGGTTGCAGAGATATCCACGGTGCGAACAATTCGAGGCAGCCTTTATATACGGGGTGACCCATAAGCTCGACCTTTATCTCATCAACCGTCCGTCGTAGAGGCATAGTTTTAATTTAAAACATGTTCAAAAGCCACCAGTATGTAACATTTGAAATTGCTTGAGAGAAACCTTACAGTGTGCAATAAAATATGAAACCTAAATTTTTATACGGTCCCCTTGTCATTTAACTTCCAATTGGAAAGTTGTTGCACTGTGTCTCCCGAGGCCAACAGAAGAAAGTCTATGTTTCTTAGTGCTGAGATATATGAAGTCAAAAATCTGAGAAAATGAGGGAAAGGAGCGTTGTTCTGTAGTTTTTGCTGTTCTTTCCCCACTTATTTCCGATTTTTTTAATTCAAAATGGGGTCATTCAAGTATTACGTCAGCATAGAGGGGGTTTGAAGGTTTGCTTACATCATCAACCACCCCTTTTTGAAGATATGAAATATTCTAAGCTGCTGAAGAAATTTTGTTGACGGGGGGGGGGGGGGGGGGAGGTAAAAAATGGCTGAAAATGTCCTTACGTAATACTTGAATAGCCCCAATATATTTGCGGATATTGCACTTAAAACCTTTGAATTTTTTCTGTTTGCTTCAGAAGAGACAGCGCAACAACTTTCTAATTGGGTGTTAGAGGACAAGTGGTGCGTATAAAATTAAGATTTTTTTTTATATATTGTGAACTGGCACGGGGTAATTTTTGAACGCATTTTGAGCATTTTTTATATTGGAATCATACCTCTACGACGTACGGTTGACGAGATAAAGGCCGTATTAGCACTTACAAGGCACCCTGTGCTTAATGTAACGCTGTTGGGCTAACGTAATTTGATAAATTTCATAAATACAGTAGAACCTGGTTATAATGCTATTGCAAGGACGTAGAAGAAATATTATCATAGACAGGTTATCGTTGTAGACAATTAGAGTATTTGCGCTATTTCCCATTCAATAGGAATTCCAAAGAAAATATTGTTATAGGTAGGCTTATCGTTATAGACATCACCGTTTTTCACGGGTATCAGTAAAATAATTTTACGACCGAAATTGTATTTAATATTTCACGACATTCTTGGCCGATATCCTAGGCGAGCGCATCTTTTGAGTGAATTATGTGTAAACAAATTGCTCGGAAATTACCTCATAGGATTGATAAGACGTGAACTTATTTTTGTCCTAAATAATCTTTGAAAAATTAAACTGAAAAATGAGCGTTAATTTTTCAACAACGAAAATCTGCAATCAACTAATGATTTTCTTTTTCAACTGATCCTCATTTCATAAACATATAAATCATATCGCTACTTAGTATTCACTGCTTGTCCGATAAAAATTCTTTATATGAAGACATGGTATTTTTTCGGCCTGAAATATACTGAGAAATTGAATTTCCCGGACGTTAATGCCAAAACTGATATTTGGAAAGAAAAGTGATTCCCGGAGGAGGCAAATTTTATTACTATACTATTCTTTCCAAATATCAGTTTCGGCATTAACATCCACAAAATTCAATTTCTCAAAAATGTTTTATATTTCGTAAAACAGAAAATCCAAAAAATAAACTAAACAGCATTGAGAAACCATAGCACCTGGAGAGCATCGTCATAAGCAGTGCCGTAACTAGTCATTCCTGAGGGAGAATTTGCATTTAGGCCCCTTCTAGTTCATTCTTGGGCTCAGAGAGGCCCATTCTGGACCCCTCCCCACCCCCCTTTCAAGTAGGCCTGCACCTGCCTAGTTACGGCCATAGACTAAAGATATATTATTCTTACTCTGTGGTTACGGCGCTGATCGCAAGTATCGTTTTTCAATATTGAACAGTTTTAAGAAGTCATTGTTGCCCAAAATCATTGTTGTCCAAAACCATTGTTGTGAATATGATTGTTTGGAAATAACCATTGTTGATGAATTTTTCAACAAAGTCTTGAGAGAAATTAACGAAAACCATGGATAGAATTTTTTTTTAACGATTTATCAAATTGAAAAAAATATAATATCATGAACAAATGAATTAATAATAAAATCAATCCATTTTCAAGAATTATTATCATTAAAAAAACTAGTCGATCGAAACCGGGATAAATATGTTGGCCCTGGGCGAGCAACGTGTTTAGCCCGTGCGAGAAACGTGCATTATTTCCCTCCAACGGAATTTTCTGGATAACCAACATCAATTACATTACAAATTACATCAAATTTTGTTATTTTATATTATCCACGTTTCAAAAAAATTTAAATTAATTTAAAAAAATTTTCCCGGTCCGATATCAATCTGGAAAGGGCCAGTTGGATACACGGATAGTTTGTACACTCGTGATTACGAAACAGATCAATGACTTCCGTAGCCAATCACGCTGCACCTAATTGGTGTAAAATTTATTAATGAAATCGACACTCAACTGTTGCCAACCCATTTAATCGGAAATACTTTGTTAATGACTACAACAATGGAAAATTCGGCTCACTTACCCAGGAGTATGGCATTGAATACGCAATCTTATCGGTACAAGGAACACCAAAATATTATAAATTCATCTACATAAATTTTCTACTTAACGAAATATATTGTTTAATTACTCACGCATTGCCAAAGACATGGTCCGCAAGACGTCATTCAGGTGATCATCCGTAATACTTCCACTATGTGAAGAAAACATGCTTTGATAATCAGACATTGGAGCGACAGGGTTTCGTAATCTCGTCCACACTCAAGACTACGGTCCTTCGAAACGCAACACCAGGGTCACTATGACTTCTTCTCAAAGTCACTTTGAGAACGAATCTCGAAAGCCCCATCCGCAATAGACGTGGCGATTAGTCGCCAAGATGTTACCACGTCAGGTGTACGAAAGATAAGGGAATTTCTGGGGCACAACATGAAAATATAAACATGTTGAGACCAATGAAAAAAAGGGAGGGAGGGAGGGAGGGGGGGGAAGAGAAAAAACACGAGATTTTTTTTTTCCATTCCACCAAAACAGGGGTGGCTCTAGGAACGGGCGTCCCCATGATGGAACATTCGGAAATTTCGCCTCCGAGATTTCGGCCCTGGTACATATCGTCCCCATTACATTTCGCCCAGACATTACACCTGCCCTGATTGTATGAGTAACCGGGTGAGTGACCAGGTAAGTGAATGACCAAGTGATTGGGCGAGTGACTATGAGTGATCATATAAGTGGATGATTGACCGTATGGGTAAGTGACTGTGAGTGACTATGCAGGGGCGCGGTAGCCCGGTCGATAAGATGCTCGTCTGAAGTACACAGGGTGTTTAGAGGTGTCGCGAATTCGATACCCGGTTCGTCCTTGTCAGAAAACTTTCCTGACAGGGGTACAACAAAAAAAACGGTGACTTAACCGCAGCAAAAAATCGCTACCGCAGGGAGTCCCCATCGAGGGGTTAGCGCACCAACCTCTCGATGAGTATAAAAAACAAGCCTGCTATTCGGAATTGGCAATAAATTGTAGGTCCCGGTCTAATTATCCCCTCGTGTGCAGAAAATGACCGTGGTGCGACAAAAATGATCACAGGTGAGTGAATGACCATATGAGTGGCCAAGTGAGTGTGTGACAAAGAGTGTGTGTAGGAGAACCGTATGAGTGACCAAGTGAGTGTGCTGGCTGTAAAATTCAAACTACGAATGGATTGGATGGAATTATTCGCAGAGAAAACGGTAACTGCAAGTCATTTTTAATGGCACGGCGTATACGCCGGTTTTGTCTCGAGCCGTCCCCTGATTGTAAACATAAAACTAACTTTATCCCATCAAAGACCACGTAGATGCTGGAGTCGAACCCGGGTTCCCATGAAGTGGAGCCCCTTGCAGGACGTGCCGACACGCTGTCGTAAACAACTACTTCCTTTCTTTCATACCGAACACCATTACGGTCTATCGCCAAAGAAAATTTGCTAACTGTGCGCTTCCAACCTTGGCCCTGTGAGGGTTTTTTCAAGAGATTCTTTGTTATACTGCTCTGTGTCGGAAAAGGAGTGTACCTCATGGCTACTATTTTTTTCACAGACCATCTGTATACCAAATTGTGAGTATTTATACCGTTGTACGCCAGTTCCTCTCTTTAGCGAGACTTTTTATCGGGAAGATCGGCTCGCATTCGCGGCTCGAAGTTGGGAACCACAGAAAACTAACTACGGCCGACAAACACTGTAAAGCCGATGGGGTTCGAACCAGTGTCCTAGCGATGCGAGTTCGTCACTGACCACTCGACCACATCTTAAAACCTCTAGGAAGACCGCAGTGTTAACTAGGGGTGGTCTACCTTTTCCCAAGCCGTGCCACTATCGAGAGTATTTTCGATGCGCGTGCCACTGTACGAATTTCTACGCGCAGACCATACGTCCTGTTTTAAGGGACATGAATTTTTTTTGCCTGTTCCTGTTATTCAGTTGTCCTCTTATTTTCGCAAACATGTCTAGTTTGTCACTCCTTTGAGTTCGAAAATTGTTTTTTATTTTTGAGTCAAAAACCAATTCGATTACCGCAATGCAGATTGCGTTTGCATGTTTTTCGGTGGAAGTTCATCTTATCTACACCATGTTGTGCATGGGCACCGAAACCTGGGCACTCATGATGCATGGGCTCCTTCTCCCCAATTAACTTTGAAAGAGGGCTCAGCCCTGCACTTCCAACAAGAATTCATGGATACGCAATGTAATTATATTTACACAATGCATGTCCCCATGCGGACGATCCTGAATCTCGTACACGTGGCACTTCCAGTAACTATGCCCAAAGATGAAAAACCAAACAGAAAAGGCATTTAATAGAAAGTCATCACCATAGGCGGAGATAGACTTGGAAGTCTGGGGGGGGGGGGGGACACGATGAGGATTATGTTAATTCCTATATACATTAGATCAGTCGATTCCACCTTTGACGTGCCCCCCGCCCCCGTATCTCCGCCCATGGTCATCACACAGTTATTATTCTAAGAATGTATATCCTACTAAATATAATCGCATTACGTTTTAACGAATACCATTATAGCGAAAATCTTGTTTTAACGAACACTTTCTAATCCTCCATATAAGTTTTCATAGGAACAATGCAAAGCCTGAAATGCCTTTATAACGAAATTTTGTTATAACGAAGCGATTTTTTTCCTTTCTCTTGGAGTTCGTTATAACAGAATCTGGAGTCTTCCCCCACCATTTTTACTTACATTTTATCATTCACACACATTTAGATTTTATAATGTCATTTTCCTGTTGAAAAATGTTTAATGGAGGAGTTTATTTTCAAAAGGAAACACATCCACTTTTGCTAAATTTACGGTAAAAGTAAAAAACAGCCCGACTGGTAGCATGTAGGAATGATAGAAGAATATTCGAATACTGTTTCTTGACCAACATTTGTCAAGAGAATTATCCACATTTGAATTTTGGAAATGTTTTGTTTTGAAAGAAAATTAATGGAAACGTCACCTTTTCTAATCGAAATTGGAGCTGGTCAAGTCCGATAAATTGGAAATTTCTATGTCATCTGTTGATTCCAGAAGATTTTACCCTTTTTACCCTCTCGTCATTAGCATGATAAACGCGATCGTTCTACAGTGGAACCTCCCATAACGGCCACTTCCGTTAGCGCGCACCTCCACTAACGGAGACACTTTTGCGTCGTCGGGACTCAATATTTTACTACCCATTAATGAACACTCCTCGTTAGCGGACAAAGTTCTAGGTCCCATGGGTGGCCGTTATCGAGTGCTACCAAAAAATACCGAAGTTAATGAACGAGGTGGATGTTTCCTTTTTGTGGAAACAACTAACTTTACATTGTAGTTTTTACCAAAAATAGTCGAATTCCTTATAACGGACTCCAAGAAGCCAGAGAAATCACTTCTTTGTGACAAAATTTCGTTATAAAGGAATTCAAGGTTTTTGCATTGTTGCTATGGAAACTTATCTGGGGAATCAGAAATGTTTCCGTTAAGACGAGATTTTCGCTATAACGGTATTTATTAAAATAGGATTCGACTGTATTTCCATTGAAGTAAACCGTGTTGCATAATCCAAGAGAGCTCATCATGGGCGGAAATACGGGGAGGGGGCGACCAGCCCCTGCTCCTAGTATCTACCTTCTTTATAACTTATAACTTCATGAGTTAATCTTCCTGACCCCCCCCCCCCCGGCTTATCCCAACCCAGTTGCCAGTTTGCTGTCATCTCCCTCCAGAAGAGTGACTTGGCCTTAGAGCATGGGTGGAGATCCGGGGCGGGGGGTTCGTGGAGGCATTGCTCTTCCCCAGAGTCAAACGTGGAGTCGACTGACCTAATGTATATATGTATAGATGAATTGACATCATCATCATCGTGCCCCCCCCCCAGCAATAATGACCTTGCCCCCCCCCCCCAGACTTCCAAGTCAATCTCCGCCTATGGAGCTCATCCAAAAGATTCCGAAACCATTAAAAAAATGAATTTCGGAAAAAAAAAAATGTAAATGTTCCCTTATTTGAAAATAAAATAAGCTCCTCAATTGACCAGCGGCCATTCCCCCCCCCCCACATCCCGAAGTAAAAAGAAAACTTCCCAACTGGACATCTTTTCTCCCTCAGTTCTCGAAATTGACGTTTGTGGTAAATCTTTCGTCACCTATAGCTTTTTGGTATATTTCCGTGGGGGAGGGGTTACAAGGATGGCATTCCTGAAATCATCGCCAAAAAACTCCAGCCAAATACAGTAGAGGTTTTTTTTTCGTCGGGTGACCTTTTCTACCACCGATAATAACCGTATTATGAAGCCCAAAAAAAAAAAAATAGAAGAAAAGAAATATAAAGGGTGCGACTCTCCACGTGTCTGTCTCTACCGAAAAGAAAGTTGTTGCGTCGTAGTATAGAAGAGCACTTTATAAGCCAGGGCAATGAAAACATCATCGGCTTCCGAAGTAATGCAACACATAAAACACATTTAGTGTCACTATTAGCCACTAACGTAATCATAACAATCCACCACCTGCCGATGGCGGCGTCTTGTGGTCTTTCAGTTTTTTATTTATTTCAGTGAGCGTGTATTTCCTTAGATCAAAGCCGTTCCGAACGATGAGATAACACTAATTTTTTCAAATTATCGTATATGCCCTGCAAAATATGCGAGTTTCGAATGATTTTTTGCGGAAAAAAAAATTATCAAAATATCAAAAGAATTACCATAATCACGAATTAAAAGAATTGCCAAAGAATTATCGAAAATGCCATTTACATGCTTTACTAAATCATTTCTGTTAATTTAAATGGTTTTGTGAAGGTTAGAGGTCATTCAAGTATCATGGAAGCAGATTTTCGGCCATTTTTTACCTCTCCCCCGTCAGCGAAATTAGGTTAAAAAAATTGGTCCCCCCCCCCTGCTCCTACCGCTTATTAGGGTCTGAGCATGGCGGGCAGAAGGGGCTCGTGCATAGTCGGTGATAGACGTGGAAGTCTGGGGGGGGGCCTCGGTCATTATTCCTGGGGGGCACGATGATGATGTCAAATCATCTATACATAAATGCATTAGATCAGTCGATTTTGCTCACCTTTGATGCTGAAGGGGGGGGGAGGGCATTGACTCCCACGCCCCCGGTATCTCCACCCATGGGCTCGTGTCTCTCCCCACCAAAAAAAACTACCAAAAATTTGTTTTTGTTAAAAAAAATTTTTTTTTAAATAATAACTTTTTTTTAAAGGAAATAACTTTTTATGTGTATTATAATCAATTTCTGTTAATTTCGATTCGAAGTTATTTGAAAGCCAAAAACTCACAATTTCTCTTTACGAAATTCCTTGTACACCCCTCCCCCCCCCCTCTCTCCCCCGCAAGCCTTTTGTACAATCCCTCCAAATGTCGATCCTGAGTGTGCCCCTGATTGGGAATGCCCTTCGAGAATATACTGTATATATTCATAGTGTATATAAACTGAAGAGCCAAAAAAACTGGTAGAGGCATGCGTATGCAAATAAAGGGATATGGAACCAATCAGAGTACGGCGCTGCGGTCGGCAACGCCTATATAAAACAACAAGTGTCTGACATAGTTGTTAGATCGGTTACTGCTGCTACAATGGCAGGTTATCGAGATTTAAGTAAGTTTGAACGTGGTGTTATAGTCGGCGCACGAGAGATGGGAAATAGGATCTCCGAGGTAGCGATGAAATTTGGGTTTTCACGTACGACCATTTCACGAGTGTACCGTGAATATCGGGAATCCGGAAAAAAATTAAATCTACGACATCGCTGCGGTCGGAAAAAGATCATGCAAGAACGGGACTGACGTGCAACCCTTCCGCAAATTGCTGCAGATTTCAATGCTGGGCCATCAACAAGTGTCAGCGTGTGAACCATTCAACGAAACATCATCGATATGGGCTTTCGAAGGCCCACTCGTGTACCCTTGATGACTGCACGACACAAAGCTTTACGCCTCGCCTGGGCCCGACAACACCGACATTGGACTGTTGAGGACTGGAAACACGTTGCCTGGTCTGACGAGTCTCGGTTCCAATTGCTTCGAGCTGATGGAATTGTACGGGTATGGAGACAACCTCGAATCCATGGACCCTACATGTCAACAGGGAACTGTTCAAGCTGGTGGAGGCTCTGTGATGGTATGGGACGTGTGCAGTTGGCGTGATATGGGACCCCTGATACGTCTAGATACGACTCTGACAGGTGACAGGTACGTAAGCATCCTGTCTGATCACCTGCACCCATTCATGTCCATTGTGCATTCCGACGGACTTGGACAATTTCAGCAGGACAATGCGACACCCCACACGTCCAGAATTGCTACAAAGTGGCTCCAGGAAAACTCTTCTGACTTTAGACACTTCCGCTGGCCACCTAAATCCCCAGACATGAACATTATTCAACATATCTAGGATGCCTTGCAACGTGCTTTTCAGAAGAGATCTCCACCCCCTCTTACTCCTACGGATTTATGCACAGCCCTGCAGGATTCATGGTGACAATTACCTCCAGCACTACTTCAGACATTAGTCGAGTCCATGCCACGTCGTGTTGCGGCACTTCTGCGGGCTCGCGGGGGCCCTACACGATATTAGGCAGGTGTATCAGTTTTTTTGGCTCTTCAGTGTATTTTGGTGTAACTTATGAACATATCGTGCAATCCCTTAAGTTTTTGTTCATAACCTGCAACATTACTAGCTAAATGCACAGTGAAAATCACAAAGCATTTCATTAATAAAATATTTTCCAATCGTGTTTCGAATATCACATGAATTTTGCCTAAAATTTGACATAAAAACGACTTTTTCATAGAAAATATAATAGATAGACCAAATTTGTCACTGTTTTGACCATTTCGAGACACTTTCTATCAAAAAATGTATTTAAAGTTCACGCCAGAACCATTTTAAACAAAAGTGACAAGAAAGGTAGTTGGATACCTTAATGAAGTGGGCATCCGTGTACATTGTGAGTGAAAAAAAGCCCGATAGCCGCAGTGTCTGTCAGCTCAAATATGAAGAAAGTAAGTGAATCTGCTACCAAATGAACAAAAACACGATAATCGGAATCTTGCATCTAGTTAGTTTAGGAACATATATAATAAGTATGCAAGCGTCCAACTAGGCTTAACGCTATGTCAACCTGGTAGGTACTCTGAACATCATTAAAGCGTCGAAGACCATCGGATGTAAAACAGTGATACGGTTTATAGAGAGAGTATTATTCTCCTCTTGGTAATATAATAATGTGCGAGGAGCTGTAACGTATACACTGATAATGTGTCTGCTGCTATTCCCACTTTATGGATTCGTCCGCTAATCATTTATGCGAAAATCGGGCGATATCACTGAGTTACAGGACCCATGTTGAATGTATGATGTAACGCTCGTATTATGTTAAACGTGATGATCGTAATAATCGCATCACTCGTTATCGCGCCAAAATACGCACACGTGTTTGTCGAACGGTGACGAATGCTCTCCTCATTTAAGACATGTCGGAAGATTTATGCACATTAATGTACCTGAGAGAAATCTTCTAAATTTCAATAACGTATAATACAAACCCGTAATATATCGAGAATCGGGAATTCTCGGAAAATTCCAAGAAACATAAGAATGTTTTCTGTTCTCGATGGATTGATTTGACTTGGATTTTCTCGAGATTTCGTTTCCAATTGACACGGGGCAAGACAATATGTAGTATATTAGGAAATAACATAGTCTTTGTAGAAAAATAGTTGAGTGTGATTTAGTCTTTCACACAAATAAAACTTTTTCCAATCAATCACATCCAATTCTAAAAAACATCGTTGATTGAGGCAAAAACCGCTTGATCTCCACCACAAGAAAATACAAGTTTATTTCTTATTCTCTTACTGGGCGGGTGAAAATGAGTTGCATTCATTTGCAGGAGTTTTTCATGAGGATATACTATTCTTCTTAACGGATTCAGTAACAAAAAGAAATGATAACAAAAGTGCGGGGGTTGGAAATCTGGTCAGTCTGGAATGAAATTTTGTGTCTACATCTACTTATTGTGACAATGGTTTACCGGAAAACTTAAATCAGTGGTTCCCAACCAGGGATGCGAGAGAGCATTTTTGGGGGTGCGAGATGGAAAGAAAAATTACATCATGCTGACTGATTATTCAGGAAAATTAAAATGGTGATAAAAATTAAATTTTTCAATTGCTAAAAAAATATGAATCATACCAATATTTTGACGTCTCTTCTTATGACTTCTGCTGGCAAAAATGTATCATATGAATTTCGCGTTGTAAAAGTTTCCTTTTCGGTTAGCGATCGCGTTTATTTTCCATTTCGGTTGAGAAAAAATATCATTACTTCGTAGTTTGTTTCTATTGGTACCCCGTGTTATTAGCATGTTGTGCTTAGATTTGATACTGTCGTAAACACACATGACTAAGGAAAAACTTCAAAAAATTCAGTCAAGTGTCAAAGAAACATTAATTTATAGTTGTTGCTTGGAACCAGTAAGTGAACAACTATTCAATGAATCTTTTTCTAAATGTCAAAAAAATGTTAAAAAAGTATTTTTAGTTTCGTTTTTCAAATTTTCAAAAAGAATGTAAAAATTAAATATTAGCCGTAGCTGAAAAGGCATTTAACAATAAGTAAAATAATTCATCGAAATTAATTATTGGTTAATCAATGCAATCAATTACAGAAAAGAACCCGAATTTTTGTAACACATAAAAAACGCCAAGGAAGTGCGGGAAAATAAATCGTATCGCGGGGAACCTCTGCCTTAAATTATCTTTTAGTCCGGTTATAAATTAACTTATTGCTCCGACGCAGGGCCGTAACTAGGATTTTTGTGTGGAGGATACAAACATTATTTTGCCACCCTACCACTTTCCTTCAAATGAAAATGGTGGATGTTCTGAAAGTTCTAAAGCCTTAATTGAAAAACTAAATCTCAAATCCCTCCTTCACTTGAAAATCAAATTGCCCACGTTTTTGGATATGTTTTTCAAGATTATTTCCCTTTTTAATACACAGCCAAACTTGTTTATAACGTCCTCGGTTTTAACGCCACCTTGGCTGTAAAATAAATGATTGGCGGTCCTAGCTGATTCACTTGGAGAATAATGTCGAAGAAAATGCAAAAACCTTCAGTTATAACGTTTTTAGTCTCGTTTATTTCGTATTATTTATTTATCATTATCTGGGTGATAGTATGACCTGGATATAAGACGCATCTAAAATTTTTCCCAAACTCACTTTTGAAAATATTATTACAGAGCAATAGCCAATTACATGCTGCCAGTTACAGAAAAATTCGGAGATGAGCCAGCGGTTAGTCGTATAACTTGAATTTTACAGGACTCTGCTTTGCATATTTCCAGTGATTTTCTTTCGTGCAAGCCGTCTATCGACAAAAATTGTAACTAATTTTTTTCCGTACCGAAAAGAAATCCCTTTTCGTGACATTAACTTTTCTTACAAACCATATTCAAATGCATCATTTGCTTTAATTTTTACGAATTTACGGGACAGTTTGTACATACCCGATATTATTTTAGCAAATCGTTGTGTAATGTGATCCTAGCGTATTCTTGAGATCCGTACGATATGTCCAGAGATTTGTGAGTGTTAGTAAATATCCATGCTGGAACCGTTATTCGAAACTTGCACAGTCAGAAGCTCTAGCTCTGAGTGAATAAGTGTCAAACACGATTACTTAAAATCTACCAAAATCTGTGAATTCTCACACTATCGCTGGAACGTGTGTTGTTCTCATTTCTCTTCCGGTACGTTTATATGATCAACACCGCATGCACCCGCATGGTAGTGTTCTCATGATGATCTCTTCTCAAGAACTCTCTTTACAGATAAGAAAACCAGAGCGTAAGAAGTCATCCAACATCACCGTCTAACCGTGAAGAGAAATATTTTAACTTCTGAAAGTTATTTCATGCTGAATTACTCCACAAAGATAAGGACCAGCTCTATAAATGTATAGGATTTCCGACGGAAGAATGATATTTTTTCCACGGGAAAAAGTGTGCGACCGAATTCGAGGAGTAGTAATGCAAGAATCTATAGTAGTAGGAGTAGGAGCAAGTTTTTCAGCATTCGAATAACTTAAACTTTTAAGCTTAGCAGCAGTACCGGCAAGAAAACGAAAGAACCACAACTCTTGACAACATATAAATACGTTAGGGTCATACATATACTCACACAAAATACGTTCCGACATGAACAGATTCATTAGATATTCCGCAAAAAAAAATGTGTACGAAATGAACGGTTGCGTACACAACGAAGTTTCAAATTTGAAAAATCCAATGTTTAATGTAGAGCAACTGCGCGGTGGTGTGTAGGCATCGCCCTAGATCTAGGCTCGAATCTAGATCTGGCGGCACAAAGTTGGTCGGCTGAACTTGGTTTTCTACGGTTTTTCAACTTCGAGGAGCGAAGTCTCTCTCCAGAGAGCAGACAGACGTTCATAACGATTCTTCCATAACACGAAATCCACTACCACTTTCACTTTGAGTTATAGAACCCAGATGATAGCATAGTTAGAACATAAAAAATTCCGGCACGTACCACTTCGTTAGAAACTTCGCAGAGGGATGTTTAATTTTGTTCATGTATGGTTAAGTAGTTGTAGTATTATACTATTAGACACCATACATGCGGTTAGTCGACATTCCTGTGTGGAACTTCTAACGAATTGATACATATTGAAATGTGCGTGTATGTGTTGCGAACCTATATCAAGTTTGTTTCTGTGTAGTGTTGCCATCTGCCATCATTTTTTTTCTAACTATGAGTGATGTGTAATGATTGGCTAATTGTATCTTTGCAGGCCTGTTGCTCTCCGTGGCGAGTTGTAGTATTATTTTTTAATGCAATTAAATCCACGGTTTCCGTCTGTGACAGCGCCAAAATATCATCGACTTTTGATACTTTCTCTTTGTGACGGAATACATCTTCCCTAATACTCTCAAAAATATCAATATAAAATTTATTATCCTTCCTTTTATTACAGGGATGCACAATCTCTGGCCCGTGAATGGTGTTCCGGTAGAAAATTATCAATATGTACAACACGATAAAAGCTTAGGTTGACCAGAATTCCTCCAGAAAATTTTTTCAAAATCTTTTTAATGCTTATTTTCATTCATTTAATTTTTGCATCAAAGTGCACGCGGTGCACGTATCACGAGAGAAGAGATATTTCTTAAATCAAATTAATTGCAACTATGTATTTATCAAACGTATCAACTTTACTTGGAAATTATGCCTAGGCTGGAAAGAATTACTTCAAAAAAAAAAAACGGAAATCGGGATTCATACGGGATAACAATAATTATCGCAGAAAAAATTGACAGATGCAAATAATGTTGCCAATTATAGCCGAAAACAATTGTCAATGGCAAGTAAGGTTTCGAATTCCAGCCAAACAAAAAAAAGTGTCAAAGGAAGGTAAAGTTGTCAATTATAGCCAAAAATGTTGTTAATGGCATTGATTTGTAAGTCGGGAGAATAATCTCAATATAAAATTAGAGTTTATTGATTTATCGAAAATTCAAGTAAGCTTCGTTGAAAAAATAAGGGGAAAACCAGCAATTTTATGAAAAAGTTGGGAGGATTGAAATTGGTCCCATAAAATACAGGTCGTATGGCCACCCTATTTATACAAGTTTGTTGTTCGCAAGCGGCAGAATTACTGCATATCAGGCCTGTGGACTGAAAAAGTTGTGCATCCCTGCTTTATTAGTTTTAACTACAAACAAGCTTAAAAAAGGAAAATCAATTGATGTTTATACAGTGTGGGCAAAAAGTCCGCAGAAACTTTAAAAATTCATAAAAACCGGAAAAATAACCGAAATAAAAAATGGTTTGCAGGGTTAGCACAATACCTTCTAAAGCAGAAGGCTTGCTCTAGAAGGTGTTGGTTAGCATCGCTGGGTCACGGGAATTTTTTGACTGGGGGAAAAAAACTGATAGGTGGCGTTGATGTACGCAAGTCAAAGAAAAGATACGCAAATAACGAACAGAATGCTCCAAATAGTTTATTACAACAGTATTTGTGTTCCACATGACCACCACCACAGGGGATAACACATTGTAGGCGAGTCACAAATCCAACAACGGCAGAATGCAGCATATACAGCGCAGCATAGTACAGTCCACATACACGGTTTACAACGGTGAACTGCTCGTGAATTAGGAGCGCAAGTTCATATAACCGTCTTATTTGCATATTTCCATCGAATTCGCTCGTACCAGCGCCACCTATCAGCTATTTTTTAGGTTTTTTCCCTCCGTCAAAAAAATTCCCGTGACCTAGCGATGCTTAACTCTGCAAACCGTTTATATTTCTGTTCTTTTTTCGGTTTTTATTCATTTTTAAAGTTTCTACGGACTTTTTGCCCTGTATATATACTATATATATACGGGGTGATTATAAAAAAACTATCCCGACATATGAGCCCCTAACTATCATACCATTCACAGAAACTGAATGAAATTTTGGCATAAGGTATTTTGAGGTATGCGCTCAAGAATGATATGGAAAACAACAGTGTCACTCTAACAGTTACGGTTACAGTGAGAAAATTTCGAAAATATCAAATGGCAACACCAAGTTTTTTGTATTGGAATGCGATCTCCATACTGAAAAACACTAAATAGCGTTGGAATGGCACCTGTAGCACGAAAATGCCCGGAGCTAGGCAAGGAAAAAGTAAAAAGGACTTTGCCGTGCACCAGAGCACTAATGTTCGTTTCATTCGTCACACCGTTTCTTCGGCTGAGATCCAGGCTGATCAGTCCTCCACAAGGTCATGTGGAAAATTTGTGAAACACAATAAAATGCTTTATTTTATGCTGCTTCTCTGTTCTTATTGGTTGTCCTCACTTTTAGCCTATCTACCGCCGGTGATTTTCATGCTACAGTTGCCGTTCGAACGCTATTTAGGGTTTTCCACAATGGAGATCACATTCCAATACAAAAAACTTGGTGTTGCCATTTGATATTTTCGAAATTTTCTCACTGTAACCGTAACTGTTAGAGTGACACTGTTGTTTTCCATATCATTCTTGAGCGCATACCTCAAAATACCTTATGCCAAAATTTCATTCAGTTTCTGTGAATGGTACGATAGTTAGGGGCCCATATGTCGGGATAGTTTTTTTATAATCACCCTGTATATACAAACACACCATGTATATCGATACATAAGAAATACACATATATATGAGATTTTTTTTTTTAAATTTATGCTATACAGTTATTGTTATGTTATTCACCTGTCATCCGTTCAAAATTTTTATGTTTCAAAATGCTTCAATTGATGACCTCACTGGAAAGAAAAATATGTTAAAATATAAATAACAATTACAAGCAATTCCTTTTCAGAAATATATAGCAATCCAAAAATACTACAGCATATACCCATTAATATCCAGAATTAAAAAAATTGGCATAAAAAAAGATTAATTAAAGTCGTGTTAAAAATCTAAATCTAAAATGGAAAAAAAAGGTCCAAGATCTAAGGAAAATTGAAATTAGTTGACAGTGGAAGAAAAATTGTTGTTTTTGGGAAGAAAAATGTCTTTTAATCAACGGGAAAGGTTCATTTTGTCGCTCTATTTTCTTTTTTACATCGAAGAAAAATTTTGATTCTACAATTTTCTAATTTGTGAATTTCTATCGGAAAGGAATTTTCTCGAGCTAAACGAAATTAACGTAGGCTTTCTTCTTCTTTTTTTAATTAGTTCATCCCGAGTGATTGATGATGTAAAAGACGATTTCTTTTTTGTGACTAGTATTTAAAAACAGTAAGTTTTCTCAAAAATTTTCGCCATGTTGTTGTTGTTTTTTTTTTTTTAACGCAAACGGTTGCTGTAGTTTAATTATTTTCCGATTAATTTCGAGATTGGATATTTCTTAGAGAAGATCTTGATTCTTTTATCACACATGCCGTGATTCGAATCAATTGTTTTGTTACCGAATGCAATTCTCAACGAAATCCAACAGTAAGGTATAGATTTTTACAATGATTAATTTTACACAATTACAATTACTTTTAGTAATAATTTCAGGAATAATGAACGAAATAATTTCAGAATTAATGAACGAAATAATTTCAGAAATAATGAACGAAATAATTTCAGAAATAATGAATTAATTAATTTCAGAAATAATGAATTAATTAATTTCAGAAATAATGAAATAACTAATTTCAGAAGTAATGAAATAGTTTTGTAATTCCAGAAATGGAGGGAAAGAAATTATTTCAGAATTGATTAAAACTCATAATATCTACCAGACTTATCGTAAATAATTTCAGAATTAATACAGTTTCGTTGTCTTTTTCTTCAAAATCAATGAAAATTCATAATGAATGAAACAGAAATCACCCTGAAATGTGTACCATATTTGAGAGTGAAAATGCAGTGTGTCACGAAATGAAAAAAATCTCACTTTTAACACGTTTACCCTGCCTTATAACTTTTCTTGCTCGGCTCAGAAGTGACATGGCAACAACTTTCTAATCAGAAGTTAGAAGACGGAGGAGGGGAGTGGTTATGCGAAAAAAGAAATCTTCACTTTGTGACACACTGTATTTTCACTATCAAAACTGGTACAGGGAGAGTTCTGCATTTTTGAAATCGGAACTGTATTGACGAACGTTTGATGAGATAAACGCCGCATTAGGACGGACTTAGGGGCCATTCAAGTATTACGTCCACAAAGTTTTAGCCATTTTTGACCCCTCCTTGTCAGCAAAATTTTGTCAACACTGCCCCCTACCTCCTAACGCATATTGGTGGGAAAGGGTGGGATCGGAAGGAAGGATTGGTGGGAAACGTACGCAAGTACAAGAGCTCGTGCGCCTCCCCCCCCCCCCAGACGAAAAAAAAAAATTTAATGTCAAAAGCATTTAAAAAAATTCAAATTTCGAAAGAAAATACCTTTATATGTTATTATAATCGATTTTTGTTAGTTTCAATGCTATTTGAAAGGAAGAACTAAAAATTTCTCTTTAAGAAATTCATTGCGACCCACCATTTAAGCCATATATAGTAAACCCTTGACGCGCGGACCATATGTGGTCCTGAAGGTTATCTGATGTGACTTGCCCCACCCCCCTCAAACCCAATTTTGTAAAAATGAACTAAGCGGCACATTTTTACAAATCGCTTAACTGTCCCGTGGCACATTTTCAGAACACTGAAGTAGGCCCGTGTCACAGATCACTTAAGTACCCGCGAAACAGTTCCAGAACACTTGAACGATCCGTGGCACATTTAGAGAGCCCTTGAGTGACATGTGGCACAATTTTAGAGCACTTAAGCGGCCCATTAAGTAAGATGCCACTAAGAATACTTCATATCTTCATAAATTGTGGTTGATGACGTAAGCATCATCCAACCTCGCCCTCTCCCCTTGTCAGCAAAAGTCAGCACATCGGAAACCCCCTCCCCACCCATCGATGCTGACGTAATACGTGGATGACCCCTTACAGGACACCCTGTATATATATATATATATATATATATAACGGGACAGTTTCAATTAAGAAAGAAAGTTTCTTAATTGCAACAAACTTGTATTAATTCCTGCAAGAATATCTTTTTTTGAGTTATATTCCCCCTCGAAATAGAAATCTTAATTTTGTTGTAAATAATTGATTTCGTTATTTCTCTGATATTGAATTTCATGTGATTATTTTTTATTATCCTTTTCATATATTATTCGATTTTTTCATCTATTTGAAAATATTTTTTTTTTCAAGGAATTATATATATTTTTAAAGTGCATACTGAAAATAATGCCTCAAGCATTGAATTTCATTTCATTTTAAATCAAGAATTTCATCTGTTCCCCCCCCCCTTCTTAAATATTATGTACTAAATAATGAGATGAAATTCTAATAATCGCATTACTAATTAGAGAGAAAAAATAGTTACATAGTTACATTGTTAAAAGTATGCAATTACGAATTGTATATTTTTTCGAGAGTTTTATTGAAAAGTTGTTTTTTTTCCTCAAAAATTTAGTATTTCTATGTTAAAAATATCCCCCTTATTATTTTTCATTGATATATCAATCAATTACGTTTGTGATTATTATTATTTTTAATTCTATTATTTATAATTATTAGTCAAATAACGAAAGAAGAAGAAATCTTCAACCTGTTTTTTTCCTTTTACGCATCCAAAAAAGTTTTTCAATAATTTCAAATTAATATCTTGAAATCTTATATCAATCTAAAATTAATAAGCAAAATATAGTTATCACAAAAAAAGTATGTATTATTTTATACATATCTGGAAGAAAAGGTTTCCCCGTGTTATAAGATGTATGTAGCTGATAATAATAATTACATTAAAAAACTTTGAATGACCATTTCTGTAAATTAGAGCCAACACCCTTAATTCTTGTCCGCAATTTTTCTCTGTATGCAGGGCCGCAACTAGAGGAGGGATGTCTGCTGCCCCGGGCAGGGCACCAAGTTTGTTTTTATGTTCGTTCAAAATAACGAAGAGTGGGGTTAAAGTCAATCACATTGTGAAAGTACATAAGATATCTTACATTTTTGCATACTTACTCGAAAAAAGAAATGATAAAATCATAATACAGTCGACGCCGATAATAAAAATCATGGATAATGCTATCATTCGGGTCTTGTTATCACTTTTGCAAAGAACGGAACAGATCAATATCATAATATGGGGAAAAATTCGTTTTAAGTTATCGGGACTACAGATACAGATAGTAAGGTTATCAATTTCTTTCCGTCGGAAGTTTTTTTTCGTGCATTCTGAAGCTCAGGTTTATCCAAACCTCATTTTTTCGTTATTGGGCAACAAGACTGTGTAGGAGGCTAGAAGGTGCTCGCCCCCGTCCCCCATTGAAAAAATTCCCGTACTTAACCTTCAATGGCCAATGGAACATAGTTATTATTTATAAAAGTATCAGATAAAAATTGATTCCTGATTTTTATCGTATATAGAGGAGAGTTCAAACTATTTTTTGAAATTAATTCGGTAACTTCAGGTTGATTTAAGCATTTTTGACAGAATTTTGAAATGAAATTCGACATTTTTGGAGCATTTTTTCCCATTTCAATTAAAATTTGCCAAAATTTCAATTTTGAAGTCAATTGAAAATTATTTTGTGTGTTTTTACCACTTAATATATCAATCAAGGTAAATCTGGGGTGGATTGTTTATATTGGGTGAGTACTTTTTTCTTTTTGCATTCTTAGAAATGTATGTTTTTGCAAACTGCAAACTGATCAAACTGAGTTCGACAATCGTAGATAGTCTTGTTGTGTTCAGCTGAGTGTATCGATATCAAAAAGATAGAAGAAGCTGTAGGATATTTAGAAACAAAATTTGTTGAAAATTATCTAGTATCAGCAGTTCCAATGGATGTATGTGAAATGCTAGATAATTTGCAACAACGAGGATGAGATGTTAGAAAACTCCTGAAACCTGTTCTTCAAAAGATGTAGGGCAGAAAAAAAGGAGCAAAACGCGTAAGTGCAACACTCAAGGCTCAAGAAAATGCAAGACAGTTTTGAGCAATCCGAAAGAAAAAAAAACTATTGCATGGGATAAAAAGAATTCTTTCCAGAATCCGATCAAAACATCAGCTCTGGATTCCATTGGAAAAAATTTGCCATATGACCATTACAGCACGTTGGATAATTCATTCAGAGCTGCGAGAAGCGGATCGTATTTCGAATTTGGAATTCCGAGAAGAAGTGACAATTGACCTTCTACGAACGAAAGAGGTGTTAGTTATTCACCCAGGTCCCCGTTGTCAACTGAAAAAAAAAATATATTTCAGGTCATCTGATGGTCATTATATAGTGTCTCCGACGCGAGGACGGTGTGATGTTTGCCAAAAAATCACTATGTAAAACTGTTTACCAATGTGACGAAAAGATGTATCAAATATACATTTTCCTTCTTTTATCACGGATATTAGAAAAAAATTTGAATTTTCTTCACTCATTTTCATGTGAAAAAAACCAGTATGTGTTGCGAATTTGAATTTGTAGTAGAAAATATAGAAAATTTCGTGTGATAACTGTACTCCAATAATCGTGAGAATATTGGCGATGCCAGTTTCCGCTTTCACCTCTTCATAAGTGCAATGTTCCATTTATGGAAAATCGTGAAAAACAAAGAAAAACATTTATTTTCCTTCAAATTTCAAAGTTGATTTATGTATGAGAATGAAAAAGGGCCTCAAATTCCAAATTTCAAAACAATAAGTGGCATTGTTCATAGTTCGGCCTTTAAACGGTTAATGTCGTAATCAGTCCGTAGTATTCGCTGTGGTCCTTGTACGAGTGAAGCTACTTTAGCATTCTTATAATGAAGGCAAATGTATAAGAAAAAAAACCCTTCCCTTAAGCTCTTTATCAGTTTCTTTCAGTCGACTAGAACCAAATTTCTTTTTCCGAGAGATTTTCTCAAGAGATCCATGAAACGTGTTGTACAAAAATGTCGTAATTCGCGATATAAATTGCACAGTTCCATTCTAATCCTCACAAAGCCCTGAATAACTACAACACCAGATCCGCCTGCTCCTCCCCCATCCCCTAGTTGCGGCGGCCCTGCTGTAATTTAAATGTCTTATGTATACTCTTCGTCCCAGTTCGAACCTGGGACCTGCCGGCAAACTTCTCGACGGTAACCGAGCATCTTAGGGGCTATTAAAGTATTGCGAAAGCAGATTTTCAGTCATTTTTGACCCCCTCCCTCCCCGTCAGCAAAATTTCGTCAGCAGCTTAGAATATTTCATATGTTCAAAAAGGGTGGGTTGATGACGTAAGCAACCTTCAAACCCCCCCCCCCTGTCATCAATAGTCAGCATATCCGAACCCCCCCCCCCTCAATGCTGACGTAATACTTGAATGATCCCTTACCACCACGCCGCACGGGCGGTTATATCATGAACTGTATGACTGACTGCATAGATCTCTCAGTGAAGCGCTTATGTAGAGAAGCATATTTGATTTATGAAAAAAGAAAAAAAACGAAAACGTTTAAATTGTTTTGGGTTTCATTTTTTCCATATGCACTCCTCGGGCATGTGATAAAAAGAAATACTTATACATACTTGGTCGAAATTTTTACATGCCTCAGGCATAACGGATGGATTTGTCTAGCCCTAATATAAGCACAGGTTACAGTCGTATAGCCGCCATTCGTATAAATGTCTATGGTATGAAAAAAATGATTCAACCAACATGTTTTCTTCGGACTGCCCCTTCCCAGTCTACTAGGGTAGCAAAGGGGTCAGCATGTTTCAGAACAAAGCAGAAATCGCAGTAAAATAATGCAAGATTCATACAGGTAGGCATAAGTCCCTAGGCCACAAGTGAATTATTGACCCTGAAGGCATACTTCCAATTAGGCATGCATTCAAATAACGTGCAGACCTCAGATATATTATTCAGGTTGCAAGAATTATTCAAATAGAAAACCTTACTTTTTATACAGACACCCTGTGTTCAAAAACCCAATCAGAAAGTTGTTTTCCTGTCTCTTCTTAAGTCTGGAACTCTGAGTCCAGACTCTGCCACGAAGCTGGGTTGGAAGAGATCTCGGCAACGGGATAAGAACGGTGGCAGAGCCCCTGGCGTTCATTCATTCATTCACTGTCTCTTCTTAAGCCAAAAAAAAAAATTCCACGTTTTTAACGGTAATATTGACTGAGATATCTGAATTCAAAAAATTTCAGTAAAATTTTGAATGAACAGCATGAATAAGGGAGAAACGCTTTGTCCGTTCGTTTTCTCGTTGTCCTTTCCGAATTTTTCTTCACACACAATTTTTTCATTCAAACATCTCAGTGAATATAAAAAGATTTTCTATTTTAATAACTATATAACCCTTTGCAACGTGAGTAGCATATCTGAGTAATACTCGTTATTTGGATACTTTTTTCTAATTAGCAGCATGCCTATAGAAACAACGGTTAGCCAGTAAAATTTGGCCTAAGGACTTTCCTTACCACCCCGTATAATACGGCCAATATCAAAAGCGTTGCAAAATTCGAAAACTGGCTTACAAAACTCCGATGTAGTCCAACTCAGTGATCTTCAACCACTTGCTAGCGGACCGGTGCCGGTCGGTGAAGCAAGAAATTTCATATTAGCCTAAATAATACATATTAGCCTAAAAACGCTACAGTTGTGGTCGGCTGAAGTTGATTCACCGTGTTCCCAACTTCGAGGCGCGAATGCGAGACGATCTCCCCGCTAAAAACCCTCTCCACAGAGAGCAACAGACATACAAGGGTAAAAATATTCAATCACCACACATCACTCATAGTTTGAAAAAATTTATTGCAGATGGCAACACTATATATATATAACAATCATTACATAGAATCAAACTGCACGTTAGGTTATACATATACACACATACACGCGCATTCTCCATCATAGGCCCAGGTTTTCTTTGATCACATGCTTTATCTTTTCATTGAGTCAGAGCGGCGGGCCCATGATCTGGTTAGGAGGAGGTCAATGAAAAACAGGCACACACACGTTAACTATGACAAATACATTGTTGCCAGTTGCTATATCTTCAGGTAGGCATAAGGAGGGAAACATTATTTTTAAAAAGTGTGCTGGCTGTAATAGAGAAACCCTGATGTGTAGAGAAACACGAGTTGTTCAATATTTATGCACAAAAACAAGAAAAACTCAAAATATTATCCTCGTTTAATCAGGCATGTAATGATATTGAAACAACAAAGGTCCAAGAAACAATAAGATTAATAATAATCTGTGTTCATAGTAATATAAAAACATTCAAGAAATTTTTGCTCGAAACGATTTACGAACAGACAAAGAAAACTAAATCCTTCGGGTTATTGTTGTATCTGAGAGAGACAATAATTCCTATTATCCAAACATTGGGAAAAGCATAGAAAAATAATCGTAAATCATTTCCAGAAGCTCGCACATACAAAGCCAGAGGTGGAATTTCTAAATTCATATCTTGATGAATTATCAACTGGAAAACAATAACAGGGGGAATTATTATTATTATTATTAATATCTGGAATTGTTCTTCTCCATCGCGGAGTCAAGTCACGAGTATTGTTTTCCACACACAATCATCATTTGTTTCTCGGTGATGTGCTTCGGGGTTAAGGAAAAATATTGTATCAGTGGCATTAAAAATCGGGCTTATTAAACGGCGGGTGCGTGTTGGAGAAGCATTGCTAGCAACTGAAATCGACTGGAGCTATTTTTAGTGGCTCCCCTCTCATCTGCACCCCCCCCCCCCCGCATAGATATCTCGAGGAGGTCTTGAAGGAATGTGATCTTTTCTCATCTCCCGCGGCATGTTGATGTTTTGATGCTGTGATGGAGATCAGATGCTCGAGATGCCATCTCATTGCGAGTGTCTCTCACACACACAGACATTCTCTTAAAATAAACAACTTTATTTTCATGGCTCATTAATGAGTCGTTTCTCTTGGGATTGATCTTTTCGGAATCAGTAGTATTTTTATAATATTGATCAGTAGATCTTAGATTGATCTTGAAAAAAACAAAATTATTTTCATTTCAATTAAATGAGGAGCTTTTTTTATCAAAAAAGGGAACATTTCCAATTTCTTTTTTTTCGAAATTCATTTTTCAACGGCTTGGGATCAGTAATTGGGATCAGATTATGCAACAGGGTTTATTTCAATGGAAATACTTCTGGTAAAAGTTACAATGAATGTCAGTCAGTCGTTTCTACCAAAAAGGGACACATCCACCTCGTTCATTCACTTCCGTATTTTTTGGTAGAACCTCTTGATAACGGTCACCCATGGGATCTTAAATCCTGTCCGCAAACGAGGAGTGTCCGTTGATGGATAGTGAAATATAATACATTGATTCCCGTCTACGTACTTCAAAAACGTGTCTGTTAGTGGAGATGTCCGCTAACGTGAGTATCTGTTACGGGAGGTTCTACTGTAGAATGATCGTATTTCTTTAGTTAATTATTAGAGGACAGTAAGGGTACTTTCCTGGGCTGGAATCAACAGGTGACGTAGTAATTTCCAATTTTTCAGACTTGACCAGCTCCAATTTTGAGCAAAATATGATATTTCCACTAATTTTCTTTCAAAAAAAAAAGAACATTTCCAAAATTCAAATGCGGATAACTCGGGGAAGCATCGCTTAATCAGGCATATATATCTTGAATGTTGATCAAGACACACACATAGTATTTAAATATTCTTCTACCATTAATACATGCTACCTGTTAATCTATTTTATACTTTTGTAAAGCAAATGTAATATTTTCTACTCTAAATTTAGCAAAAGTGTAAATAATCCCTTTTGAAAATGAGCTCCTCAAATGCCGCAAATAATGAGAGTTCCATAAACGCGTAGCCAGCGTGATGTCTAGAGAATGTCAGGTGTCAAGCGGAGTCGTCTAGGGATCGGTGTTAGGCCCGATCTTATTTACTTTGTACACTTACGGTGTTACTCAGGCTGTGTCACTCATCTCTCTATTGCAATTTGCTGATGACGTGAAGTTATTCTCTCCAGTGGAAAACACTAGGGGCCTAAGAATTGCATGCCAACATCTTTTCCATTGGAGTTGTCAGTATAAGCTACCTATTTCATCATCAAAAAGTGGATCAATGCATTTAGGTAGACGCACCGATCCCGAATATTATCAACTAGGTAATGAAACGCTACAGCAATTGGATACATGCGTGGATTTAGGTATTGCAATGAGCCGCATTCTGGATTTCACTGATCATTATCATTGCATAGTCTGCAAAGCTAATAGAATTCCGTATATGCTATGTATGGCATACCGTAAGTGCGATGCGCATGCGTTGTCATATGTTTTCTGTGTGTACGTTCGCCCGACTCTGGAGTTCTGTTCGCAAGTATGGAGCCCTTACAAAATCAAGGACATAAAGCTCCTCGAAAATCGACAGGGATCGTTTACCAAACGAATACCTGGCATGAGCGGTCTATCTTATTGCCAGAGACTTCAATTTCTGGGTTTACACTCGCAGGAATGGCGTAGAATCGCTGCAGATCTGAAGATGTGCTACAAACTAGTCCACCAAATTGTTTATCTACCATCGAGAGAACCTTTCTTCGAGATCATAGACAGGCGAGTTAACCTACATAAGCATCGCTTCCAAATAAGAATATCAACGGCCAGCAGAGATTGCTTTTACCACGGATATAGATGCCGTGTGGCGAGAATATGGAACAGTCTTCCATCAGAACTTGTATGCGCCTCCTACGCAAGATTTGCTTCCGCTATTCAGGATTTCGACCTGACTCCGTATGCGAAGTGCTTCCTGTCCTGACTATTATTTTTTTTTCTTCCAGTATAAGTGCATTTCATGCCTTCTGGGGTTTTTGTAAATAAATAAATAAACCTTATTAATTTCATTTAGAATAAAAATATTACTTAATTCAAACATGTGAGTTATAGTTAAAAAATTAACTTTTCTTTATGCCATTCAGGGTTTGATATGGCTTACGTAAGGAAGAGAGTGGGCCTCCTCTAAGCCCCCAACCCACAAATTTCCCATTAGATTCACGGCACACTCCAGCATGCGCAAATTTGTTAGAAATTCATGACAGCAATGTTAACGAGGTTCAGTCTAATTAGCACTCGTGTACATAGAATGACCTTGGTATGACAAAAATGAGATCAAAAGATCCTCACACGTAATGAAACCTTCTCTTGCACCAAATTTCTATCCCAAGTTTCAACGAAACTCATCATATCTTTAAATTATCGCACGTATCGTATAATTCATATTCGGAAATGCGAATATTTACGATGAATATGGAACGCGAATTTACATATTCATACATACACATACCAATTACGGAAACTGGTTGCGTCCTGTCAGATATAAAATTGCTTTCCCGTAATTTTTCTCGAATCAGTCGAATACGGAATAAATGGGTTATATTGCAGTTTTAATCGCATTTAAAATAAATTACCATCACTTAGAAAACAGGAATATTTAAACAAAGGAATGGGGGGCTTTGAAGAGAAAGTGAGAGATAAATTATTCGCAAAATGGGGGAATCGATCTTTCTCTCATAACGGAAATGTCTTACTATTCTAGTTTAAAAGCATTAATTACGGCCAGGGCATAATCATTTTCGGTGTTTGCTTATTTGTTTGTGTGCGTAGAAATACAAAAGAATTCAAATGATTGAATACACGATAGAGTCTAATGACTTGTACTAATTGCATTATACAGTATACACACCAAACAAAATGGAAGAAAACGAATAAATGAATTACTACGGAAGACCAGATTATTCTTGTAGAGAAATGTGAAATATTTACTATAGGATATATATATATATATTTTTTTTGTTTTTGATATTCATTGGTTACTCTTTTCCCTTTTGTTTAAACCGAATGTGTGTCTGATAGTAATTATCGGAGACAGACGAACGCTTTGTTTCATTGCTTTTACAGGAAATCATTAAAAACCACGAGAAAAACTGGATAAAGAGGATTTCCATTACAAGTGTGAAGAGAATATCTTTTCTCTCCGGAATTAATTTCTCTTTTTTTTTTGAAAAAGATAAGCGGTGTTTTTGAAAGATTTATTTCACATTGGATGGTCTTTCTTATTTTAACGACAACAAAAAGGCTTTTATAGATCCATGACTGAATATTATTTGTGAGTCCTCAGATTAAATTACTCTTTAAAATCTTGTATTTTTAGAATGTAAAAATTATACTTGTGAAATATATTTATTAGATTAAAAGGTCATTGGAAATTATGTAACTTTTAAATTTGTTGTTTCTTTTTGAGTGTTAGTATAACTATACAGGCCAGTTTTAACCCTTTAACTGTGTGATATAGAAGTTTACAATCTACTAACATGTCTTTATTTCTTTTGTGGAAGATAGGTGGCATTAGTGCTATCCGAAAAAATAATTTTGAAGAGTAATTTCATAAAATTTTAAAGGATAGTTTTGTAAAAATAGAGGGGCATTTTTTTATAATGTAAACAGAAAAATAACTCTTATAAAATATTACCTAAAATTGCAGGTAGTATTTCTACTCGTCAACAAAATTTGGAAAAGCAAAATTGAATTTTGACGCGTGAATCACACATATAAATGCGGATTGGCAAACACGGGATGGCACTAAATACAAATATATAGGCCACAACAGACAAAATTCCAAACCTTGCATAGATCCAATATAATAGGAGGAAAAAAGGTGAAAAATACAGCACAAACTGTTTAGAGGAAAAAGATCGTAATTTAAATTATCGATTTGATTGTAGTGACCAGTCGTCCCTGTTTGAAGTTCAGGAATAGTCTTCAATGTTAGTGATAGCAGCAATTTAACTAAATAATTTATTTTTTTAAATTTAGAATATGAAGCTATATTTGCTGATTCGAATGGCAAGGCATTGTAAATTTTGGGAGCTAAATAGACGAAGTGTTTTTTAAATATTTCTTTCCTATGTAAAGGGATTTCAAATATTTCACTAGGTCTCCTCAGAGAAATGAAGTTTTTAGGAGAGCATAAATTCTTCGTTTTGTGAAGTGTCAATATCAATTTGTAGACAACCAAATGTCGAAAACCCAAGATGTCTTTGACGGTAGCACCAGAAGTCAAAACTGAATGATTTAAAAGTTTAAGAACTCTGTTTTGAGAGGTTATGATAGGAAGTAGGTTGGTTTTATAATCCCATCCCCAAGTTGTTATTCCATATTGTAATGAAGATTGTATCTATGCGTAGTATAATGTTCGTAAAAAAGGAAGGATGAACAATTTTATGAAGATGATAGAATCTGCAGAAAAAATCTCTAATTTTTTTTGTTAGTGTAGCAACGTGAGATTTTCATTTCACGTTTGAGTCTAACTGGATTCCAAGGAAAACTATATTTACATTACGACTCTTGATAAACTGAGACTTATCAGTTCATCAAGACTTTTTGGCATGAAACAGCAACGGATAATATTTTGTTCCAAGCGATAGTCCACTTTTGGAGGCAAGAATGTAACCTATCAAGATTTTCTGCGCGTGCGATCCGTGTCGGTATTGAAAACCAGCATGGTGTAATACGTCAAACCTATTCCACCTAAAATGCTATGTATGACAGTTGATAATACGATCTTGAGATTTCAACGTGTGGCCGATAGAGAAAAATCCCACTTTGAGAGAGGGAACAAATCAATTTTGGAAAAAAAAAAAATCAATTTTTATTATTTTAATAACATTTTGATCTTTATAGTGACACATTATACATATTTATTTATTTATACCTTGGAAAACAATTTTTTATCTCATTTAAATTATATGCGTAGCCATTTTCACCAAGTTTCACCCAAATCAACCCATTAGAATAGGCACACGTGTGTTAAGGAGTACAATCACTTCCATTATAACCGCGAGCCAGATCGAGTAAATTGTATTGTTAATTTTTCTTTCGAGTTTATTTATGAATATATCTAAGAGAAAGACTATATTTACCAATCAAAACAATACTGAAGGTTCGTGGTCTCTCGCGCGTTTGCGTGTGTATGTGTGTGCTTTCTATACAGCACCACGTTCGTAATGTAAATGTTACGGCAAAGATAACACCCACTCACATGATGCTTTGACCGACGAGTAAACCTCCAGGGCATTGTTTGCATCCGTCACGGTGGGATCCTAGACTTTACATAAACACTTGACTCGCACGTTCCGGTGTAATTTTAGGTGTTTCCTTTAGGATGTGTATTTATCCATTCAGTTTGTTAAACTCAGCAGATCCTCATTTCACGTGCCTGCGGGCAATTTCTCTACAAATCCATGCAACGCGTACAAAACGTAGGAATTCATGCTTGTTCTTAGACAACGGAGGCTCTGAGTGATTTAAACATCTAAACACATCTGAAAAGATTATTGGTCGGAATAATCAGTGAAAATTTTTTTTTCCTATGTGTATATTACTATTTTCTATACATACATACACATTTTTTTATGTATATATATATATATATACTATATACACATACACAGGGTACGTAAGTAACAGGACGTATTAGTTGGTGAATCGTTGATCCTAGAGGCATACTTTCAATTAGGAAAAGTATCAAAATAATGTAGTACTCAGATATGTAATTCAGACATGTAATTGATATGTTGCAAGGGGATGCATTAGTTCTTAAATTAAACTTTTAACTTTTTATACGGACACCTTGTGCGTACACCCACAACTCAATTGAAATGCTTATTTCAGAAACCCCATAACTGACAAAAAATTCGAAATTGAGTTAATATTGGTTTCTTGTAGTTGATTGGTTGATGCTTTGTTTTGTGTAAAAACCCGTTGAAAAAATGTTTTGCATTTTTCGTGTTTGAAATATTCGTTTAGTGCAGGAAACCCTACAAGCGACATCACTTATGGGATTTCTGCACTAAAAACTTGTAAGCAGTTAGCAGCATTGAGATGTCATTGGCGGTTTCATGAGATCTAAAAGGGTTTAAACAGGCGTTTCTGATTATTCTGTTTTTTTTTGAAAGTTTGTTCGAGGGTTCTAAAGGTTATTTTCCGTTCTGTGATTTAAATGTTAAAAAAAAGTGTCTAGTGAATCGCAATCAGATGTGGAAACTCTGAAGAAAAGGGAAAAAGGTCTCTTTAATCCAGGCACTTACAAACGTAATATAATATGCAAATTACGAGTTTAAGGCAAAGAAGATGCCACTTACAAAGGTAAAACTATCATTCAGCGAACATTGAATCAATTGCAAATGTTCCGCCAGGTATTTCAAACGTGGCACCAAAGAAGTTCGGAGTGAAAATTGCGGTAATTTCTATTCAATGTGTGGGAAGCAAAAACATGCAAGATCCACAAGTATATTTGAAAACAAGGTATATTGAGTAAAACAAGTAATCCTTGAAAAGTGGTGGCCACACTTATACAAGAAAACTGCCAACTCTGACGAAACCGGAGGAAGAAGCATTCGAAAGGAGAAAAGAATCCCATTTAAAATATCCACGTGAGAATACTTTGTCTTCAGCCAGAGTTTACCTGGAAGCCAAGTGAAAGCCAAAACATTCATTAATGGCTCGACTGTATCAACATTTTCTCTGACAAAAACCACTTACCCATTTGAACCACCAACTACGAATACCCACCCTGAAAAATCCCAATCAACAAGAAAAACTTCATTATCTGCAAAAGCTAGCTGAATATATCACGGACTATAGTAAATTCTACATGATTTTACGTTGGCCGCCACTGAAATTAAAATAAAAACTAAACACTATTCTGATTATGCAGAATAATGAATGATATTACACGTGATTACAAAATATCTATAATTTGAAAATAAAATTCAATGCTATCAAAAAGTCAGTTTTCTGGATTTTTACCCCTAACTGAACTTATTATTATTAATACAGTCGAATCCCGTTTTAACGAATACCGTTATAGCGAAAATCTCGTTTTAACGAACACTTTTCTAATCCCCGAAATGAGTTCACATAGGAACAATGCTAAGCAACCTGGAACTCCTTTATAACGAAATTTCGTTTTAACGAAGTGATTCCTCTGGTCTCTTGGCATTCGTTATAAAGGGATTCGACTGTATCATAAAAATGGCAAAACAGTGTTGTAAAGTTATTTGATTGCAGAAACCCATAACTGCAGAGGCTGGAATTCCCCCCCCCCCCCGATTCTTAATGAATATGATTATCACGTTTCCATTTTATGCATAGAATCGTCCTTCACATTTGGGAATTTTTTCTTAAAAAATTAGAAATTCTGCCTTTGTGGGGGGGGGGGGGGTACAAAGTTGTTGCTCCGTCTCTCCTGATGCAAACAAAAAAAAATCCCACGATTCTAAGGACGATATTCGCTGAAATATTTAAATCCGAAAAACGAAGGAAAGCTGGGGAAAAAACTGTGTTAAATGCGAATAAAGCGGTATTTCCGCATTCAACACTGTTTTTTTCCTCAATTTTCCTTCGTTTTTCGAATTCAAGTATCTCAGTGTATATTTCACTAAGCAACATGGAAGTTTTAGTTCTGTTGGCATCAGGAGTGATAAGGAAATAACTTTCTAATTGGATCTTTTGTCCACTTCATTTTAATAAATATACAACCCCTTGCAACATGAATGACATATCTGAGTACTACACGTTATTTGGATGATTTTTCTAATTGGAAGTAGGCCTCTAGGATCAACGGTTCACCAGTAAAATGTCATACCCCTGTTGCCTATGCATATCGATCTTTCATCTCTCTCTCTCTTTATTTCATTTTTCTGTATATATTCATTTACTTTTATTTACTTCTTTTAATTCGTATGCGAATCTGAATAAACTTGAGCAATTGTTCTTGCGCATTCGATCGGTACGAATAGCTTTCTTTTGAGCTGCTCGGAAGTCACGGGTCTGTCTGAAATTTATATACTCCTATATATGCTGTCCATTTGCTTAAATTGTGCTGAGTTTTTGAAGCCGGAAAACATGTCGTCATTGTCTTCCGCACCATTTACGTATATCGGAGACGAGATCATCGATGGGTTCTTTTTTTTTGTTCTTGAGAGTGGAATAAAAACCCCCGCATGAGAATCTCATTCATTTTATTCGGTCGAAATGTTGCACATTCCTTTTCGCGATTCCAATGTACGAGTATAAATGCGCTGTATATGAGAAAACAAATTGATAGTTAAATCGATTTATATTCACGCCATCACAAGGAAATAAGAATATTTACTGTCTTTATAAGAGGAATGAACGGATCTGTCATTGGTTTCCTTTTATTTCCATCATGCGAAACGGAAGGCGTACGCAAGAAGGGGCACAGGGTGCTCATATCCCCCCCCCCCGAAGGCTATCGAAAGATAAAATATTTTTAAATATCTTTGTAAAATAACTAAAATATCGAAAGAAAATGCCCCTTTATATTTTATGTCAATCACAATTTATATAAATATAAAATACTCTCCGAAGGTAAATAAATGGAAATTCTCATGAAGAAATTCCTTGTGCCCTTCCCCCCCCCCCCCCGTGAAACCCAGTGTGCCCACTCCAAAGGTCAATTTTGATGCGGAATGAAATAACTTTTTCGTGATGCACGTTGTCCTACAAAATCACCGGGCATTATTGAAAATGCTAATATTGAATCACCAACACTAACAATTATACAACGACATTCTCTGCCTTTTCCTTTCCGTGTCCTTAAGTAGAACAATTTAAAAAGTTTTGTCTCTATTTGTCTATATTTGTCTCTCAATACTCCCCATTCATTAAATAATCCCTATTCACCTCCAATCTTACTCTTCTAAACGGGGCTAGAACTATGCTGGGGAGAAAGTGAACAATGATTAACGATCGTGCGACACATCCTGTTCTTGTTGTCGCAGAAAATTCTAACAGTACTAAACGGCAACATGCATCTCATGAACGTTCTTCTAAGGAACTCCTAAGGAACTGGTGAATGTCGAATATGCCGTGTACGTGGTTGTGCATCCAACGTGAAGTTTTTTTTATAAGATTATTTAGAAAAAACTTCACGTTGGGTTCACGTGTTATAAATTAGTGTTGTGTTTCCCAAAACACACATTACTGTCATAACTCTGTGGAGAAACTAAATATAGCATGAACGTAGAAAAAAAAAATAACGTAGAAAATGGTGATGAACATTTCATCAGCATTTTGAGCCTATATTTGAATAATTTAAAGCAGTGATTCCCAACGTGGGTGTTAACGCCCCCTGGGGGGGGGGGGGCGATGGAATGTTCCAGGGGAGCGGTAGAAGCTACGAGTATAACATAAGATCCTCTGGGCTAGATTGCGTTGGGGGGGGGGGGGGTGCGCCGGGAGAAAAAATTTCTGAAGAAGGGGCGATTGGAGAAAAAAGGTTGGGAAACTGATTTAAAGAAAAAAAAAACAGCACATGAGGAAACGGTAGCAAAAAATGTGTTCTACACCTCTCGTTTTTGACGTTATATCATAGGTGTCGTGATAACTAAATTTGACAGTGTTCTCCTTTCACGTAATTAAAAGCAAAAATGTTAAAATGATCATTCAATAGCGAACTAAAGCGTTTGACAAGTCCGATACAACAGCAACTGTGGTAAATATCTCACGCGAAAACTTGAAATCGGTCTTTTAACACTACGGAATAAGTAAGTGCTGCAAATAAGCTTATGGAGCAATTAAAATCCGAATAACGTCACGTCCGTGTCGTGTTTTGAATACGAATTGAAAATTTTGATGGAACTCCGCGGGAACTTCTGAGGTAAATTTTAGAAACTGATTAATGACGCTAGATAAATCTACTATTTTAACGTTCTCATACAATAAGTAATCCACAGTAAATTGGTGAAAACACAAACGAAAATCCTATGGAGGAACTTCGAAAAGGAGTTCCATTAATAATTTGTTTGCCGAGGATAAAGAGTCTTCAGGTCACGACCAACATCCTCTTTTGGAGCATTCAATTTCCTGCTCCCGATTCCCTTCATTTGGGGAAACTTCGGAAATAATAATCCCAGCCGAGATTTTCTGAAATATTAACATTTCTCCCCCCCTAATACTCATAAAGTGTCTTTCATTAATATTTCTGTAGCTGCGTCTTCTTTGCGTATATATTCGTATTATATTCAATTCGCTGCGGGTGAATGAATGGTTTTTCGTGAGCATGATACTCTAAATGCTGTAAGTCAGCCTGACTGTCAGAGTAATGTTGGTATATCTTAAGGTATCTAATACAGTCGAATCCCGTTTTAACGAATACCGTTATAGCGAAAATCTCGTTTTATCTAACACTTTTCTCTGATCTCCAAGTAAATTTTCATAGGGGCATTTTTAAATAACCTGGAATTCCTTTATAACGAAATTTCGTTATAACGAAGTGATTTCTACGGTCTCTTGGAGTTCGTAATAACTGGATTTGACTGTATATTCTTGAAATTGTATCGAAATTGTCATTGCATTGTGCATGCGATCCGTGTCTTGTGCGACAGAGGAACAATTGTCGGGATTATACGGGTTCCATAGTTCCTAAGGCAAGTGAGGTGAACATATGCCACACATGTCGAAATATTACAATCTATTTCAAACATTTTCGTGAATTACTTCGAAAATATTGAGAATTAAAACTCGAACTAGCCGAGCCCGTTGGTGCAGTGGTAAGATACTCGTCTTCCATCGTGAGGGTTATCATCGGGGTTCGATCCAGGGGAAGAACGTCGTAAACAACTTCTTTACTTATTGAGCCTGGGGTGACCACCGATAGATACCGCCTTCATTTCCCACTCAACTCCATCGGTAGGAAATTGCCTTATGGCGATGTAAGGTAATAGTGGTTGTGTAGTATATAAAAAAGTTCTGGGATGTGTTCAAATGAGACCACGGGTGAAAATGTAGGATGGGAGCCGTGAAAGGGAATTAAAGGAGTTACAGAAGGCTGTAAAGAAAAGCACAGATGTGTTCATAATCTAGATGAAAGTGGGAACTAGCCTAACAGGTAGAATACGCAAGTGGTATAAGAATATTTAAATATTATGTTTCTCTTGTTCAACGTATAAATTTTAGAAATGTTCCGTTTTGAAAGACAATTTCTGGAAATGTTCCGTTTTGAAAGAAAATGTGTGGAAAAATGTTTACCTTTTGATTAAAATTGGAGCTGGTTACTGGTTTCTAAAAAATTGGAAATATTTTCTTTCTTTCTCGGAAAGTACTTCGCCCGTTGATTCCAGAAGATTTTACCTGATGACTAATTCTCGTGAGTAATACAAGAAACACGATCATTCTACAGTGAAATTTCCCATAACGGACACCTCCATTAACTAACACTTTTTGCATTACATCGACGGGACTCAATATAATTTATTATCCGTTAAAGGACACTCCTCGTTAGCGGACAAAACTTTCGGTCCCATGCGTGTCCGTTATCGATGGCTATATTGTAAAAATCGACTCTGAAAGCGCTTCTGAAAAATGTGCCGTTTTGAAAATAATCCCTTCACTGCAGTAGGACAATCGCTTTATGTTCCCCCACTGAATGAAAAATATCGAAGTGAATTTCAGTTGTTTGATGTTGTGTGTAGGAGACGGCCATTTGTACTCACCTTTTTTAAGACAACAGTTTACTTTCACACATTTTAGATTTTAGCACTGACATGTCCAGATATTTTCTAAAATTGATTTCTCAATGGATAACACACTTTTCCCAATACTCCTCAGTTTGCAAGACATTTAGACAAATGCTAATTCATATACAACTGCTTGGATTCTGATTAAAATCGAAAGAAAGCCAACATCATTAAAAAAGATATGGCATTTTGAAGAGGGGTTTAGTGATTTCTAATTGCCTCTTAAAGAGTTAAAAGTGCATTTTCAAAAAAAAAAGTGGAAAAGTTTGTTCCCTTTTGAAAATAAGCTCCACAATCGAAGTTTTCATGGTAAAAAAAATTTATTACCGTGAAAGCTAATGTGATCGTTTTCACCTACTGCGAAAAAAAAATTATTATTATTATTGCAATAACTCCTTTTTCCTCGGCTCTTCTCCATGAGAACTTTATTTCAAAAGCTAACAATTTCCCTAAAATCTATATCCCTTAGCATCTCTTTTATTTTTCCCTGCGAATAGCGTTAAATTGATTGCTAGTGTGTAAAGAGATGAAGCCTTTACACGCGTGTAAGGTGTAAACATTTGTCTTCTTTGCTGACTTTGAAAATGCCACGGGTTAGCCGCCAGACGTTAAGTAAGGCAATGTTAATTCAAATACAAATACTTGGATTCTTTAAAAATCTAACACTATTCAGGTCCAAGTTTCTTTGTTGGAGCAATAGCGCGTTGACAAATCCTTATTTACCTCACAACCAAATAACATTTTTTTAGCCACATATGCAGTACATACATGCCATTAGAGCTCGAAGGAGGTTGTGGAATCTTCTAAGGAACACCGTAGAGAGTTTTCGATTAAAAACCCTGAATGTAGATGATCTCTTATCTCTTTCAACAGAAATCGTTGGAGCGATATTTAGTGGAATCCAAATGAAATACTCGAATCCACTTATAAAAGAACCACTTTGAACTGTAAATAGGCACACAAGTCAATCAATAGGCACATTTATGTATTTGTACTTAGTACACAAATCAATATTCCCAGCTCATCGCGACGCCCCTGACAATGGTTGACAAATGCTCCTAGGACCCACGACTCACACTTTGAGAAACATTAGTTAAATTGGACACAAAATTCACGAGCTTGTATATCCATGTTTCTCTCTATACATCCAAAAATGAATTTGACGTTCGCATCAAATGACATTTATTACAAGGCTGCATAGGTGTGCGCAATAGAGGGTTGGAGGTAAAACCACGACCCCGATAAGAAGAGATTAGTTGAACCCCCCCCTCCCCCTTGAGAAAATATTGTGTACGCTACTGCATGGTCCTGACACATATTCTTTATAAATATAATTCGCAAATCTCCTTCTAGAATAAATGGATGAATTTGTCGAATGAGGGTTGAAAGATGGTGGTTTGATTTGTACAAGTTCTTGAGATGCGTATTTGGTCAACCTCGGGGAAACCATCTCCGTAATGCTGTGAAAAGACTGGAAAATGTTCTACAAGTAGAATAATGTTTATGTGTAAGGCTAAAATTTATTTCCTTAAAACGTCGCATACAATTAAAGAAGCGTTTACAGACACTGGGTATTGATATTGTCGAGGGAGTTTTAATATTCATTACTCTGTTCCCTCGCAGAAACTCGGATGAGGTGAAAGTCTTTAATTTGATTCCGTTCGATTCAACCACCGAAACGTTCAGTTTATTCATGTTGCCATGTGCAATTTGCATGGAGTTTTACCACGTCCCTGATCTAATTTCACATAATGTTTAGTTTTGTTCCTCTCTATCGAATGAATGCGTGTTAATGTTTAATTTCATTAGTTCTCAAATAAGATAATAACTTTTAGTTTTAAAAAAAAGACTGATCCCAGTTTAAAAAAGTTGGTTCAATATGCATGCTTTCCGATAATTCAAGAAGGTATTTCTCTTATTCAACCAGAGAATATTCCTCGAATTCCTTCAATTCCCCTTGATATTAATAATTATAGAGAGATAGATAGAACCACTCGCAACCCCGGACTGATGCAAAGCAACTAACTTCCCCTGACCTCAAATGAGGCAGAGTTGTGTCGGAAAAAGTTAGAAAAGATTTATAGCAGTGCCCCCCCCCCCTTGCCCGGCGCTCGTAAGTATCATATTATCATGTCACTCTCGTCGTTCTTTCTCCCCGGTGGAGACAGCTATCAAATCAATGTAACGTGCAAGCCATTTGACCAAAAATGGATATCTAACCTAATGCCCAGGGAGAAATAATTGCACGTGCACCCAGTAACACATAAGGGTTGGAGACCGCAACCTGGGATTTCAAATGAAGAAGTGCGGAAAAGACGTGAAAAAATAAGAAGTTGGAATGTTGAAGTGAGGTAGAGAGAATCGCGAATGGTCTAAATACCCGAGTTACATACTAGATATATACAGGTCCTCCACTGCGACGGGAAACGAGGAAACAGAGCCTCCGTCCAAAGTGTGTGGGGCAGTTTTGCTTCACTTTCTTTTTACGGCATTATTAATAATTATATGAACTCGCGAATTATCATATTATGTCATTCTTAACTTTCTGGTCACTTCAAAGTACTCTGAAAATTGGAGAGAAAATACATTCGCCATCATTGGTGTCAGTGTTTGATTTATTTCTAATTGCTTTAATATGCTTCAGCGATTGACTAACTTCGAGATATTTTAATAAAGACTAGTGTGTAGAACATTCTAAGATTCTTCGATAAGTGAACTCAGTTCGAGATTCTTCGATAAGTGAACTCAGTTCGAGATTCTTCCGTATCTGAAATCATTTCGAGATTCTTCCGTATCTGAAATCATTTCGAGATTTTTCCGTATCTGAAATCATTTCGAGATTCTCCGATATGTTTCAGCGTTGCAGATTCTTCAGTAAGTGTAATCAGTGAACTCTAACTTTCTTCAATATGCGGATTCACATCGAAATTTTTGAATATTTGAAAAACTTCGATATTCGGATTCACTTCTTCAATACTTTCTGTCAATCCGAGATTCTTCAGTATTTGGAGTCACTACGAGATTCTGCTATATGTGTCAGTATTATAAGTAGATTCTTCAATACACATCAGTCTGAACTCACTTTGGCATTCTTCGATATTCGGATTCACATTTTTTTATAGTTTGTCTCACAGCTCTTCGATATTTGAACTCGCAGTTCTTCGATATTTGCACTCCGAGATTTTTCAATATTTTTTTTATGGGCATAATTTTACTGCCACCTCGTTGGCCAATTTGCCTGTTGTCGCCTTTACATTTGTATTTGGACTCGCTTCAAGATCCTTCGATATGTTCTCTCACTACAAGTTTCTTCAATACGTGCAGCTCCTGCGAGATTCTTGTACATTTAGACACTGTTCCATATTTAGACTCATTTCAACACTCCTCCATATTTAGACTCATTTCGACACTCCTCCATATTTAGACTCATTTCGACACTCCTCCATATTTAGACTCATTTCGACACTCCTCCATATTTAGACTCATTTCGACACTCCTCCATATTTAGACTCATTTCGACACTTCCGTATTTATACTCATTTCGACACTTCCGTATTTATACTCATTTCGACACTCTTCCATATTTGGACTCACTTCGAGACTCTTTGATCAGTGGAATCATTTTGAGAATCTCCGATATTTGGAGCCACTTCGAAATTCATTAATGTATGCCGTTATTTCGAGATTCTTCGACATTTGGTGCCACTTCCATATTCTTTAGTCTATGCCGGCACTTCGAGATTCTTTATTAATTGGACTAAAATGAAAAATTCCATCTTAATTTTTCTTCTTTAAAGACAACCAGAGGTTCCTCAGCTTTCAACATACTCCATGCATCTGAGAATTGATCAGCACAAAATCTAATCGAGATTCAATAACGGAGCTAAGTTGAACGATTTTCACTGATTTTACGCGATTACCTCTCAAGTACGGCGTGGCTTTCTTCGAGATGCATCGTGCTTCACTTTAATATATATATATATATATATATCAACCGGCAGAGAGAGACAACCATTTCCTCTGGGCCTGTAGTAAATTACCTGTCCGCATAAATCATCAAGCGGGGCGCAAATTTGCGAATTCGGTGAACTTTGCATAGTCGTGTAGTGAATTGAGTGATGAGTTAGCAAATCGGGTAGCAATTATCATTAAGGAGAGAAAAGAGGAAGGCCAAACTGGTTCATTATTCTTCAAGGAAATCTAAAGTGCTTACCAGAAACTCTATATAGCTAAAACTTTAGGTTGCATTCACCACATTATATTAGAACAGCGTTTCTCAACCTATGGTCCGCAGGCAGATTTGATAATTTTACTTCCAACTAAATGAAAAATATTTTTATTGATTTTAGTAATGTTCTATCAATAAATTTTATTGATTTTAATAATATTCTTATGGGTTCAAATAGAAATTAGACTTTTACACCTAGAGTAATCATATCTAATTGAGGAAAATAATGCAATACTAAATTTATGGTGAATTGTAGCCAAGAAAAATGCAATTTACGACAAATTTCGCGATTATTGTTAAAATTTCTGAAGAGTGGGGAAATAAAGGACTGCAACACAAATCGCAGTTAAATAAAATGTATTTCATGAAAAACCTTCATCATGACTGGGGACCATTTCCATTCAGTGAAATACGGGAAAGTGTGACCTGAAGTCCGGTGAAATTCAGGACATTGCCAATCGATTTCTTAAACATTGACACAAGTTGGCAAAATCACCAATTGTTGCTGACAATTATGAAGGAGTGGAAAATGCAGGATTACTGCATGGTAACTTGAAATGTAGTTTACAGAGAAAAAAAAGTTGATAATGACAAATTTGTGAGATGAGTATTCTTTTATAGTCATAATTATCATAGTATGATTTAAAAGTTATGAAAGTTATCTTCATTCACCATTTTAAGTAAAAATTACGAATTCGAATGAGCTCTGAAAAAAATGGAACAATTGTATAAAATCGGAATGGAAAAAAATACGGGACACACACATAGTCACGCCACTCATGCTATTAGTTAGAGGTCCGTCGAATCAACTCAGGTATTTTATTGGTTCTTGGATTCAGAAAGGTTGAGAAACGCTGCATTAGAAGATTCAATTCCTTGACTCATTTCCTTATAACCGTAATTTTGTAAGAAATTAATGTCCTGAGTGTTCATTCTCTGCAAAAACAGGGCGAAGCAAAAGAAACGGCAATATTTCCTAAGCTAAACATCGTAAAGGGGGAATTTATAATAATGAAAGCCGAAACTTCTACAAACGCATTATAATCATTCCTAGAATGATTCAGAGAAGCCTTCGAGGGTGTACGAAAGGTGTGGAGGGGGTCCCACAATTACGGTAGTAGAGGTGAAAAATGTACACACACAAAATATTATATCATGAAGTTTCGTCAATTCTGGGATTTTTCCTTTCATTACTTCTGAATTTTCATCAGTTCTGAGATTATTTTATATATGTATATATGCATACATCATTAATTCGGAATTTCATCAATTTTGAAATTTTTGTCTCATTAATTCTGAATTTTAATCAATTCTGGAATTTTTTCTTTCAATAATTCTGATTTTCATAGGTGACTGGGTATTTTTCAGCATTCCTGTGTATTCGGTTGTAATACATTATTATTATTTTTTTGGATGTAGATCCTCCCCCTCGCTACAAAATGTATAAAATCGGGGCTAAGGAGCCCCGAAATTATTTTCGCAGGGGTCCCGCGTTTGATTAGAGTGGCCCTGGCATGATGAAAAATGTGAGTTTTTAATTTCTCGTGTAGTAATTGATAATTTATCGATTATTATGGCAATCGGGAGCTACGATTATTTTCTGGCGTCATGTTGCCTGAAGAAAGGAAAAGGGCTTAATAGAAGTCATCAGAAGTCGAGATGGAGGTTGAGCACCTTCAATTTAGTTTTGCGCCAGAAAATTCGTCGAAAACGAACTCGGTGATTCCGCATTAAAAGCTAAGAGGAGATTTTCTGTCTTCGAAGAAGCTCCGAAAATTATTTCCACTCTATTCGTGATGTTCCTAAACTTTCAAGATTTTCCTGTAACACTCATCCTACAGTTCGGACCTGTCACCTTGGGACTTTTCTTTGGTAGCTCACGCCTCCACAGAGAGCATGTGAAAGAACGTGAATTGCCCTCGGACGTCGGAAAGGAAAGGACGTTGTGAAGGAAGGTTCGATAGTCTCACAAGCAAAGCTCTCTCAAAACTTTCTTCAACAGCGACTTAGATCGCCTTACAAAACAATGGGTCTCTGTTTTCAGGTCCCATTAGGTAGGAGGTAGGTTGTATATAGGGATGCACCTCAATTTTTCATTTGATCATCACATCATATATAAAGTACGTAGTTCGATTTTTTGCATTATCGGTAAACCTTAAGAATTTTTACATAACGAAATGCTTCCGATTTCTTCTAGTTAACAACCACTGAAGTCGATTTTTTCAGAAATGACTTACCCCAGTTCGGGATAACCAAAAAAAATGCGAAAAATTTCTTATCAATCCGTCAGTTTTTCTTCAAAAATCTGAGAAAAAAAATGAAATATAGTGTAAATTTATAGAAGAAAAAACGATTTGAACGCGGCATTTTCTTAAATTGCAGTTAGTTTTGAGCTTGTACGTGAGATAAAAACAAAAGCAATTGCACCAAAAATTCTCAAATTCTGCAGGAATGTTTGTATAACATGTGTTAGTAAAATGTGTGAACCTCGAAATTCGATATCTAACGATATCTATTCGTTAGAATTTTATGCAATTTTAAAATATGAAAAAGAACATAAATTTAAAAATGTGGAATTGAATTTAAAAAAAACTTCCCATTGTCCAACTGCTGAAAATCGAAGGTTCATGTTACTTACACATCCCGAGTAAATATTCCTGCCAAATTTCAGAATTTTTTTGCAGTATTTTTATTTATTTTATTTTATTTTTCTATTCTTACAAATAAGCTGTAAAATCTTCAAAAATTTGGTATGAGGAGAAACACATTCAAAGTTTGTTTCCCATGAATACTTTTACACTGTAATCCATTACTTCTTCCTTTTATTTTGGAAGAACCAATTAACCGATTAATACGAAATTTTTTGCATTTGATTTGTAATCAAATGAAATATTTTTTGTGGAAAATCGATATTTTGGAGTCTCAGAAGTCGCGACATCCCTTCTCCACCCAAGTATATTTCATCATCAAGGGACCCACCTCAATTTTTCACTTGATCATCGCATCTCATATAGATAAGTAGTTTTGATTTCTTGCATTATCATATTTTAAATCTTAAGAATTTTTACCCTAACGAAACGCTTTCCATTTTCTCCAGTTTCAATCAGCCACATATAAGTTAAAATTTTATGAATTTTCATTCTATATAATCCCGTAAGGATATTTTATTTTTGTGTTCCAATCGCGGTTGTTTTCCACAGTTCGTCCATCTAATAAATAATCCGTGACCTATACTGAATTTAATGGGCATAAATGATTCGACTGTTTTCTCCTATTTGAATACAATCCAGACACAATATGCAAATGTTATTCTCGGTCTAATTCCAAGTGACAGGAAAATGATTGGTATGCTGTACCTTCCATTTCTCAGATCAGCGAGAACCGAACTCTGATTGAAATTGTCAATCTAAAGTGCTAAGAACAGACGCGTTTTATATATATATATGTGTACGAGTAATATATGAGTATGAGAATTCAAACTGACATGTATTAATTCTTATTACCTACAATTAATTTCGATTTAAGTATAATTAATCACAATAATGCTGACTTATACGTAGAAAATTCACGAAAAAATCATGATTATTCAGACTAAGAAAAATCGCTGTACGATTTCTGTCCAACAATTAACGTGTTACAATAATTTAAAACGCAGTGCTATACCTGTATTTCTACCAAAGCACACCCATGGCATGAGGCTACTAACTTCTTATCATAAAGCATTCTGAATAAAATACTCCGTATACACATTTCTTACAATTCGAAATCGCATGTGTTCGATTCCCCCTAACGTCTTCAAAATATAGCGCGATGAAAAAAGTCTATCTAATTTTCCAATACAAATAGAAACTTGTATCTCAACAAGATGAAGATGCAAGTGGTACTGCTCAATAGGAACCATGTATAGGTATATACATATAAATACCTATCTATAATAGTGTATATGTTGGATTTAAAAATGTCAACGAGCGTATATTTCGAGCTACGCGATATAACACATCTTTGGAACTCAGAGCAAATCGCTTTTTTGAAATCGGCGTCGCACTCAAAATTCAATTTCAAGATTTGAATTTAGCACTGTATGTACGCGGGTTCTATTTTTGGATCAGTATATACACAGAAATAGACGAAGGATTTCTGAGATTCAAACGTTGATTGATATTTATCTATACGAGTGAAGAGGAATTCATACTTTTTTTTAGTACTAGGTGTTTGAAATATATTTCACTTTTTAACAAAACTTCAATGTTTTTTTTAAGTTTAGGACAAGTATATGAATTCTGATCTCGTGATTTCTCATTTGAGAATATTGTTTCTTAAATTTGACGCTAGGGGGGACAGTAAAATATGAGATACTACTCGAACATGAACGTCATCGTACACCACCGTACAAAATAAATACTGAGAACTCGTAAAAAGGAATCAATTATGTATAAAAAAATTCACAAACTTTTAGTGTAAAAAACTCTTTTTATCAGTTTTTCTTCCCTAGAGATAAGTGAGTTTTACGAAGAGATTTGCCGTCAATGGATGCTTTGAGTATTTTTGTCATTGAGCTAAAGTTTGACGATTAGAAACGACACAACAACATTTCTTTTTATTCGCTTACAGAAAATGTGGAAATTCATTTTTTCCCACGAGAAAGTTTCTTCCAATTATATATTGAATTTTCATTTTTTATTTAGTAACTGTTGAGACATAATTTGATCAGAAAAAATTTGGCATTGTATAAAACTATTTTTTTATTAAAGAAAATTTTACGCATGTTTGCATTTTCTTATTTTAACGACAAAATAATTATATAAAGGTACATTAGACTGTCGAATATCCGGCATAGTTATAAAATAACAATAATTCTCCGTAACAAACTGAGGAATAATTTACTTTGCCAAGGCGTTGCAAGTGTGCGCGAGTGCTACAATAGTTCAAAGTGCTGAGTACAAAACTTTACAAAACGTGACAGTACAGAACTGATAGTTTTGACTCTTTCTCTCCTCTCAAGCCTACCGTTTCTCATTTATATTATTATTTATCAATGAACACTAAAACAAATTTTAATAACTTTTGTGAGAACTAAGCCCACGTTTTGCGTTAATGTTCCGTTTATTTTGAAAACGCATCCATTTTTATTCTGTATGTATTTTAACATTTTTAAATATTTAATAAAAATGTTAAACATTTAAAAATGATACATTAATTAAATATTTAATATGTATATATTTTATTATATGTGTTATTATGATTCTGGAATCACATGAAATGATTATGAAATCACATATAATGATTCTGGAGACCTCTTAAATTATTCTGGTGCCACTTAAATGATTCTGAGAACCGCATCACACGTTGCTATGACAACGAAGACTTTCAACCAATGTATTTTTTAACCTTCAATTTCTCCTTCAACATTATAAGGGGGAGTCAAAATGCGTGCTTGTCCCTACTCACCAAGCATCTAGTTATTGCCAAGCATATAGTTTCTGTGATGTGAAACTGTGCCGCAGGTATTGTAAGTGATATAGAACTACACCGCGTTTTACTTGAGTGATGTGCCACTGTGCGTATTTATTTTAAGATGTGGAACTGTGTCGCAGGTATTTTAAGTGATGTGGAACTGTGCGACACAAGCCACTTAAATAATCTTTAAATATGCCACGGATCACTATTTGCGGAGTTATCTGTGCATATGAGGGTCACTTAATTTGATTTGATAATGTGCTGCGGGCTTTCAGTCATGTGGAACTGTGCCGCGGGTCGCTCAAGTAATCTGCAAATATGCTACTTGCAACTTAAGTCATGTGGAAATATAGCGTAGGTGACTTGAGTGATGTCGAACTGCATCACTGTACCGCAGGACACTTAAGTGATCTCATTTCATACCGTGCACCGCCCAGTCTCTATCGACCATTGTCAATTTTAGTCGTTGGACACTTAAGGGAGCTGTATATGTGCAATGAGCCACTGAAATAATATGTAAATGTACCTAGTTCATTTTTTTTACGAAATTAAATTTGAGGTCAATGGCCAGATCAAATGGCTTCGAGGGTCATGAGTTGAGCATCTATGCTTTATTTCTATCTCTCATTATGCTCGTAGAACTCAGTTACAATGGCATGGGAAAATCTGAATATTCAAAGATTTTTATAAAAACCGATGGAGAAAATAATGCCAGTGCTACGAGTAAAGCCATTAGAATGAAGGGTAAAAACTTTAAAAGAAACCCACAACTTTTTTTTTCTCCGATGTCGCAGTAAGATTTAAGAAAAAAAAACCACTTTTCTACATCTTCATGAAAGGAAAAAATAATTAAATCCCATCAACATTCAGAAAAAACAGGGGACACTAAAGGGATTCCTGACCGCAAGGCCCATAAAAACTGAGCGCTATTTAATGCACAATTCTGATGCAATTCCCCGTTCACATGGGAACGGTAGGAAAATGAAATGTTTCAAGGAAAAGTCCAAAACCGAAAACATTAGCTTATAAGCAATTAGTTCCCGCATTTAAATGATTACGTGCAAAACAAAAGAATTTTTTTTCTTACTAGCATTATCTTTCTTTAGACATCGAATTGATGTCTTCAGAAAGAAGAAACAAAGAAAACCCGTTAATTAGAATTATTCTGGAACACGCAAAAATAGCGTAAGAAACCAAAAAACAAAAAAAGAGAGACAAAATTATAACAAAGCAAAAGCCATTGTTGAATAAATCGTCACGAACTAGTGAAGATAATTTTAATGAAGACATTCTTTTCTTTGTGAGAATAAAAACCAGAGCACTTGTCCCCCCCCCCCTTTCTTATTTGAACATCTTCACAAAGTAATTAGGATTCCCAAATCGAATTCCCAAGTATAGATATATTCCAACGATAAGTATAAGTTAATGATAATAATCAGATTTAAAATTGTTCGAAGACGAAATAAAATAGAACTCTTTTGAATTCAAAAGAGAATGTAACCACAATGATGTTCTCCGAATTTTATCTAATGTATGGAAAGCTTGGTGTGGCCAATGAAATTAAATGATTTACTATCTATATAGTGTATTTGTATTAAAAAATACAAATACAACGCCACAACAGGCAAAATGTCCAACGAGGTGGCTGAGAAAATTTATGGAATATCATTTCTCTTTTATGCAAAATAAATTGGTTTATTGAAGTTAAAACTTCAATTAGATTCATCCAAAACTGGTCAGAATGAAGTTATTTCGATTCAATTAAATGATGTACAATGGGATGTCGATATATAACGATAATCTGGGGAGCAAGGAAACATATCGTAGTAGAGGGGTTACCGTTATATTGAGAGGTAGCGTTATCTATCATCTGACGCTACCAAATTTATGATGATTTTAGCGTCTTTTCTGAACAGGCATTGTTAGCATCACGACCGAATGCATTTATAAGTATTTATTGTCAGCAAAAGATTCTAACTGATTGACTAATGAATAAAATTCATTTACTTATTTCACCATGTCAAGTAGGTTATACCGCACAGCACCTTTATGCCTTACACGGGAAGTAGCTACACGGAAACTTCATTAATACTTGCGTAGGGTAGATAGTGCAAAATAATCTATTGTTATTGAAATCGCTCGAAACAACAAACACTGATGAGAAATTAAAAAATATACTGAAGGTGAGTATGAGTGAAATGTAAAAAAAATATCGCAGTAGAGAGTAGTTTCGACATATTCTCAAAAAATATCTTATAGAGGGATTTATCATAGTAACGGATGTCGTTGTATCGGGAGTAGTTTAACATTACACTATAGGCAATTTGCAAACATGATCAAAAAAAATATCGTGTTAGAGGGGTTTTTCTAAATTTCAAAATTAGTTCAAGAAAGATTATTTTGATGGCTTAAAATAGTTTTCATTAATCCGTCATTTGGCATTATTTACAGAAAATGTATGTATGATATAAATTGGATATTCAATACCACCAACTATCCTATTAAAAGAACAGTTTTATACCTTTTGGATGCTTGAAAATGGAATTTACTCTTTCTTTGCAATAAAGAAAATGTTTACTTCATCCTAAATATGTTAACATCAATTCGCTTTACCTTATTCGATCCTGATAATAGAATTATCTTTTCCCAGAAGCGAAACTTACTTACAGTTACGACATCCAAGTGACATTTATTAAGGCCACCAGAAGACGGGAAAAAAATTGTATTCATAGAAAAGGACAACTTGAATGACAGTTTCTTTAGGCTTCTTCTCTCTCTTGTACGAACTTTGCGAAGAAACTTTGCTTTTACCATAATAATGAGACAGTGATAAAACTTTTCTTTCGCCAGTATGCCTTAATTAAATCTTTATAGCCTAAAACCTTTCCATTGCAATAGCTTACATATTTGTTATCATCAATATTTTACTCCAGGAGATGTTTATTTTACTTCGACAGTGAGTGAGAGGTGTTTTTATAGAGACTGTCACTAACTTTTGAAGGCTCAAATGAATTTAAAAAATGCATAAAATGCTGGTTTTTTAACCAATGACAGGTGATTTTATTGATGAAATAGTGAGAATATTTTAGAGAAGGAATCTACGAAGTAAACAACTCTGTTGGGTAATTGATATTTCTCTATCTTGTTCCTCTCTCCTCTATTAACAATCGGGAAAGATATCAAGCTTTGGATAGAAGGTAATAAAGTGATATTCGGATGGAACTTTTGAAACGAAAAATCCACACATACACAAAGAGGGAGAGAGAGATAGAGGAGACTTCTGCACCTTGAAACACAATTTTTCAAACTTTTTCCCTAAGTCAGTTTTTACAGTAAAATTTCAATTCGTCTAAATTAATTTTTGGTATTTTTATATACTGTATGAAACATCGGGTGAAGTTCAAGTTACCTTTCAGTTATATTATAAACATGATATAAGGATGATTTAAAATCGAGCTGAAATGTTCTAAGGTACAACATTGGGTCTTGTTCCTTGAAACATGTAATGTTGTTCCTTAAAACAGGGTGAAATCACAAAGGCAAAGAAATACAGATATTACTGGCAAAATTATATAATGAGTATTTTTTTAATATGGAAATAAAAAAATATATAGTATAGTGTTAATTAAATATGTTATAATACGATTTTTTATTGGAATAAAAAATCGCAAAATAATGACACAAATATCATTATTAATCATTCACTGTCACGCAAAAGTAATGATAATGGACGTAGGAACGTATTTACATCGGATGAAGTACATAATTATCCTACATTATAGTTGTAGAAAAAAAAATTAAATGTTTATAAATCTTTAGTTCTGTCAGAGTCCCTTTGATGCTAGGTGGTTGCATTAGAGGTACGACATCCTTCACGTCAACATTTGCTATAGCTGCACTGATGAGTAGGGCTCGGATTTCTATGTCTGCGTATTTTTTTTTTTTTTTTTGCATACTTAGCTATTTTTACGTGATAGAGCATTGCACAATTTTAAGTCATATATTGCATATTTCATAATTTTTCTTCGATATTTCAATTGATTGAAATAGATTGAAACAGCATTTGAAGAATTTTTTTTCCAATATTTACCATTTTTTTCCATTTTTTATTTTCATTTTTTGATTATCTTGGGGCAGCATACCCCCCCCCCCCCAATGTGTGTGTGTGTATTTCTTATGGGGGGGGGCATAAGAATATAAGAATTCTCAGGGGTGGGCATGGCGAAGAAAAGGTTGGGAAACACTATTCTAGTTTCTATACTTCCCGCTTGATACGTGAATCATTATGATAAATTGCGTCAGATATATAGAACTGATAATTCCATCGTCATTCCCGTCTTGTTAGACGAGCACCTTCGTCAATTCATGCCACCATTCAGAAAATAAACACGGTCCCTTATGCAATTTCAACGTCGCACTTTCGTATATTCGGTTATAAATAAAATGACTTATATCACTTGCAAATTGTTACAACACTGAAACAATGACAGTGGAGCGGATTTCGGCGCTCAAACCAGTATCTGAAATTGATTACAAAGATTGAATTTCGCGTAATACATTTACGAGTTTCACCCTTCGCTTTTCTGCAGTAGAACTTTCAACAGATCTGTATCATGCCCGAATTGACGTTAATCATCTGCTCGTGTAATGTTAATAGCGTAATGTGAAGTTTAATCATTCGTGAGCATCTGTTTGGGCTTTGATATACCGTCTATGTGAGCACCTGCTCCCCCTTTACCGATAAATCAGATTACAATATAGCGTTGAATACATACGCGTGCACTTTAGAAATGTTCGCTGTTTATTGATCTGAGGTTGAAGTTTCTCTCACAGAGAAGAGAGTGCAGTGAAACTCGGTTATAACCACATCGAAGATTGCATGAAATTTTTTTCGTTACAACCGAGGTGGACGTTTTGAAAACATTTTTGGATGAAAAATGTAATCAGATGAAACCAAATAACGTGCAAGAATTGTTTTATTTCATTATGATTTTGGTGACCCTATTTTTTATCGAGAAAAATACGGGAAATTAATGACGTGTTGCCAATTATCGGTGTACTTGCCAAATATTGCTTATAAACAACCCTTGGCGAGATATATGCAGTGATACAGCAAGTCTGCCAAAATGTATTTCATGAGAAAAAAATGGAATGTGGCATATATTCATGGTCATATTCTTAATGGCACAATTTATAAATAATGCGAATTACCTTCAGTCCCGATTCTACTATAGATTAGGAACTAAAGTTAGCTTCGCTGAAAAAAACGGGATATTTTTATAGACAAATAGTCGGGGAAATATAAAAATACGGGAATGTTTTGTATACTGGTCATGTCAATGAGCAAGTCGTCGCGGTAAACGTATAAGAAAGGTTTTTCAACGATAGGTATACACAGAATTTGACAGATGAGCATTCCTTGAACATGATCCTAATCTAATCTTGGGGATTTTTTTTAATCATCGGAATGGAAACGAAAGCGTCGAAAAATTTGTTGTTATATCCCAGGTGATTCTTTTTCATCGATGTTATGAGCAAGATTCATTCACAGTATTGTTTATTTTAATCAGCCCCGACGGCCAATTATTGACGTTATATCAGAGGTGTTATTACAAACCGTGGTGTTGTTATAACCGAGTTTGACTGTATTTCGGCCCCCTAAGTCATGTGTATAGGTTGCCCAGAAAAAGTGAACCCACCTCCCAATTTTAAAATTGAATACAGAGAATCCTACTAACAACTTTTTTTTTGTTGAAGAAACCGTCATGAAATAATGTTGTAAGCGGGAAAATAAACGTGAAATCTCGATGAGTAAAAGTGGAGTTGAGACCACGAGAATAAGTCGTACTAAGCGGAAAAACGTTCTAACTGGGAACGTTACAAGCAGGATCCACTGTATTTTAAAAACGGATAATTGTAAAAAAACTAATTATTTTTGAAAGTTTGTGAGATAACCTGAAACAGTTTAACTATCAGGTTTTTGAGCCACCCATGTTTTCAATAATTTCACGATACTTTACCACACACCAACTACGGCCATATCACTATACTGCAATTTACTGTCATTGGCAAGTTAAAGGCGCCATCTATCAATGGATCAATGGTCGCCTCAAGCTTGTTAGGGAAATTTTATTGTTATCTACATTCTTCCCCGCCCCCTAGTTTGAACCTGGGACCTGATGGCAACCTTCGGTGTTGCCACTGAGGCTGTTTTACGCTTATACTGACAATAGGGCTGTACAGGGTGAACATTTTAGTAGCTTCACCTTTCCCTCCGGTAAACTGTTGGCTGTAGAAATATACTCTCAATTTGAAAAAGTATTCAAATAATGTGCCCACCGTAGATGTGTGATTTTTATTTTAATAAAGGCCGTATATGATAGAAAATGCAATTTCTTATACAGTCCCCCCCCCCCGTCCACTTCCTATCCGAAAGTTGTTACTCCGTCTCTTCTGAGTCCAATAGAAAAAAACCCATGTCTATAAGAACAATATTCACTGAGATATTTGAATTAAATAATTACTGAAAATAAATGCTGCTTTTCCCATGCTGTTCTTTCCCTCATTTTTTGAAATTTTAGAGTTCAAATATCTCATCTTGCATTGCACTTAGAAAGATGGATGTTTTTATTGGGCTCAGGAGAGACAGGGCAAAACAACTTTCTAGTTAAGAGGACAGGAAGACCGTATAAAAAATTACATTTTGTATCACAGTACATATACGTCTTTGACGGGCGAATGCGAGTCGATCTCCCCGTTAAAAAGTCTCGCCGCAGAGAGCAACAGACATACAACGTTACAATTATTCATTCATTACACTTCACTCACTATGAGATGAGGAAAACTCATAGTTTAAAAAAATTGATTGCAGATGGCAGCACTACACATAACAAGCATTACACAGAAACAAACTTTATTGAAGGTTCACTATACATATACACACATTCCAACATGTACCAAATCGTTAGAAGTTCCGCAGAGGAATATGGACGAGGTGCATGTCTGGTTTAGTAGTAGTACATATATGGCCCTTAGTAAAATAAACGACACATCTAAGATGGGCACGTTATTTAAATACTTTTTCTATTTGTGAAAGCTTGTTTCTATAGGAAACGGTAACGAGTTATTTGAGGTGAGACGGACTTACGTGTTCACCCTGTATAATAAATACGGGGGATCGCCAGGAATATATAACATGTATATAAGCTATGGTCAGACAAAATGTTTAAAAAAAATGAGCAAATTTTTTTTCTTCATCAGTTGTTTCCAAGATATTGGTTTTCAAAGTTAATGGTGTATTTTTCTGGACACCTACGTTTGATTAATGATACTATGCAAGTTTCAATTTTGAGGATAATATGATGAACATAATTTTTGCAAAATGAAAAATAACTTGATTTTCCATAACTTCAATCGAAGAAACTTAAAGAATAATGATAATGTGATAATGTGATAATGATTATGTGAAAATAAATGAAACCATGAATTGTCATGTTTGATAGTTTCATCCCATTATCGATACATCCAAATTTATTTCAGCGTATTTGAGACAAAATTATTGAAAAAATAAAATTCCTAAAATCCCAAAAGAAATTTTCTTCTTTGACGAAATGCCGTCTTTCAGATAGTCTTGAAAATTGAGAAATAATCTTCCTAAAAATAGTCTTCAAAATTTTTATATATATATTTTTTTTTTTTTTGTTAGTCACTAAAAACTACATTCCATACTTATTCTATTCTATTGGTAAATAAATTTCTAATAATATTTTCTGTTAAACCCGAAAAAAAAATTGTATCCCAAAAGTTTTCTTACACTTGAAATACTTATTTCATCCGAATGTTATCTCTGGTAATCCTCAAATATTATGTTCTTTGTCCAAAATCTTTTTACGTTGTTATTCTTCAAACAACTAAACTATATATAGAACGATATCATAAAAAAATCTGATATCAGGAAAAAACATGTCCACTCTTCCATATCATTTCTAGTGATAAATTGTGGGATATGAATCTATGATATTTTCCCTGGAATTCTCACTCTACACAACCTGTGTATATTATAATATTAAATAATGTGTATTTATAATATTCATAATCTCAGATATTAACCACCCAGTTCAATTTCCTATCCGTTGCTGACCGCCTACAAATCGGATATTTTATTATAGGCCAGTGTTCTTCAATCTTTTTACACATATGGACTAGTGAAACCAATGAAAAAAAATTCATGGACCGGCAGAAGTGAAAGGAACCGGCAAAAAATTATATAGGGAAAACGATTTTCAGACCGGCAAAATATAATAACTAGGAAAATAGAAAAAAAATTGCGCACTGGCAAGAGATAAATAAATAGAAAAAAAAAATTGCGCACTGGCAAGAGATAAATAAATAGAAAAAAAAAATTGCGGACCGGAAAAAGATAAATAAACTGGAAGAAAAATTGTGGACCAGCAAAAGATAAATAAACATGAGGAATAATTTGTATCTGTACGAAAAGTAATTTGTGGACGTACGAAAAATCAATGAATATACTAGATAAAATAACTTGTGAACTCTGGCAAAATATAAAATAAATAGGAGGAATAATTTTCAGACTACGGCAGAAAAAAAAGGTAGGTAAATAGCGGATTGGTGAAACAGTAAAATTCATTCACCGGCAGAAATAAGAAATAAATATGAAAAACAATTTTTGCGGACCGTCAAAAGATAAATAAATAGTGAAAAAAAATTGCGGACCAGCAAAAGATAAATAAATACGAAGGAGTAATTTGCAGACTCGAAAAATAAATAAAGAGGGTTAATAATTTTCGAATCGGCAAAAAAATAAATAAGAAAGATAATTTGCAATTCAGTTGTTAGAAAAACCGAAATGAAATATAATAATATTTTAAAAAAATCTGATATTGTGTCACGGCTATATAGATGGAACGAAATCTTGTGCGGACCGGCAGAAAATTCCCGCGAACCGGTGACTAAAGAACACTGTATCAGACAACATAATACGTAGCATACACGTGGTTGTATCTATAGTGTGTTGTGTAATATTTTTTTTTCAGTGAATGCTGCCCTCTATTGCCAGAATTCACTTTCAGTAAAATGCATGATAAATGTATTTTCACAACGTTGTGCACCGTACCTGCTGTTTTCGGAAACAAAGCCTTTCTTTTTTTTCAAACCGAGCACAACTCAAGTCTATCGCCATAGATAATTTACTACCTAGTAAGTTGTAGTGAGTTGTGCCGGAAGTGTAAGTACCTGACAGTCTGATTGCGTATCTAGTGTTGTGTAAGATTTTTCAGAGCTGCCATCTATATTTCAGAAGTGAAGTGCAATGCCTGAATACTTGTGCTGTTTGTAGGACTGTTGCTATCTGTGGCGAGACCTTTTAAAGGGGAGATCGACTCGAATTTTCGCCTAGAAGCTACCTAGGGAGCCACAGAAAACTTCAGCCGACCACCACTGTGGCGACGGGGAGACTCGAACCCGAAAAGAAAGCCTGCTCATACTTGTGGTTATCTATGGCGTGCATTTCTGCTGAGAAACACAGACAGTTCTCGAGACTCGAAAAAAACTATAAACACCCACCCACCCCATTCTCGGGTGATGATAAGTACGCTCATATCGACTCCACGGAGAAAGTGTTTAACTCGAACATAAATCAATAACTAATATCAATCGGGGGGTAGAAACGGAACGCCTCGCGATAACCAAATGTACTGGATAGGGAAGGTCATTAAAAACTTTCTAAATAAATGGTGCTTATAACTCGACAGTTGAATTAAAGTTTCATTAAAAGGCAACGAAACGTTAAACTACAACTAATTGATGCGCGAGGGAACATTATCCGTTTCCGCTACTGCAGTTGAAATTTCCTGAAAATGCTATTCTCTAAACTTTTCCCCTCATCCGAACTACATACCTATAAAGGCATAGGTGAAATAATAAAGATGAGTAAATAATTCGATTTAAGCTTTCAAAGGGATTTATATTAATGACGTAGATTCGATTATTCAGTTATTAGATTATATTAACTGGATATGAGAATCGAATATTATATAATTAATTAATTTAGAGTTTATAATCTTTTGCCTTGGGTTCTAAATATGAGTGCTCGAGTCTCTATTAATCACTCTCTCGTCCGCATTAATTAATTTCAATTGTTTCCGGGATATTGAACTATTTTTGGAATTTTATATTCCCTGTAATTAGATGAATCAGAGATTCCTCCGAGTGCTCGTCGATTTAAACTAGACTAAATTATCTCGATGGTCCAATGAAAACTAGTCATAAATTAATTCTGTCATTTATTCGAAGTATGATTTTGATATATTGTAAGCAGTTTTGTGTGACAGGTAAAGGTCATTGAAGTCATCGAAAGTTTAAAACTGAAACTTTTCAAAAATTAGAGAAGTCCATTCAGAACTTCATAGTAGGATTTCACTCTTTACAGTGTTTCCTAAAGTGGGAAAAATTGCCCCCGTGGATGATGGAAGGGTCAGGGGGTGATAAAAGCTTTGTGTTTAGTATAGGAACCTATGGCATGGGTTGTTTTGAGTTGGGGGGATGATGAAAGTAGTTTTTTTTTCTTGAAGCAAAACGGACGATGGAACAAAAAGTTTGAGGAACTAGGTGGTGTAAATTCTTTACACCATCAAATGCTTTTTAATAACAAGAAAAATGCTTATGGAATTCTAGCTAGATCAATACTCATGTACAGGAATTGAAAAAAAAAAGTTGAATGGTCAATAGATCTGATTCTGTTAGTAAGAAAACCATACTGATTGTTGGAAAAGGACTTATCATGGACAGAAAAAGAAAGTTCTATTTTCAATGATTGCTTTAAAAACTTTCGAAGTAGATAATAAAAGCGAGATGGGTCTGTAATTGTTCAATTTATTTTTACCTCCATTTTAAAAATAGGCTTAACTTCTGCACATTCAAGAGACAATGGAAATTCACATTCACCTTCTTTTCAATGCAGTAATTTAAACGTTCTGACGTTAGTTGAAAAGTGGATGAACTAAATCTCTTTAATATCTTCGTGTTTATACCAGAGAAAGAGATATAATTCAGGAGCGCATTTGTATTAAACTGAAAATCCCATCAGTAGGCACAAAAAAATAAAAATTCCTTTGGTATATGTATTTTTGGAAATTATCATTTTGAACTTGATTATTTTTAAAAAAATATTTATATCATGGTTATTGAAATTATTAGTAAGTTAATGAGAGTCTGATTCAGATGGTGTTATTTTGTTTCGATTATTAGTCCAAGAATATTGTTAATAAATTTCGAGAGTTCAGCAGATAACTTATAACTATCATAACTTTAGAACTATATAATTATTGCAAATTTCAGATATAAGAGTTGTATCGGTAGTAAGTCGAAAACCCCCATTCATTAACACTTTTTAGAGATTCATTATTCGTTTATTTTCCTTTATCATTTTTTTTAATTACATCTTCGTTCGGTTTTCTGTTCTTTTCCAACTTTTCCTTCCAATCTTCCCGTTAAGAAGTCTCGTCTCAGAGAAAAGCTAATACATCTATTTCAATCATTAAAACTTCACTCATAATTTGAAACCTGGATGACAACAACAATTTCACTCGCAACACTAGATAAACATGCAAACCGTTCGGAGGGAATGCACACTCCCGACACTACTCACTTTCTTCTGAAAAGAGGCAAAACTCTAGTAAACCCACACACAATAGCGATAGATCTTGATTGTACTCGATTTAGAAAAGAATTGCGCCTTACTAATTGAAAATATTTTTATGTGAGTTTATGAGGTGTTCGTGGCGCCATCATTGAATGTGCGAACACGGTTTCGGGCAAGAAAGTAATGTCAACAGAAATGTGAGTAGTTTACACATCATAATTACAATTTAGAAGAAATATCGAGAAGTGAATTTATTGTTGTTGAAATCATGTTTAATTTATATCATTTTTTGATAAAGATGGAGCACTGCAATTGCTACATAAATTTTGAATTTCAATTCGGTTAAATGTGTGCATTGCATGCAGCAGAGGCGCTCAACCTTGTGCCTAAAGTGGTTTGGATTACGGTCGTGAGCCACTCGGTGATTTTGTAATCTTTTGTGGCTACTTGAGTGATTTGATAACCTCGACGATATAAAATGTTGAAAACATTTATAGTGAGAAATTTTAAGAATTAAACCAAGATATGTTATGTTTTTTTCTACCTGGAGCTTATGTACCCTGGATGTTTGTGCAATTTTAACCATAAGAGACTAATGTAAGACTCGTCAGCATCTAGTGGAGTTTGGTGGGAAATGAAGGTGCCATCTATCGGTGGTCATCCCAGGCTCAATAGGTAAAAAACTTTTTCTGATGGTTGGATTCGAACCCATCAACCTTGACGGCTACCTTTACAGTGCAAGACGAGCATCTTACCACTGCGCCACTCGGGGGCAGAAGTGTCATTTCTCTCTACCGGTAATCGAACCTAAGACCTCTGTATGCCGGGCAAGCGCACTCACCATTATACCGTAGAGAGACTGTTTTGCTCACTATCGCATAAAAAAAATAACCGAGCAATACTAAAGTGAAAAATCATTCAGTTTGCCGCTGGTGGTTGAGTGGTCATAGTGACGGACTCCGGTTTCGAGCCCCACCGTCGCGGCAGTGGTGGCCGACTGAAGTTGGTTTTCTGTGGTTCCCAAATTCGAGGCACCAATGCGAGCCTGTCTCATCGTTACAAAGTCTCGCTACAAAGACCAACAGGCCTACAAACTGTACAATTATTCAATCATTACACATCACTCACTTGTCCTATGAAATATAGATGGCAGCACTGAAGAATCACACACAATACTGGATACACACTCAGGCACAACTCACTAGGTAGTAAATTGTCCATGGCGATAGACCTGACTTGTGCTGGGTTTGAAAAAAAAATCATTCAGTTCATTTTCACAAAATCAGGTTCAAGGTCACATGCCACAACAATGCACTCCGTGGCTACATTTGGCTTGTGGGCCATAGATTGAGCATATACGTATATGGCTTAGAACAAACTATGATGAAATTTGTCAATAAAATTTTTCCCCGATATAGAAGAAAATTCTGTGAATAACTTCGTTAAACACGCCGCGAAAATTCCGATTAATTTTATTTAAAAAAATGTTTAAGGACAAGTAATCAAGGAAAAGTAATTAGTGCTACATTTCGGGAGGCACTCCTGTGTGGCGTTACCAAAGGTAACTAAAGGTAAAGTCACCTTTGATGACGGCACCCAGGAGTGCCGAAACGCTTGAGTTCCTTCATTTTCCTCGATTATTTGCCTTTAAACGTTGTTTTTAATTAAATTTGTTAATGGTATTTATTTTAAGACAGCAAAGTGCAATATATATATTTTTCTTCATCAACGTCGAATTCTGTCGTTATTTATTTAGCGTTTGAAAATCATTCAAGAAAGTCTTAAGTATGAATTAGTTCGGCCAAATGTAATATCTTGAAATATCTTTCAAGTGAAATAGTTTGCGATTCCAAAAATAGAACGAAGAAGGAAGAAAAAAAAGGAGAAACATTTCTAATGGAATTTTAGTGTATTTCTCCATGGTATGTCGTGAGACGCGTTGTTCGTTTCAAGTTGCTACACAGTTGTTTGACAAGTTGAAGTTAACTGTGTTTACGAATTAGATGTTTGTGAATTAGATTCTAGCGGAAAGCTTTGTTCCTAGATTTAATTGCATTAAGCTTGTGAAAGTGAATCAATTGCGTCAACGAAAAATCAAAGAAAATTAAAAAACAATCCAGGTTCTCGGTTGTGATCAGATCCAGATGGTGTTGGACGTGACTGATTACAGTTCGATGAAGATTACTCTCAGTGAAGTCGACTTGTTTTTTCAGCTTTTCATTAATCACTACTGTTTCCTTTTTTTTTTCAATTGCCTGTTGTAAGACACTCCTGGAGAAAATCCTGAGCTTATCGATTTTGTTTCTTTTCCCTGTCCTACGCACACAGGTTGCGATCGAAAATTGATTAAATGTTCTGATGACAGATTGCGTAATATATTTTTTATTCATTTCATATTTAAGGTCTGGTTATAGATACATTCGCTAACAACTCTTTATTAACCAAAAATGCTCTTAGATAGGTATTTCAATTAGGCGAAAAGCTTCCGGAATTCAATCACGACAAATGTGGAACGTACTTTGAATATTTTAATTAGTTGATAAGAGCTTGCGAATCTCTATATATGTCTTGCGTTCTACTGGAGAATACCAATTAATTAAATCTCAAGTTTCTTCTCAACTCGAAATCATTTCATGAAATGGGTTTGATAAGATTAGATTTGCATTCATTTGCATTTGAGCATCATTTGCATTCTTTTACGAAGCTGATACAGAGTGATGCATAAGTCATGCTTCCCGATATGAAATATTTAATATTTTAAATTTTGATTTAACTAATAAATTACTGATTTTAACTAAATTCTTTTTATAAATGGCAGCAATATACTCTTCTCGATGAAAATATTATTTTTCATTTTCCGTGCTCTTTGATACTTTCAGTAGCTTTTAGTTTGTTATGCGGTCAAGTCGGTTTTCTTCCCCAGGCAAAAAGACTTTTATTGAGCGATATTTTTCAATTCATTCATTTGAAGTCATTATTGAGGCGTTCAATATAGAATTTTTTAATGTTTCTACACGCAGCAAGACGACAATATTCCAATTATAATCCAGTTTTCAAGAAATTGGAAATGATGACGACTGGAGAAATGAATATCTGTCTCTACTAGGACAGTGAGAAATGCACGAAACGAAGAAAAAAAACTCAAATTCAAAAAGAGTAAGAAAGCTCGCATACTATATCGATTTCTGATATGGAACTGCTTGCAGAGGCCTGAAGAAATTGATCTCCTTTCGTGTTCGGTATGTTCAGGAAATAAAAGCTTCTGATTGAATTAAATATATAACTTGTTGTCTATGGCTGTGTGAGATCGTCCGTTGATGAGAGCTGTGAGAAACTGAATTTTGCATTTTGTACAGATGAAGCGGGTTTCATCTAAAATTTTACCACATGCTTATATCTCTTTGTTGAGACAGAGCAGCGGGCCATTTCAGCCAGCTAGGAAGCTTTATCTAAAAGGGTATGTTACCCGATCAGTAGTTCGTTGTGTTCATGTGGAACCGATAATCCCATGCATCTTTTTTCTAAAATCTGACTAAGATCTGTTCACCTGAAAATAGAACTTGAGAAACTTTCTACTTTTTGGCCACTTGTGTTGTTTGATTTAACTAGAAATCAAAGAAGCTTTTCACATTCTAAAATTACATTTTTTCGAAAAAACAATTTAGTTTCTGTTTCATTGCTTGTATATATACAGTACTTGTATGTGTGTATTCTCATTTTCTTTGCAAATGTTGTTTTTTGTTTTGATTTTTGAATAATTAATAACTTATCATTATAATTACTATTTTTCCTTTACCTTATTATTTATTATTTGAAAATTTAATCTTTACTATTTGCATATGTATGTGCGGTCGTATATTCATCTATTCAGGTATGCATTGTGAAGTGTACTATTGTGTAGAAATCTTTTTTTTAAATACGCGCATTTATATCTTATGGCATCTACTAGTGGTATATTGCGCTTTTAAATTGGCATCGTATGTTATTGTACATGTTGAGAGTTTATTATATTAATGTTGTTGTTATTATTATTTTTTTTTTTTTTGTATTACACTGTATTGTAATTTCAAATTTCTCTGAATCGTGCATGTTTGTTACTGTTATTTACGTTTGTAAGCCTCGTGGCATGCTCTATCGAACACGAGGAGTTGTTCCTCTAGGACCCAAATAAAAATATAAAATATATGTACAGGGCGTCCATAATCAAAAACCCTATTTTAAAGTAGCCTACAGGCGAAACCAGTTATCAGAAAAGTGTGAAATTTTGGGGAGGACTTCATGAGGTGATTGGGATTTGTTTCAGGGGGGAAAAATTAGTTGCACATGTCGCCATCGGAGGGCGTTTCGCTTTTAGTACCTGGAGTAAACATGTAAATTTATGTGATGTCACGCAGCAGCTGTTAGAAAACCTAGAACCATTCGAGATCTTCTTTCTAAATGTGTTTGAGAAACCTTCGGAGTAAACGAAATTTGTGTAAAACCACAGGATCGTTTGCTGTTAGAAAAGGAAGAAAACCCGTTTCTATAGACGCAGTACAAGAGGTTTCGCTTCAGGTGGAAGAGGACAGAGCTTCAAATTCTCGTGGTAGCACTAGTGTCAGGCGTGAGGCGCAGGCGTTGGATAGGCCACGTTCAACTGTCCATAAGATCATGCTGAATATCCTCCGATATTATACGCACAAACTTTCACTTGCGCAGCGGTTGTTTCCACATGATTATGACGCTCGACTCCGGTTCTCACTGTAGTTTCTAGCTCGCGTTGAGGTCGATTCAGAATGGCCTTGGAATATCCTCTGGACAGACGAACATGGATAGTGCCGTCAATACTCACAACTGCCGAATTTTAGAATCAGAAAATCCGCACGCTATCTTAGAGGTTCCATTGCATTTACCAAAAGTGACGGTATGGTGTGGATTTACTGCATCATTTTTTCTCGGTCTCGGTTCTACAAGGAGGTAACAAATTCCAAAAATTTCATGGAAAGTTCCAAAATTTTCCAGGAAATTTTTATAATCGGGGGCTATAAATAGGAGCGTCTTCGACCGCCGTTACGTTCTACAGGTCCAGTGACATGTTCTATCCCCGGGAAGCGATATGCCTTGCTGTTACAGAACGAAATTGTTCCGGCTCTGCAAGCACGTCACTGCCTTGCAGACACATTCTTTATGCAAGACGTAGTTCCACTACACAATGCAGTGTGTGTGTTAAGAATGTTCTTCAAACAGATTTTACAGAAGAACGTGTCATCAGCAGGCACTTCTCTAATCTATGGCTTCCCCGATCACCGGACCTTAATCCAGGTGATTTTTGGCTTTGGGTGCATTTGAAACGTCTGGTAAGTTGTGACAATCCAAGAACTTTATCTAACCTTAAAGGCAGCATTTCTCTTCACGTGCTGAACATTTACCCGCACACACTTCGGTCAATTGTGGAACACGCCATCTTGCGATTTCACATGGTATCTGAAATTGATGGCCATCATGTGGAACATGTTTTGTTGCAGTAACAATTGTAAAAGTGTTTAACAATTGTTAAAATTGTAAACGTTTGCCTAAATGTGTCGTTTCTTAATAAAACACCTTCTGGTGGCAACATGTGCAACTAATTTTTACCCCTGAAACAAATTCTCATCAGTTCGTGAAGTCTTCCACAAAATTTCACAATTTCCTAATGACTAGTTTTGCCTGTAGGCTACTTTAAAATAGGGTCTTTTAATTATGGACGCCCTGTATATATGGTCAAAGCACTGGAATTTTTAGACACGCTGAATGTTCTGGTATTTAAATGGAAAAAAGAACATTCAAAATGAGAGATTCAAAAGGTAAGTGCTCGAACCCAGAGAAAAGTAGCCACAAACCTGGTAAAAAAAATTCGCGTTTCTAGTCACAAGAGATTCACATTTTGACCATATGGTGTAATATTTTAAAATGTTTGCAAATGTAAATGCTATTTTTGTATTCATAAATGTTGCTTCATTAAAACAAGGATAGTTTTTTTTTTATATATTTCTTTATAGCATTTCAAAAATGAAATATTTTATAACGATTTGCGTGACTTTTAGATAAACATGTAACTAGATTTCCAGAATTATTAAAAGAAATATTTCCAGAATGAATGAAGATATATTTTAAATAAAAAAATATTTTCAGGAAATACATAAGTATTTAATAAAAAATAAATTTGAGGATTTTTTTTACCATATTTTGTGAAAAATTAAAATTCATATTATAAAGAAATAAAACGTTGTTGAGAGGCAACGTTGAGAATTTGGTGGAAAACGTTGAGCCCACCCATTAATTGAGACGCCACTGTGTGAATCTAGATACCAGAGTGTGACTTGTTGGCCCTAGAGCTAGATGGGACTTTTTTGGCCTGCAGGCCTGCAATGTGTTTGAAAGGTTCAAAACTATTGCTCTAAACCAGTGTTTTTAACAGCTGGTCCATAGGAATTTACTAGCGCGAAGTATTTCGCTAAATTCTTACAGCTAATACATGATAGGTAAGCCGCATTGTTTGCTGGTTGAGTTTCATGCTTTCTAATGAGAAAAAAAATTTTCAACTCTTTCAGTAGTAAAAACGAAATAGAGGAAATCAAAATTAGAATGAAAATTAATGCAAGGCTTTATGTGTCAGAAACAACTCTGAAGCCACGTATATGAGAAATTTTCACAAAGAAGCAGGAAATGTCCAACTGTACAAAAAAATTGTAATTTATTACACCAAAAGCTGTAGTAATTACTGAAATTCCGGAAACCAATAACCAATTTTACTTCAAGAGTTGTAACGGATAGTTTTGTTTTCATTTGATAGGTAGCCGCAGGAATCCCAGCTCAAGGCTGTTTCACGCATTTATAATGCTAGAATGCAAATATGAAATGCCGTATGCAATTATGCAGGGTGATTCAAGGTGCAGCATAAAAATGAACATTACATTGTATTATACTATATTTTGTTCATTTCGAGTTTGCATACCAGTTTTAAACCAACAATCGATTTTAGTTCCCGAATTGTGACAGGTAGTTTTACTTTTATTTGATAGGTGGCAGCAAGGTTTCCAGCTCAATTATGTTTCTCGAAAGTATGATGATAGAATATGAAGTATAACAAGTAAGGATGTGTTTGGAAATTTTCTTCTTGTCATTTTTTTTTTTTTCGTTTGTTCACAAATTATTTCTCTCATTTACACCCGTCCTCAAGTATTAAAGAACTCAACTCAAAACCTTTCTTCCCGCTCTATTCCAGTTTTACTTTAGAAATAATTTCTAGCAGTAGCCAATAATAAACTGAAGAGCTAAAAAAACTGGTACAGGCATGCGTATGCAAATAAAGAAATATGGAACCAATCAGAGTACGGCGCTGCGGTCGGCAACGCCTATATAACACAACAAGTGTCTGGCCTAGTTGTTAGATCGGTTACTGCTGCTACAATGGCAGATTATCGAGATTTAAGTGAGTTTGAACGTGGTGTTATAGTCGGCGCACGAGAGACGGGACATAGCATCTCCGAGGTAGCGATGAAATTTGGATTTTCGCGTATGACCATTTCACGAGTGTATCGGGAATCCGGTAAAAAATTAAATCTACGACATCGCTGCGGCCGGAAAAAGATCATGCAAGAACGGGACTGACGAGAATCATTAAACGTGACAGACGTGCAACCCTTCCGCAAATTGCTGCAGATTTCAATGCTGGGCCATCAACAAGTGTCAGCGTGCGAACCATTCAACGAAATATCATCGATATGGGCTTTCGGAGTCGAAGGCCCACTCGTGTACCCTTGATGACTGCACGACACAAAGCTTTACGCCTCGCCTGGGCCCGACAACACCGACATTGGACTGTTGAGGACTGGAAACACGTTGCCTGGTCTGACGAGTCTCGGTTCCAATTGCTTCGAGCTGATGGACGTGTACGGGTATGGAGACAACCTCATGAATCCATGGACCCTACATGTCAACAGGGGACTGTTCAAGCTGGTGGAGGCTCTGTGATGGTATGGGGCGTGCGCAGTTGGCGTGATATGGGACCCCTGATACGTCTAGATACGACTCTGACAGGTGACAGGTACGTAAGCATCCTGTCTGATCACCTGCACCCATTCATGTCCATTGTGCATTCCGACGGACTTGGGCAATTTCAGCAAGACAATGCGGCACCCCACACGTCCAGAATTGCTACAAAGTGGCTCCAGGAACACTCTTCTGACTTTAGACATTTCCGCTGGCCACAAAAATCCCCAGACATGAACATTATTGAACATATCTGGGATGCCTTGCAACGTGCTGTTCAGAAGAGATCTCCACCCCCCTCTTACTTCTACGGATTTATGGACAGCCCTGCAGGATTCATGGTGTCAATTACCTCCAGCACTACTTCAGACATTAGTCGTGTCCATGCCACGTCGTGTTGCGGCACTTCTGCGGGCTCGCTGGGGCCCTACACGATATTAGGCAGGTGACAGGTAGTTTTTGGCTCTTCAGTGTATAACCATTGCCATATAGGAATTTTTCACGCACCATTTAAAGCATTCTTGAATGAAAGAATCAAGAACCAGATATTCAGAGAATGTAAATATCTCCTGTCCTGTATATCGACATCCTGTATCGATTCCATGAGAGAGTTAGTGGTGTGCACTGATGTTTTCTCATAAATTTTGCACACTTTGGTTATCATCGAACGATCTGATTGATGTTGCATCAAACTTCCAACTAAACACATCACAGGGACTGCTTTAAATCATTTTTCAGAACCACACGTCATTAATAAATAGCAAATTTAAACTTGTTTTCTAGTTATGTTTCAGAGCTGTAGAGTTAATGACCACGTAACACGCATTCAACTCTATTCGTATTTAAAACATAAGCACGTCAATATTCGGAAATTATGAATACATCATCATCATACATAACACGATACGCTTTCTATAGAATATATTTGCCATTAATATTAAGATTTATTGTATATTTGAGAACATGAAAATGTAGAATTTATTTCGTTTCATTCAAAACGCACAACAATTGATGGTAAGTTTCGTGGAAATGTATGAAACGCTTATCAATCAAAGGTAAGTTAATATTTAATTTAAAGTCACTCACTTATGTTTGCTTGCAATCAATAATCGAAATATTGAAATGAATATTTGTTCTTCAAACATTTTTCTTGACTTTTAAGAAAGCACGCAAACCAGTAACTTTGCGCAAACATTATTAATAGTCTTGAATGATTCTAAATATTTGATTCTTTTATTTTATATGAGCTCTTGTGCTCATGGTTTATTACGGTAAGAAAAAATGAAAAAACAATAACTCCTATTTTATATGAAATGAGAATCGTAAACCAATCTCCGCTATTTTGACCAGATATTATTTCATTTTACGAATTTACACATGAAGATAATACTAACGTAAATGTGAAGAGAGCTCTTAAATTTTATGACGTGAATTCTTATATATCATTTTATGTTAGCAATAAAATATTAGTAGTTATAAGTTTTCTTTGAATACGGGGATGATGTGTATTCGAAGAATAAAATTAATTTCTATAACTATATGAGTTTGTTTTTCAAATATAAGTTTTTGAATTGTGTTGTGAGATTTTTATTATCTGGTTAATAACATAAGTTTCCGTAACTAATATAAACTTGGTAATAATTTCTGTTTAATGGTATAAATTTTGTTTTTTTACGCAGGAAAGGAGATAAAATTTTGATGAGAACACATCGATTTTCTTTTTCCGCTGCGAAAATATATGATATTGAATTTTGTATTTAAATATCAAATAATAATAACGAAGACCAATTTTCTTTGAAACTTTCACGTTTAATATTCCGTTCAGTAGCAGTAAATTGAATTAGAATAAGGAATGATATTTTTCTCTGCGTGCTTCTCTCCTAGAATGGTATATGATTAAAAGATAATTTCGCCACTGGAATTGAAAGATTTCATTTATTTTTATTTGAATAATAATCAACCAACTAATTAACGAAGTTTTTAAATAAAAAAACAAATTAAATCACAAATCCAAAAAAATGGAGCTTATACAGTTTTTTAATGTCCATAAATAAATTACATGTATCAAATAACTGTTTTAGAAATCTTTAATTAATGAATCATGTTCTAGAAAAATATTTCATAGTTTTAATTAAAAATTATTTTGTATTTATATAAATTGCATTTATAGTTAAATGTTTTGATCAAACTGTACTTTTTGGCGTACAATTTTTACAGCATGTGTCAACATAACACATGTGTAATAGTGATAGTGATAAGTGTGAAGCATCATCTATGCTTACAATTTCGAAATTTCTTTCAATTTTCAAATTGGAAAAAGAAAATTACAAAAAACCATGGAAAGAATTTTACTGCAAACCAAAATCTCGCGGTTAAATTGGTTTATAATATATACTAATTTTCTTTTAATGTGTAATAGAATTTTGACCTAACCAGCACACCAAACATATTTTTGTTCAATTGAAATATTAACAACTCATGTGCAATATGCGTGTAATATAGAGTTATAGCACACACACACCCGAAAACTGTGCAGCAGTAATATATTCTCATAAAAAAATACTACAAGATATATACACTGCTGGCCACCCAAATTGCAACACCAAGAAAGACAAGAGATATCGCAACAATATTTATTTTGTAGATAACATGTTGACCAAGCATCAAATGATTAAATTTATAGACTTCTGTGAAGTGGGGTTCCTGCCAAAATCAGTAGCTAGAGTAGCCGCCATTGTTGGAGATCACCGCTGCCACACGCCTCGGCATTGATTCAAAGAGACTTTGGATGTGTTCTTGGACTACAGCAGACCAAGCAGCTTCCACGCGTTGCCAAAGTTGATCTGGTGTGGCAGCTGGGGATGTAATCTGGGTCAATCGTTGAGCAACCATGGACCACATGTTTTCTATCGGTGAAAGATCCGGAGAGCGAGCTGGCCAGGGAAGCAATTCAATCTGGCGATTGACGAAGAACCTTTGGACAATGCGTGCCACGTGTGGTCGCGCATTATCCTGTTGAAATATGGCTGTGGGCAAGCCCTGAAGGTAAGGAAGGACAACTGGCTCCAACATCTCGGAGATGTAGCGCTGGCTTTTTAAAGTACCGGCAATGCGTATTAGAGGAGTGCGAGAGTGATATCCAATACCGCCCCATACCATAATACCCGGTGCAGGACCAGTGTGGCGGTGCATAACGCAGCTGTTCAGCATCCTCTCTCCACGGTGTCTCCAGACTCGAATCCGACCATCGTGGTGTTGCAGACAGAAGCGCGACTCGTCAGTAAAGACAATTTCATTCCATTGTGCCGTCCACATCCTCCTTTCATCGCACCATTGGCGGCGGAGACGTCTGTGGTTCTGCGTCAAGGGTAGACGAAGCAATGGGCGTCTTGCGGACAGACCACTCTGCTGTAAACGGCGTCGAATGGTACGCGCAGACACTGGATGATGCGGTACAGACTGAATGTGCTGTGCTATGGTTCGTGATGTGGCTGAGCGATCCGTCACTGCCATACGCACAATACGCCTGTCATCACGTGAAGTGGTGCACTGAGGTGGATGCGATCGAACACATCGGTCCGTCGTACCCTCCTGCATCCAACGATCACATATCCGCATTACAGTTGTTTGGTTTCGTCCAACACGACCACCGATTTCCCTGAAAGATAATCCACAATCTCGGTAGGCCACTATCCTTCCTCTGTCGAACTCGGATACTTGATCAAAAGATGACCGCTGTTTTCTACGAGGCATAATTGATCGTGTTTTTGAAAAAACCACAAGAAATTCACAATTGCCGTACTTCAAATCGTCGAAATCTCCAAGCCTTAAATAGCGCTTTGAAGTGGCGCCACAGGCGCGCGTGATGTGCGTCTGCGCTGAAATTCTAATCATTTGCATATCTCACCTCCGCTAATGCATGTTGTAAATTTCATATTATTTGCATGCTTCCTTCAGGGTGTTGCATTTACGGTGGCCAGCAGTGTAATTTTAATAATAATCTGTTGAAAGATAATGATCAAAAACCGCATTTAGAGTTTAAAGCGATAATATGAATATTATAGCCTTTAAATAAAATAAATGGAATTTATATTGAGAATTTAAGTGCCATTAATATGCAATGGCTGTGGTTTTAAGTTATCTTAATAGCCACAAATTTAATTATCATCGTTTCGAATACTTGAAGCGAATATAAAAAGAGGGGAGAAAAAAATTTCATGGGAAGTGAGCAATGTTTTCAGTGATAAGATACGTGGAAGTTCCAAAATATACATCACGTGTACATTTATATATTAATTAAGTTAAATATTAATAACAGTCGTTTCATGGACACTTTATCACGCGCCGACAGTTTCTTGATATTCTTATTCAGAAAAAAGTTGCTTTTTCCCCCTCTCTGGTTGGAATAAAATTTTAATTTCCGACTCAAGGTTCACTACCAAAAATGAAATAAAGCCATATTCTAAATTAAAAAAATTAAATTACATTAAAAATTTACAGGTGAATTCAAGAGAGGAAGAAAGAGAAGGGGATGCAATATCTATTAATTCTGAAAAAATATCAATTCCGTGAAGTAAATTAATTGAATTGTTCAAGTGAATTTTATTTATTCACCTAACCATTTTATCGATATAGTATTATAGAAAAATTGTCCCAATTCCATAAAATCATAATTTGTGAAACACGAAGAGTTGTGTATATAAAGGTTCTAATTTAAAGAAATTCCGTAAAAAAAAGTTCTGATTAATAAATTAGTGTAATACCTTAATGATTTTAAAAAAAATCTTTGGAAAAAATAGATATGTATATTAATAAGACGTAAAAAAAATAAAACAGCTTATAAGTAATGATCTAATTATATGCAGAAATATTTAAATAAATAATCTCTCATTTTCAAAATGTGCAAAACAAAATAATTCATTTAAGATTAAAACTCGTATCGAATGATATAAAATTCTAAGAATCGTATTTAAAACATAAGTAGAAATATCTAGGTAAAGTTGTATTATACACCCCACCACGTTTCAATTTCTATGAGGATTGAAATGTTTAATTAATATTTTATTCATTGAAGTCCCGTCTTTACTCTTTGGAATTCCCAAAAGCACTTCCCATAAATCTTTTCTCTTTAGTAGTTTTTAACTTCGTGGAAACTTTCAAATAATTTTATGAATTGTATTTTATTATTCACAAAACAATGATTGCATTAAATTTACTGAAATCCCGTACTCTCTCGAAATATTCTCATTTAAATGGGATCAAAATTCTTTCGTTGGGAAAATGTTAATGGTGGAAGGTTTTTAGGAAGATAAGATTATTATTACCTCATGTTGTTAGCATTTGTTCAATTCACATGTGGTTTCCTAAAATTCGGAAGATTTCATCGCAAAAATCTTATCAAGTTTGCTACTAGTAATCCTAGGATTGAGAGAGAAAATTTTGTGTATTTAAAAGAAGGCCATTTTTATGAAATAGTCTTCGCATAAAATGCAGAATATTGTTTTATCAGTGAAATCGTTGTACTTTAGCATAAAATAGCTCAATGATGAAAATGGATCTCTCATAAGAAATGGTAACTCCATTATCATTGATCAGTGGTTCTTAACTTTTTTTCTTCCCGTAACCCCAGTGCAATGTGACATATCTTTCCGGAACCCCTTGAATAATGCGTTTTTTTTGTTAGAAAAGTCAGTTTTCTTTTCTGTAATTAATTAAATTAATTACCATTAATTAATTTCTATGAATTCTTTTACTTATAATTTAAAGCCCTTTTCGGCTACGGCTAATAAAGTGAAACCCCTCTTAATGGACACCTCTCAGATGCGGTCGCCTCTTTTTTACGGACGAATTTTTTTGTCCCATCCGTGTCCGTAAAAGAGAGGTTTTACTGTATATAATTTTTGATTTATTTTTTTTTAATTCAACACTAAACTAAAAATAAAGTTTCTATGTTTTAACATTTGGAAAATGGATTAAAATGGAAATAACATTTGGATTCATTAAATAGTTTTTCACTTATTGATTCCATCCGCAACAACTATAAATTAATGTTTCTTTGATACTTGAAAAAAAAAAATTTTGACGTTTTATCAAGTCGTGTTCACGACTAATTAAATCTAAGAACCACATTCTAATAACACGAGGTACCAATATAAACAAATCGCGAAATAGTTTAGGTAACTAATGGTATTTTTTCTCAATGTACGATCACTAATCGGAAAAGAAACGTTTACAACGTAAATTTCGCATGATACATTTATGAAAGTGAAAGTCAAGGAATGAAATGTCGAAATATTGATAGAATTCGTAATTTTTTAAGAATTAAAGAATTCAGTTTTTGTCATCATTTCAATACTTCTGAATAATCAGTCAAATAATTTTTTCCATTCGCTACCCCCCCCAAAAAAATGCTCTCGCGCATCTCCAGTTAAGAACCACTGCATTAGATAATGACGATTATCTATCAGATAAGTAATATTTTCTCTTTAACGGGATTTTTTAGAACATTTCGCATTTGAACTTTTTTATGTTTATTTACAATCCAATTATAATTTAATCTACTTAATGATTCGAATTTATTTTTAAATCAATTTTAATTGCAGATTTGTATGAGAACAAAAAAATAGTGAACAACAAAGAGAAAGAACTTACCTAAATGCCTACTTAAAATTTATTTTTGAGAATCTCTTATTAGTTGTATCAAACATCTTTAATTGCAATTGAACTTTGATTACAAAATCCAATAAACAAATGGCCAGGTCATTTTCAGAATTCGATTGATAAAAACTAATTTGGAGTTTGGTAATTAATTAATTCTAATGAAAAATACTCGTATTATTATCATAGATAAATATTTGTATGGTTAATTACGAGATGTTTACAGAACATACACAAAATTACCTTTCTCATCTTATTTTCAAAAGAACTGATGAAATATCTTTTCTCCAAAGAAGTTGAAACTATGCTCAAAAATACGAACATTATTTTGCCTTTGAAAGATTTTATCTCAATAATATTTTTAAAAGATGTGAATGTTTGTTTATGAGTGAACGCGGGAATATTGCAAGTGAAACATTAAATTTCAACCATTGAATTTCGTGATCAAAACTTGAGAACTTTTTTTTCATTACAATTAACTAATGCATTATAATGCTAGAAGCATACTAATGGACATGTTTAGTTAAATTTTCGCTATTCGTATTTTTATGAAAGCATATAAGTATACTCCGAGAAACCGTTAAGTGTTAGGTTTCTAGTTATATTTATTCCGATTTTCAATCATTTTAATTAATTTACTTCAGGAAAATAATTCTAAAGAGCAATAGTTAATTGCAATATCAAAAATATATATAGTATATATGTGTCCGTATATTGTATATATGTCTCATACAGATACGAATGTTTGTTTAATGATATAAATTTTGATTTTCACGAGGAGAAAGATATAAAATTTTTAACTCTCCGAGATGTTTTCTTTGGAGCATAAATGTAGTGGGATGGAATTTTGTTTTTCAGTATCAAATGATAATAAAAGTGATGAGTTTTCTTCAATGTTTATTCTTCTGATTAATCATCGAAATAGTTTGCATATAATACTCTTCTTGGTGGGAATAATGTTTTATCACCGTAGATTATGGAATAACTATAGTCGCAACTGCATACCGTCAGAGAGGCTTTATTTTTACTTGAACATCATCTTCGAAATAATTAAACCAATACATCTTTGAATTAATTTTTTTTTTCTCTTTTTTTAATCACGATGTAAAACTTTCTATTTAATTTAAGTATTTTCTGTTCTGACATAACTCATTGATATTGATTACGCATCGTATATACTTGAATAGAAGAAAATTTTAATAGTCATGCTACAGCTCACCCCCCCCCCCTGAATACTTGCGACTAATGAAATATCTAGATTAGTATTAGTATTAGATGGAATTCCTAGTTTAACCTAATTACCATAAATTCCGCCTTCTTATCTCGACATTGCTCATTTGAATTTTGCTTCTTTCACCTCTGGCAGTGTTGATCACTAAGCTAATCTAGTTAATATAAACGTTTTAACTTCCGTGGCTTACTGAACTTACAAAAAAAATTGATTGCATTTCATTAATCTAATTCGAAATAGATTCAATCGCGATTGCAGAAGCCCGTCTGAAGGGGAAAGGTGCAGGTTATTCACATTCGAAATATTCATAGCATCGAGTTTCACGGAGAAGAGTATTCAAGAGATAATTTATGATAATTCCTCTCCTATAAGAATTTCGATCTCTCCCACAAAACGTATGATGTTAAGCTGCAAAATATCGAACAGCAGCGTTATAATTTTGTGTGTGAATCGCGTGCGTAACAGCAGTTTCAATCTAAAGAAACACACCGTTCGCGAAATTAACACTCTTCAAACGTGCACAGATAACTCCGTGATAATAAATCGTTTAAGTAAATGTTGTTTTATCGGAATTCGGGGTAATTATCGCTCTTCCTTCCCAATATATCCCGTGGGAGGAATACGAGATATCAGCTTGCTGTAAGGGTTTACGATGCATTTGTTGTTCGTAGTGTTCTCACACTCCCAAGATGGTATTTAGGTTTCGAAAGTCGATTTTCCGAATCCGAGTAATGTTTTGCAGACTTCAGCTTAAATCCTCATTTGCATTCATGTACTTTCGGACGATGTTATCACATTATTTTGAAAAGTATAATGCGATGACCTCTAACTACCTTTTCGTCAAAAGTTTTCGTTAATGCTTCTAAACAACACCAAAGTGTATAAATATCGTTATTTTCTATTATTTTTAAGCTGCTACGTTAAATTTCGTTTCGCTTCGAAGACTCTTCTCCCAAAAATATGTTATCGATAAAAACCTTATAACACGCTACGAACAAATAAGGTCATGCATGTTTGGAAAACCAGTAAAATGCAAACTTTTCAGGAAGAATAATAAAATTTGATTCTTTTCAGAAAAAAAAAATTATGCGTGGGATTTTTGTTTTCTTAAATCATTCAGATTTGCATAAGAACTGGATACCACCATAGAAAGCAATACCCGTAATCTTTTTATTGAATGGATTTATCGTTTTTGAACTTCATTCGGAAATTGTTGAGTTTACTATTTGTAAATACGCTATTTTCTCCCTGCACAGTTCTCTCTATAATAACTCTGCTTTCAAAAAAAGCAGAAAAAGTTTTTTTTATGGGAGTTATCTTACACCTAGATAAACGCCCATACATGCTTGAAAAACATGGATAAGTAAAATTATGTTTTAAATTTTCGTGTTGTGTAGCCATGCATAAAACCCCGAAGTGGAACTTAAGCTAATACTCAAGTAATGTGTAACCCTCCTCAATGATAAACAAAGTATATTAATTTTACGGTTTAGTAATACAGCATACTAACGTTGGTTTCCATACACGCACAAGTAATTGCTCCTTAATTAACACTCTAAAATTCCAGCGAACCATGGATTTCAAGGCAACTAAGAATTTTTCGTAACTAGAAAACTTTGGCAAAACTGATTATGGTAGCAATTTTGGCTCTCTTAGTTTGCTAACTTTTCTTCATTTGCTCTTTTAATATTTTGGTCTACGTTTAATACGAACTTTTTAAAAAAAAATGTGTCTGTACTTTACTAATGCTTTCTTGCAAAAACATGTTTTCATTGTAAAATGAACACAAAAAATATACTCACTGATAGGTGATAATTTTAATCATTCTTTAAAAGTTACTATCGCGTCTTTTCACAAAAGAGAATTCATACTGAATATTCTAGAATTTTTGGTAGTTTGAAATGTATTGCTAACAGATCTTGATACACAGGGCGATTCAAATGGTTTGTCCACAGGAATATCTTTTCAAGATTTATGACTTTGTCGCTAGAGGGTTATTCATACGCAAGTTTTGCTTCCTTTTTCGCATTCTAATTTGGTGTTCTAGATTACCGATTACGAAAATTTGCCGCCCCCTCACAACTTACTGCCCTTGGTTATAGTCTGCTTAGCTCCCCTGTAAATACCCTACTGCAAGCATTTAGACGTGTACATCCAATTATAAAAGGTTTTCAAATGGCATGGCGGTTTGTTAAAATGCCGTACTTTTTTAAGTGACATACACACGCACAAAAAAAGTAGTAATCTAATTAATTTTTTATACTGTCCCCGTGTGCTGAAACTAGTGAAACGTACAACCTGGTCTGAGAAGTAATTTTCAAGGAATTTCATATCTTTAAATGCAATACTTAAAGATAAATAATAATAAGTAAAATTATATTTCATTACTGAGGTATTAACGATAAAAATTATTGTGTTTTGGTGGCTTATCACTATGATAACAAGTTTGTTTTGGCTTGAAAATCTATTTTTCTGGAGACCGTACGCAAATGAAACCATCTTAAGGGATCTCATACCTTTTAACATGGCGAGAACTTATGCTCCAGGAGAAATATCATTAAAAAAAATATTTAAAATTTATTTATTTTGAATTTTTACATACATATTTATTTTTGATTGTATATGCTACCCTATTCCAGTATCAAGTTTTACATATCTTTAATACTTAATGTTTTGCAAATTTACAAAACACATGCATTAACAGCTTGACATTAATGTAATTGATTAAAAATTGATTCAAAACAAAGGAAACTGTCAAGTTCGTGAAATGAAGCAAAAGATCGAGATTTAGTTGACCCAATCTTATTTAAATTGAAATGAAATTTTAAATTTTAAAACTCAAAAAATGTCAAATTAAAAATTATCGTAAGTTAATGTAATTTTAATATGATATTAAATTGTTTTAAGTGTTGATTATTAAATTGTGTATTCTAAAAAGGTAAATGATTTATATATCAGTCATTTGGATACTTTTCATCGTGCTTGAACAAATTGTTATGAACTATAATAAAATATTTATTCGCCCTTTTGAATACCAAGAAGTGAAATGCAAAAATATAAAAACAAAAGGCAACTTATTGTAAAAAAGAAATGTCTCTTCAGAAGTTGCACGAAACGATGGTGGTCCCAATTTCAAACCAAATGTGAAACGTAAATGAAGAGGTGGTTTTGTTGTGAAACAACTTGAAAGGCTTCTCATTACTGAAATTATTAAAGCTCGCGAAACTATTTTATTTTTCAAGTCATAAATAACAACTACAGTTCTTATAATTTTTTTTTAATTTTGAGTTCAAAATGTAAGTTTCCGAAAGTTGTGAACGACATCGTCCATCCTTGACGATAAATACCGAAAACTTCAAAGTTGCATACTTTCGTGAATATTGCATTTAATACCAAATAGAATTTTTCGCAAACGACTTCTCGGCGCAGGTTCTACATTTCACTAATTCAAGGTATAGCACATGGGGACTGTATAAGAAGTTAATTTCCTCATTTCTACATGTATACGACATCCGAAAAAAATTCATTTTAAGAAATCGCATGCAATTAAAGAACTTATTGTCATTGGAAGTACGCTTCTATGCTTCTAATGTCAACAGTTACAGAAAGAGTCCTGTGAACAAACAATTTGAATCACCCTATATATTGTATCTAAATACATCCTAAGATCCTAAATATAATCTGAAGAATGTCAACATAAGAAGATGAATGTAGGAAATATTGGGTTATCGGGAGTGAATTTTTGTGTCTTATGATGCCAAAAAATCGGCCATGTAAAGGACGAGCAGTAAACTTCGCCCAATAAAAAATATCCAAAAAAATACTCGATACGAGTTTACGATATAGTTAGGTACGAGAAAAAAAATCTGAAATTGCGTCACTTTATGGGTATAAAAATACTGCAAGAGGTTTCACGACATTTATTTATATATTTTTTTTATCAACGATAAAAAAGAAACCACAAATATTCAGTATATACGGTACGTTGCTTAAAACTCTGTGCTGCGTATCTAAGCCCGTGAATACGAGCATGACGTAGATTGCGCATGAAAAATGATTGATGATGTATTATTTCATACATGTGAGGCTTAGAGAATGTACATGCGCAACCATAATTGAAAAAAAAAAGTTTATGTTACGTTTCTTATATTTTTGAAAATATATATTATTTTTTCTTGCGTATGCAACGTACGAAAGATTTTCTTATAAACAACACTTTTTTTTTCAGAATACGCGTGGCATGTCGCGAAATGCTTGAAAAGTTTTCTTAAAAAACCGGGGAAAAACTTTAGATGTTTATTTTTTTAACATATTAAACTTAGTGTTCGTCGTCTTCTAGAAAAATGTGTACTTTAATTGTAGGGGGAAAAATTTGAGCTTCACGTGTGTGTGTGTGATCAACGTTTATTACTTAAAAGCTTTTCACGTTCACTTTATACATGTGTTCAAAATTGAAATTTCTTTTACTACTTTTCTTTTTTTCTTTTGCTATGAAATAATTTTTTATGAGCTTTTAATGCGGCAGCTGATTTAAGCACTTACCAAGCATCCATTAGTTTAAATACCGTAATACCCTGAGTATGTCTTAGGACAAAATTGACGTCAACTTCTTTGTGACTTCACGTCACTTTAGAAAAAATAATTTAAATGCCCCAATGTGTGTGTGTGTGTGACGTGTAGAAAAAAAAATCACACTAAAAGAAAGCAACTTGGAGCCAATGATTAAAAAATTACGTTTTCTATCTTAATATGAAGAGATGAAGCTGTAAAAATATTGTCAGCGGTTTAAGCTCTCAGAGATGTTTAAACCAGGGTTTCTTAACCTATTGGTTAAAAAGACCCAAAAGCGACCCAAACTTTGGTCACAGCCAACAACCTTTTAATTGGAGGTAAGATCATTTGATTTTTTTTTTTTTTTTTTTTTGTCGTACCGCGGTCACTTACTGCACACGAGGGCTAATTAGACCAGGACCTACAATTTATTGCCAGTTCCGAATGGCAGCCTTTTTTGTACTCACCGAGAGGTTGGTGCGCTAACCCCTCGATGTGAGACTCTTTACGGTAACAATCTGTTTCTGGGGTCATGTCGCCGTATCTGTGTCAGGAAAGTTTTCTGACAAAGAAGAACCGGATATCAAACTCGCGACACCTCTAAACATCCTTTGGTACTTGAGGCGAGTATCTTTTCCACCTGGGCTACCACGCCCCTTGGAAGTAAGAGGACATGGGGAACCTGCCCAAAAAATTTTATTTTGTACCTCGGAACATATGCAGCCCTTAGTAAAATACCTAAATGACACATCTGAGACGGGCACGTTATTTAAATACTTTTACAAATTTACGAGTTAATTGAGGTGAAAAATGAACTAATAATATTCACCCTTAATGATGAAAATTTGTAGCGTCGAGCATCGAGAAAATATTGTGAACAAAAGGAATTCGTGAAGAGCCTTTTGCCTCAGGAAACTCAATCACTGACGATGGCCACGAAAACCTGATTAATTATAGTCTTAATGTTGTCATTTTTCCCTTTATGCCAGTATAAATTCTTTTATATCCCATATGAAAAGAATGTTATGATAATATTTATGTTTCTGTTATGGGATTGAATAAATATTAATCAGTTATCGCGCCACAAAATACTACTGTATGTATACATTCTTTTCCGAATGTTCATTTATTTTCGTGCCAAGACCATTCCCAGATTTTTTTTCCCCATTCAAAACTTCCGATACTTGAGGAAAATTGAAATATTTTATTTTTACCGATATCACAAAAAAGTGCTATCTTCCTCAAATGATTAATTTATTTTTTAAACTTTTACCAATCCATATCATTTTATAAAATATATTTTCTCTTCTTTATTCATTTTTTTCTCACTCAAAATCCAATCCCTGAAAACTTGCATATTAGATAATTTTTTCCATTCATTCACAAATATTATCTTAGACTTCTTTTAAACATTTGAACCCTAAGATATACCAAGTTTTAAACTAATAATTTTGATTTAGAAAACCAATTGAATGATGCGAGTATATACTTATAGTGTTTTGATTTAATATTTTCCTTTAATATGAGTTTTTCTTGAATATTCCTTATTTGATTATGTGGAAGAAAAATAATTTTTTTTTAAAAGTTAAATTACTATGCTAACATAATAAAAGGGGAACTTCAAAAAAATAATTAGATGATCCGAATAAATAATAAAAAGTTTAGGGGACAAAAAATATTTATCTTAATTCATTTTCATCCTAACGAAGGCAATAAAAGCTAATTATGAGGCTACGAAAATATAAAAAAAAGTTTATCGATTATTTTGTCATTAAAATAAATATTTTTCTCGAGAAACTTTTTTCAGTTTTTGTGGTAGCTTCTTGTATATAGTTTTGGAAAATTGATAATCCTTTAAACAATAATCTTTTTTGCACTACTCATATTACGTGAATAATATTTTCAAGAAAAGAAACAGGAGGGGAAAAAATAAAGAGGTCGTGAAATATAGTTTGCCAAATGAATGAAAGGAAGAAATGATCCGCAGCCATGCTGACAGAAATAAAAACCAATATAGATATGGTATGATATTTAATTGAATCTAGAATTAATTATGTGGCCACACGTGAATTGGGGTAAAATCTTTTACTGAGCTGCGTGAAATTTCCTACGGACTGGCAACGGTACGTGGACCAGCGGTTGTAGAACACTGGCTTAAATAACGCAAATGTAAATACTGTGATACGTATTTCAAACGTGTAAGTAAGTAACAATAGTGGCAGTGAAATGGATTTTTACGAAATATCAAGTCAGAAAAGTAAAAATCATCGTTCTTCATAATTCATGCAATTCGAATAGTCACGTGAAAATAGAATTTCCAATTGACATTGGAATTTATGTTTTTTTCCAAAATAGTAAAATTATTTTTGACCCTTAAATGATCTTTTTTTTCTTTTTTGAGCTGATAATTTTCTTCATAGTCAATGATATGTATTTTTGAAAGCCGAAAAAATCATTAAAATAAGCTTATTTCGAATTATACTGCTTATAAAGGAGTCTTACTGAAGACATGCAAAGCCTCAAAAATCACACATAAAATAAATGTATTGAAGTTGATTATGGTTAAAGTAATGTATTTAATTACTTTCCAGATTTATATACATTCTTTGTGATTTAAACTATAATAAGAAAATATTCCAGTTGCAAACTTCAACTTTAAAAAAAAAAAGAAATGCAAGCAAGCATTTTTTAACAAGTTAGGGAAATCACAAGCCACACATGCTCTGCAACAAACAGAGAGGGGGTCATAATCGGGACAAACATATACCATCAAATTCAAAATGTAAAATGGAAAGAATATGAACTCGCCTTATGTGCAAAGACTATTTTGAAGTCTCCAATCTGGTGGCGGTATAACGAACGTTTAAAGAATACTTTGCACGCATGCAAAGCTACGCATTTAAATGTTAATTTGAAATCTTAACTTTGTGATAGTTATAGCGAAATGAACGCGAGAAATAGACAAATCACTGCCTGGAGCATTGCACCAACTCATATACTAGTAATCTCGCTGCCTCCCCGAGGAAGCTTTATGAGGATAACATTGGACAACATAATATCTCTAATCCTCGAAAATGTTTGGAAACTGTCCTAGTAATCCCCAGATATTAGTGTGTTTAGAACACGAATTTACCTTAACCGTTCACTAAAGTCATGTTACATACTCATCGAGAAAGTTCCTTGAATAGTATGTACAGTATTTCCAGGCGTTACACAATCCCAGTCTTGTATCGAACACTTGTAAACGCTAAACAGTTTTCACTTTATTTTATTGCATAATATATTATATAATTGTTTGCACGGCTGAATGTACAAGATGGTAGCAAAAATGGCCTCACAAGCACTCCACCTAAACATGCCAAATAGTTTTCTAATGGAATAATAGAAAAGAAATACAGTCCACCAGTTTCAAATATAGCGGAAATGTGAAGGGGGGCGCCCTAATGAAACAAATTTTAATTTTCGATTTTTTTCAAAGTGAAATAAACTTATATATATAAGTTGGTTTTGTAGTTTTAATCAATTTTAAACACGTCAAGTCTTTTGTTCCATTAGATAACGAGGTTTGGGTCTAATGGGACAAGAAAAATGAATATACACTATAAAGTGTTATTTTCTTTGACCGCATAAGCATATATTGAACCATACTGAATGTATCATTTTGTTTCAAAACAAAATTTCTTTCTAGTAGGTTTACAATTATGCTTATTTCGGCAGTATTTAAAATTTGATTATCTTATAATTTGATTGCACTGGCAAAACTATTTTGAATTTCACCTACATTATTTCCTATGTAACTGTTATTTCAATTACGTATGCAATTCAGGACATCCTAGTTGATTATATCTTTTTCCATAATATAGCCTAACTTGTTGAAAATTTTGAAAAAAAATAATAATGCTCAAATAAACCAGAAACACCTTCTTTAAATCACTACATGTTCTATTAGACCCCATTTTGCTTGTCCCATCAGCCCCCATTGACAGAGGGTTTATATTTTTGAAATATAAACAATACATGTTTCTCACCAGAAAATTTAACTGAGATTTATCAGCTGAATCAAGTGAAAGTTGAAGTGTGTGTGTGTACACACCGATAATAAACAATTATAGAAAGTTGTATAAAATCATATCGCAAAAGGCGCAATAAGAAGTTTGATCGATCTTTATTTTCTCTAATGATCGAGAATGTTTCACTTCTTGTGATTAACGACAGCAGCTTGGATTTTTGTCATTCAAATGTGAAAGAAATATTTAAATAAAAACAACACAAATACACTGAAATTTAACCTTGTCCCATTAGTCCTTACTTTTCCCTACACATATAGTTGTCAGAAAGAAAATAAATAATAAGAAACGATTTGAAGTAGGAACTGATCGTAAATTATACGAAATATCTACTCCCCCTAACATTTTGGATTTTTCGGTATACCTGGAGACGGTTTATACGTACTTGTATATAGTAGTCTGTATATATATATATATATATGTGTGTGTGTGTGTGTGTGATATATCTGTATGAAACTAAGAATAGTGAAAAAGAGCAATTTTTTTAAGAAAAAAAGAAATTCAAAAGTTCTTTCCAATATAACCTTCTTGAAATAGCAGCACCGCTCTATTTGGAAATATACGTGTGGATTCTCCCCAAGGACGAACTCAACTTCAAGAAATCGCCTTCCATCTGAAGTCATTTCATTCTCACTTCAATCTCCAATGCATTCCAAGCTTATAAATGCGTTCACTCATCATTCTATATTCTTTCTTCTTCTTTTTCAATTTTTATTATTATTGTTATTACGTACTGTATAACCTCGAGTAACGTTTTCTTCAATTTTCCGAAGGATTTCCGTTGGAAGGATCTATGACATCGTTATAAAAACGATTCGAAAGTTTCGTTGTCGTTAGAATAACTGGAAGGAAATGCTTGAAGCATATGAACTGCATATTTTTGGATTTATTATTATTATTATGCTTCCTCTTCTAAGTGAAAAAAGCAACAAAACTCTTGTTCAAGAATTTTCAAGAGCTGCTTTACTGCTTGAAAAATCAGGGTTGGAAAAAATTATAAGTTTTTCCAGTAGAAGGGTTTTTAAGCAAATATTGGTGTTTCCTTAAGATTCGAAACACATTCGAAAAATTACAACTTTCTCCCCACTTGAAAATAATTCCTAAGTGAAAGAGTTTTGTAAGTGTCATAATAATCGCCCATATATCATTCGTATATTCTTCCATCAGCTATTGAGTATTCCAGTAAAACATCAGGAATTACTGGTTCTGAATCGGTCTTTTAGCAATGAAGTTTGTATACGACGTCATTGAATGTGTTGCATATGTGTTCAAAAGTTTGGCCATTTGCGAAGTTGTTTCAAAATATGGCATGTCTGTTGATGTGCGTGTGCAGCAAGGAAAGTGCTCTCGAAACTATCCTTTGGCTATGAATTTTTGTGTGAGGGCATGTGGACCTGATTGAGAACCACTATTGTAAACGACATCGACTGGTTTTCTTGATTTACAGTAAATTCACCGCCACGCAATCTACGGATAGGAAAATTCGCCGCTAAGAAAGTTTACCGACAAGCAATTCATCGACAATAGTTTGTCACCAGTGAGTGAGTAACAGGGTGATTAAGATAGTGCGTGAGTAACTGAATGAGTTGGTGAATGAGTTAGTGAATATAAGCTGGTGAGTGAGTAACCCTATAAATGAGCAAGTGAGCACCGTATGAGCAACCGAATGAGTGGGCAAGTGAGAAACAGTATGATTGGCCGAGGGAGTGAGTAAACGTATGAGTGAGATCTAGTGAGTGAGTGGGTGAGTTACCAAGTGAGTGAGCGATCGAGTGAGTGCCCGTATGAGTGAGCGATTGAGAGAGTAACCGTATGGGTGAGTGACCAAGTAAGTGGATGAGTGAGCGATTGAGTGAACCACTGAATGGGTGAATGATTGAGTGAAAAGGCTATTGAGAACGAGCCAGTGACCGTATGAGAGTGAGCGATTAACAGAGTGAATAAGTTAATAATCGTGTGAGTGGGAGAATGATACCGAATCACTCTCAGTATAAATGACCGCGTGATTGAGTGAATTATCGAGTGAGTGAGTAATTGAGTGACCATATTAGGGACTCATTCACTCGCTCACCTGCTCACTGACTAGCTGATATGTTCAAATACACACGAGCTATGACACTTTGTCGGTGAATCATCGTGCCGGTGAATTGCGTAGCAGTGAATTTTCTGGCGATGAATTTTCCACACACGGGTTCTGTTGCATGGTGCCTCTACAAATACGTTGTGACTTATAAGCCTACCCTCATATATTAAGTAAATTCAGTTTTGTACATCACGTTCGGCTTGAAAAAAAAACTATCGTTACAAACTATCACTTTTCTCCCGGCAGTATGAAAATAATTTCAGACGTACTTTCTATTTTGAGAAGTTTTTAAATGGTGTGCAGCTACGTGAAATCTTAAAATATATCGGGGGGGGGGGGGGGGGCTCATATGCATTAAAAAAATTAATTTTATACAGTCCCGTGTGCTAAGTGCACTCTGCCATGAAACTAATCTGGAAGAGATCTCGGCAACAGAATAAGTCCAGCGGCAGAGAGTTCTGGCGTTCATTCACTTAGTGCTAAAACTTACAATTTATGTAATGTACATAATAGTTTATTATGTACACGAAATACAAATACAAATACAACGCCACAACAGGCAAATTGCCCAACGAGGTGTCTGAGTTAAGAACATCATGGATCCCGAGCCCCTACCTACTACTGCTGCCCACACATGCACCCCCCCCCCCGCGGAACCCCCCAACGAATCGGTACATGCGGGAATGTGTACTGATCCCGCTCTGAAAATTCATTTGCAAAATTTTCATATTTTTAAATGCAATATTTATCGAGATACTGCATTAAATATATAAAATCGATATGTTTTCACAACTTATTAGTGTGTTGGCAAGTTTTCATTTGCTCAAAAATTGCTATTTTTAGGGAATGTATGCAAATAGAAAGAACTTTTCCATATTTTTTTTCCTTATTACATTTTTGACAAATACAGAATCTTTAAAACTTTTAATTTTGTTTATGTTTCGCAATTTCTGAGCCACACCCTCAATCATTGGCGATAAATGCTGGAAAAGGAAGTCAAATACCTCCGTTAATATCGTATTCAAAAATATGCAATTTTTTGTAAATGACTTTTTAGAGAAGCATTTACGTTTCACTAATTGCTTTAGCTCACATAGTCTACATGAAAAGTTTATTTTTAAATTTTTTTTTATGTATACTATCCCTTGGGAAATTTAAGACATTTTGAGTAACCGCACGTCATTTGAAAACTTTTTCTAAAGTATGTTTCTAAAGTGAACGGTTGCACAAATATCCTCTGCGCAAACAATTTGGGGAATACAGCCTGTAATTAATAAAGATGAGTAATTGAATGTGTTGAATAACTTTGGGTTCCGGGCATTCGCCCCCTTTTTTGCCACTGCAAGGAAAAGCCACTGATCAGTTGTATTCTGGAGATTAGTGGTGTTTCAATGTAAACACATTAGTTAAACTTTTATAAAAGTGAATTTTAATTCTTTAATTTGGATAAAATTCCTAGTTAAACAATTTCCGTTGAAAGTTTACCTCGACTCTATTCAATCCGATGAGTAAATGTTTTTGAGGGATGCCGGAAACACACACACAAACAAACATGCACGGCCACCTTAATTAAGGATCTAAACTAATGCAAAACGTGAATTCAATTCTAGATGACAATAAAATTAATTAGAAAACGTTACGTGGTACCGTTACAAAACTCAACGCCGGGTATTTCTGACTCATTCCATTATTCCCCTGAGTTTGTCTCACCAGTAGTTTAAACTTCGGTCCCCTCCCACTATGTGTAGTGAAGAACGTCGACGTTTCGTCACGGTGGTAATTACCATCTAATTGCCGATTCATCTCTCAATTCACCTCCCACACCATCAAGAATTTGGGTTCCTTACCCTCCCCCCCATTCCCCCGCCGAAACTTTTGTTAATTAATTTACAGGAGAATGATTCATACACACCCTCTCAAACCACATCGAACCGAAGCATCCAAAAATTCTGATCTTACACCATCTTCTATATGCATTGTTTATTCTAATTTATTAATTCAATCGCGTTCTGGGGGAAGAAGCCTCAGATCTTATTACAATATCTCCACTGAATACATTACAGAAATCGTGAAAACACCTGACGTGCATTCGTAATATGTTTCAGTGGGAGAAATGCACATCTTGTTCGCTTCGAGTATCCATTCATGCATCGCTTTTTTCCTCATCTTTGTCGTATTTATATAATTGGGGAATGTCGAAATGAATTTCAGAATTCATCACGTTTGGAAAAACTTCTTGTAATCATAGAAATGACATGCTATTGATTTTAACTCTTTATGGTTCACCAATTTTCCAATCATCACAATTTAGGTATTTTATAAAACTCTCAACACATCAATTTCAGCAGCTCTCAAAAAACGGCACCAACAAGGAATCAACTTTTTCTATATAAAAAAATATTGTACTTATACAGGGTGATTCCCGAATTCCCCCTTGCCGCATTTTACTGGTGAATCATTGATGTTAGAGATATTAAAATAAACTAAAAAACAGTTTTTTATAAGGACGACCTGTTCTCAAAAATCCAATTAAAAAGTTGATGCCCTGTCTCTCTTGAGGACAACAACAAAAATATTCCACGTTTTTATGTGAGGTATTTGAATTAACAAATTGGAGAAAAGAGTTGGAAAAGGGAACCGCATAAATGAGGAAAAGAAGCGTCGTCTGTAAGTTATAATGCTGTTCTTAAACTTTTTCTAGCTTTTTCTCTCATTTTTAAATTAAAATATTTCAGCGAAATTTTCAATTTCTTCTTCTTCTTTACCTCAGAAGTGACAGGGCAACAACTTTCTAACTAAGTTTATGAGGACAATATGTCCGTATAAAAAGTTAATTTTTATATTTCGATAACTGTGTGTACAACCCTTGCGACATGAATGATGTATATCTGAGTTTTACCCGTTATTTGGATGCTTTTTCTATCTGAAGGTATGCCTCTAGGATCAACGGTTCACCAGTTAAATGCGGTAAGAGAAGTTATCGAATACCCCCGTATCCCTCTCACAGTAGAATTTTTTCCCATCTCAGGGAGTTAAGCCCTGCTTAACGCAGGGCTTAACTCCGCAGGGCTAGGATTGTGTCAATTTTGAATTAAAAATATAGTGATTATAAACTTTGGGTGCTTCCATCAGAGCGCAGCACTTGGAGTCGAACTTTGAACGGGTTTTAAAGATGGCTTCCAGGAGAAAGTGCCTGCGGGAAAAGTGTAGTTTAATGCATGAAATTTAACAATAAAATTCTGGGAAACATTGTATGTGAAGATGGATATATCCTGCATCGTCTTAGCTGAAAAAATTTGAACGAAGTAGATTATTTCTTCACAAAAGTAAAAAAAAATTAAAAATTGAAAATTTGCATGAAATAAAGATTTACTGACGTTTAAATATTTAATAAATTTTTTGAATGTCAAAAACGCAAAAACATCTTAAAAATTCGAAAAAAAATGAATGCTCGGGTCTGAAAGGGATCTCATTTTATACTAAAATGACAACAAAAGATGTACTTCTAAAAATGCCAAAAAAAAAAATTTTGAAACGAAATTGGTATGATCAGGTATTTTTCCCCGACCATGTATTTGTCATGTACATTCAAACATATACTGAATCATAGAGGGATAATGCCGATGTGGTCGTTAGCTTCATAACTTTTTCGCTCTTGGGGCACACACACGTGTACCTCATTTTTAACTGTTTTAAATGGTTTTTAATGATTTTTCTTTAAAGGTAATAGCTGGGGGGTACACATGTACACCTTACTCAAATGGTCCTAGTAGAGATATCAACCCAAATTAATTAGTTTTAAAAAATTATTTTAAAGGGCATTTTTTGAAGTACAATAAACACAAATCCATCAAAAAAAAATTTATAGTGAGTTTTGGCTCAGGTATGAAAATTTTAATAATTTTTAAATCTAACTGTTTTAAACCGATTCAAATTTCTGATTAAATTCGAAATGCTGTTTAAGAACTTTCTGGTAGATTGCATTTACTACTGACATAATACGGCTTACGAAGATAATTCGCTCCGGAATCTCGTTTTCCGAACACGATTCCTACAGGTTTCCATGAAAAAATAGTTGAATTCGTTCTAGAAACTGCCCAGAATTTCAAAGTAACTTCCGTAAACCACTAAGAAGCACTTTAAAAAAAATAAAAAATGACCAAGACTAAGATAAACAAGTTCACAATTGCATTAAAAAGATCTTAAAGAAAGAGGAAAAACAAAACATATTTTTATTTTACACTTAATTACGACCTCCCCTTTGTAAATACAGTATACAGGGTCTTTATTATTCAATTTCCACTTTGAAATGGTCATAAAAGGAAACTACTGGGCAAAATGTTAGCGTACTTGTTAGTAGTTTACAGGAGGTCATGGGATTCAATTTGTCGCAAAATAAAGTTCAAAAACTCAACACCAGTGGGGAATGGCACTGTATGCAATATTGTTAAACGAAATACGGATTATAATCCGACACTTCCCCATTTCTTAGCCAACCCGGTCATTGACCTCAACCTCTGTGACTTCTGCTATGGATTACCTCAAAGCCACCGCTTATGGTGATAACATAAACAGTTTGGCGGAATAATAAAAATGTGATACACTAACATGTCCGTAACATTGCTCCGAATGTGCTAAGAACTAATGTTGAGAACGCAGTAATGCGATTTAACTTGCTTTTAGAAAATGGTGGACGCCACATTGAACATGCTTTTGAACACGTTTTAGAAACGATTAAAAACATTTTAAACCGATGTCTTGATGTCTAATTTCATTTAACAATATTGCATACAACGCCATTCTCCGCTGGTGATAAGTTTTTGAACTTTTTTCTAATTTTTATTTATTTATTTATTGGCGGAAAATTGAGAGAGAGGAAAAAAAATCCCTCCCATGACTTCCTGTAAACTATTACCACGTTTGATAACATTCTGTGCAGCAGTTTTGTTTTTATGGCCATTCCAAAGTGGAACTTTAATTATAAAGACACTGTACACGGAAAACTGACTATGCGAGGAGATAGTGAGGTTTTGGAAATGAAAATTTATCTCTGCCCTCACGGAAACTCGAACTCCGGTCGTTCGCATGCCGGGCTAGTGCTCTACCTCTAAGCTATGAAAGCAATTAGAATGTTTCCTGCTTGGAGCGTATATATGTGCTCAATGGCTCCGTGCGATGGACGGCGGCAACATTTCACAAATAGCTCGCAAGTGACATCAAGGCCACTAGATGGCGCCGTATATGCAGAGAATGTTGCCGTGTCCATCGCAAGGAGCCATTCTACGCACATATACGCTCCAAGGAGCTTAGAGGTAAAGCACTCGTCCGGCATACGAGAGATCGGAATTTGAGTTCCCGTGAGAGCAGAGATGAATTTTCCTTTCCTAAACATCAATATCCCGCCACACAGTTTTCTGCATATATTGTGTGCGTACGCTATGCAGTCGAGTTCATGAACCACAGTGAAAGAAAAGGAGTAGTGTGTGATACAGTTAGATCACATTCCTCTCTCATACACATGAAAAACGAAAAAAATAAGGTCCTAGAATCGTTCATAACAGTGCCGGAAAAAGAGGTGGAGGAGGGAGCGGCAACTGCCCTCGGCGGCAAATTTTAGGTTGGAACAAAAATTCCCGGCTTCTTCGTGAATATATAATTCCACATTGAAATTTAAATAAAGGAAACAATAGAACAGAATATATCAGCAAATCTGAAATTTTTTCCATGCATGTAAATGTTACCAAAAAGGCACACACACACACACAAACCACAGATACACAGAAAATTGGAAAAGAAAAAGACAATGCGATTTTTGCGGAAGCTTTATTTTAAAACGAGGTGACATTACGTTATTTCTAATGCATAATAAAAATTTCAATGCTCGGGAAAAAACCACAAATATCTCGTGATGATGTTCAAAAAAAGTAATATCCCTTTTTTCGGCAAAAAAAACTATAAATATTTATTTATACGTCTCGAATCCTTGAGTCTTTTCTCTCGGTCCGTCCACATGTATTAGGCTTCCAAAACGTCGTTCTCTGTAAGATCAAAGAAATACTGACTCCGGAATAAAAACCTACATCAGAAAAATACGGTGACCTAAGTGTGCATTCCGAATGATTTCAGACCGAATGAAAAGGAAATAGTAATTCTTCTCCTACGTGGACACATATGTCCATTTTTTTCCTCTTCTTTTTTGAGTTTGTCTTAGTATACATGTTTTTTTTTTCTTTCATTCCTCACTTGAAAGCTTTCGAACCCGATGAATGTTGGGAATAAACCTCACAGTCGTTGCTTTTGAAGACCTCACAAAATCGAAAAATCTTTGGCAAGTCTCTTTTAAAATCTTTTTTTATATTTTTGGTATGAAAAGATGTTAAATCAGCTATCATATATCTTCGAGGCTCTTTTTGTTATTTTATTATTATTTAAACTCTTCGTCTCCGTAACTCCTTCCTTCTCATAGTCAAAAATAGCCATTATCGCTAAGATGTCAATACAGTAAAACCCCTTTTAATGGTTACCCCTCATAAGCGGTCACCCCTTTTTTACGGCCAAATAGTAATTTCCCCTTGTATAATGAAAGTATATATACATATGTAATTTGAAATATTCGAATCCACACATTGGAGAAAAGCTTGTAGAAAACAGCATAAACTAACGGACAGCGATTCCTTGCCCCATTTTTATGGTGTTCTTTCCCAACTTTTCTCCAATATTCGAATTCGAATACTTCAGTGAATATCGAACTTAAAATCATAGAATTTTTGTTGTTTGGCTCAGAAGAGACAGGACAACAACTTTCTAATTGGAAGTTAGGACACAAGGAAACAGAACAAAAATTTATTTATTTTTTACTTTGTAACACACTATACTTCCACTCTCAAAACTGGTACAGGGTGATTTTTAAACACATTATGAGCATCTGATAAACTGAAACCATACCACTACGACGAACGGTAGATGGGATAAAGGCCGCCTTAGCAATTACAGGACACCTTTATAATGTAGAGTCTGATTTTTAGTGCTGCCATCTATATTTCAGAAGTGAAGTGACTGAAAAGTAATGTATTTTCACTCTTAAAACTGGTGCAGGGTTAGAGCCTGTTGAGCACTTTTTAACTTGGAATCATACCTTTACGACGGACGATTGATCAAATAAAGGAAGTGCGTACAGGACACCCTGTATAGTAGTTGTATCGGATTAACTACATGTGACGGGAGAAAAAAAAAAAGAGAAATTTGAGAGAAAAAACTATAAAAATAATAAAATATAGACACATAATTAGTTTTTCTGTCGAATTTTACAAAATAAAGTGATTACCGCATCGTGACTGTGATATCATGGGATGCCATAGCTAACGTGGACATAATTATCACGAAAAAATACACCAGCTTGGCGATGACCCTGAGTATCTTGTTATCGGACATTGATCAGGAATCACCGACCACTTCGGAAACTGGCTGGCTAAAACCCAAAATTCGGACATTCGCCAGGTCAGTTTATAACGAACTTGGCCAATTTGGCAGTAACACGTCTTAAGAGCATCATCGGCCTCCGGGCCAAGTGATTTTCCCGAGGCCCAACTTAGCAAATTTTCGAATGATTCAACTACTTCTCATTTTTCTTGAGGCCCATGCGCCGTGCCCGGGTGGGCTCATGCGTTAAGACGGCACTGCAGTAACATATACTATTTTTTCCTTTATATCGATTTTTACAATAAAATTCTTATCATTTGTAACCCGGACAATCTCGTTTCAACTTACCCTTTATTTCAAGAGAAATAAATATCGAAAAATCTAATTTTATGATGAAATATTCATTAATATTTTTTATGTACGAATTATTCACATTTGATAAACTATTCTACATACCATATATATATAATTTAGTCTCTATATACACTCATTGCCATAAAAATTTGCGCACCAAGAAATAATTGTGGGATCGGAACGAAAGTTGGCCCGAAGGTACATGTCGGGCAGATATGCAAATGATTAGAAATGCAGCGTGATTGCGCATTGCGTAATGCCACTAGAGGGCGTTGAACTTCGTTCTCCTTGGAGTATAAAACAGGTAAGCAGAGCTTGCTGGAGTGTATTTAATCGTTTGCAAAGGAAATGCTGAGGTAGACATGCCGTTACGCCGCCGTCGAAGACCATATGAGCAGTTTTCAGAGTTCGATAGGGGAAGAATCATCGGGATGATGGAAGCTGGGTGGTCAGCTCGGCGAGTAGCTCGTCAACTAGGCCGTTCTGATTTTACTGTGAGGAGGTGTTGGGACCAGTGGACAGAAGAGACGTCATTTACACGGCGACCAGGTTCAGGACGCCCTCGACAGACCAGTCGTCGAGAAGACCGTCACATCATCCGAAACGCACGCGTAGAGCTAACTGCCTCATTGGCCGCTATCCAGACACAGGCAGCAGCTTCACTACGGGCCCCTGTGTCTTCCCGAACCATCGCAAGGCGCCTGGCTGAAGGACATCTGGTATCGCGGCGCCCATTACGTGTGCTGCCAATGACACCCACCAACGCCTCCGTTTGCAGTGGTGTCGAGCACGACGGGATTGGACTGCAACGGAATGGAACCAGGTCATCTTCAGCGACGAATCGAGATTCAACTTGAGCAGTGATGACAATCTTGTTCGTGTGTGGAGGCCCCGTGGTGAACGCTTCAATCCTGCCTTCGCTTTACAGCGACACACCGCTCCAACAGCTGGTGTCATGGTATGGGGTGCCATTGCTTACGATACACGGTCACCCCTAATATTGATCCATGGCACAATGACAGCCCAGCGGTACGTCCATAACATCCTTCAGCCACATGTGTTGCCACTCATGGCAGGGCTCCCAGGAGCCATTTTTCAACAAGACAATGCTAGGCCACACACAGCAAGGATGTCACAAGACTGCCTCCGCCACATTACCACCCTTCCCTGGCCTGCTCTATCCCCAGATTTGTCACCAATCGAGCATATCTGGGATCATTTGGGACGGCAAGTTGGACACCCTACGAGGTTGGTCGAACTAGAGGCGCATTTACAGCAACTGTGGAACGAGATGTCTCAGGACATCATACGGAACTTGTATGCCTCAATGCCCGCTCGTATCGCATCGTGCATTCACGCTAGAGGGGTCCAACAGAGTACTAAAACTTCTGTTCATCTGTACTTTTTTCTGCAATAAATTATCCTTTTTCTTGGATTTTCTAATCACTTACTTATATCAACGTAGTACTTACATGTGAAAATTTCGTTTCATTTTGACGACTTCTGGGTGCGCAAATTTTTATGGCAATGAGTGTATTTGATATTCAATTTCATTTCCCTCAATAAAGAATATAAAAAAATCAACAGTGATGGCGACATTATTCATCGTCATTTTCAGAATATACATTTGCATATATGATGTCCATATTTTATTCACAAATGCATCCAAGCATACACAATTTCTTATCCAAGAAAAAAAAATATTTCTGTTTTTTTAGATTTATTTCCCGACCAAAAAACTCAACATTACTAAACATTGAAAGAAATAAGTAATGCATATTATAAAAATCTAATGAAATAATTTTATTTATCATGTGAAATATATATATTTCATATCATCTAAAGACACTAATTTCAAATTCATGAAGTATTTTGGAATCATCCGGCAAGTTAAAACTTGCCAATAAACCGTTAAAACTTACCAATATACAAGCTGTCCCAAATTGTTTGCGAAGTGGATATCGTTGCAACCGTTGACCTTAGAAATAGACTTTCGATTACAGAAATGTTTTCAAATGACGTGAGGACACTAAAAATGTCTTAAATTTTCAAAAGTATTCGTATACATAAAAATATCGAAAAATTAACTTTATTATATATATATTTATTTATTTTTTATTTTTTGTAGAACCTGTATGCTAAAACCTCCAATCAGTGAAACGTAAATGTGGCTGTGAGAAGTCATTTACAAAAAATTACATTTTTTAAAATGCAATATTAGCAGAGATATTTGAATTTTTTAAGTTTTCAACATTTGGTGCCAATGATTGAGGGTATGGTTCACAAATTGCAAAACGTATATTAAATTCAAAGTTGTAAAGTTCTGTAATTTTCGAAAACTAATTGCCATTTATTGTGAGCAAAAAAATAAAAAGGTCTAGTTCATTCTATTTATGTACAGCCCCTAAAAATGCAACTTCTGTGTGTGAGTTAATGAAAACTTGCCAACACCGTGATAAGTTGATAAAAATGATACTGATTCCATATACATATTTGACATCTCAATAAATATCGCATTTAAAAATATGAATTTTTTTGCAAATAACTTTTCAGAGCTGGATCTACATTTCAGCAATCGGAAGTTTAGCACACTGGGACAGAATAAAAATTTAATTTCTTTATTTTTTATGTGTACGACCTCTCAAAGAAATTTTGAGATTTTAAGTAGCTCAGCACGGGATTTGGAAAACTCTTTTGTAATTTACATTTATTTTTGTATGTTCCCAAAGTCAACGGTCGCAAAGAGATATCTGCTTTGTGCAAACAATTTGGGACAGCCTGTATAATGAATAATTTTTATACAATTTCATCGTAAATTCTCATCGTAATTATGATATCTTGCACTAACAATAATAAGATTGATATTATGTTGTTATTAGCTTTCAAAATTTACTCTTCTTAAGGTTTTCTTAAGGTTTCCGTTTTCAAATTGAGGCATTTTTCCCGATTAGTTATGGTTTTTTCGTTTTTGTTTAGCAACATTTCTCGGGACTAATTAAGTTTCCGCTCTAGGGGGGGGGGATTCCCTTAATTAGACAAGTCCCGTAATGTTGGGTACAGTTTTGCCTATAACCTTATTTATTAAAGCTTTTCGTGTAAAAATATGTTTGGCATTTCTTTTACAATTACCTTGGAAACAAGTTCTGAATAATTTTTTCTGGAACGTTATTGAAAGATTTTCCTTTTGTTTGGAGGTGGTCACATTTTTGACGGAATCCGATTGGGAAATAATTTAAAAGATATTAACTTCCTTCACAATATTTAACGACATATTGCATTGTAATTTTTTTTTTCAGGATTCTCTCAAACAATCATGATTCCTCTTCTCTCTCTCTCTCTTATATATATATATAGAATTGTCTTTCTTTTTCCCCTCTTTTTCTATCGATCTGTAATTTATTTCGACTGTTCGGCACGTCGTCGACAGCTGTTGGAAAACTTCGATGGAGCAATTTGTGGATTGTTTCTTGCCCGCGTGAAACCGATATGATTTCACATTGTGTGTGTGTTGACAGGCTGTATATTACTTTGGAGTCACAACTGAGAACCGCCCCTCATTAGTTTTTTTCTTCAAATTTTCTCTGCTTTTATGAAATTGATCGGTGGGATATTTCAGATTCCAGTATTCAGAATTTTTTTTTTCATTTTCAAATTGCTTAAAAGACACCATTGTTGTATGTATAAAAGAGCAATTCGTGTAAATGAACATGAGTCAGGGTAACATGAGTCATCCGCGGTGAAGAGTGCCACATCACTTAAGTGACCAGTGGCACAGTTCCAGATCACTTAAGTTGTCCGCAAAATCCAGAAGGTTGAGCAACTTTTACTAGATTGCAAGCCACTTCATTGATTTGAAAACGTGTCGCAGTGATCTGGAACAGGGTGTGGTAGCCCAGGTCGATAAGATATTCGAATTAAGTACCAAAGGATGTTTAAAGGTATCGCGAGTTCGATACCCGGTTCGTCATTGTCAGAAACTTTCCTGACGCAAGAGTACAACAGAAACGGCGACATGACCACAGAAAAAGATTGCTACCGTAGGGAGTCCCACATCAAGGAGTTAGCGCACCAACCTCTCGATGAGTATAATAAAAAGGCTACCGTTCGGAATCGGCACTAAATTGTAGGTCCTGGTGTAATCGCCCTCGAGTGCAGAAAATGACCGCGGTGCGACAAAAATTATCAATGATCTGGAACAGCGCCGCCTGTCACTTAAGTGATCTGTTAGAACGCTGCGGTTAATTTTAGTGACCTGGAAATGCGCCGCTTCGTATGGATAGCGGATAGTAGCATCATCCTTGCCTAAGTCGCCATCTGGTGGCAGTGTGAGAAATTGTGAGTTCAGGCCTGAGTTAGGTCCGGCCAGAACTGACAGTGTTTGACACTGCTACCAGATGGCGCGCACGAGCTCTAAGGAAAGATTGAAATTGATTACCTTTGTAGCCCAGTGTGCTCACAATGGTAAGCAAAAACACTGAAATTTCTATTTTTGAATTAAGTAATCATTCAAACAATGGATTTAATGAGAATAAATACTCTATTATAGTCTTCTTAGATTTAAAACGTGCACTTGATTATGATGATTCGGATATTCTAACAAAAAAACTCTTTTCAGCAGGCTTAAGATGAAATGTGCTAAACTGGTTTAAAGCATACTATTATGATAGGCAACAAGCTGTTGTAATAAATGGTGAAATCAGCATTCCAGAAGATAATGAAAGGAGTCCCGCAAGGATTGGTCCTAGGGCCATCATTATTTCTTGTTTATATCAATGATTTATGTAAAATGAGTTTAAAGGGTAAATTAATATCATTCGCAGATGACACTATAATAATGTTTTGATAAATATTCCTATATCGAGTAGATGTTCTATTGTTTTTCATGGTTAGTCTTGTATATTTGTATCATATGCCCCACCCCAGGCACAAATTCCATACATTATTATGGAATAAATCCATAAGATTGAAGATTCAGAAATGACAAGTTTAAAAGAAGAATTTGAAGAGGACCTATTTAAGATAAATATATGGCTAAAAATAATAGCAAATTAAAACTGGAAAAACAAAAACAACGAAATACATTTGCTTAAAAACTATAAGTATCAACCATGAAACTGATATACACATAAAGATACAAAATCACTGCTTGTGCTAATTGAGCTTGCAATGCAATTGTCAAGAAATTGAAAGAGTTAATGACTATAACTATTTAGGAATTTTAATACAGGATGACATCTTAAATGGAATCTGCAGTGTGAAAAAAAAGTTGAAAAAATTAGGATCTATGCAGCAATCCTATATAAACTCAAATACACGATTGATAAAAACTTTCTAAAGGACATATTTTACACATGGATTTATTCCATAATAATGTATGGAATTTGTGCCTGGGGTGGGGCATATGATACAAATATACAAGACTAACCATGAAAAGAAATAGAACATCTACTCGATATAGGAATATTTATCAAAACATTATTAAAAAGAGAAATAAAAATAAATAAAATTTAAAATAATAAAACATTATTTAAAAAGAGTTTCTGTTACATTGCCCCTAAAATACTAAATCTTTTTAATACAGTGAACCATACGAATGTAAGCTTAAATTTCAATATTTACTCATTTGCAAAAGATATAAACTATGAAGAAATCATGCAATAAATACAGATAATTGATAACAGTAACAAAATGCTTAACAAATGATAGATAACAATAAAAGTATGCAATACCGATTGCACAAATACGATGGAAAGTGGAAGTACACATAACTTGATATTAAATAATTCTTTGTGCTACTTTACATTAAGATAAAAAAGGTAAAAGATAATTTTAAAAAATAAAATTGAAAAATGAATGACGGTTGCCAACAGACAATAGATTATTTTTGTAGACCTACTGGAAGGACACCTTAGTCCCTCGGGGTCACAGAGTGAATGTTCCTAATCTATGTATCTATTATGTGTTTTTTGTTTCTGTCTTTTTGTACCAGTATTTTCTGTTTTCGCATCAGATTGTACTTGTAATGTTATTGTCAAATAAAAAAAAATCACTTCAGCAAAGAGGAAAGCTTCTATATTGATACCAGAAAAATAATAAAAATAGCACAAAAAACAATACTTTCGTTATGGCCTAAGATGTAATATCGAAATCATACGGGATACTCTCGATTCCAACTTGAGTTTTTTTTCCCCGAAAAATTACATTCCTCGTAGCCGATGGATTTCCGATAAAGGATATGAGTATCTTTGTGTATGAGTATCCTTTGAAGTTGTTTTTCAAATCGGTGTATCCGATAGTCCCGGTACCACACGAAACGCAATATGTATTTAGCAACATACCCTCCTGCTAGCATGCAAATTGAATTTCGCATCCGACATCAATATACTTATGTGCTTATGCTGGGTCCCATATGTGCTCTCTCTCTCTCTCCCTTCACTAACTAATGTAAACAATACACTACCTGGTAAGCTCCGACTACTCAAAATAACATTAGGTGACTGATCGATTCACTCCGTCGAAGTGGAACATCTCGATAGCTTACGTCGTCAAGGTGAAATACGGCGTATATTATTTACAGTCAAACTGTCATATAAAGACACGTCGACTATAATGTCAATAACTGTCGGTCTGGGAGGTAATATCAATCCCGGAGTTAACCGCGTCTATAGGTTTCGCATATATGCTGATGTACCACTGTTGCCAAGCGATAATAGCTGGTCAGCATTTGCTATAGCGAACTATTGAAAATAGTGACAATGGGATCTACGGTTTGGGTCCAATTCAGATCCATGAAGAAGATTCGTGGCATGACTAGATTCCCCTTGTCTGACATCTTTTGCAAGATATCGAAGCGGGACGAATCTGGGTTCCTTTGTTTTGAAACTAAATTTTTCAACAATTCCCTAAAACGGGCAACAACGGCAAAATAGATGTAGCATCATCAAAAGGTAAAAAAATATAAAGTAAATCAAAAAATATCGTTAATCAGAAATTGATAAATTGATTCGTGAGTGTCCATTCAGTGATTGCGAAATAAAATCTTTCAATCAGAAGTATAGGATAACAATTGAATCGTCAGTTTTAAGAAGAGAGTATGTCCAAAAATTGAGTTTTTGAGAAATCGGAAAAAACTGTGCGTGCGTGCGTGCGTGCGTGTGTCACTGAACTGTATATAATCCAGGATAGAAATAAGTCCAGGGTAGGCGCAGACCTAGGGTTGGGAAGCTTGATTTATTGTGTATGATTGTTGGTTTACCCTTTTTTATACAGACCTATTTTTAGCATATAATTCGGCCTCTTGGAGGGATGATGATCATTGATCACCCATCCTTTGGATTCGTGCCTGCCCCAAGATTCCAAAGATTGATCCTATTTATAAAATTTTTGTTCATTATTAAATTTAGTTTTGATTAAATTTAATTGGATATATATAAGTATAAAGGGTCTCTCTCTCTCTCTCTTGGATGAGGGTGGGGCCCTGGACTTTTGACAGGGAGGACACGAGTGAAAAATATAGTCCAAAGGGAGCCCTGGACTGAAAAAGGTTGAGAAACACTGCTTTAGAGTAAAAAAAGTAATTTTGCCACATTTTTTGGTCTTTATTCTTCCCTTCTTAAAACTAACGATTCGATTAGCACAGGGGTCTTCAACCTTTCAGACATTGCGGGCCAAATCAAACTTTCTACGAATCCCGCGAGCCACTAAATTACCTTATGGTATTATATAAATAGGGTACACTTTTATTTACTCTGAACTAATTTCTTTCATTATATATAAATTGAAATTTTTATTTATTTTCAAATAACTTTCTTTCATTAATTGAATAATTATTTTTGATCATTTACTTTTATCATTAAATCTAAAGTTCGTCCCGATTGTTCTGAAATTTTTTTCCATATATTGATTATTCTTCTTGTCCAAAAAATTTAAATTTTTTTTCATAAACTATCACTTTTAACAATTCTGAAATAATTTCTATCAGTAGTTCTGTAACTATTTCTGTCATTAATCCTGTAACTATTTTTTCATTAATTATAAATTTTCATCAATTATGAATTTTTTTTTTTTCAATAATGCTAAAATTATTTCTTTCATTAAGGAGTTTTTTGCATTTCTGTAAATCCTGTGATTGTGTCTACCTTTTGGATGCCGAAGTTGGTCTCTCGAAATATGTAGCCTTTATGAAATCATGGGCCTCAAAAAGTTTTTTGACTCAGGGTCCTCCAGTGACAGCCTTTTTATTGTACCAAATGCACAGCATTGAATCTGGGAAGTATCTAACAGTTCTAAATACAGCAGTACAGATTTCAGTGGCCAGAGAGCTCTCTTTAACCAATTTTTTTTAATTAAATCGTTTTTCCATGTATATAAAGTAACTGTTTTCAAAAAATTCTCGGTAGGCCACAGCAAACAGCTCGGAGGGCCATGGGTTGAAGACCCCTGGATTAGGGAAAGAGAAAATGAAACATGAAGGGAACTCATCACTTCATTACGCCGATGCAATAAAATCCATGGTCAAGGCCAAAGGTGGTCACATTACAATGTATTGTTTTATATGATACCACCACGCGTTTTCTCATTCTGTTTAAGCAAATGCGCACGCAATTTCGCGTTTGCAGAAAAGTATATTAGTAGTTCGATCTTTAGGGAAATTTTTTTATCACCGATATGCTCAAGAAGAATCTCATAGGAGATGTAAATGAAAATTGTTGCCAAACTGTAAATTCATGCTTTCCAACTTGAACATTGTACGAAATGCGCGTAAATTTTTTTGCATGGTTTTTTTAAACAAACGTGTGTAGTTTTCGTTTTTATGGCTCATTACTTAGATAACACGCTGTATGATATATATATATATATATATATATATTGAATTATTCTATTCATTTTTTATTAAAACCATATATATTAGTGAGAGAAATTCCTATATATACGGAGGATGAGTTATCGAGTTTTCATTTCATTAATGTTTCTACTATTTTTTTTAAGCAGTAAACAACGAGAATTCAATTCACTTTTTTCGGAGAAGACTTTTCTTCGAGCTTCCGAAAATCGCAGGATGATTTCTCTAGAGCTCATTTGGCCTTAATCTACTGATGCCCAGCGGGAAATGAGACGCTATTCTTCGTCTCCCCGAAATCTTATACCTCCAAGGAAAAGGTTAATGATGCTTGTTTTACGTGACAGAAGCTAGTACGAGTTTCGGATCTATACATAGGTTCTTTTGGAATCTGATTGTGTCCTCAAGATAATATCTAACCGCCGAGGCGGAATCCTGCGGCTGAAACTACGCGTCACTTTATTTCTATAAAAACCAGAATTTTCCTTTTTTGTGCTACACATTCATGGAAAAGCTTTATAATACCACTTGCATTATTAATGATTTTTCTACCGAATTTTTCAAAGGCTTTTCAATGCGGCACATTTTTCTCAAAAAGTTACTGTGAGCTGAGGTGACTTGGGTACAGATTTTTGACAATTTTTGTATCATCTCCCCTCATGCATTAACATTTTTTGCTAAAAATATTTTCTTTATTTGCATTGGTTTCACAGACATTGGCAAAAGTGGCAACACAAAACAGACATCGGTTAATGATATTGGAAACACTGAAAAAATGGAAAAAAGGCAAAAATATAAAACTTAAATGTTAGAAAAATAAATAAATAAAAGTCAGAATAAAAAAAAATTATACATAAATATATATATACTTTATGAATTCTATAATATAAATATATATATTATAATATGTACATATGTAAGTTCCTTGTTCAAAATATACCAATTATTGATAACAAAATGATTTTAAACAATGTCGATACAAATGAAAAGACTGAAAAAACATGAAGGTGATGAAAAACTACAGAGTGTTTCAGAAATGACTTTGAAATGACGTAACTTGGAAACGGTGATAGATTGAAGAATGAAATAGATAATTCGTTCGTGGGCCGGCTTGGAATTTCAAGTACCCCGGTTTGAGAAATTATTTACAACTTTGCCTAATAGATCGTGCCACAGTCATCTAAACAGTGGGTCCTACTACCTTTCGTTAACATGAGTCAAATAGTGATGGACTCGAAATGGTCGCCTTGCCTAGCAGTGACAGGACAGAAGTGGAGTGGAGCTCAAAGCCACTTTCCTACAATATCTCTACTGATAGAGACGCATATGTCTGCTTCTAGCTGATTCGGTGTTTGAGACGGTAATTTCCAAATGTGTGACCCCACACAGGAAACGGGAAATCGTGAAATGCACGACTGTGGCATCATCAATCAATTAAATTTGTGATCACTTTTGAAAACCGGTGTATTTAAAATTCCAGGCCTGTCCATTGAACTTGTTTTATCTTCAGGTCTGCCACGGTTTCTAAGTTATATCATTTCAAAATTGGGAAGTCCCTTATGAAACATCCCGTATATACTTTTATTTTTTTTATTCTGTATGTTCTCGGTCTTCTTTACTCATAGTAAAGTTGCTGAATATGTCTTTACCTAACCTAAAGCGTCAGGCATAGTCAGTAAATCGTGCACCCCTGCTGAAACCCTCTTGATAACTGATACCCGTGAAACCGAAAATATTTTCCTCTAACGGAAAGTGTACGGTAATACGATAGAGTATACGTTGAAGCTCCACGGGGTATACGTACACGGGAACCCCCGTATGGCGAATCATATTCATCGGACCGGGGTAAGTTACTCGTACGTTAAAGCTCTATCCCATGGAATTCAAGAACGTTTCCGTTAACCAGTAGTGTGTCATGGATGAATCCACAGTAAATAGCACTGAATTTTTCATATTTTCAATCGGAGCACTTCAAAATTTTACCATTAGGGGCATTAAAAGTGCTCCAGTTTTATATCAATCATCACTCTGCTACACCTAAATCAGGGGTTCTTAACTTTTTATGTTCTACGGACCCTTTGTGCCAATAAAACGAAGCCAACGGACTATTTTTGCCAGTAAGATGAAGGCCGCACACCCTTTCATCTATATTAAGCACGTAATAATTTAGAAACAACAATTAATTGTTTTCTTATCCAAGCTCATGAATCCCTTGGAATTTCTTCAAAGACCCCCCCGAAAGGGTCCGTGGACCCCTGGTTAACCATCGACCTAAATCATCTCGTTTAAAACAGTTTTTTCTGCTTGGAAAGTTTAGAATATGAGTAAGATCTCTTCATTATCGATGCAATAGAAAAAAACTTTTTAAAGAACATTAGTGTGAAGTACGTATAAATACTCTTATTGAACGAGTAAAAAATCGATTATCTCTCTCAATATCGAACAGATCAGTTAAAGTCTGGTTTCGAAGCCTTTAATGCGAAGCACTATTGTGTAACACATCATCCACTCCATTCAATAGAAATTCTTTCTGCATCGATTATAGCTATAAGATCTCTCTCGTCCCTTCCATCCATGAATAATGATGGCTATAACAGAATTTTTTTGAATCACGTCCAAAAAAGTTTTTAGTTTATATCATAAACGTTTCTCACTCGCACAGAAATAAAATCCCCAATTTTTTTTGGGTTTTTTTTCTTTTCTTCACATCAAGAGCATATAAAGTAGAAAATAACACGTGGTCCTTTTCCACTGTATGTGAAACGACAGGAAATAAATGAAAGTTAAATGCAACGTTCAAGTTATAAAGGTATTCAACAAAAAGTAAGTTCATTTCACAGGAACAATTTTCTAGAGCAGTGTTCTTCAACCGCTAGTCCGCGAACCGGTGGCGGTCCGTGGGAGAATTTCCCACCTGTCCGCGAAATATTTCACTCGATTCATGCAACTGCCACGTAATTTTGGGTTTATTAATAAAATAGTGTCGCTAAATTTGTTTCTATATTTTCCTCTCTTAGCCGTCAACAGGTCCTATAATTATTTTTTTTAATTTACAGATTTTTTTGTATGGCCGCAAATAATTTCTTCTATCCATTTTTCGTCTTAAGCAAATTACTTATATTTATTTTTTCCCGTTGTTCATTTTTTGCTGCTCCGCAAATAATTTCTCCCATTTACTTATTTCGGGTGGTCTGCAAATTATTTAAGTTTATATTTTATTTGTTCATTTATTTTTTTTATTTTTTTTGCTGATTCCCAAATTATTTTTACTATTCATTATTTCTCCCATTTACCTATCTTTGGTCGATCGTTTCTCTCATTTGTTTATTTTCTGCCGATACACAAATTGTAACTAGCTATAGCTAAAACTGATATAACTAATACACTAGAACTCCGCTAATCCGAACTAATTGGGATCGTGACCTATTCGGATTAGCGAAAAGTTCGGATTGCCGAGGTTCTTCTTTTAAAGATGGCTTTTTAAAAACTAATATTAGTGAGCATCCCTACGGATACGATAAGAGTTACAGATTATAGAATTCCGTTGAACAATCATCGAAAGATGAAATTCGATGCTTCGGTATCTTTAATTTGATAATAGGGGAAAAATCGCAAAGGATTATGGGAAGGGGGGGGGCATAAAACTGCAAAAATCCACCACAAAGGACTGATTCAGAAACTGTGGTTGCTTTTGAACCTGTCCTTCAATACATGAAGCAGCATGATAATACAACCCTTGCAGACGTATGCGGATACAATCTTCTCTAACGGGGGGGAGGGGGGGTGAATCTCGAGTATACAGTGAAATCTCGATACAACGATACTCTGCGGACCAAGAAAAAATATCGTTGTAGAGGGATTATCGTTATATACAGAGGCTGTATTGTCATCACATTCTACCAATTTTATGCTGTTCTTGACAGCTTTTCTATATTTGCGTTTTTGTTGGTCCCATCAAAAAATGTGCTTTACAGTATTTTTTCGGTGCGAAAAACTTTAATTGATTAGTTAATTAATAAAATTCATTTAAATGCAGTGCCCTTGCAAAGTCTACCGTATTGCACTTGTGTGTCTTATACAGAAAGTGACAATACCAACAATTTCATAAATACTAATGGTGATCATGGTGGTGCAACAAACCGATGCTATTAGACTCCCTTGGAAAAAAACACAAGTGATGAAGTAGAAATTAAATTCCAGACGATTTTGAGTGAAATTTAGAAAAAAATATCGTTGTTGCGGTTTTAAAAACTCTCAAAAAATGTATCGTTACAGGGGGATTTATCGTAGTAAAGGGTACTGTTGTATCGAGATGAGTTTAGCATTAGACTATAGGTAATTCGATACAAAATTTAAAAAAATGTATATTTGTAGAGGGATTTATCGTTATACCGGGTATCGTTGTAGCGAGGTTTTACTGTAATTACATATGATAATTATGTTGTCTTTTTTTTTACTTTTTTTTCAGTGGAGTTTCCATATAAACACTTTGAGAAACACCTCATATTTTATGTACATCAACTCGCACATTATTATAAAATTTTTAAAAAAGGCAGACTTCGTTTACAAATTTTAATCATTAAAACTTCTTAATAGCTCTAAATGCATTTTCATTGTTTTTATTTAAATTAATTAAATTACTTATTTTTCCGTTATTTACGTCGGTTATTCGTACTAAAAGACATGTTCATCGCTTATCTCATTAAAATATCTCTTATTCCTTCTAGTAAATAATTTACTCGAAACACACACACATCATCATCAGTTTAATGTGCCTTCAAATGCAATTTAGTGAGGTGTGATGCAATTTCCAACTTGAGGTATTTACTTTGTGTTTACTAGCAGATTTCTCTTTTCAATTTTTTTCCGTTACATTAGTACTTTCTTGCATTTAGGTTCGATGAGGTGTGTACAATGCACTGACTTTTTTTTTTTATTTACTTTATTTAATAGAATTAAATCAGTGAGTGTGTCTGAACAAGAACTATTTCTAGGAAAAAAGGAAGATTCTACTTGAGATTACTCTTCTTTCTCTCTCTCTCTCTCTCTCAGCAACATCATCATCAACCCACCATTCCTTGTATTTAGGTCTTTCTTGAGCTCATCGTAATTCGATTTTGGCCCATATGGCCGCGGAGAAGCATCTTCTAACTTCTTTAAGAAGTTAAGAGATATTTTTTCTTCTTAAACTTAAGGCGTTTTTCTTCGGTAGAGAAAGTGTTCCTGAAAACTACGGCTCGCGTATAACTTTTTCATTTCTTCCATCTCAAATGAGAACAAAGTACTTTTCTGTTATTTTACTTCCCTTTAACCCCCTTTAATGTTATTTTAAAGATGTATCGATTTCGAAAATTTTGTACCGTCCTTAATTTTTGGTTTCGATGTTTACTGCATGCGTATTTTGTTTGAACTTTTGTGAAACTGAAAATATAGTGAAATCTCGATATAAAGATGATTTACGAACCAAGAAAAAGTATTCTTACATTGACAGGCAGCATTCTTAACCATCAAATTTCAGCTTTTGTTGGCATCTCGTTTAAATCGGTGCTGGTACAGGGATTACAGCAAAATCTGTTCGATCATTTCCCTGTGTGACCAAAACTCAAAAAGGGGCCATCTTATCTCATGAGCCTGCACATGGGCATGTGAATAGAGGGACTCATGTTAACGAGACTGGCTATATGCAAAACGAAATTGTATGTAAGACACTAACAGGGCTGTAAACAGGGCTCAATGATCGATATATTTTCACTTTTAAATCATAAACTACATTGAAAACTAATATTAGGAGGTATCTGAAAGTTTTAATCTGGGGTCCTGTCAAAAATCCATGTACAATTCAAGGGATGTGGCGGTCATGAGCTCATATCGATTAGTAATAGGGCGTGAGATCAGAAGAGGATTTACGGTTTCTTCGCCAGTGGACGATACAAATTCTATCTCTCTTTCATTCTAATTCTAATCTTTCTTCACCACTCACACATTCAACAAATTTTCCACCTTTCCCCCCCCCCTCCGGACTTGCCAATCGGACAATAGCCCGATTAGCCAACATCAACTAGAGAATTTCCCTTTATTGCTTGCCGTGTTTTTCCGAATAACTGGTAGCTTATCGTAGGTTGGTGGCAACTATTCCATTTACTCTGATGTCTTAACTATGCCACGTTAGAAGTATTTTAGGGTTGCCGTGTAGAGGTCTTGTTATCAAGAAGGTGCTGGCTATCGAGTGAATAGGTCAGCTGAAGTTGGTTTTCTGTAGTTCCCATCTTTGAGGCGCGAATGAAAGCCGATCTTCCCGTTCAAAAGTCTCGCCATAGAGAGTAACAGGCCTACAACGTTACAAATAATTCAATCATTACACTTCTTCACTCGCAATTTGAAGAATAGATGACAGCACTAAAAAAATGTACACACAACGCCAGATACGTACTCAGACTGTTTGGCGCCCCTCCCCATGCGCGCACACACACACACTTCCGGCGCAACTCAATCGGTAGTAAATTGCCCTTGGTGATAGATTGATAAGACCCTAGGTTCGAAAGAAAGAAAGACAGTGGTTGTGTTGGTTTAGCATTTAGCAACCTGTAAATATGCTTCTGTGTGAGACCCACGTTTTAACTTTTTTATAACCTCTCACCAGCAATTACGAGACATTTAGCCAAACTTGATGCTTCGTATTCCGGCAATTGTGAAATATCTCGCGTCCTTCAACCATCTTATTTCTACAATGATGAGCTCAGATATCTCTGTAAAGCAGGCTTTTTCGCGAACATGTTGTCGGGGGAACCCAACCCCCGAGTTTGCCAGGTTAACTGCCAGTGGGCGGAGTCAGCTTTTACTCCAATATTGATAATGGAAAGAACGAGGCTGCTTTTTTTCCCTTCCCTTTGTGTGGTATAGGAATAGGCATGCATATAGATAATGAAAAAAGCTAGAATATTTCCTCTTCGATTTATTATTCTGAGTTTTTGGAGAAAGCACTATCACCTGCACAAAATTAAAAAAAATACATTCTTCTCGGAAAAAGGTATGGCATTTTACTGAGAGTTTAGTGATTTTCACTGTTTCAGTTATAATGCGTATCAATGAAATTTCAAAAACTATGGAAAGGGTTAAAAGTTTACAATTGCAAGCCATGGCTTTGTTAAACAGTTGATGTTGAATTATAATCGGTAATCAATGTATTAAAATCCAGTTTAAAGGCCCTGTGCTCGGGGATTAAGTAGTAAAAGAATCGTATTCTATAACCTCAAGACATTTGAATAGTACAAAGTGCAAAATTTTTCGTACTCCCATAAAACACTCCACATAGCCTACCCATTTTTTAAATAACCCCATGATGAGATATATTTAACAATAGTTAATCATCGGAATTTATGCATACATCCAGAAAGTGAAAGAAACTCACTAAAAGCCATCTGGACTGTATTTATATCTGAATAAACTAATCTCGTATTTCAAAATTCCCTTCCCCTCCCTCCTTTTCCTCCTTCAAAAGCGAGAAAACTCGTTGATAAACGAGGCTGTTCTCGCGATTTTCGCTATAGCGAGAATTTTCTCGCTTTTAAAACTCCAAGGACACGGAATATGTATGTACTATATGTATGGTAGCCGAATCGAGAGGAAAGGATGAAATTTCGTATTTACCAAAACCCCCGAAGACTCCATCCACCAACCCGCTACGCCGGGTACGACTTTTAAACTCTCACAGATAACGACTTTTCTCGGAATCGTAAACATTAGTTACCATCCTAACACGTATATCCAATTTTCGGTTCGGTTGCTGCGATTTTCCCTCCGTATTTCAGATCCATAAATCCATGGGAAAAATTCAACTTTCCCAATATGCCTCTTCCGAAAGCTGACCTAGGCTTTCCGGGCCGTAATGCATAAATATATTACCGCTTTTATATTTGGCACCTTCCGTCATGCGGCACAGAAAAAGCGCAGCTTCTCTCTTTCAGTGCGAGCTTTTGAATATATATTGCCATCTAGCTAAAAAAAAGTACAAAATAAAATGAAAAAGGAATAGGTATGAAATATAAAAGTGACTCCGATACGGTATTCGGTATTATTATTATTTTTTCCCAATGGGTTTGAAAACGATTTTCACTCTCTTTCTCACATTTCTCTCAAAAATGATTTCTGGTAATGCTCGGTTTGTTCCCATTTTTAATGCTTGGAACCGAACCAATGGCCGTTTAACAGAAAACTTTTCTTCTTCTTTTTTGCATTATTACTTTAATAATTTTTACAGTTGTAGACGAATAAATTCAGGTTTCTGTGACATATTTCAAATGCCTGGATTCTCTTTTCTTAAATTTTATACGGTTCACTTGCCTCCTTATCTGGATATAAGACAACGTCCTTTTAAAGATCAAGTTGATAATTTAACAATGTTATTTAATTCTGGTACAAGATTTATTTTTCATACATACAAATTTATTTTAAAAGTTATTTACTATAGAGCACTTTCCACTTCTGAGGAAAAAAAGATTTGTAAATAGACGATTTTCTCTTTTAAGAATCTGAAACTGAATGTTCGAGATGGCGCTTTGAATTTTACTGAAACGTAATGTATGTGTGTGCAGATACAGACTGGCTATATATATTAGAACCTCACTTTAACTCTTCCCCCCGCTTATAACGGACAGCTAAATAAAATGGAAAAGTTTTTCAATTTTTATCTGGCGAGTTTAAAACTCGTTTAAAGCATCTAAAAAAGTATTAACTCGTTTAAAAAGCATTTCCAAGCAAGCGATTAAACATCGATCGTTGTTTTGTTTTGCGCAAATATTTACGCGCTGCACGACTCGTACCGCTCGCGAGCTAGAAAAATTAAGATTAATACAGTGTGTACGTACAAATGTTTTTCCGTTCAACCTATGTTGAAGATTGCTTTTAAATTGATATTATAATAAACACTCATTGCAGCTATAACTACTACTAAACCAGACATGCACCTCGTCTATATTTCTCTGCGGAACTTCTAACGAATTGGTACATGTTGGAATGTGTGTGTACTTATAGTGAACCTAACGCGAAGTCTGTTGTATTCCCGTCCATAAATATTAGAAAAAAAAATCTCTGTAATGCTTGTCATGTGTAGTGTTGCCATCTGCGATCAATTTTTTTAAACTATGAGTTTTTCTTCTCAACTCATAATGTAACGAATGAATAATTATACCGTTGTAGGCCTGTTGCTCTCTGCGGCGAGACTTCAACTATAACTACTATGCTTTCATTGATGTACAGTGTACATTGTACACCCTGCAGCATTACACCCCTGTAAGAGTTATTTATTATAAACCGGACTTTCATTATAACGGACAACCTTCAGTCCCTATTAGCCCATTATTACATATGCATATATATGCATATAGATTTGCTGTAATCCATCTACATGTATGGTTTGTAGGAATATTGTTTTTTAATTTTTGATTTTTTTTTAATTTTTTGCCCGAACACACGTTTCATTCTTATATTCTTATTTTTTGGTAAGTTTTTATATAATTATCTAATGTAATGCTAAACCTATCTCAATGCATCAGCACCCTTTACTACGATAAATCCCCCTGTAACGATATATGTTTTGAGTTTTTAAAACCACTACAACGATATTCTTTTATATTTCGCTCAAAATCATCTGGAATATAATTTCAATTTCATCACTTAATCTATTAACATCGGTTTGTTTTACACTACCATTATCACCATTGTTGGTATGATCATGAAATTGTTGGTATTGTCACTTTCTGTGTACGACACACACAAGTGCAATACAGTAGACTTCTTTACAAGGGAACTGCATTTAAATGAATTTTATTAATTAACTAATCAATTAAAGTTTTTCGCACCGAACAAATACTTTAAAGCACATTTTTTGTTGGGACCAACAAAAACTTCATCTTATATTTTGGTTGTAATTGCGTTTTTTTCTGCCACCTTGATTATTTCTGACAATCAAAATCAGTAAAATTTTAATTTGAATGTCTAGTGGTAAAAAATTGAATGAAATTTAAAAAAAACATGGAAAGGAGAGAATAGAGAGAGATATGAAATATAAAAATGGCTCCGATATGGTATTCGGTGATATTATTTTTTCCGTGAGTTTGAAAAAGATTTTCTCACTCCCTTTTTCACTGTTCAAAAATGATTTCCGGTAATGCTCCGTTTGTTCCCATTTTTAGAACCGAACCGATGGCCGTTCAATAGAAAATGTGTTTCTTGCATTATTACTCTAATAATTTTTACAGTCCCAGACAAATGAATTCAGGTTTTCGTGACATATTTTAAATTGGCGAAACTTCTTTTCTTAAAATTTTATACGGTTAATGTTTTTGTATCATGGTGGCTACACATGAATCATATTCAATAAATTAAGAGCAGGAGCGGCAAGTGCGGCACGCCATGGTATTAGTAGGTGCACGCGAAGACTTCCTTTCAATATTAACTGTATTCTATTTAATTATTCCATTTGAAGTTCTCTCCAATTTTTTTATTGTGTGTTTCATTTTTTATCAATAATCTTTCAGGCTACAGAACCTATACCTCAGGAGTCATCCCTAACCTTTCGTGTTGTTGGTTTTCTGGGGTATCTAACTTCCAGGCGTGAATGCGAGCCGATTTTCCCATTAAAAGGTCTCGCCACAGAGAGAAACAGGCCTGCAATAGTACAAATATTCAATCATTACACTTTATCCACAGTTTGAAAAATAGGTTACAGCACTGAAAATCCACGCACATTACTAGATACGCACTCAAACTTTTACATGTTAGCGCACAGTAGTTGCGTGTTAGTACATAGTAGTTACGTGCTAGGTACATATGCACATTTCCGACGCAACTCATTTTGTAGTAAGTTGCCCATGGCGAGAGACGGTGAGTTATGCTCGACCCGAAAGGAAAAGAAAAACCCTTGGGTGTTCCAAGGACCCTTATTGCCAATGAGACGAAAGCCAGGAACCCCCATCAATAAGATTAAGGTCTCAGACCCTTTAACAGCGCATAATAGTGTAAAAACAATAAGTCAATTGTTATGTCATCCAAGCTTACGAGCCGCCCCCACGCCGAAACCTCTTCAAGTACTCCCAGTGGGTCCACAAACCCGGGGTTAAGAACCACTGCTATAGTTGGTATTGTAGGTCTTCTTGACAATAATCTACTATGAAAAAGCTTTCTTAAAACGAGTTAATGTTTTCATAGTTTTTGTGGATGCTAATTACTTGAAAAATAATTAAAGAATTCCATCACGTCTAGTTTTTGAGATAGTGAAATTTAAATTCCAGTAGTAAGTTTCCATACAAACCACATTGAAACTGTGCGTTTTAAACAAACAAAGTAAATCATTGCCAAAGGATAAAATTCCATGATTTTTTTGGGGTGCTGATTCCGAATCTGACACTGATTTTGTCATATTAGCTTTACTTTTTGAGAAAAAGTGAAAATCGAATTTCAATGGTTATACATAAGCATCATACGAATCACATTGAAACTGCGCGCTATAAACAAATACTGTCAATCATTGCCAAAGATAATTCGGTGATTTTAGGGCCTATCATTATAACAGAGCTAAGATATGAATGCGAAGTATGCATTTATGAAGTGTTAACCCTAAAAATAAAAAATAATTTATTAATAATTTCTCCCAAAATATGAAATCGTTTTGTACAAAAGACCTTACGTGATATAAAAAAAATGAATTGCATTTTTGGAATTAGCACTGAAAATAACATAAAAATCAGTTATCAAAACTGAAAAAACTTCCGAAGTTCCGTAGAGGAATGTGGACGAGTTGCATGTGTGGTTTAGTAGTAGTAGTAGCTTGCATGCCATTTTGTAAGTCTTGCATATCATTTGGAACTCTAACCCTTTCATTGATTTCTCCCGTAGAAAAGCGCGCTTTTTCGAAAAATTTCGTTGCAGTTTGATATAAAGCAACTACTACATTTGGCTTATTAAAACCACAACATCAAATAGCGGTTTTTGCTAATCTAAGGGTGGATGGTGTAGAATTCACATTGGCACGCAGATTGCACAAAAAATTTCTGCAGGGCAATTTAACATGTTGTATGATCCTTGGATCTATTGATCGCGAAACATTCGAAGTGTTTGTCCGTAAAAGGGTTTTCTACGGACAAACACTATTAAAATTTAAAATTTAAATTTAAAATTTTCCTTAAAGGGGTACAATTTTCCGTTTCCGCGTTAGACAGGTTCAATTTAATCCAGTTTTTAGCTTTGACATATCACGGGTCCAAGATTTTTTTCTGTTGAAGACACGATTTCTGCTTAATACAGGTTCCGTTAAACACAGACAGACACGACCGCTGACAGCTCAGAGACACCATCTTGAGAGGGTTTGTGCTCTTTCAGTTAAAGACAATTCTTGCTTTATAATTATGAGAGAGGCGCTGGGTTCCTGTGAACGTCCCATATAAATGGGGTTCAAGAGCGTGGGGCGTGCATTGCATATTCATGAATTATTACTGAAGTGCTCAGCCCTCTGCGATTGAAAATTTGAAAAAATATATCTTTCTCAAAAAGATGACAAAATGAGCATTTTTTATACATATATATATATAAATATAGAGAGGAGGGGGATGAGTGAGAGAGGGAGAGAGAGAGAGACTTCGTCCCGTAAAACGGAGCGTATAGTCTGCATTTTATAATTTCGCGTGCATAAAAAATGATCTTCCAGCACGGCTTTTGAAACGGGTTGCCATCTCTGATTTTTGATTGAAGGTTATTTTTTGTGTGCAATATATTACAGTACCATTAATCAATTTCAAGATTAAAAACTGACGTTATTGTTATGACATCGATTCTGCCTCAAACGTAAGGTATTTCTCTCATTGACTATACAGTATACAGGATTCCATTAGAGATTCTGAATGAGATCTATATAATAGTCATGCACACACAGCACATATGATCCAATTACCATTTAAATAGCGCGAAGACAATACATATGCTGAGATAGTCTCGCAGATGGTTCTGAAATCACGTTTTCAAGACAATTACCTTCTAATTATCGATAAGCCTCCTCGAATTCAGTACCACTCGACTGATCCTTGACAAATACGCGATGTCCAATTGAGATGATGATGCTCTCGTGGAGCTCGTTGTGTCGATGTCCTGGAGCTCTGTCCCCATTGGTCTTGTGATATCATTCGCTCGAAAACGCGTATTTGATATGTACGAGAATAATGTCTTTCCTCTGCATTTGCAGCTATACATATTTACTATCCATAACTTTGACATTTTAATTCACCCTTCATTTTTCATATCAGTTCAAATTTTTAAATTTTAAATAATTTCTTGATGACTTCCTTCTTTTATTTTTCTCTTCCAGTGGAAAGGGTTTGAATGTTTTGTGTTCTGCGGAAAATTTGTGAAAGTAAAATGAAGTCCCTGGACCCACTGTGCCAATAAAATGAAGAAAAATTAGCGCCAAATAATATTCTGTAGAGAGCAATTTTAAAACAATGACTTTTGTTTTCTCATCCAAGCTGACGGACATTCTGAAGTCTATCCGCGGACCCCTGATTAAGTATCACTGCTCTTTGGACTAAGTAAAAGTAGATAGAAATGTTTGGGGGGGGGGGGTAAAGATACCGGTTTTAAAATTGAAGAAGGCAAAGCAAAAAATAATGGTTCTTACATAAGGAAAAAAAAGACTTCCTTATGGAACTATGAAGTTTCACCGAAGGGAGGGGGTACCCCCTGACAAAAGTACGGGGGATGGGAATCAGGATTTCAGAGATGCTTTGGGGTACACGACCTAAAAAAAAGGTTGTGAACTACTTTATTTCTATCTTTCAAACCGAGCACAACTCCGGCCTACCGCGATGGGCAATTTACAACCGATTGAGTTGGCCGGAAGTATAAGTTTATGTACCTAACAGTCTGAGTGCGTATATATAGTGTTGTGTGTGTGAATTATTGTTTTTTCTAGCACTGCCATGTATATTTCACATTGTGAGTGAAGTGTAGTGATTGAATATTTGTACCGTTTGTAGGCCTGTTGCTCTCTGTGGTGAGACTTTTGTAACAGGGAGATCGCGTTTGGGAACTATTGGTATTTAAGATATATGTACGAGGGGGGTGTCAATTAAAAAAAAAGTTGAATTTTTTTACCACCAGGTGAGATATTGGCGTTTTTATCATAGTTATATTTCCCCCATGGTCCAAATAACGTATATACCAAGTTTCAATGAAATACGTCCCCCGCAGCGGACGCTACATAGGTCGGAGTAGTGTCAGTTGAATTATATTGCCCAATGTGTCCCCTGATTGAATAAAGCCCCGACCCAACCAGTAGGCCTACGGCAGAAATCACTATTTAATCAATAGAGGTTGGGTTCGATTTTCGAAGTCAAAGCATTTAACCGAACCAGGAAACCCGCGCTGTTTCCGGCATGCATCAGGGCGTTTTAAAACCTCCCCAGAAGAAAAACATTTTACATTCCAGTCCGAAACATTTTACAAGGAGCATGTACAGATTTAGAAGTTGTAGAAGGAGTGAGGCTGTGTTAAAGGCAAACATTCCTTCACAAATCAAAGATAATTAGACATTCATACAGTGGTGGAGGCATAGACATAAGATTAACTAGAGTAAAACATAAGATTGGTTATATTATATCTATGAGTGGAGTCTGTCGCCACAAAGTAAAAGTTCAAAGCCGTGCCGTCAGCAGGCAAGGTGTTGCTCACCGTCTTTTTCGACGTTCAAGGTCCGCTACTTGTGGAATTCCTCAAGCACAGAAAAACCATTAACTCCGATGTGTACTGTGAGACACTCCGACGCCTACGCAGGTCCATCAAGAACAAAAGACAGGGGCTGCTCACGAAGGGTGTGGTTCTGCTCCATGATAACGAGCGTCCACACGTCTCCAAAGTCACACACATGGAACTGGCCAAGTTCAAGTGGGAGCCGTTGGACCATCCGCCCTACAGTCCGGACATGTCGCCCTGCGATTTCCATGTGTTTGGTCCACTGAAGAAACACCTGAAAAAGAAGCGCTTCAACTCGGACGACGTACTCAAGGACGCTGTGAAGGACTGGGTCTCGTCAAGGCCACAGGAATTCTGGGAACAAGGAATCCTGCGGCTTGTTCATCAGTGGGATCGTTGTGCTCAGGCCTATGGTGTATATTTTGAATAAAGTCTACATTTGTACCCACCGTGTCGTTTCGTACCTTTTCATTTGATCACCCCTTATATTAAAAATTCCCATTGTGGGAGCGCCATGTCTCCAGATATTGTAGAGAGAAAGTGAAATTGTTTACACAACGGACCGCAAAATTACATTCTGGCACGTTTAAAATGTACAGGGAAATCGATACTCTATTTCATTATAGTAAATTAATGAAAAAAATTTAAATTTCTATGAATGGTTTTCATACCAGTCTAACATATGAAATTTCGAAGTTCTCATATCTTTCTTGCACTTTTACACATTCATGAAATTATTTGAACACGTATTCTCTCCGACAAAAAAAGAAATTAGGGAAGACTGTATCATAGACACACGTTGTATCTGTAGTCGCAAGTTTTGACGGGAATACGTTTTTTCTACGTTGATTCGTGTGGCAGGTGATCGTCACCGTCTTTGTTTTTGGTATAGCTTTTTTCTCCTAAACCGAGCACAACTCAGGTCTATCGCCATTTATGGGCAATTTACTACTTAGTGAGTCATGCCGGAAGTGTGTAAGTTTGTGTATCTAACAGTCTGAGTACGTATCTAGTGTCATGTTTAATTTTTCAGTTCTGTCATCTATATTTCAGAAGTGAAGTGTAATGACTGAATACTTGTATTGCTTGTAGTCTTGATGCTCTTTGTGGCGAGACTTTTCAACGGGGAGATCGACTCGCATTTGCACCTCGAAGTTGGGAACCACAGAAAACCAACTTTCAGCCGATCATAATTGTGGTGACGGTGGGGCTCGAACCCGGGTCCCCACGATGCTATCCCGTCACTATGATCACTCGACCACCACAGCGACTTTTTTTTTGTTTGTTATAGCTAATAAACGATACCAAAGTCGTCTATTTTCGCTGTGAACTGTTCGAGAAATAAGAAAACAATTTGGGCAGCATTTTTTCGAATCAAGGCAGGGCCTGGTGCCCAGACGGGAAGTGATATTAAAACCGGAGTGATATCATTAAGTGCATTTTTCCAATGTGCATCTGACGATACCATCGCTATTGACGTGCGTGGCGTATTTATTTTTTTTTTTTGAGATATAGTGGAAAACAATTTGTTCCGAACCAGGGACAACGGGTGGGGTGCCCAGACGGGAAGAGATACTGAAACTGCAATGGCATCATTGAACGCACCTTTGAAATGTGCATCTGACGATGCCATTGCTTTTGACTTGCCATTGCGTTGTATACTTCTTGAGAAATGAGCGCTTAAAGAATTTCGTCACTCAACTGTTTGCGAATGCTCCCAGTATCGTCAGATGATTTAAAAGGCATATTCACGTCAAAAAATCTTTAACACGAGATGGTAATGCGAAGAATTTCGTTAAATTGTCCTAATCATCACTCTTGATTGAGACACCTCTTTTCGAAACATTGTCTAGTTAATGAAGTTCAAATAGCCACCACTAATTGAAACAGATTCTTATCGCGAAATCTTCATCAATTCTCGAGCATAGATAGCTTCGAAGGAGGAGCGAAATGAAAAAGGATGTGTGATCATTAAAATAAGCTGAGACCGCGATATCCTGCACCGAGGGGAGAGATAGAAAGAATGTGTGTGTTAAGAAATAACATCATCATTCCGCTCGAAACTGTCCGACAACATGAGAACCAATTAAATCTCTGTAATTCGAGAAATCCCAATGAATTTCCGAAGACTATTTTACACTTTCGTCAGCGTTAAGTTTGATTTGAGACGGCGAATGACTCGAACCAGAGCTTCGTCATCAGCTAATTAAGATGATGATTTTCCACCTTGGGATTATTCTTATTCCTAATTAAGAATTCCTTTTACTTACGGTCTTCTGTCAAGTTCATTAAAAATGAAATGGAATCGATTTGCTCGATGATGATTTTTAAGCCCATTCAAATTTCCGGAATTTGAGATATAAACTCGGTTATTTAATATTACAGGTAGAGACACTGAACGATTTCATTTGCATCGTCGACTTCTAATGTAAGAACGTTCAAGCAATGGCCGACCGGGTTTTGCTTTACTAAGATTAGCCTGGAAGGTTTCAATTGCGTATTTGTAAGACATCTAAAATCTCTACTGAAAACTTTTACGAGGGTTTGTTTTCGAAAAAGTGGTAACACAATGATGTTATACAATATACTACTGCTAAAGAATAAATGAATGGGCTGAACTCTCTGCCACCGGACTTATCCCGTTACCGAGATCTCTTCCAGCCCAGTTTCGTGGCACAGTATGGAACAAAGTATGTCTTCCTTGCCGTCGGAGTGCGTATACAGGTTGTCCTGAACATGATATAATGCAGCCTTTATATATCATTAACCGTTCGTCGTAGAGGTATGATTTCAGTTAAAAAACGCTCAAAATGTGTTCAAAAATCACCCTGTACTAGTTTTGAGAGTGGAAATGCAGTGTGTTACAAAATAAAGAATGTAAATTTTTGTACGATCCCCCCCCCCCCCCCCCGTCCTCTAACTTTTAATTGGAAAGCTGTTGCACAGCGTCTTCTGAGCCAAAAAATAAAAATACTGTGTTTTTAAGTGCAATATTAGCCGAGATATTCGAATTCACATATTAGAGAAAAGTTTGGAGAAAACAGCATAAGCTAACGGACAACGCTTCCTTCCCCATTTATGTTGTTCTTTCCCTATATTTGAATTCGAATATCTCAGCAATTATTGCACTTAAAAACATAGAATTTTTGTTGTTTGGCTCAGAAGAGACAGGGCAATAACTTTCTAATTGGAAGCACAGGGAAACAGAACAATTTTTTTTTTTTGTAACGCACTGTATTTCCACTGTCAAAACTGGCACAGAGTGATTTTTAGCACTTTATGAGAATCTTCTAAATTGAAATTACACCTCTACGACGAACGGTAGATATGACATAAAAGCCGCATTATAGCATTTACAGGACACCCTGTATAATAGTGTGCCTGATTTTTCTCAGTGATGCCATCTGTATTTCAGAAGTGAAGTGAATGAAAAGTAATGATTGCATATTTGTACCGTTGTAGGTTTGCTGCTCTCTGTGGTGGGACTTTTTAAAGGGGAGATCGGGTCGCATTCGCTCCTCGAAGTTGGGGAATCATAGAAAATCAACTTCAGCTGATCAACTATGGCACCAGTAGAGTTCGAACCCGGGTACTCACGATGCGAGTCCGTCACTATGACCCCTCTACCACTACAGTTGTGCTGTACTGCTGCTGCTACTACTACTACTACTACTACACCTCACAGGCACAGATCGTAAACATTCCTCTGAAAAAACTTCGAACGAATTGGTGCAAGTCAGAAAGTGTTTTGTACGAATGTCAAGTTTGTTTCAGAGGAATGCCTGTTATATGATTAAGAAATGCTGCCATATGTCTTCCGAATTCAAAAGCAAACGACTCAACAGCTTGTTTTTTGTTCTGTTGTACTATGCGTGAATTTTAAACGCTGTAAGCTTGATTGTGTGTGTGCTCTCTGTGGAGAGACTTTTTGAAAAAATCTGCTCACACAATCGCGCTTTGAATTTGGAAATCAATTTCAGCTACCGTAAATGGGGTTCGAACCTTGACATTCGCGATGCAAGTCCATCACGTTGCCCACAAGAAAGCGTATCGGCAATATAGTTTATATACTTCACCTACTTGACCGTACATGCACTTTTCAAATATTTCTCTCGAGAATGTCTAACGAATTGGCTGCCCGAGTGTCGTAAGATGATCGTCTACCACCGTGAAGGTTGCTGTCACGGTCCTGGGCTCGAACCTAAGGGAGGATATAGATAAGATATTTTCCCTAGCGAACTTGAGGCGAGACCACCGCGATAGACAGCGCCTTCCTTTCCAACCCATCTCATTAATGGCAGTAAATTGCAATGTAGCGATATGGCCAGAGTTGGTGTTTGGTGAAATTAACAAATTAGTTATACGTATACCGAAATGTGAGTTCTGAGTGTTTGTGCCCCTCTAACTTTACATTGTACGAATTATACGTTTTTCACATTTTTAGTGGTGCTGCCATCTGTTTTCTATATTTCGAAGTGAAAATGGTAGATGTCTGAATTTTTCATGTTGTGTTAGTATCGTTTTGAAAGTCTGCCTGCTCTCTTCGGAGTGACTATATCAAATGGGAGACCGACTTCCATTCTAATCTCGGAGTTGGAAACTGCAGAAAGCCTACTTCAACCGACTGCCTATGTGCCGTCAACTGGGTTCGAACCCCAATCCTTAGGATGAGAGGCCACACAACCACACAGCGACTCTGATACCCTACTGGAAATCTCGACTCTGCTAGTAAGTATCGCCCTGAGATTAAGGAACCAGTTCGTGGCGTGCTCTTCAGAACCATTGAAGGTATTCTCAATACAGTAGACCTGCATGAAAAATGTTTCTCCGCACCATCGACCTGTTAGTTACTTTTTGAGGCAGTGTCAGCAGTATTCTAAGGGTTTTATATTGCTAGCAAAACACTCATTTAACGGAATGCTTGTGACTACATCGAAGGCCTGTAAACTTCGTAAATCAAGCCTAATGATAGATCAAACCTTAGGCGAAACCTCTCTAAGAGCTCTTTCTCAACTGTCAGGAAAGAGAAAAATTCTCATGTTCTACTCTCGAAGTTAGCCTGTATTATCGCTGACAAGGAAAAGGGGCGATTTGAATGAACGGGTTGAAGTCACGCGTATTCACAAAGTTTTCTTCGCTTGCGTTCAAAGAAACGTTCTCTTCTTCAACCGAAAACATTCGGTCCCCACCGGTTTACGTTTTGTAGGTTTTATTACCCATCGCCCTAAACAGCAGTTTATATGCAGATGAAATACTCTTCACCCCAAAGTTTGTTCACTTCAGGGACATAATTCAACCCTGGCGTGTTGAAGTAAAAATAGACGAAAAGCGGAAAGAATTCGCTCTCTCTGGAAACTCCATACACCTTCACGCAGTGGGAATGTTATCTCTTATCTATCCGCATTAAATGAATGAACTGGAACTTTTTCGACGTGAACTGTTCCGCACAGGAATTGAAGTGACACATCCTCTTTTTTCTATTAGTTACAACATTTCAAATATACTTTCATATCTATCCTCCATGGCATTTTTTTACTCCCACAGAGCAGTAGAAATGTTTCCTTCCTCTAGAAATCATCCAAAAATTCACCATAAATCAGTTTTCAGAATTGTTTAAGTTCATTCGATCGCACACTTTCCGCTAACCAGGTTTCATTTCCACTTCCGTGAGTATAATACGGATAAATGAACTAATGGTCTTTGATGTGAAATATTAGAATTCAGGAGCACAAGTATGTACCTACCGCTGATTATGATTGTACAAATACAAAACTCTAATGGGATACCTATATTATTCTACTCAGAATTAATGAGAAGACGGTACGATCCAATACGGTACGATTTTTTTTTTTTTGCTAGTGTAATATTATAATTTGAGGTGATTACGAGAGCAGCCGGACGTAGACTGGCGTCTAGCTCGGGAATTCGAGCAAATTAAACTTGAATATGCCAATGACACTAAAAAGAAGAAACAATAAAATTATAATGAGGTAACATATACTGTAATTTAGATTTTCTATTCAGAGACGCTATAGTGATGGAAGAAATTGTAGAGCCATGGAAAAAATAGCGATAAAAAAAAAATAAACAGCCATAACAGTCAGAATTTCTCGAAATTGGTTTCAGAAATGACGAATACGATGAGAAATGGTGTTTCGAAAACTCATTCGAAAATTCGCAATACTTTTTCAGCAAAAAAAAAAAAAGTTATCATTACGATGCAAATACAAAAACTATAAATCCATTCCCCTTTATTCGTAACTCTTACCATATTCGCATAAATACTTTTGACTAGGCATCATTTCTGGAAGCCTTTAATAATTGGACGTGGTAGTTTTTCGTGAAGCTCGATTGTGATCTCGCAACTGCTTTTATACTTGGATTATGATTTTATACTTGCTATGATTACAATTTGTAGTGTGTATGCTTAATGCAAGTTAATGCAAGCCGATCTCCCCGTTAAAAAGTCTCGCCACAGAGAGCAACAGGCCTACAACAGTAAAATCTTCAATCGTTACACTTCACTCACAGTTCGAAAAATAGAAGGCAGATAGCAGCACTATAACAAGCATTACACAGAAACAAGCTTCACGTTAGGTTCACAACACGAGCACGCGCATTCCAACACGCACCAATTCGTTAGAAGTTCCGCAGAGGAATATGGACGAGGTACATGTGTGGTTTAGTAATAGTGTGCATGCTTTTATAAATAAATTGCCAGAGGTATCCAGTCCGTGAGAACCATGAGCCGATATTACCATATGGCGATGTGACCTGGGTATCTTTCGGTTTGACGAACAGAATATTAGTTGCGAACGTTTTAGAACTGCCTTGGACCAATAGAAATGTCTACAATAGAAGATTTGTATGTCCGCATGCCGTCTGTTCGAAAAGAAAGAAGTCTTCCCTGACCACCCTTTACAAATGCACAGTATGGTATTGGTTGTGACACCAATTGGGTGGATATACACCAATATGTGATAGGAGGTAAGGGTGCAAAGATGACGACATTTTTCTGACACGGGGGTAGGGGGGGGGGTCAAAAATGGCTGAAAAATTGCTGACGTAATACTTTAACGGCCCCTTACTACTACCTGCTAATGCACCTTGTAAACATTCCTTTCAGGAATTTCTAAATGAATTGATGCATGCAGGGCCGCAACTAGTGGGGGGGGGGGGGGGCAGGCGAGTCTGGTGCCCAGGGCGCTGAACCAGAAGGGGTGCCGAACTCACCCTTTATCTGCTTCCTCTACATGCAAGGGGCCCCAAAATTTCGGCTTGCCCCGGGTAACAAAGTATCTATTTGCTATCCTGGATACATGCCGAAACGTGTGTTCCGAGAGAGAATGTATGTCTTGTTCTCTAATATTTTTCCAGATTTATGCTTGTTTTGTGTTCTAGTGATGCTGCCATCTGCCTTCCATATTTTGAAGTGAAAATGGTGGATGCCTGAATTTCTGTTATATAAATGTAGTGTTGAAGGTTTACCTGCTCTCTCTGCAGAGACTTTTTTCCAAGTAAGCACTTCAATATATGTATATATTTTTGAATATCCATTTAACCATTCAATATATATATTTTTTTTAATTTAAGGTACAAGAAACATAAATTACTATCAGGTTTGACAATGCTATTCAATTAAATATCATTACTTTATTCCTCAAAAAAAGGGTCAAGTTTCAATGATTCTTGATGAATTCCCTAGTTGCACAAATTTGAACATTTTTCCCCGATCGACTAACCAAAAAGTTCAAACACAGTACCTGTAAAAGTACATACATGGTGTTCTGTTAATGGACCGACAGACTCAGAGGATTGTTAGTAGGCATCGAGAGTAACAAAAATTGTAATAGAACATGATGTCGCAAACCACGTTGAGAGGGTGAAAATCGCGAAAACCCCATGCAGGTTTCGACGTAACGCTGGAACGACAAAAAGTGCAATAATAACTACAAAAAGATTTATTTGATTAATTTATTACAAGAGTTTTCGGAAGTGGTGGCCGCTGACGTCATTGCTCACTCTACGACGACGTAAAAACGATTCCCGGACGCGCTCGAAGATACCAGGTAAGCTTTTGATGTCTTCCGCAGCAACGACAATCCGCGCTATGAAATCCTCCGATGCTAAGCAACGGGTTCCGCGCGTCCAATCCACCTCCTTGGGTATATAACATCGAGGTGATTACGCACCTCGCGGGAAAAATGTGCAGGGGCACCATCATGCATGAACCACATGCCTAGCTGCACTGCGGCCGGCACACATCTCGCAGCAATTCCGGGAGGACGTGGTGCAGAAAAACAAGGTACGTTGCTCCATTCAGGCGTTCGGGCAGCAAGTGCGGCCCCAAGAGATAATCACCGGGGACTCCTACCTACACGTTGACACCACACCTCTGTTGAGATTTCTAGATATTTCGTCAGATATGGTGAGTAAACCCACGAACACATTCAGTGATCAACTGACATCCACCTTTCGTCTCCTCTGTACTAAGAGCATGTATGCGTTTTTCGCGATTTTCACCCTCTCAACGTGGTTTGAGACACCATGTTTCATTGCAATTTTTGTTCCTCTTGATGCCTACTAACAACTATCTGAGTTTGTCGGTCCATTAACAGAACACCCTGTAGATATATGGTAGTCTATTTAAAAAAGTAGTACATCACACTAGCCATCAGAGTTTAAAAAATAGATCCTCTTCTGTTCACACACGTTTTAATGTATTCATGGAGTTTTTAATGAAAGCCCCTCAAAAGAGTATTTTTCTGGAACACTGTTCAGATGTTTGACCACAATGCTCCATATATCCTGAATAGATCTAAATCTCTACACCTTTTAGTCCTGAAACAAATAATTCCTGCAAGGCTGATGAATAAGGTGAATGGGACATCAATATAACTCAGTGGCCTTCAAAGTGCACATCACGGCCTCTTTGGGTGTCGTGGCAAGCTGGAAATATTGATTCGGGCGCTTATTTATGTTTTGAGGTTGTTCTTTTATAAGTGAAAATTTATATCTACTAAACTAATTACGAGGGAGCTGCAGATGAATCATGAATTTGGCAAGAAAATACAGATGACAAAAATTTAAAAACCTCTGCTATAACCTGATCTTTCATGAAAAACTATGATGGGAGATGGAGAAAGGCACACTGTATATACTCGTGTATAAGCCCAGTTTGTTTTTTTTAATTTGAAAATAGGAAGGGGTCAGCTTATATGAGTCAGTTTTTCAAGAGAAAAACTACTTCAATAACACCATTTTGGTTGTCCTGCAGCGGTAGGTGTCAGCTTATACACTTGTATATATGGTACTTCATTTTTCACAAGCACAGAAACACATTCTCAAGACCATAGAAATAAACTTTAAATTACCAGAATAAACTGACACTCTAGAAACAGTGCATCACCAGAAGTCCCGTGAATGCTAATCATATAATCAAACTTGTGAAAAACAAACTCGTGTTAAAACATATCAAACAGAATTCAGACATCCAAATAACCAACTCTGAATACCTCACTAGCTTTTTTTCTACGTTTAGAAGAGAAAGATCTGTTCAGGCAGCCCTTCCTCCCCAACATCCCAATTATAGCACCTAGATGTAAATGTGCATACATGTAATAAATTAGTTGTTTGATCATATTTTATTATCATTTTATTTTTTCTTTTATGCTAATTCTGCTTGAATTATATTCGATGTTCTCTAATGGATTATTTCCACAAATTGTAAATTGTTTTGCTTTGTTGAATGAATAGAAGATTCTTTCAAACACAGTCCAATGTCCTAGGAGTTGTACACAGCCCCTCATACAGCAAACATGGGTAGAAATATGGTTTACTCAGTGTTCTAACCTAACCGCAATATAAATGGATGTAGAAAAATTGTTTTATCAATTCAATAACATAACAAGGGATGTGATATCTTTTATTCGAATTATTGATACTTTGCAATAAATTTGATAAATCCTTCAAAAATGTGTGCGAATAGAGAATTTATTAGTTTTGTAGCATACCCTCTACAATTTGTTATTATGATGTAAGTATAATTTGTTTTTAGAATTGAATAGAATTCAGATCAATAGGTACTCGATAGAAACTCAGACTAAAAAAAAATGGCAATATAACATATCTAAATTATTTATTAAAACTATTTTTACATAACAAAGACATTAAATAAATAGTGTTGCTTGATGACATATTAAATAAAAAATTGTGTCGTCTGTCTCTTTCTTAAATATATATAAAAAAACAAAAAAGCAGAGAATGTCATGCACTAGTTTACACAACTAATCTGCATTGTTTCCAACTATAATAACTTAATTGTGCTGCTGAATTCATTGTGTCATACAGCAATTTGCATTTGATTATTAACTCAAATTCATCCGCTAAATCAACTAATTTTTTTTGCTGTCTGTAACACCAGTATTTGAACTAGAAATGCCCTCCAAGCTTTGCTGTTGAGCTTTCTGCACTTTTTCCTCCATTTCCAAGGTGTCTTCTTTCATCAGCAGGTCGATTATTTCATTCATCTGCTTGCTGGAAAGCTTGACATTCTCTTGTCCAAGAAGTTCTATAACCTTTTAAATAAACATTAAAATGTAAATATTATATAGATTATAAACAGTAAAATAAGTATATCACAGTTTTATATTTATGTCAATTGATTGTGTTTAATGCTGATTCAGGGCTAATAACAGAAGATGTTTCGATACATTTAGAAACTTGATAATAATGAAAGAGGATATAAACTAGATTTCTTTGATAATTAATATAATTTGTTTTGAAATCAATATTTAAAAAAACTTATAAAGCTCATTTATCGAGATGATTGTCATTGACATTTAAACACTTTTCCAGGCACCCCATAAATTTGTCCTTTATTCTACAAGTTGGGCATTTGTAAAGATAATTCCATACAAAATGGTCTACCTCTTCATCAATTGAAAATCTTCCTACACATGAATTCCAGTACTATTACTACTCATTCTTGTGGGAAATTTCTAACAAATTAGTGCATGATGAAAAGTTTTCTGTATGTACTTTTTAAAATGAAAGACTGGCTTGAATTCATCTCTCAATGTTGTAAACTTCATAAACCAAGTTCAACCAGTAGGGATCAAACTATGGTCCTTGCAATATGAGAGCCCATTACTAATTTGCCTGACTGCACAGTGCCATTTACTAAGTGGTGCAACATCCCTTTCTTTGTAGCAATGATATAGGATCTTCAGTTGTCCTAGTAGAAGTAGCAAACAGGGTGTCCCACATTTTGGATCTGTTGACCAAATAAAACTGCTAACAGCCAGTATTAGTAGGTAGCAATTATTGTTCATTGCTCACTTAAGAAATTGAAATCTGCAATGCCTGTCCCCCCAAATCCCAGAAACTGATAGCAATAACTTTTGTAAGAATCTTCTGATAGCCAAGTTTTGCCTTGAAGACGTAGTTTCAAATTGTCTTGCCACAAACATCCATCTTCTATCTATGACTGTAGGATAAAACCATTACCTGCATTGGGAAAGTATATGTCAAGTTATATAAAAAAAATAAGCAGTGAAAGTGTTTTGGTGTATCCTAATTCCTTAATGAATCAAAGTCTTGTGCTTGTGTTTGATCCACCAAACAAATAAAATTATGCATTGAAAGACAAGACATAATTACAGTTATATATTGTTAAGATGGAAATTAATTTTGATAGTAAATTTACAGGCAAAATTTCATAAAACAGAACTAAAAAACAAGAATGATATTTTTGGAAAATACACAAGAAAATGCATAACTGTCCAGTTTTTAGTAAAATCCAGTTTTCTTACTGATTTCAGGAGTACAAGGGGAAAAAAACATGGAAACTTGTGTGAATATTTCAATGCATGAATAAATATTGCAAGACAATTTTTATATACACCAAAAATTTACTTAATGATAATGAATATATATTTATATTTATTGTATGTGTATCTTAAACAAGAACAATATTATTGATTCATACTCTATACATGAATTTGTAACTTTTGTACTTATTCTTAAGCCTATGCAAAACAAAATGTCAAAATGAAAAGATAAAACTTACTTTCATAACATGATCGATTTCAACAGCACCATCATGATCTACATCCATTTTCTCAAGGACATCTGCTATTCTTAATAATCTTGTATCATCAGAAACTTTCTGCATTCTTCTGATTGCAAGCACCAGTTCATTTATGCTAACGATGTCATCCCTTGAGCAAAGCATAAAAAAATGAAAGTGAGATTCAAATAAATTGTTCAGAAATGTACTATTAAAATTTACGAAGTACTATTAATAAAACTTCAAATCAATGGGTTCAGCACTGACACCAAAAATAATGTTATAAAGTGCAATGTGCCTACTTCTTTGAAACTGTTATTTCTTTTTCTAAAGAAACAATTACGTCAGTTATTGTGTAAAATTATTTATGATTATATTATTATGATGTGTGGAAGGATTAAATCTATATTCAAGAATGCAATATTCTAAATTTTATTACATTAATAAATTCATTACTGCAAGTTCCTAGTAAGCCTCAAAAATCTATTGTAGTTCAAGTTCAAACATTCAAAAGAGCTTCCAAAATAACATGTACACAAAATCTAAAATCTGAACACTAACACTCTTTGCTACATTGTATGGACTCATTCAAGAGAAATCGTGTATTCAATTATCATGCCACATATGTTATTGTCTTGTACAATAAGAGAATACCAAGGCGGACTATGAGAAAAGTGATAAGAGCTCAGCAGTTGTATTTTGTAATCTTCTGATACATCCATTCCATTTTTAAAAAAATCTGAATTTCTTAATGCAGATTAAAAAAGCACTGCACATATCATCTGAAGCTTCTTTTTCTGATGGGTTAAAATTTAATATTTAAAAAAATTAAAGTGTAAAAAAATAATTTTGTAAAGATTTATAAAGGATGTAAAGATGCCAATAGAAAAAGTGGCATTTTTCCACATAATTTGACTGACAACCTCTTCCGTTCCTTAACCTTTTCCTTAAAGTAGCCAAGTTCACACCTGCGGATTATATATGCATGTGAAATTACTGTACATACTGTAAATATGAAATTACAGTCAGCCTTCTGTAAATGTATACCGGATGAAAGGATAAACTGCTTAAATGGATGTTGTTGTTTTTTTCAATTTTGTCTGTATTTCAATAGGAAAATCAGATAAGTGGATATTATTTTACTGAATAAAACTCCTTAAACTAATGCTTATTTTCAGTTCCAAAATCCTCAAATGCCACGTAGCACCATCCTCCTTAAACATACATTCCATTTATCAATTTGTTTTCTGGTTCACATGTTACCACAAATTGGGTAGAAAGAGTTTCCACAGTAGAAAATCACATTTGAGAAAAAAGCTATGCATACATAGTTATGTAACAAAAAGTACAGAATTAACAAATTTATTGAAGTGATTTTACTTTATTTGACATGACTGAATAAGAGAACAAGCCACTTGAGTGAATGTTTTTTTTTTATAATCCCAATGTTATCTTATGACTAATTAATGAATGAGGTTAATGTATAAACTATTGTGAACAAAAAAAATAACAATATTGTATGAAAGAGTTATTTGTGAGTTTTGTAGCTTCAACAAGTACTTATCATATGGTTATGTTCATTTAATAACTATTTATTATCCAAGGCTTCAAAATTTTCAGGTGCCAGGTCGCTATGGCAATTAAAAAATTGATATTTTCACTTATAATTTTTATGTGATAACACTGTATTAGAGTTTGAGGACAATAAATTTTTTTTAGAAAATGTCAGCCATGTCTGCCAGCAGCACAGGAGTTATCAAGGTCTGGAAAATTTGAAAAAGAAAACCATTTTGGGCTAATTTTCTGAAAAAAAAATTATGTATATCACTTTCTGAGACCATATTCAGAATTCTTGATTTTATTAAATCATTTCCAGTTAAAAAAAGTGTTTATAAAGTTAAAGAAAGTAATATCAGTAACCAAACTACTAGTATCATGATCAGTCTATCGCATCAAACTAACCTTTCTTTCACGGATGATACTCCTTCCTTGACTTTATCATCTATACGTTGCTGCAACGTATGACGTTCAGCTGTCAATCCATCCAACAGTTTATCCATTTTTGTTATCATTTTATTCACTTTTTTGGACAGCCTTAATGCAGCTTTTGATTCCCTAAGTTCTTTGTGACCAGTTGCGATCACAGCATCTTTAAACTCTTCGATATCCTAACAGATTGAAGAAAAGGAACAAATGTTACAATTCACAAAAAAATTACACTGATTACAGCTACTATTGTACAAACTATTCAAGGCATATGAATGTTTATGCACAAAAAAAGAGAAAATTTTCAAATTAAAATATGAGTAACATTTTTACTTGTTTGTACTCTTCCATTTCTTCTTTCAAATCTTCTATTTCTTCCTTTTCAATCAGAAGCTTCTTCTTCTCATTAGCTATATTTTCTAGAGCATCCTCAAGGTCTTCAAAATCAGCTTTTGATAACTCTGCCTCCCCTTCAGCTTTTACTAGAGGGGAAAAAGATTCAACCTCATTGATTTGGTAAAACAAGAAATTAAATTCAACAACTTCAGCTGGTCAAACAAAGTATGATTGATTGATCATACTAAATGTCTATGAGAAAGGAGGAAAAGGCCTCAATGATATTAAAACCAAAAGTAGTCCTTTCTCAAAGCCTGTGATTTAGCTTTGTATAGATTTTCACATTGATAAATAGTTTCTTTAATACTATTCAAAAGCATTCAAAGCTTTCTTGTCTACAAAGGTGAGTCAAAAAATAAGTTACACTTGGTATTATTTGGTGACATACAGTCAACAACCATGCATAATTGTGACCATTCCATTATAATGACCGGTACAATAAATTCAAAATGTGTTCATATTCATCTCATGTTATTTTTCATAATATATTTACTTCAATCTGAAAAGACCATTCAATCTAGAACAATATCTGAACTCTGTCCTGCTTCTTTTTGCAAGAAAATAACAAAATTCATCAGTGGATTCGGTACATAAGCATGTACATGTGATTAATTATTTAGCTAAAATTCTTTAATTATTTTCTAACTTGATACATTTTCATTTCAACTGCATTATAAGAAAAATTAATAATATAATTTTTTATTCTATCCAAATATGGAATTCTCTTAAAATAATTTTTTGCCCAAAAAAATTTTTGTTTTTGACATAACGACCTCTCAATATAACATCCATTTTAACAATTGAGGGTAATTATGATGAGAGTCAACTATTCTTCGATAAGGCCAATTTTATCTAACATGGACGTGAAATATGCATGCCAAATTTCGAAGAGAAGCGAGCTATTTGTCTAGTTTGTTTGTATGGCAAGATGTTCTTAATGGTACATCAGCTGGAGTCTTGCTCTAAATTGTATAATAATATGAAATAATTAGATTTCTTTGGGGCTAAATGCTTGAATTGCACCAATGCTCAATGCAAAATTTATTAAGTATATTTTAAGCATGTAATACCTCACCTTGCAATTGTGAAACACAGAAACATCCAGCATGTTAGACATTAGTCTCTTTAGGTAAAGCAAAAAAAAAAAGTTAATGATATATTCACTTACATTCTTTAGATTTATCTTCAAGGATTGGTGAGGAATCTATCAATATTTCATCAACTGCTGCTTTCTCTTTCACTACTTCATCTAACTGTTCAACTTTCTATGTTGAGGGATTGAAAAAAAAAGTTTCATGCTAAACTTGTTACAAAAATCCAGTGAAAACAGTTTCATTATGCATTATTTTTAACAGTCTTATACATGAGTATCACATTTGTACATGTGGTTGATTATTATTAGCAAATAATTGCACATTTATTTGGCCATCTATTATTCATACTATATTCTGAACTGGTGATTCTTAACCTGGAGCAGCATGGCTCCTCTTGCAATCCTGGGATATTCAGGGAGGGGGGGGGGGGTGCTACAGGTGGAAATCGGGTAGAGATGAAGCTGTAACTGGTGACAAAGGTGGGGTGGAGCGCAGAGAACTGCAAAGAAAGATATAGGTTGGAAGAAATAAAGCTTTTTGAATGAAATTCAGTGGGGAAAAAAGTGTTAAGTAATTTAAGAATCCAGAAAAACTGTATTTAAAACCAGGGTCATCTTAACAAGTGGACCTATCCAGGCATGGCTTTCGGGAGGCCTCATGTCCATAAGCAGCTTACATGATGAGTTCTTAAGCCATGATTTTCGAGAATATGTAAGCTTTTGCTTCCAGCAAACCAAGGCCCTAGAACATGAATGTGCATGGGGCCCAAGAATTTGAGGTAGCCGCTGTGGTGGTCAAGTGGTCACAGTGACGGACTCACATTGCGGGGACCCAGGTTTGAGCCCCACCATAGCCACAGTGATGGTCGGCTGAAGTTGGTTTTTTCTGTGGTTCCCAACTTTGAGGAGCAAATGCAAGCCGATCTCCCACGTTAAAAAGTCTCGCCACAGAGAGCAACAGGCCTACAAATATTCAGACAAATTTAGTACAAATATTCAGACATTACACTTCACTTCTGAAATATAGGTAATAAGCAGCACTGAAAAATCGGACACAACACTAAATATGCACTCAGACTGTGAGGTACACACACTAACACTTCTGGCACAACTCACTTGGTAGCAAATTGCCCCTTAATGATAGACCTGAGTTGTGCTCGGTTTGAAAGACAAACTTTGAGGTAGCCGTATTCAAGAAGGAAGTGCACTGAATTCTAACCAATGGGTTCAGTGATCAATCTTATTTATAAAATTTTTGTTCACTATTTGTATTTGTTCAATAAGTTTGTGCATGGTATTTTTTAGCTGGTTTTTCATAAATGTTATTATTACCTTCTGTTGCTGTTCAAGCTGTTCTTGCTTCATTTCTTCAGCTTCCTTTCTGATTTGTTCTTCCTCTTTCTTTATCAATTCCAATTTAGTTTTATTGTCAACTTTCCCTTCCATTTCACCGATTTTATACTTAGCTTCAGCAGCCTAGAAAAGAAAATTTGAAATCATATCAAGTATAAATGATAATGTGACTTTGAGCTTTAATTCATATTTGAGTAAAGGACAAAAATACTCTTTTCATTCATAAAAAGACAAATAAAATGTCTTAATTCTAGTCCACATGAAGAATGTTTATCCGTCATATTCAAATTTTAATCTGTTTGACAATAGTTGAATCAAAACAAACAGTAAATTGCATTGGAGATTCTAATTCAATACATGGCACAAGTTTAGTTTTATTTTTGTTTATGTTATAATTTTTTTTTCAAAAAATTGACAGTTTTTATTTTTTTCACACATCTCAAAGTTGAGGTAGAACTAAATCCTGCCCCCTTTTGTAAGTTATCAATCTTCAGACTTTGTAGGAGGTCAGGAGGTGTACTCCATGTCCGTTTTTTTTGTTCACAAACATTTCTGTACTATGTTCAAGCTGTCTTCTTTGAGCCATAGAAAGTGCTATGATCCATGTATGGGTGGTGTTATAATCACAATGGATTTCATACAATGGAACAAAATTAAATTTTTAAAAGAATGCCCCTTTAATTTTTGGTCCGACGAGACTCAGATTTAGTTCCTTGGCCAAATGTGTACAAATAGTGAATAAAAATGTATTGTAATTCACAAGAAACAGTTCTGTTTTAACTCTTTGCAATGACTGAATGGAGGCATTCATGGCCAAAAGAAATTATCTTAGTTTAAAAGGAAAAAAAAAATGCTTTTTAGAACAGTGTAAGTTACTGAGCATGAACTATAATTGAACATTTCTTAACTAGTTTTTGGGGGAGGCAGGGAAAGAGCTCACGCTAAATGAGAAATATATGTTCATATCATTTTTTTTTTTTTAATGTAGTTATTGGTTACTATTTTCAAAAATCCCGAGTCCCAATGTAATCACATTAAGTGGCATGCACTGTAGCAGAATCAAAGAGAAAAAAAAAAGTAAAGGAAACTTACAGCAGTTTCTGGCAAACTGGACAGGGTAGCTTTCAGCTGATCAGGTGCAGGTAATGTTTCAGGTAAGTATAATGCACGAGACAGCAACAGTAATGATGGTGGTATTTGCTCATTAAGGCTAAGTTCTAACCACTGCAGTAATTGAGATTTCAAACGCCCCTCAGGTATACCTAATGCTCGCATGCCTCTTGCTCTACAAGCTGCCTGCAGTTCGGACACCGTCATGGCATTGATACCTTCTTTCTTAATCATCTGCGTAAGAAACAGATCATATAATATCAAAATAAATGAAATATAAAACACATATTACAACGAAAACATCAATATTAACAACAAAGTAAATTTTAAAGAACAATATACAAATGAATATTTGATTATTTACTTATTTTTTGCAAAATATCTTTCGTTTGTCTTACTTGGTCATCAGCTTTCAAAGAACGTAGCCTCATCCTCAATTGAAATCTGAGAAAGTTATTTGTGCCAATGGGCTGAAGCTCTAAGAGACGACACAAAGCTGTCAGTTGAGGTCTGGAAAGACTGTCGAGTGTGATTTCATCTTCAAAAAGTTTTGAAAATTTAATAATGTCTTCATTACTGGCCTGCATCCCTGAAGAACGTATCTGAAATAGAGATCAAGATCACAGTATGTGAAGGTCTAAATTTCTGTCCTGACCAAAATACATATTTTTCCAATGAAATCAAGGAATCAAAAATGAGCAGAAGCGGTAACTTTTTTTTAAGCTAAATAAAAAAAAAAGTTCCTCTGCAAATACTTGCTTCTGGTATGTCCTAATAAATTAACGACCAACAACCATTTTAAGTTTAACAACAGAATAACTTACTTTTTCAAAAAACTCAACAAATTCTTTAGCTGTATGTGAATGAGCATCACCTTTTGCTTGGAGTGACATCTCATCTAACGTATTTTGAAGAAACTTTGCCATTTCTATCTTAACTTTGAGTTGCTTCTTAAACTTTGTCTCCTGAACAACAAATATGAATTTGTTACATGTTAAATTTGATAATGGAATGAAACACATTCAAAACTGTAATGCATAAATACTTTAAAGCAGTGTTCTTCAACTTTTCACACTGGTGAAAACAACTGCACAATCTCAAGTACAGGCAGAAATGAAATAATTAATTTACAGAACTGCTAAGGCAAGTAAAGACCTTTATTTATTAAACCTAAATGTTTTTGTTATGGCTACATGAATTCAGCAGAATTTTTCACAGACTGGCAGTTGAAGAACACTGAGCTAAATAATGCAGTGTTTAGAAGAAAATATTATCTTTTCTACATACTGCATTTTTTAGCGTATACAGAGTGCATAGCTAAGTCCCCCTCCTTGTTGCAAATTATTGATCCTAGAAACATACTTCTAATTAGAAAAAGTAACCAAATAATGTGTAGAACTCAAATACGTCATTCATGTTGAAGTTACAGTTGTATAGCTACTGAAATGAGAAAATTAACTTTTTATACGGACACCCTGTCCTAAAAAACAAAATTAGAAAGTTGTTGCCCTGTCTCTCCTGAGCCCAACAAATAGAATTCCATGTTTCTTTCCAAGTGCAATATTCGCTGGGATATTTGAATTCAAAAATTGGAGAAAACATGAGACAGAAGTGGTCCTTTAGTTTATGCAGTTATTCTCCACATTTTCTGTTTTCTAATTCAAATATCTCTGTGAATATTGCATTTAGAAATTTTTTTTGGCTCAGAAGTGACAGGGCAACAGTTTTCTAATTGGGTTTTTAGGACAGGGTCTCTGTACAAAAAGTTAATTTTTTCATTTCAATAACTACACAATCCCTTGCAATATGAGTGACATATCTGAGGTCCATGTGCTATGCAGCAAGAGGACTTAGCTATACACATTGTATAGAAGAGAGTTACATACTTAAATTATTTACAATTGTACTAATAGCTTCTTTTTACATTTATGCATGTTTGTAGAGTTTTGCCTTTTCTGGTATATCCAGCTGATTTAAGCAGTAAACATTGTGGTGATCAAGAGCAACAGGTTGCAGTTTACTACTTCAAAGGATGGCAGAGTTAAGGACCATTTCATCATTCTAAGACAGTGATTCTCAAACTTTTACTATTTGAGGTTTCCTGAGTCAACGATTTTTCATGGTTATCCAGAATTAGTGTAATAAAGAACAAATGCACTGAATAGTCACACATCAATATCATCAGCTCATCGCAACAGACTTTCAGAACCACACTAGCCTAAGATGAATCTTCTAGTTAGGATTTATATCTTAATATGGATGATAGAATTAGAATAGGACAAATCCTATTGAACATGTGCAATCGACAAACCCTGATGGGCATGTGCAATCCATAAATTGTATTGAACATTTATGAATATAAACATTTCCCCATCCCAAGATACATAATTTTTTCACCTTTTATGATAAATCTGTTACATTTTCAAATACGTAATATGCCATATAATTAAATATTTTTAATTATATGGTGACTTATACATGATGACAAAGTAAAAGTCAATAACTGAATGTATGAAAAACTAGAATTGCAAATTAGCTAACTTACCTTCGCAGATTTTGTCTGGAAAGTAGATGGCAGCATTTCGGGGAACAGTTTCAAAACCACTGGCAACAATAACTCCATGAATGGAACAATGATGAACACTGAGAATGGTACCAGCCTAAACATGTCTGACACTGTGCGGACAAGCTGTATCAGATGGAGGGGAGAAGTTATTAATATGCAATGATCATACATTTTTCATGAAAAAAGCTTTTATATTTATGTATTTCACAAGCAGGGAAATTAAAGTTCAAGAAACTGATAAAGCAAACTGACAAACAAATAAGTGCATCCACCTAGCTGAATACGAGCATGGGTGGCATGGGGTTTAGATACCCTTCAGAAAGTCACCAAATGTAATTTAGTGACATTTGGTTGCCTACTAACACTTTAAAACCCACTTAGTGGAATAACAACAACAGTGTCATTCTAATAATAATAATAACAGCACTCCTCTATCATTTATTGATTCAATAAAAAATGCTGACATTCTTTGCTGACTTAATCCAAATGCAATTGGAGGGTGAGGGATCATGACAAAATAAAAGCAAAATCACATCTATGGTTATAGCTGTAGCAATTTTACTATGTCCCCTCTTTCATGTCTCCTTTACGTATTAGCATACAGATATGTTAGTTAGCGATTGGAAGAATGTTTTCTACATTGTTGAACTTTATGTCCTGTTGCTTCCGTTGTGCTGGTAGCGCTGTTGAATATTTTGCTTGCAGTCGCATTTCACCACTGATTTTTTCCCATTGTTTTTATGGTGTTATACTGCTTCTGTTGGGCGGGGCCTCTGTATCAACTGCAAACCCTACAGAATTTATTTTTCAGGTAAATTTTTTGTTCATTTTCATGATTTTTTTATTTTTAAAGGGTTTCAAAAACTAGCATAAAATTGGTTTAAAGGCCATAAAATTCCATGGATATGAATCCTGTGTAGATATCTATTGGGTTATTTTTTAATATAATCAAGATTATTTACTGCAGTGGAGGAAGGAGAATGGTGGGGGGGGGGGGGGACCTTTTTCCCTTCAATGTGTCTTAGATGTCCGGTTGCTATGAGGGCTGAACCTTGAGTTTTATGAACTATGCATCTGAAGAAGGCACCAACTGAAGGGGGACGATGGAGGGCAAGATTTTTTTTATTACTACTGAAGTATTATTTGCTTACACTTGAAAAACGTCCTGAACCAACCCTAGTTGGATGCAACTCGAGATCTTGGCACCCATAATGGTAATTAAACTCCATTTTTTCACCATGGTGTCAAAGTTATGCATGTTTTATGCTATGGTGGCACTGTCATCTGCCTTCTATACGTTGAAATAAAAATTACAGGTGCCTAAGTTTTTGTGTTATATAAGTATCATGTTGAAAGTCTGCATGCTCTCTGCTGAGAGACCGCTTCAAATGGGAGACCGCTTGAATTTGCGCCTCGAAGTTAGCAAATTATATAAGTTTCTAATGTCAGCTAACTACCACTGTGGGTGGGCAATAATTCAATAACAATGATGATAAAGTAATTAACCTATTACCTGTTTATGTTCCCTTCTGGTCAAGTCTTCTCCATGTAATACTTTCCACACTAGCCTGGAGGATACTCTCAAGTCAATGAACAGTAGGCGAAAACCGTGATAATAATGAACCAGCTCATCCCATACCCTTTTCCCAAGAGAGCGTTTCTCAACAGCACTAGTTGATGAAGAAGTAACAGTTTTAGATAGTTGATCATGATCTTCCTTCACTTTCTTTTCCTCTTTCAATACTTTAACAGTTTCCTCGATTTTCGAAGGCTCTTTAACAAGGCAGGTCGATGTTTTATGTAAATGACGTCTATGAAATAACTCTAAAGTATCGAGAGCAGTCAATACCTCTGAATGTTTCGATAATAATCCTCTGTTGGGGATGAAATGTATAACCGGCACTGTGATTTGATGGTGTTGATAAGAAACATGCGTATGGTTGAAAGCCGCTACAGTTGGGGTCCAAATCCTTCTTCGAACGCACAAATGGGTGATGTTATTCATAGCCTAGATAGAGAGAAATACATAATTAGATCTATGACTAGTATGAAACATGAAATATATATATTACTATCAAAGCCCAGAACCAACGAATTCGCCAGTTAACCCAGCCAATGTCTCAATTTCTGGCTTTCGATGGCCCTTATGTATTCATATAGGCCTATATATAGGGCATTGCAGATCCCTAAGATTTTGATATTCTGATTCCTTTGGTTGTTAGGATTGCCATAGCTAACTATAATTATAACTATGACACAAAAAATATGCCGACGTGGCAATGACTCAGAATCATGGGGATTGATATTAGGGGCTGGCAAAAGCCTGAAATTAGGGCATTGGCCACGTCAACAAGGATTTTGGACTTCGGCAGTAAACCCTAGTGCAGCCCGAGGTCTTGGCACCCATAAGGCCTAAAGCAGAATATGCCGAAATGTGTGATGTACGTTGCAGAACAACCAGTGCTGTTGCAGAACGATCTGGAAGAACTTTAAGAAAAGTGTAGAAAAACGCTATTATGTGTATATGCGAATTTTTACCACAGAACATTTTAAGTCAGCCAAGGGCTCATTGCAGAACACAAAACATTCTGCTTTGGGGCCCATAAGGGTAATTAACTCTGTTTTCACCCAGACTTGATTGCTTCCATTCCTCTTCCCATAAATGCAGTGAAGAAAGTCCTCCCCCCCCCCCCCACCAGCAGAGGCATATTTATGATTTTGGGGGCATGTGGGCTACACAAATTTTGCAACCCCTCTCCATTTCTTGACACCTCATTCCTCAGATTTTAACCGCTTACCTCCCACCCCTGTAAATATGTCTGTGCCTTTAAGTCACTCGCATGCTTGCATACTCTCTAGGCTATTCTTTTGATCAATTACACGCTTGCACACACTCTAATTTACTCTTTTCATTGTTCACTAACCAAGTCCCTCGCTTTCAAAGTCACTCTTTTGATCATTCAGATGATCACACACTCTCTAGGTCACTCTTTTGGTCATTCACACGATTTAGATCACTCTTCTGGTCATTCAAATGCTTGGACACGCTCTCTAGGTCACTCTTTTGGTCATTCACACGATTTAGATAACTCTTCTGGTCATTCAAATGCTTGGACACGCTCTCTCGGTCACTCTTTTGGTCATTCACACAATTTAGATAACTCTTATAGCCATTCAAACGCTCGCATACGCTCTAGATCACTCTCTTGATTATTTTTAAAAGCTCACACACTCTTCTTTTTCACTAACAATGCTTGAAAGCTCTCTAGATCACTCGTTTCGTCACTCGCTGTCTCAGCAGAGGCGGATTTATGGCAGTCTATGAGAATTCTGCGGCCCTTCTCCCACTATAATAGCTTTCTTGGCAACTCAATCCTCAAATTTGACGTCTCTCTCTCCGAACTTGCCATCCTGGGCTATAGCCCAACCCCCACTGTACATATGGGCCAACCCATCTGTTAAGACCGCCCTGAACAACCACCCACGCAATTCAATGTACATTTAGATCATCTCAAACAATAAAAAATAATCTAAATTAAAGATTCTTACTCCATTAATTTATATAAACATATAAGAGATGATCGATTCGCACGTGCGAGTGTTTACACTTTAATCAGTATCATGTTAAGATCTACGCACCGATGATGCAATAACCATCATGGACAAATAAACAATGGGAAGGATCATAGTTACCTCCGAAGCACATAGACGTCGATTGAAGGCCTCTGAAGAATATTCTAGCTGTTGTTGGAATCGCGAGGCACGATGGCTGATGATGGAGGAAAAGACGGATTCATTAATCACGGGAAGATCACTGGGAAAAGATGTATTTTTAAAAACGCACAGGGTAAACAAAGTGGAGATCGAGCAGCGCCGGTTAGGAGGTATGTTTTTCTCTAATCTCTCCTTCTTTTATCTCGATTAGGCTATTCGAAAAGACGTCATAACTATCACCAGCATTACTTTGAGGGGCAAACACTGGATGGTCTCCATAGAGATCAATGTTAAAATTGCCGATTTTAGCGTAGAAATGCGGAAATTTGGTGGGATTTCTCGCCACATTAATAATTTTAAAAATTGAATTGCGTTTTTAGTTTTTGAAATATTGAGTTTGTTTAGAGATACAAAGCCCAGAAAATTAAATATAAAATACTGAGCCAGACACCCTTTTGAGGTTGACATAAATGCAATAACATTAATTTCAACTTTATTATTTATATCTTGTCAATCACGAAAATGAGAATTAATCTCTCCGTAGTGTATTATAACATCCAATTGCATCAATCCATATAGTTTAGGATGTTTTGAAAGTAATTATGGGCCCATATAAATTACATTGAAGAAAATCCGTAGCGTTGATCAAGCATTTTTTGAAGAACTTGAAGCAATTTGAAACATTTTTACGACTGATTTATGAACTTTCGTGGAGAATAAGCTAATTTTACACAAAATAAAGTGTTCCAGTCTCTGCCACGAAGCTGAACTGGAAGAGATCTCGGCAACGGGATAACTCCAGTGGCAAAGTTCTGGAATTCATTCATTCAGCATGTTTTGAAGCAAAAACAGGCAGATAGATAACTATAAGCGTTTTATTTGTCATTAGTGCGTCATTTCAATTTACTGTAATTTGTGGTACTTTGTTTACCACCTTTGATGATTTCTCAGTTTATTTTACAAATAGATTGCACCATTGCTTATCTTTGGCATCTTTTTTTAGCAATAATTGTTGGCTACCCGTATTTTTAGAGGAAATATGGTCAAAGTAGCGACATGTCATTTTGATATCCCTAACAGTTTTATGAACACTTCACTGCCATCTGTAAGTAAGAATTTCAAACTATCTTTTCCACACATCTTTTCAAACAGTATGGATTAGTAATGCCAGCTATACATTTTTTTACAAACTATTCATGGATATGTGTCTCCTAGTTTTTTCTTAGAGGAGAAATACTTTATTTCTCCTGGATGAGTTTTTTCCTCTAGACAGAAGATAGTCTAATATTCTGAGGCCATGTATAATCGAGTCAAAGGTGGATAACAGTCATCTACAATAATAATTATATATAGCTTTTAGTAAGAGTGGTCTGTTACTACCTATGGAGGAAAGAATAGTTATTCTTTCCTCCATGGTTACTACCAGTGATGGTAACTCGTGGGAAAAATTGGCCAAAATTGGTCCACATGGGAAATTTCTTGGCGTTTGTGGGAAATTTTGAGAGTTCTCAAACAAAAGAATTTTTATTTAAAAAAATATATAGATGCAAAACAATGCTTCTCCAGTGTAAAATACTTGACTGCGTATTACCACCGATAGATGGCAGGACAATTTTCGGAATGTGTAGGAAAAATTTAGTCAAAAGGAAAATTTTCGAGGGAAATTTTGTTTAACGAGGTTACCATCACTGGTTACTACCGCTCGAGACACGTAGCTCCGTGCACCGTGAGCTTGAACTGTTTATTTACAAAGTCATATGGGTTAATAAACAAAGTCACGGTAAAAACGCCGCGTTTGGCTCAAAAAAAGCTAACGAAATGCATTCGATTTCGAGGATTTTGACACTCGACGCTTCGAACGCGAGGTTTTTCAGCTCGAATGCTTTCGGCCACGACAGTTTGAAGCGATTTAATTTGAGTAAGAAGCTACTGACAACCCTCCTCTTCGGGGGAACTTTACTGGCAGCTTTGTGGAGCAAGAAAAGGAGAGGGAAGACGCCCGAAGCATTTCAAGAATCTCAACTGCTCAGCAAGAACGAAAACTATGTCAAGAGTTTCGCCATGTACAAGTATAGAGACTATACGCTTCCCAAGTTCGTCTTGCAAAGCTTCGAAAATTTGAAAGACTTTAAATGTAGAGAAGATGACATTTACGTCGTGTCGTTCCCAAAAACAGGTCGATTCAATGCATTTGTTACATTATTATTTACATGTCCCCACAATGGCCCGGGGCGATTCTTGTCTTTTTTCACATTTTAAATCAGGGCTGTAACTAGGCTGGGGCACCACTGCCCATGGACTCTGAGCCGAATGGGCCCCACAAAAGTTTATGTTTATTTTGCATAACTATTGACCTTTCAAGAGGGGCTTCTTAGAAGGGACACTACAGGCCTGCTTTAAATTCACTTTAGATTGTCATTGTAAAAGAGCCATCCTTAGAAACGTCACTTTCCCCAATTTCTACAACAGATGGCGCCTCTACACTAACACATAAAACCTTTCTCCTTGATTGTAAGTGAACGTGTACGACCAATCTGGACAGTCTCTGCAAATAAAGTTTGGCTCGAGACCCATAGGTCAAGAATCCTCGTGAATGTGAGCTGATCTCCCCATTATAAAGTTTCTCATAGAGATAAATGGGTCTACAACAGTACAAATATTCAATCATTATATTTCACTCACCATTCAAAAAGTAGATGGCAGCACTATAACAAACATTACACAAAAACAATGTTGAGTTAGCGACGTGAACTCTCCAAAACATATAAATTTGTTAAAGATTTCATAGGAGAATATGGATGAGGTGCATGTGTAGTTTATGAGCTCAATAATCCTTGGCTGTAGGTGGTGTTTGTACTACCCATTTTGGAAGCCCCCTACAAATCAAGTTTTGGTTGTGACCCATAGCTCAAGAGTTTCTGGCTGTGAGTAGATTTGTGCGACCCATTTCCAAAGCCCCTTACAAATCAAGTTTTGTTCACAAGTCCCTGGCCATAAGTAGATTTGCATGACCCATCTCAGAAGCCCTGCGAATCAAGTTTAGGTTGTGTCATGCGACCCATAGGGTAAGATTCCCCTGGTTTTAGCCATCAGCAAATTTGCAATTATTTACCATATTTCTTCGAATCTGTGAAATTGTAAACACTATTCTCACTGGTTCACATGTGCACAACGGTTAAAGAATGCTGACATAGTCAACATATAACAAACTTGGCATAGCATTTGATGAATAACCATACTCTTTCATTTCAATTCCACAGGGACTACTTGGCTCCAGGAAATAGTCTACTGCGTCATGAATGATGCAGAGATTTCTTCTGAGAATCTAGAGAACCGGTTTCCTTATTTAGAATTCTTCTATCCTGGAGTGGCTTCGATTGAGAAGATGATCGGACAGCGGTTTATCAAGACCCACCTTCCATATTCCTTGCTTCCTAAAGATATACATGAAAAAAAACCAAAGGTACGGTATTACTTTTTTGAAATTAAAAAAAATGCAGAAGTGCTGGAAACACAAAACATGGACTATATCGGAATTCATTTTTGATGTGCATGAAAATTGAATTCTAGCAATGAATAAAATAATATTATATATTTTACAATTAATGTCAAAACTTTACTAGCAAACCTATCCTGTTGCCAAGGTCTTTTCCAGCTCGGTTTTGTGACAGGGTCTGGAACATGTATTGTTGGGCCAGGGCCGTCATTTCAACACTTTTTCCGGGGGGGGGGGGGGGGGCTAAGAGCATGTATTAAAGGTACACATATATATATGCCATTTGTAGTGTATTTTCAAAAGCCTATATTTTTTAGTAAGCCTAAGTATTTTCCCTAAATGACGGGCCTGTGTTGGGCTATACAAAACAGGAGAAAAAGGGGGAAAAAATTTAAGTACCAACCGAAATTGTTGTGAGCCACACATTTTTTTCCGAGAAAAATGAATAATTCTTTTTTTTATTTTCTGCTAAGACACCTGCTTTCTGTGTTATTTTGTATGTGGAATTTAAATTCCAAAAATTTTGTTTTTTCATCAGACTCTGATAGAAAGTTCTCTGCACCAACACCAAATGATTGGTTTTTCTGTTGTCCCAACTTCAAGGCGCGAATGCGAACCAATCTCCCCCTTTAAAAATGTCTTGCCATAGAGAGCAACAGACCTACAAACAGTACAAATGTAATTCAATCATACCACATCACTCACTTCCTTTCTGAAATATAGATGGCAGCACTGAAAAATCAAACACAACACTACAGATGCACTCAGACTCTTAGGTACACACACAGTTACACATCCGGCACAACTCACTAGGTAGTAAATCACCCATAGATGGTGATAGACCTGAGTTTTGCTCGGTTTGAAAGAAAGTATGCAGATAATTGAATTCCAAATTGGTTTTGGTCATCTATAGACACAACAGTTGCTGGCCAATTGGTACAATTTATAGCAAATTTGTTGCATCAATGGTATGTAGCATTGCCATGTTTGAGTCCAGGAGAGCTTTGACCGTCAAAATGCTTCCTTATAAGAGGGTTTGCTGGGGGGTTTTTCATTACCAATTATCGTACCAACAATTCCTCGTACCGAGGAAATTTTTGGGAAAAAACGGCTCTAAATGCAAAAAACGTGAAAACCTACATTTAGCACTGTTTTTTTCATTTTGTTGCACGTTGTATTTTCACTCTCAAAACTGGTACAGGGTAATTTTCAAATGCTTGTTGAGCATTTTTTAAATCGGAATCGTACTTCTTCTCTCTGAGATGTGAAGCGGGTTGTATTCGATCCTTCAAAATATTCAGTGTATTAATTTTATTGAGAAATACTATGCATTTTACTTCCATGTTTACATTCTGATCTTTAAAAATAATTTTTATTCCAAAAAGAACTGTCAAAATTTTTCGTTTCATAATGTAATAATTTTTGTATTTTCAAGATATTTTATATGATGAGAAATCCCAAGGATGTTACTGTATCATACTACCATTTTGTGCGCATGTTGAAAATGAGTAATTATTCTGGGAGCTTCTGCGACTTTGCCAAAGAAATGATTGGAGATAAAGGTATATACGTTTGAATATTGCTATACATTTCCAAATACAAAGTAGAGTTTTTCAGGCTCTCTTATATTATTTCATGTAGAATCTCAGAATCAGACTTCATACATTAGATGTGAGATGGTAATGCTGCAGACTCTGGTTAATCTGGCACATATCTGATTAGAGTGTGTGGATTACTGGAAGTTAATTGAAAAATCTCATTTAAATATAAACTTCTGCACACACACACATGTAGTGACGTGGTTTTCTCTTCTATGCTCGAAGAGAACCCACCTTAAAACACCAGATTACTAGACAGACCGGACTAGCACACAGCCTAGATCGATAGTCTACTGTACATTAGTTTCTGTGTTAATGCTGATCGACTAGTAGCACTTAATTTACACTACACGCTTAATTTAACTGTAATTTGTGCTACAGTATTACTTCAAATACAAGTGTATGATGTTCTACTTGTATAAATTGTAAAATTATGTCTCACCTTATACTCAAGAGAATTGTTTGGTCCTCATCTCCCTATCGATACTCTTGGGGTAAATATGTTTGGATTTCACACGTTTCTCTTCTCTTTTTTTAAATCTTTTTTTTGCACCCATGCGCAAACCGATTGCAAGTGCATCACCACATCCTTCCACTTTACAAGATAAGAGGCAGTATGCAAGTCTTTTGATGTGCCGACTGTGATTTGATCCACTCAAGTTTGACATTTTTCTAGTGTATGTTGTTTGTCTGAGAATAAATTGTTTTCTGACATCAGTAAAAATTGATGGGAATGTTCAGCAAACCACTTAAGGGCAGTACATAGCATGCAGATGTAGATGCATCTTCAAGTATATTGTGTGTCGTGTTATTTCTTTTGTCATTTCATGTTAGTGTTTCATTGAAAATTGAATGTCATTTTATACTTTTTTTGAAATATCAATGCAGTTCTGACATTGTTTTTGTGTGGAACAGATTTGAAGTTGTTATTTTTTCCCCTTGTCAGAGTCTGTATGGGTCAGGACAAACCTGGAATTGTCAGAGGGGGCGGGAAATTTTACTAAAAATGGCAGGGAAATTAGTCTATTTTCATTCTAAAACCTGGAAATTTGTAACAAATTCTAAGTGTACCAGTGTATTTTACCATAATAAGTTAAATACCAAAAGCTCAAAAAAGGTAAAAATTTCTTTTTTTTTTCTTTTGTAATCTATAAATTTTGTTAATATTGTAGCATTAATTTATATTTTAATAAATATTGCATTGCTTTCAATGTCTATAATTTTCACAAACACTGCTTAAGTCGTCACTCTGTTTAAGACTTCATAATTTTTTTAATAGCATGAGTGACGGCTTATGAAGGTTTCATTATATTTCCTTTAAATTCATGAATTTCATGACCATCTTATTCCATGTAGTTCCATATGGTCCTTTGTGGAAGCATTACTCTGAAGTATGGACGATTAGAAATGAGCCTAATATCTTGATATTGTTTTATGAAGACTTTCATAAGGTATGATTTTATTTATTCATTCATTTTATTATTATTCATTTTTGTATCCTTTTTATTTATTTTTTTGCATAATTTTTTAAAATAATTATATATACCCAAACTGACTTGCAAACGGTTTCCGGGTTATTATGCCATGGTCTAGGAGATTTTCTTCCTGACGTTTCCCCCCCCCCCCCCCATCTATGGCAGGCATCATCTGAGGTTATTCGGACGTAAGTCTCTGCGACAAGCGAGAAAGGCTTCGTACATCTACTGTCATTAACTTGTTCTCTATGTGCACTTCTGAGACTTGATCGGCCGCAGAAGAACCGCATTGGTTGGCTTGTGTGGATGTATTGTGCGCTGATTGGCTGCAAGTGGTGTCTGGCAGCGATTGGCTGTCGAGGTCATTTTCTCTTTGGCATTCATCGGAAGCACATCTCGACTCTCTATATATATAAACAGTATGGATTAGTGATGTAACATATTACCTCGGTCTTTTCAAATTTCATTTTGTGGCCAGTAAATTAAATTTGAAAAGACCGAGGTAATATCATCCGAGGTGCACTACCATACTCGTCTTCATAGAGAAGCCATCAAAATATTCAAGCACCACAACATAAATCGAAAGGAGGAGACAATGACGGTGCATCCCACTTAGGTCCCGGCACTTCAGCAGCGTAGAGAGTCGAGATGTGCTTCCGATGAATGCCAGAGAGAAAATTACCTCGACAGTCAATCGTCGCCAGACACCACTTGCAGCCAATCAGCACACAAGCCAACCAATGCGGTTCTTCTGCGGCCGATCAAGTCTCAGAAGTGCATATAGAGAACAAGTCAATGACAGTAGATGCACGAAGCCTTTCTCGCTTGCCGCTGAGACTTACGTCCAAATAACCTCAGATGATGCCTGCCACAGATGTGGGCGAAACGTCAGGAAGGAAATCTCCCAGACCATGGCCTAATAACCCGGAAACCGTTTGCAAGTCATTTAACGCCGGCCATGAAAGCCTCAGACAATATTTATACCCAAACTGTTTTTAATTTAGTTAGGTCTAATACCCTATATCTTTCAAGTTTTCTGTTGGTTTGTGTGATAAAATTTATATACCCCAAATTTTTTTTAATAAGTGGGGCGATGACAACTGTATAAGGTGAATTTGCATAAGTCGGGATACCTTTTCCATAGGAATACAAAAAATATTAGTTAACCGGGACCACATTTTTGGAAGAGCATCTTTTTGTTTTATAACTACGACTGTAATATTATGGTACTTTCTACGGCTTCATAAAATCCAACTTGTATTGTGACTGCAATTCAAGTCCAGTAAAAAAGACTATTCCCAAAAAATCTGTACAAATAAAACTCATGGGTCAAACACTTTAAATGTTCCAATAACACCTCTGCCCATCAAAAAAAATTATTTGTATTTGGAGGCAGAAAATCAACTTTCAACCATGAGTTGAAATTACTCGAAAGTTACAGACAATTTGCATTGTCATCAAAGACGATCACATTAAAAAATATATATTTCAAACTGGGGTTGAATTTCAGGTACAAAATTGTGACCTTTATAAAAATAAGAGATATTTAACTAGCCTAGAAATTCCATTTCTTAAATTTCGGCAAAGTTTTCATCTTTATATACTGTAGCCTCTCAAAAGCTAGTGTATTTTCTGCACATATCATGTTTTGATAGAATAAAACATTTCTTAACTTAATTATCACTTAGTAATCTCTAATATTTCAATAATAATCCCATGATTATGATTAAATTTCAAAAATGTGCATTTTCCACAGAAAATCATGTAACTCTGAGTAGCAGAAGTTGGGGTATTACTGTACACTCTTTTTCTAAAAAAACACCCCTAAAAAGTAAGCCAATCTTCTTCAAATTTTGCACTCAATTTTTTTTATACCTAGTATGCGAAGCCAAGGGTTAAGTTTTCACGGCCAACAAATGTTAACTTCTGTTATTCAAACTTCAATTTCTACTGAGCAATTTGAATTGCATTAAACAGGTAATAATTGTGAATCATAGAGCATAAACTACTAGCAGGAGAATGACGTCACCTCAGGTGTATTGAGAATGCTGTCCTAAACATTATTCATTGGAAGATCACATGATGTGTATACTATCAGTGCAATTCTTGTTTTCTTGACATCCGTAGGAGTTCAAAGAGAAATGAAGAAGGAGGGAACTGTTTGTTTATTCCAAGATTTTTTTCGCAATTATTATTTCAGAATTAATGAAAAAGACATAATTCCAGAATTATTTGAAGGGATAGTTTTATCTTTACCTTTTTATCTTTTAAGAGTTCTCTATCATTTTTTAATCTTAAGAAGACAATTAATTGCCATCTTTGGAGATTGAACTTTACATTTCAATGGGGAAATTTCGAAATTTCTTGATATTAAACACATCACATGATATCCTTGTATTTGAACTTATCCATTGTGGCAGCTCCTTCCTTCCTCCAGTAATATAAGCTTGATGTTGCAGATGGTTGATCTTTTTTCACTTTCAACATTGCTATTCCCTGGATACACAACAATGTTGCAGCTACCACATTGTCAAGGACCTTATTGTTAGTTGGATGACTTCAAAACAGGGTCACATAATCAGAAGGCAGGAAGGTGGTTGATCATACTGAACAAATAGGCTGCCACCTATTATGTATGAATACTGCTGCACAATAAAGTTGACAACAGTGATTGCTGCAATTAATAAAGGCTTTAGAAAGTCAAGGTGTGCAAACACATAGTAAGATCAGATGATTGTGCAATAGACAGCATCATTGGTCATCATCCAATGTGCTGCATCCCAACTTCGAGGCACAAATGCAAACTGATCTGCCTGTTTAAATGTCTCGCGACAGAGAGGAACAAACCTACAATTATTCAGGCATTACACTTCACTCATAGAAAAATTGATGGTAGCACTACACGTAACAAGCATTACACAGAAACCAACTTCTCGTTAGGTTCACAATTCCAACACATTCCAGCATGTACTAATTCGTTAGACGTTCCGCAGAAGAATATGGATGATGTGCATTGTGTGGTTTAACAGTAGTCTCTTCCATACCACCCCATGGTATTTTCTGCCATCTCACGGCTCTTGGTGGAGATGGAATTATTTTTACTGCTCCTTCTAATGTCCTAAAAATTGTAGAGTTGTCTCGATTAGTGTTGTTGTTGTTGCCGATCATCATGGTTGCCAGCAGACTGACATCACATAATGTTCAATGACAAATTCTGCTTCAATCTTGGATCAGATGACCATCACATTTGTGTGTAAAGGTGCTGGATCTAGTGATTCCAATCAGTCATTATTTTGCAGTGGCACACAACCCTGGTGTGTGGTGCTATGGGTTATGGCAACAGGTCACTACTAAGTCATCCTGCATACAACTTTAACAACTCAATGATATATTGGAGACATCCTGTGGCCGTTAGCATCACCCTCCATCCTAATGCCATTTTCCAACATAATGCCTGACCTCACATAGCTCGCTTATCTCTGGATTCTTTTTTTTACTTCACAAATTTATTTATTCATGTGTGAAAACATAAGCTTTTTCATATATGAACCTTGAATATTCTAAAATGTTTGTTCATCATCTGATGTTGTTTGACCTGGAGTAAGAATGCCCAAGCACCATACCATCCAAAACAGCTGTTAGGCCCTCCTCACACGGGGAAACTAAAATCGAGCTCGAGTTGCTTCAACTTGAGAGTTGAGTTGACTAGAACGAGTCGAGTTGCCCGTTCTCCTTCACACGGCGCTACTAAAAAAATATTCAAAGCTCGGGAAACTGAGTAAAAACAGCACAGTCTATTAGTTTTCCTTCTTATCTTCCGGTACTATCTTGTTAACCGGGTTAGGAAAAATCGAAACAAATAAATAAGAAAAATAATTTCTATTATACGTGAACTTGCTACACAGAATTTCAGCTCACAGGTAAATACAAAATTTCATTATTTAAATTGATATCATTTTGAAATGACAATAAAATGGTAAAAATTAGATAATTTTTTAGTATAATTTCATTTCATTTGGAAAAAAAATCGTCTGTTTTTCCCTCTATAAATGTGCCTTTCAGTACCTATATATATGTTGGATTTAATATATTTTTATTGTTTATTAGTTAAAATATTGTCACGCAGAATTTGAAGTAGTTTCATGAGATGAAACGACGAAAACTGGTTCCCAGAGGCAAGAAATAAACTATAGGCAAAACTAGAGACAAACAACACATGAATTGTTGTTTATGTTTCAGGGAATGATTATCCCTGAATACTCCCACACACAGATGTGCGCGTACGTGACCTAGATTACAGACATTCCAAGCAAGGAGGAAAATCAGGGACCATCCCTATGGAACATGTGCTTGTTTAGGTTCATGTAAAAGTAGACAGTATTTTGAAATTTTCTGCAGGTTCTTATCCAGGGCCGTCTTAAGAGCAACATGGGGGCTTCCAGCCATGGGAGATTTGTTTTTTCTGAGATCCTACTTGGCAAATTCATTTGGTTATTCCTGAAATTTTTTACCAGATATAATTTTTGTGATGCTCCATCTTCTTTTGAAATCGCCCCCGTGGGGGAGTGTCTGGGTTTGCCCATGTGTTTACCACGGACCCGTCATCTAGGCGATCAGGGATCAGGGGGCTATTGTCCCCCGGCTTTCAAAAATACACTATAAATAGTATATATACGTACATACAGTGAGTATATGTTCTTTGCCCCCCCCCCCCCCGAAAAAAGTTGAAATGACAGTCCTGGTTTACCATTTCATTCAGTGGCGTCAGAGCCAGGGGTGCAAGCTCAAGCACCCACGGTAATTTGTGGCATGGATCCGAGCACCCCAGAATTGATTAAGAAATTAAACTTTCCGATATAAAACTGATGACGAGCACCCACAGTTTTGAAACAATTCCGACCGACGCCCCTGATTTCATTATAATTTCACAATAATATCAATTTAAATAAAGAAATCGTGTATTTACCTGTGAACTGAAATTCTGAAGAAATTTCCATTATATCCTTTCAACTGATAATTTATTATATATATACTCTGGATTGTTTTTCAATATGAGTCCAAACTCGCATGACGAAAATATGAAGGAATGCCAAAGGCAGTTTCTCTAGTTTCTTCAACGAAAGTTGGCGGCGACTAGCATGTCAGTCGCCAAGTGACCGAGTCGCGTTCGATATTTCGTCGCCAAGACGCTAATTTCCTCATGTGAGGGCGTCTAGAGCGATATACGTACTGGTCTTCGGGAGACGGTTTCTCTTATCAGTTGCCGAACTTTAGTTTCCCCGTGTGAGGAGGGCCTTACTCTGGCGCAACAACCATTTTTTAACAAACGAAAATGCACAGTTTATGAATATTTTAGAACTTTTACATGAGTAACCAAATAAATTCAAAGTGTGTTCTTATCCGTTCTGTCACCATTTTTTTATGATAATTATAGCTTTAAACTGTTCCCATTATGTTTTGAGAATGTCTTACGACCCTTATTTTTTCTCTCATTTTTTTTCTTTGTATACTTAATGATGATTTGTTTTTTAGGATATTCGAAGAAGCATCCGAAAAATTTCAGATTTTTTGGGCAAAAACCTGACAGATGAAGAAATTGACAGGATTGCCATCCATTGCAATTTTTCAAACATGGCCTCAAACCCTACAGTGAATTATTCATATTGGGATGATCTGGGAATGAGGAATAAGAATGAGGCGAAGTTTTTTAGAAAAGGTATTACAAGTATCATGTGTGATAAAATATACAGTGAAACTCCTATGTAACAATAATCTCTATAACTATGATCGCCTGTATAACGCTTTTTGGTCATGGCACACACACTTCACATAAAGTTAATACAGTACCACCTCTCTAATCTGGACCTGGTTGATTATGGATTAAGTTTTGTTTATTTCTCAAGTTTTCATATTTGTAGTACGCCTATTTGAGCACTTTGATTCATATTTTTCTTTGAAAGCAAACTAATAAAACAAAACAAAAAAAATATATATGTATACAATACAATACAAATACAACGCCACAACAGGCAAACTGCCCAACGAGGTGGCTGACTTAAGAACATCATGGATCCCCGAACCCTTTTTTACCCTACCTACTACTGCTACACCACACATGCACCCCGCCCACAACCCCCCCCCCCCCCCCGCGGAACCCCCAACGAATCGGTACATGCGGGAATGTGCGTGTACGTGTAGTGAAACCTGACGTGAAGTTTTTTTTGTTTCTCTGTAATGCTTGTTATGTGTAGTGCTGCCATCTGCCACCAGTTTTTCAAACTATGTGTGAAGTGTTATGATTGAATGATTTTTCGTTGTAGGACTGTTGCTCTCTGTGGCGAGACTTTTTAACGGGGAGATCGGCTCGCATTTGCGCCTTGAAATTGGGAACCACAGAAAACCAACTTCAGCCGACCACCACTGTGGTGTTCGAACCCGGATCCTCGCATCGCGAGTCCGTCACTATAACCCCTCGACCACCACAGTCTATATATATAGACTTTTTACCCGTACTTTTTACAGGCCCATAATTAATTTTAAAATATCCTAAACTATATGAATTTATGCAGTTGGATATTAAAAGGCAATATATGGGCATTAATTTTCATGCCTCAGAAGATATGAATAAAATGTTTAAATCAATGTTATTACATGGATATCCAACTCAAAAGTAGGCCCAGCTAATTACTTCATATTTAATCTCCTGGGCTTCATATATCTCTAAGTGAACTCAATATTTCAAAAATCGAGTATTTAATACATTTTTTAAAATTATTGATATGACAGAGAAAACCCCGCCAAATTTCCGCATTTCTACATTAAAATCGGCAATTTTCCCAGAAGCCTGAAAATTGCAATGAACCAATACCAACCAACAATACCTCAAGAAAAAAGTGGTACTGAAAAAAATAAAATAAACAAAACCATAAAAGTGCCTGGTTGAGAATAAAAAAAATTTTTGACGGAAGTGTCCAGATTAGAGAGGTTTTACTGTGTATTCCATCTGTAATACTATATCTCAGAGGTTCTAAGACAGTAAGTTGTGGCACCCTGGTGTGCCATCAACCTTTAGCAGGGGTGCCACAGACTGACAGCCCCGACAAAGGTTTTTCAAAGAGATTCTTTGTTAAACTGCTCTAGGGTGTTGCAGATAAGTGTTGATCAGAGAAAAGAGCACCACGGGTGTAAAAAGTTTGAGATCCCCTGTTATATCTGATATAGTCAAACTTCTCTCTGGCCCCTTAGTATCTTGTATGGTACAATAGACTCTTGCTAATCTGGCACACATCAGACCAAAGCGCACCAGATTACTTAAAAGTAGATGAAGATATGTATTATAAATTTCTGCAGACAGACTATGCAGAGTGTGTAATGGGAAGAGACATGCAGTGACATGTTTTCCCATTACACACTCGCAGAAAGCCTTCCAAAAATGCTGGATTATTTGATAGGCCAGAGAGTCTACTGTAGTTCCACTTTATAGGATTTGAATAAGTTTTTATTTAAAAATTCAAATTTCAAAATTGTATGATCTCCTGTTTTCAGCATCTGCTGTTTCCAGTCAGGGCCGTCTTAAGAGCATCATGGGCCCCCGGGCCAAGTGATTTTTCTGAGGCTCTGTCAGGCAAATTCTTGAAAATTTCAACCAGATCTCATTTTCGTGAGGTCCCTTTTCTCTTGAGGCCCCCGGGCCGTGCCCGGGTGGGCCCATGCCTTAAGACGGCGTTGTTTCCAGTGTTCCTGAAACAGAAACAACATTTTTTAAATACTAATTTTGTGATCAGTGGTGTCATAGCCAGGGGTGCTAAAGCACCCACTGTAATTTATGGCATGGGTCTGAGCACCTACTGAATTGATTTAAGAAATTTAAATTTCCTACGTAAAGATCAAGACGAGCACCTACAAGTTCTAAACACTTCTGGCACTTTTTATTGGGATGTGTTTTTCCCAATGGTATTGATTTATTGGGGGCGCAGTAGCCCGGTCGATAAGATACTCGCCTAAAGTACCAAAGAATGTTTAGAGGTGTCGCAAGTTCGATACCCGGTTCGTCCTTGTCAGAAAACGTTCCTGGCACAGGGGTACAACAAACAACGGCGACTTGACCGCAGCAAAAAACTGCTACCGCAGGGAGTTCCCCCATCGAGAGATTAGTGCGCCAACCTCTCGATGAGTATAAAAAAACACAATCCTGCCGTTCGGAATGGGCATTAAATTGTAGGTCCCAGTCTAATTAGCCCTCGTGTGCAGAAAATCACTGTGGCGCGACAAAAATGGTCAAATTGATTTATTAGAATTTTGTTCATTGATTCTTTCATCAATTATTAATGTATAACAAAGGTTTTTAATATTTCAAGTGTCCATAACTCTCATAAAAACATAATGTTGTTAATATAGATCAATTTTTATTGGTTATATCTGCTGATGGATGTTTCGATGCAATAAATTCATTGAGAAAAAAATATTCATTTCAGGTACTGTAGGCGACTGGAAGAACTATTTTACTGATGACCTGAACAAAGAAATGGACCAATGGATCCATAAACACCTTGAGGTGGCAAGTCTGGGTTTCATCTATGAAATATCGGAGAACCAGAAAAGAACAGATAAACCTTGAATGTCTGATTACTGTACTTGGCATACCATAGGTATCTAATCCCTTTATGCGTGTGTGATAAAATATATTCGAAAGTTTTAATGTCGTGAATTGCAATGTAAATAAATATCTAGATTATTTAACAAAAGATTCTTTGGCTTCTATTCAAGTGAAAGTAAACATTATATATATATACATACACACACACACATGTAATCTGGAGTTTTCAAATCAAAGCAAAACAATAGATAAATTGTTGTACCTTCTATGGTCTCGTGTATATTTGAATCATAGATGTACAGTCAAACCTCGTTAATGCAATACCCAAGTAATGCATCACTTCGCTTGCTGGTCACTTTTTGAAAATCTCAACTGCCCTCAATAAGGTTCTAATGTTATTAAACTCCTTATACTATGTGACTCCACTCGTTCAATGAGTCACTTTTGTGAAACCGCTGTTTCAAAATTTGCCATTATAACCAGAAACTTTTCGTACAATATACACGATAAGTGGAATTTCACTCTTACCGCATAAAAAATGTACTTAGCAATTCAAGCAGAAGCCACCAAAGCCTCCATTTTCTGCCCCCCCCCCCACCTCCTCACTGCAGGCTTGTTAACAGATTCTTTCAACATTAGGCTACTTCTTATTTTCTTATTTGGGAATGGTTCAGCAGGAATTTTTTTTCTTTTCGAGTTTTGATTCTTGGTTAACATTTGCTAACGTCAACCGTTTCTTGCAGGTTGTTAACAGCTTGGCTAGCTTTTCTAGCATTGCAGATCACCATAGCATCGTCTGCAAAAAGGGCGAGAATGCCCACCTGAGGCGTAGGAAATGAATTAATGTATATCAGAAAGAGCTGGGGCCCAAGGACACTGCCCCTGGGGCTAAAGCTGTTATATTTTTCTTCGAAGATGTCTATCTCCAACTCTCACTTGGAAAGATCTTCCTGTTAAATAGTTATAAAAAAAAAGTATTAAATGTGGGGGGAGACCATAATCGATCATTTTATTAAGTAGAGTCGGGTGATCACACTGATCAAAAGCTTTGCTGATGTCAAAGAAAGCCGCTGCGACAAATTCATAATTGTTAAATGCAGTAGTTATATAGTCGGTACCATGCATGAGTTGCGTGACACATGAATGTTCATGTCTAAAGCCATGTTGTGTTCTGGGCGTATGATATTATTGATAGTTAAGAAATTTTCAAGCCTAGATGCAATAATTCTTTTAAAAATTTTGCTGCTGTTCGAAAATAAGCTTATAGGTCGGAACGAATTGGGAAGCATAGGGCCAGAACCTGATTTATGTATTGCTTTAATAATTGCATGCTTCCAAGGCTTAGGGAAATAGTGATTTTTTATGGCAGCATTGAAAATATTTGTCAGAGTGAAGAGCATATTTTGAGGGAGATTTTTCAGAATCGGGTTGCTGATACCATCAGCTTCACAAGCTTTTTTGGTATTTTGTTTAGAGATGATCTTTGTTACTTCTATGATATCTGTTAATTCAAAATGTTGGGTATGAGTGTGTAAATGATGATGTATGTATTCAGCAGCTTTTCTTCTGAGCCCATAATGAGTATTAAGGGGCTGAATATGATTTAGAAAAAAATTAAACTGCCTTTCAAAGGCATTAGCAAAAGTCTCTGCAATATCCTCGTTTGTTACCACAATTCCATTGGGCCCCAAAAGTTTGTTAATGTTATAGGTACCCCTGGGCTTTCACAACTTCCAAGCTTTCCAGATGTTGTTATTCTCAGATGCGTTTTCTATGAATTCTGTAAATCGGCTATTCACATGATGTTGAATTTCTAATTTAATTTCCCTATTTTTTATCCTGTTTAATGCTATTTTATAAGTTCTTTGTCTGAATCACAGAGGACCAGCCTTCTCCAACCTTCTTCACATTGCGAATTTCTTCATTAGTTGTGTCGGCATTTTAATTAGAGATGCAACAAAATTTTGAATAAATGAAGTCATCATTAATAATAATAGACATCGCGAAATTATAATTTCACGATGGCTTCATTTATCCAAAATTTTGTCACATCTCTATTGAGAAACAATTTCTTAATGTACGAAATTACTTGCAAAAATTTAATAAGCGGATTTTTCCCTGCTTATGTCGGCCCGTGGGATTATCTTCCTATGGTTTTTTCATTAGCCCGCCAGGTCTTCTGTAAGCGGTTGATATTGCCTTGAGGGCAGGACTCTGCGAAAAATTTCCTCGCATTCCGAAAGGAGGCAATTGCCCTGGGACCCCCTCTTAACAGAGATGGACTTCAGGATTTTGCCGCCCCATTGCTCTTATATGTGTATTTTGTTTCTTAATTTTTTTCCGAAAAATCATGATTACCACCTCCTGTTTCTTAATTTTCAAAATTTGAGAATTTTTTATCACCATGTCTTTACCGTCTGTTGCTCCAAATATGGTTTTGAGTAGAGCCTACTGTTTCATATGCACATTCATAACATCAATGAGATGCCGTAAAAACTTTAAACAAATTGTTAAACTGTAATCGTGACAATCTGTGATCTATTTCATTCATTATGTTTGTTGTGTTACTCAGTTAATTGTGTTGCAGAATTTCAATCAAAAGATATGATGCAATATGTAAACCTTCCAGAACTTCTGAATTGGAACTGGAAAAAAAAATCTCATCTTAAAATTGTTGGAGTTGATTTATTCATTTAAGGGGTGCCATGACCCCTGAAGTTGAATTTTCAAACATGACTAAAAAATATTTCATTCAATCGTGAAACTCAGATGCAAAAAATATTGGGTTAATTTTTTTTTGAAAATAAAACTAAAAATTAATGAATTATAGGGTAAATGTGTGAACAAAAAAAAAAACTTTGGACGCGATTTTCACAAATTGCAGTTTTTGAACTCATCTATGTTTAAGGTTTGAAAGAAACCTACCTGCACCAAAAATTATGAAATTTTGCAGAAATATTTATATGGCATTTTTAGTGCGATGAATCTCGAACTTCAATGTTTGATCATCTGTTAGAATTTCACAAATTTTAAAGTTTGAAAAAATGTATAAATTTTCAAAAATATGAGAAAATATTCAATATTTTTTTCAAAGAATACTAGGGTTAACTTCGAAATCCGAAGTTCATTTTATTGAATCTGAAACATTTGCAACCTTATAAAAAATCGTAATATATAATTAACACCCACTTAAAAATTTGAAAAGTGTGCACACAAAACGACACAAGATGGAAAAGAAACTGATTTACTTTCTTGATTGTATAGGGTTATATTATTGTGCAGTTCAAAAAAATGCCAAGTTATATGTTTGGTGAATTTGGCCGGATTTTTAAGTGGCGTCATCAATTTTTAAAGCGTTATAACTCATTAATTATGGGTCAGATCAAAAAACGGAAAACACTTTTCCATGTTCGTTTTTCACAAGGAATCATGTGTGTTATTATTTATTGGGCGGTCGATAGTTACCACCCTGTATATAATCAGAGCTCCACTTATCATTCATTAATCATGCCAGCTCTTGAAAATTATGCTTCTAGAAAATAGTACTTGAATCCTTTGTTTATCCATTGTTGAAATGAAATTTTTAAAAAATGTGAAGGAATGCATTCGCTCAAAAAAAATTTATGTTTGAACCCAGTTTTGATGAATCAATTATTTAGGCCAAGATGACATTAATTTCAACGCCTGACACGAAATCTAGAGCACCACAACACGCGTTCGTGACCTCTCTCCTAATAGACAGTGATTTGTTAATCGCGATAGCACCCAATTGTCCAATATGTTGTAAAAATTCTGCATGTTCTTTTTTAACTAAAATTAGTGTTCCAGACTCTGCCACCAAGTTAGGCTGAAAGAGATCTTGGCAACGGGATAAGTCATTACCTCATAGAGGTTCTAGAATCTAGGAGGTAATGGATAAGTCCAGTGGCAAAGTTCTGGCGTTCATTCATTTAAGCAGTGCTCACGACCAGAAAAAGGTTGAAGACCTCTGCTCTGTACAGACCGTCCCAAATTGTTTGCCCACAGATCTCTTTGCCACCATTGACTTCAGAAAGAAATTCTTACAATGACATTTTTTTTTTTTTTTTTCAAATCACACGCGGTTACTTACAAAGTCTCAGATTTCTCGAGGAGTCGTATACGTAAAAAATGGAAAAACCAACTTTTTATGCAAACTCTGTGCTAAAACTTCCAATGTGTAAAAAATTATTATGTTTTGGTGACTATTGCTATGTTGGCGGGTTTGAATTGGCACAAAAATTTTCATTTTAAGGGACTGTACACAAATGAGATCGAATCAAAAATTATTGAGATTTTATTTCATTTAGATTTTATTGTGTATTTTTTTAAATAAAATGCTTTTCATTGCTCAATTTGTCAAACGCTTCTCATCCTTCTATTGGACAAAGTTTACCTATATAAAAAAGCAATTATTCAACTTCTTGAGAACCAGAAGTAAAAACAGAGTAAAAAACATGTGATAAATCTTTTCGACAGATAAGAAGCAAATGCAGGAAACATTGGCGGTTAGAACTTCCAACCAATAGTCATACGAGAAACGTAAATTGAAAGGTGGTTACATTGTGAAACAACTTGGCTGACAAGACTTTATTGTTAAAATTATTGACGTGTGAAACTATTCTACTGTGTTTAGTCACTGACAATTTTTTTTTTCCAAACTTATACTTTAATAATAACTAAAAAAAAGTGAATATAGCATTTAAAATTATATATTTTTAAATGCTATATTTGCTTTTTTTCTTAAACATATAGTTTAATTCATATTTTCGCTATTTGTGCACCACACCCTTAATCGTTGGCAATAAATATGCTGGGAACTAAAAAAGTAAATACAGCAACTTATTAACTTGCTCTATTTACTTTTTTTGTAATCACTAGAATTTTCTGTAAATGACTTTTCAGAGCAGGATTCATATTCTACTAGGTGGATTTAATTTTTTTTCAGGCCCTATATTTCCATGCAAATTCAAATCAACATGATCGAATAGGTGTTGCATGTATTTCTTGTTTATGTATTTAAACCTAATCTTCGCATTTCGGGTCAAAAAACGGAACATTTCGGCAAATACAGAATTACACGTGTATTTGCTTGGACAGTGTGTGAGAAAACACGTTATATTGTACGAACACATTGTACATCTTTGGCCTTTACCTGGGCTTCAACTAGATGCTTGGTCAGCCGGGGCAAACATGCATTTTGGAGCCTTCTTGCAATGTTGAAAGGCAGGTTGAAGGGTGAAATTCGTGCCCCCTCTGGGCCGCGGCACCTAATCCTCCCGCTGCCTCTTAGTTGTGGCCCTGGCCTTGAACATGGATGTTTTGATAAGTATTCGGCACAGATCTGGACCTCAACCGTGAATCTCATTGTCACTATTGTGCAGCCGATAGCAGCTGATTTGAAATTGATCAACTTTTCTTTTAGCATGACTCCACAATCTTTTGTGATAGGATCAGCATCAGGTGCAGAGACGCCGGTGGGGGGGGGGGGCTGCCTAAGGTGTGCTCCCTCCGAAGGTCGATCCTGCCTACACCCTTGATAAGCACACAGAAAGTTGTGTGTACACTGCAAGCGACTACCATCAAATGCTTGAACTGGCTAAAAAAGTCAATGGAAAAAGAACATGGAAAACCACCTTCAAGCCGAGATTATTGTGTTATTTTGCAGGAAAAACTTTAAAAAATAATAACAACAAAAAGGGGAGAGAGATTTGTGGTGCACAAATTCATTCAATTGATTGTTTATGACAGATTCATTTCAGCGCCTGACCCGAAGTCAAGCGCCTCACGACGCGCGTCGCGTCACGTACTAATAGATTGCGATTGTGCTGTAATTACAGGATCCCCAATTACAGGACCACAGTCTATATAACGCCAACTAGTGCTTATAACGGGCAAAAGGGAGTTTAGTTTAAGATTAGAAGAGGGTGGTTGGCAATTCCACCTTTCAATCGAAAATAACTTTCGCTTAAGAATCACCTTTGGCGAACAGCGTATTTACTCAAGAGTGATTCCTCCCATCCCGGTTTAAATTTAATTTAAAATTTATTAACATTATTATTTTTCTATTTATTTGTTTTGGTACGATTGAAATTTTCAAATTCAAAAGTTTCCAGAATCATCTTTAGCAAATAGACTTATTCGCCGAACACCTTCCCTTCCCAACCTGCCCGAATTCTAATAAACGACTCGTTAATTAACCAATTATAAGAATGAATCGACGAATATACGCCTCACCTTTTTATAAAGATTTCACCATCGCCGACAAACGTTTCCAACAATGGAAAATAAATCCCGTACATTTTCTAACAATACATATTCGGCCACATATTGTTACATTATCATCGTACAAAGAATGTCATTGTTACACGATATTTGCATTTAATTTTAATATGTTCCCCAGATTTTGATGTATAGTTTTCTAAAAAATACTTTCAAACTATGGGTGGTGATACGGGGAGGGAGAGGAACATTGCTCCCTCCCAAAACTTCAAAAATAAGTGCGGGTGACCTAATATGTATATGTGAAATAATTGATGCTCGTTACAACAAAACTCCCCAGTTTCACGAAAAACGGACGTCGTATCGAATTTTTGAAAAAATAAATCGGTTTCTTAAGAGCATTTCATAATTGTGCGGAATAAAAAATTAATGTAAACAGTTGAAAGTGAAAATGAGTGTCAAGTTAGAAAATAATAAAATTATGTTAATTAAAAATTGCATGCAAGTGGTACATACGCATTCGCCGATAACAATGGTCGAGGTTAAACACAATTAAGAAAAGATTTTGTTCTTTTTCTTTTTTAAAAAATAAGCTGGGCAGAGCTGATTTCGAACGTTATGTTTGGATTGAGTGATTTTTTTAGGTGGTTATATATTGGATACAAAATGACAAGAAAACATTTTAAACTTACAGTATCGTTCATTATATTGGAACACTCCCAAATACGACTCAGAAAAACCACTTGGTCCGGCGGGGGTGGAGACCAGACCCCCACGTCCCCCCCCCCCCGAATGTGAGAAAATGACCGAAAAAAGGGAAAAAGACGGCCAAATCCATTGTTCTGTCACTTTGGTCCCTCCCTGAAATGAAAGTGGTCCCCCCCCCCGAACGAAATTTCTGGCTACGCCCCTGGGCATGATGCTCTTAAGATGGCCCTGCTTCTTCCCAGGGCCGTAGCGAGCTTTCTCGGGAGCAATCTTTTCTTGGAGTCTCCTTGAAATAGTTATGCTCAGAAAAAGGAGCAATTACAAGCGCATCCCCCTTCCATTCGGCTCGGGGCACCGCCCAAGTTGCCTCAGAATAGTTACGGGCCTGCCGAAGTCACAGGGCTCGGTGCTTTAGCTGGTGTTTGCCTGCCCCTTCTGTTTCTTAGTACTGGGTCTGAAAGGGATAATTTCAACAAATGAAGTTCATGAGTCTTATAAATATGAAAGAGAAATCACACGGAAAAATATCACTTTAATTTAATCACTTTTAATATCAGTTTAGCCCGTACGTGATGCGTGCGCTACATGAATTTTACCATAAAATTCAATTAAAATACGTACGAAGAAGATAGATTTCTTTTATGATGAGTATCATGCATAAATGTGTGGGTTTTGCTTTTTTTGTTTTTAAATCTCATAATTAAATCAAACAAGTTGGGGTTTTATGCATGTTTACTAGTTAAATAGCAGTATTCTCATTCTAGAAGCTTTTCCGACTTCTTCGTCCCTTAATATCCAACCAAGAGGTGGGGATGATTATCACACCTAGAGTCTGATGATATGGTAGAATGAATCTGTCCCGTATTTTTAAGGGACAGTAATGACTAGCAAAAATTGCCTCCTCTGACATGACTCTGGATTTGCGCCTGGGGGGGGGCGCTGACTGCTGTTTTTGCACCGGGCGCCAGTAGGTCTAAGACCGGCCCTGACTGTGTATTGACATAATCATTGTCGCACAGGTTTTCCGGGTTATTTCATGGATATATTATAAATACTTCTATATTGCAGCCATGAACAATTTTACTGTATTCCGTAGCAGCACCGGAAAGATATCCCACCGAGTGAGAATTTTTTCTTGAACAGTCCTGGGTTAAGGCAGGGCCGTCTACGGGCCTATGCGTTAAGATGGCACTAGAGTAGGCCCTACAGTACGCAGAACACGAGAAAAAAATTACGATGTGAAAAGCTCTATTGAATTTTAAAGAATGAGAGAAGGATATGAAACGAAACGCAACACTCTCACACATAAAGTTTTTGTAAAAAGATGGGAATTTTTTCAGCCCACGTTCAGAATTGTTCTTGTTAACTCTGTTGGACACATGGAATGTTGCCTTATCTGAAAAAAAAAGATGCTGGAGCAAAAATCGTGTATGACGATGCTAGATGATCTTGAGAAAATCCTGCGTACGCTACTGTATGGGATTCTAAAGTAAATTATCTTCAACCCATCGAGCATGGAGAGAGGAAGGAGCCGCCGCGACGCGGAAGTGACATCCCTTACAAGGATATCTGACTTAAAACGTATTATTACATGAATGTGTCCATGCAAATTCAAATAAACATGATCGAATAAGTGTTGCATGTATTTCTTGCCTAAATTCAAACCTAGAATAGTTCAATCTTCGAATTTCGGGTCGAAAAACGGGAAATTTCGGCAAATGCAGAATTACCCGTGTATTTGCTTGGACAGTGTGAGAAAACAGGTGATATCGTACGAATACGTTGTACAGTGGCTATCTTTGGCCTTTACTGGGCTTCAACTAGATGCTTGGTCAACCGGGGCAAACATGCATTTTGGAGCCTTCTTGCAATTTTGATAGACAGATTGAAGGGTGAAATTCGTGCCCCCTCTGGGCCGGGGCACCTAATCCTCCCGCTGCCTCTTAGTTGTGGCCCTGGCCTTGAACGTGGATGTTTTGATAAGTATTCGGCACAGATCTGGACCTCAACCGTGAATCTCATTGTCACTATTGTGCAGCCGATAGCAGCTGATTTGAAATTGATCAGCTTTTATTTTAGCATGAGTCCACAATCTTTTGATAGAATCAGCATCAGGTGCAGAGACGCCGGTGGGAGGGGGGTGGGGGGCTGCCCAAGGTGTGCTCCCTCCAAAGGTCGATCCTGCCTACGCCCTTGATATGCACACAGAAAGTTGTGTGTACACTGCAAGCGACTACCATCAAATGCTTGAACTGGCTAAAAAAGTCAATGTTTCCAAAGGCAGAATGGAACTTGGCATCATCACGAATAAAAAAAATTTCCACTTATGTCCAACTTTTCGTTATTGTTCTTGAAGTTTGTTGAGCAAATTCACGTACGCAAAGGGGGGGGGGGGGAAAGAACATGGAAAACCACCTTCAGGCCGAGATTATTGTATTATTTTGCAGGAAAATCTTTACCTTTTGCCATGTGCATCTGGTGATGCTATTGTTTTTGACATGCATTAGGTGTTTCTCGAGGTATGAGTGCTTAAAGAATTTCGTCGCCCAACTTTTTTCGAATGCTCCCAGTATCTTCAGGCGATTTAAAAGGCGTAGAGTATCAAAGAAGGGGTGGGGTGTCCGTACTTAGAATTATTCACACACTAATTCTGCCTGGGATTAGTTATTTCTGAAATATAAAATTATAAAATTGTTTTTTTTTTAATTTATAGATTCAATATCGAATAAAATATAGTTTCTGTGACCGGGAGGGGGGGGACACACACACCAGAACCATTCAAATGCTTAGGGCCTTCAAATGTCTTAATCCGGCCTTGGATTCTGATTGATATCATTGTGGGGGATTGCACGATCACAATTTGGTTTCTACATTCCTTAATCCTGCTGCTACAGAAATGATTCTTGTATACTTGTTTATGCCTTGACGAATTCGAAAAAATAATAACAACAAAAAGTGGAGAGAGAATTCATTCAATTCATTATTTATGACAGATTCATTTCAGCGCCTGACCCGAAGTCAAACGCCCACGACGCGCGTTCGCGACACGTACTAATAGATTGCGATTGTGCTGTAATTACAGGATCCCAATTACAGGACTACAGTCTATAAAACGTGAACTGGTGCACAACGGGCAGAAGGGAGTTTATTTTAAAATTAGAAGAGGGTGGTTGGCAATTCCACCTTTCAATCGAAAATAACTTTCGCTTAAGAATCACCTTTGGCGAACAGCGTATTTACTCAAGAGTGACTCCTCCCATCCCGGTTTAAATTTAATTTAAAATTTATTAACATTATTTTCCTATTATTTTTTTTATTTATTTGTTTTGGTACGATTGAAATTTTCAAATTCAAGTTTCCAGAATCATCTTTAGCAAATAGACTTATTCGCCGAACACCTTCCCTTCCCAACCTGCCCGAATTCTAATGAACGATTCGTTAATTAACCAATTATAAGAATGAATCGACGAATATACGCTTTACCTTTTTATAAAGATTTCACCATCACCGTTAAACGTTTTCAACAATGGAAAATAAATACCGTACATCTTCTAACAATACATATTTGGCCACATATTGTTACATGATCATCGTACAAAGAATGTTATTGTTACACAATATTTTCATTTGAATTTAATATGTTCCCGAGATTTTGATGTTCGATGTATAGTTTTCTAACAAATGCTTTCAAACCATGGGTAGTGGATACGGGGAGGAAGAGGAACATTGCTCCCCCTTCCAAAACATCAAAAATATATGCGGGTGACCTGAAACGTATATGTGAAACAGTTGATGCTCGTTACCACTCCCCATCGTTTCACGGAAGACGGACGTTATATTGGGAGGTCGTTGTATCGAATTTTTGAAAAAATAAATCGGTTTCTTAAGAGCATTTCATATTTGTGCGGAATAAAAAATTAATGTAAACAGTTGAAAGTGAAAATGAGTGTCAAGTTAGAAAATAATAAAATTATGTTAATTAAAAATTGCATGCAAGTGTACATACGAATTCGCCGATAACAATGGTCGAGGTTAAACACAATTAAGGAAAGAGATTTTGTCCTTTTCTTTTTTTTAAAAAATAAGCTTGGCGGAGCTGAGTTCGAACGCTGTGTTTGTATTGAATGATCTTTTAGGTGGATATTGGATACAGAATGACAAGAAAACATTTTAAACTTATAGCATCGTTCATTATATTGGAACACTCCCAAATACGACTGATCGTTTTAACGAGAGTCGACTGTGTATTGACATAATCATTGTCGTATCTCCCCCTCAGATTTTCAAGTCTACCTCCGCGGATGCTTCAAACATGTCCCCGAACGAGGGTCAGTTGCACAGGTCTCATTTGGTTTCACTTCCAGAATATTCCTGCAAGTTTTCCGGGTAATTTCATGGATATATTATAAATACTTCTATATTGCAGCCACGGGTAATTTTACTGTATACCGTAGGAGCACCGCGGAAAGATGTCCCGGCCGGCTAAGAACTTTGTCTTGAACCGTCCCAGGTTAAGGCAGGGCCGTCCACGGGCCTTATGCGTCAAGATGGCATTACGTTAGGGCCCACAGTACCGTTTCACTCTCGCAAAACGTACCTTGCCTCTTGGACTCATCAGCAGTGTTCTTTTATTCCCTTTGATGGAAAAGAAATTAATCTTGATAGTTCAGATGGTTTCCATGCATGTTGGCATGATTTGAGGTCTGCAAAGCTATATGTATACGAGCCGTCAAACAGGTTGTGGTGCGAGAATTGGAGAACATTTTCTGCCCAAGGGAAGACTGATGTAGCGTTCCTGTCCTCAAGGATGAAGTCGAAAAGCTATGTAGAACTTTTGCAGGAGTAACTGGTATATGTTACTGCCAAAGCCCAAAGTGCTGCCAATTTGCTATGGGGCCGGCCACTTCACGAATTGGCCACGAGTTTTGACTAAAGGCCGTATCATTTCTGTGGTTCGGACTTTGACCGGCCATTTCGCGAAGTGGCCGCAGATCCCTCTCTGCTCAATGTGCAGATGTAAGATATGGCCCTGTAGGAGCCAAATTATTATTTTTTTAATCACCAACGTGTGATACAGGGTTATATACTGTATAACAGCTGCATTGGATTAGCTCCATGCGACATGCCAACATTGGCTTTTAAATCTCGTCGGTGGTGACGAAGGTTCGGCTTTGCCATGGGTGGGGGTGGGGTACCCCCCAAGGACAACATAGTACAATAAAAAATAATCACTCAAAAATTTATTTATTTTTTTTAATTTTAATTCAAAGTTCATTAAATACAGCACCTCAGTGGAACCTAGAAGGCTCAGGCCACATGAGGCCCCCCCCCCTTTCGAAGCAACGTTCCGAGGTCGCCGAGTCCCTTAATAATTCATGAATATCCAATGCAATCCCAATCTGCATAAGCCCTTGTGGGCCGTATGAACGGACGTCTAGCAACCCTACACCCCTATCCCCGTTTTCTTCGTGTCATAGCTCTTACGACGAAACATTCTTTCCGACACAAGTTCCACGAGCTCTCGACCATGCACTATGGATTATGGAAATGTGCCGCCGCACTGAACTATTCAAAAACCTGTTTTTAGCCCACAGCGTGGTTTTCTACGGAAAACAGGGGATGTACCACCTTCTGATTCTTAATAAGAATCCGCTTCTTAACTATGGATTTGATCTTTAGTTAAGAATCGAGAGAGAACTTTACTACCACATTCTTAACTAAGAATCGTTTTTGTTCCATAGTTAAGAATCGAGTTAAGAACCAAGGCTACCCACTTCTTAGCTTGATTCTTAGTAAACATTTTTTTTCTTCTATGCGAGATAACTTAAATTCTTTCTTTAATAGAAGTTTTCTATGATTCATATTTTAAAAAATGGAAAAAAAAATTAACAATGCATTTTTATTTCAAAATAAGGAATTCGTCAGACTTTTTAAGTTATCGAAAAGTTATCTGAAGGTTGTGTGGGAGAGTTGAAAACAGTGTTAGAGTCTATATACAGCACATATATGTTGATAATAGTGATAAAATATCGGATTATTTCAATAAAGTTTGATAAATTTTGCTACATTTATCACATTTACCAGTGATTATGCATAATTCTCAAATTTTCAATCCATAAATATCATGATCGATGAGTCGTAAACACAATTTTTTTCATATTATGGGAACTTAATATAACTCATATTATGGAATTATTAAATTCAAATCATATATGATTTGAAATTTTTTATTAGTTTAAAACTTACGAGAAAATTGAATTTCGCCCACAAAATATGTGAGATAAAGCTTCAATCGGCCGAAATATAATTGTACATAAATTAAAAATCATTATTAACCTGCTGCTGCGTTTGTTTTTTTCACATACTTTGGTGTACGTGAAAAAGCAAACATTACAGAAGCGATGACCATTTTTAATATTGGTGTATTATCTGATCACTATATATTATTTTTATTTGGCCACGAAGCAGCTATGCAATACATGTACAGTACCACGTTCATTTCGCCATGACAATTAATTTAAAGAAACATGAAGCATATTATAAAAATTATTGTTAGTCTTGTAATGTTAGCTTCACTTACATACATAATGTAAACACAACGATGATTCATTTATCGCATTAACCATGGGTTGACAATTATGCATAATGACCTACAAATGTGATAGATTCACGGTATATGAGCAAAATTTATCAAACTTACCGAAATGGCCGGTGATTATTTATATAATAACCGCAGCTCTTTATCACTTTCACCATAACATATATAGCATAGCCCCTCTTCGTGGAGGGTGGCAGGGATCCATCCAGGGCCGATCCATCCCAGTGAACGTGGGATGAATCTTTGATTCGAATCATATCGGATGATTAAGTATGGATATGTTTGGTTTTTACTGTAACATATTAAAAAAATATTATGTATTTATCATTTCTTCAAAACCGTATTCACATTTGCTGAAATAATCTCCGCCATTTTTTCAGGCTAGCGTCGCTCTAAAATTTCTTTTCCTCCTTATCTTGTCAACAACAAGCTGTTGTTAATTTTTAGCTGGGTGCTGATTGGCCAATGGCGAAATTCCCCAAAAGGGAAATTTATCGGCCTGTCCATCGTCACGTGACCTTAAGAATAACTTTTAACAATCACATCGTGGTTGCATTCGGAGCTCGATTCTTAACGTGATTCTTACGAACCGATTCTTACGTATGGATGATTGGTTATTAAGAATCAGAAGGTGGTACACCCCCAGGTTTTTGTGTGTTTGGGTATCGAGTAGAGAGGGGGCGGGTTTAGACGCGGCTTTACAGATTGCCTTCCGCGCACAGACAAAGCTGGGGGTGTACCACCTTCTGATTCTTAATAACCAATCATCCATACGTAAGAATCGGTTCGTAAGAATCACGTTAAGAATCGAGCTCCGAATGCAACCACGATGTGATTGTTAAAAGTTATTCTTAAGGTCACGTGACGATGGACAGGCCGATAAATTTCCCTTTTGGGGAATTTCGCCATTGGCCAATCAGCACCCAGCTAAAAATTAACAACAGCTTGTTGTTGACAAGATAAGGAGGAAAAGAAATTTTAGAGCGACGCTAGCCTGAAAAAATGGCGGAGATTATTTCAGCAAATGTGAATACGGTTTTGAAGAAATGATAAATACATAATATTTTTTTAATATGTTACAGTAAAAACCAAACATATCCATACTTAATCATCCGTAATCAAATGTAACCTATGAGCTTTATTGACTGGATTTTTTGAGTTTTATAATAGGACTTTTATCAAACTTTTATAGTGTAATACCGGCCTTAGGCAGGGATTACAATAAAAAAGTTTGATAAACGTCCTTTTTTAGAATTTGAAAAATTCAACCAATAATCGTACCAGTTACATTCGCGCAAATGCAACTTCCTAGCTGGAGACTGTTGACGTCATTCTCCTCCTAGTAGTTTAAGCTCGATGCTTCAACTTCACGACGGATGCAATAGTAAAGATATGCAGCAAACAATTACTCTGTAACTGTATAATGTTGAAAAAAATAAAAAATACTCGGGTGAAAAAATATCTTTCGGAAATTCCGACAAGTACGTTCTATCCAAGTTATTATTCGTGAGTCAAGCCAGTTTGAAGTGCTTCTTGAACACTTGTGTATCCCTTGTGACGAATTTGAAAAAAATAAAAATGATGCATATTCATTCCAAAATTGAAGTTTGAACCTGATTTCAAAATGAATCAATTATTTATGACAAATCGCATCCCCTGACACGAACAGACGCCTCGCTATGCGCAGTCGCGAGGGAAGTATTAAAGATAGCGATTGTGCTGTAATTGCAGGATCCCAATTACAGAACCAGTCTAAATACCATGCGTTGATTTTAATCGGGAATTAGGAAGTTTATTTAAGACCAGAAGAGGACAATGCCATTCGTTCCTAAATAGCCTCGCTTAAGTATCAACTTTGGCAAACAGCGTATTTAATCAAGCGTGATTCCCCCCTCCCGTTTTTTAATTTAATTTAATTATTTATTCACATCATTTTTTTTTCTATTTGTATTTTTAGTACAATTAAAATTTTCTAGAATCATCTTCAGCAAGCAACTTTATTGTGCCTAACACCCTCCCTTCCCCAACCTGCCCGAATTCTAATAAATGATGAATCTAGTGTAAATTAATTAGTTATATAGTACAGGGTTATTCATAAAAGATGGGAAAGACTTTAAGAGGTGATAGTACACATTTTCTGTTCCTTCCGCAGGTTGCATCTCGGTGTAGTTTCTTTGTACAGTATGTCACGCACTTTTTCCACCCTTTCCGGTGGTGCCAGATGTAATTTCATGCATATCCAATTTTGTAAGCAATGTACATTTCTTCCCAGCAGCCCTTGCTTTTAACTGTACGCGTGTATTTTTCAATACGATACTTTGATTTTTCACACCTTCTTGACTCTTCCTGCCCCTATCATACTCTTTTTACCGCGGCGGTGACCTATCGGTTAGAAATTCTTCGGAATATGGACTGGGTCGCCGTTTCGGTAAGTAAGTAAGGTGATAGTACCAATACAAACAATTGTCATCAAAGAATGCATGATCTAACATGAAACGCAAACGCCGTCGCGTGTTTCGAAATGGACGCTCGACAAAGGTTGAAACGGCATTCCTGTTGAAATTTATCGGGAGAAAAAGAACACCACAGGCATGCAAATGTAGCCTGGGGAAAGAAGAGTAAGAAACAGTATGCAAATTTTCGTCACAGTGAATAAAAGGCGCGGATGCCAGCTGTGTGAAGTTATTCCAGCGTGCTGCCGTTCTAAGGGATAATGACGCACTTTAGTAATACTGAAAAAGCAGATATGCATTTCATTTTCAGAGCTGCGAACGGAAGTACCACAGAGGCAGTACGAATGTACGTACGGTGAGCGTTTTTCCCACAGGCGGTTACCCAATCCGAAAACATTTCAGCTGTGCGAAAAGAGATCCTCTCTTGCTTCCCGGTCTGATGCAGTTCATACAAGGACTGCCAGAACGGATGCATACGGTTTCTTCTTCATCCCCAGGACCAAAACATCTAGAGAACTGGGGTCTTCAACCCATGACCCACGGGCAACATTTGGCCCTCGAAGCTTTTTGTTGTGGCCCACCGGTCATTTGCAGGAAATGGTTGAAAAAATTGAAAAAAGATATATTTAGAATTAGTTCCGGAACGAATTGATGAAAATTAAGAATTATATAAGGATGACGTCACTCTCCGCTACCATACGAAGGTTTTTAACAACTTGAGGGATTCGTTGCCTTTGTAGTCTAGTACGTTCACCCGGAAAGTGAAAGGACGTGGGTTCGATTCCCCGCCGGGGCAGTTGAATTTTCCCTTTTTCCAAAAATTCATCTCCGCAACAGACAGTTGTTAATAACCTTCGTAATTAAGAATTAATAAAAGAATCAATTCCGGAATAAGTGAAATAAGTAAATTTCAGAATTAGTGAAAAATAATAACTTGATGATGAAAAAAATTATTTAAAACAATGATTTTTCCAAATTCAATTTTATCTCAGAATTAAATAATTCAACCAATAACTCTTCAAAAAGGTGCCCGCGTGGCATGGTGGGAAGGTGCTCGTCTACCATCGTGAAGGTTGTTGTCAGGGTCCCAGGTTCAAACCCAAGGGAGGATATCGATAAGATATTTTCGCTAACGAACTCGAGGCGACCACCGATAGACAGCGCCTTCACTTCCAACCCATCTCACTAATGGCAGTAGATTGCAGTATAGCGATATGGCCAGAGTTGGTATCAAAAACCTTTAGAGAATCAGTGAAAAAAATTGTTTCAGAACTAATCAAAATTGATTATTTTAATAAAAAATAATAAATAAATAATTTAATAATTTAAATAATAAATAAATAATTTAATAATAAATAAATAATTTAATAATAAATAAATAATTTAATAATAAATGAATAATTTAATAATTTAAATAATAAATAAATAATTTAATAATTTAAATAATAAATAAATAATTTAATAATAAATAAATAATAAATAAATAAATAATTTAATAATAAATAAATAAATAAATAAATAATTTAATAATAAATAAATAAATAATTTAATAATAAATAAATAAATAATTTAATAATAAATAAATAAATAATTTAATAATAAATAAATAAATAATTTAATAATAAATAAATAAATAATTTAATAATAAATAAATAAATAATTTAATAAATAATTTAACTCGGGCCGCATTGGCCCTTTTTTTCGGATGTCACTAGATTTCGTGAGTTGTTGGCCCGCGGGCTTCGTGGGAAGATTCAGTTTTGTCCACCGTGTCTGTTAGGTTGAAGATTCCTAGTCTGGAACATTCATATACGTACAAAATGATCGTCGCGTCGTGGTTGCATTTGCCACATCGAATGTTCCAGACCTAGAGAAAAAAAAGTACGCCTATGATTCAGTATTTGGACTGGTATAAAAGCAGTCGCCCGAATAGGCTGGTGGCATTAGTCTAGCTACTACTGTAACTGGCCTGTTGCTTTTCGTTTCGCCTCCGGTGTCTTCCGGAGAGACTAAAAAAAGGGTTGGATCGTTGGAATAGGTACTTCGAGAAGTTGCATATTTTTTTTTTACGGGATCATCGTTTGTCAAATCTGGTGAAGGAGGATATGGATTCCAAAGAAGACAATGATGGTCATGCTGCTGCTGGTGGAATTGATGATGATGATGTCGGTGGTGTTAGTACTAGTGGAACGAGCGATTCTGGAAATGGGGTATATGCAAGTTCTTCTTCAGACGCGGAAGATCGCCTCGTCACTGGATCGGTATTTTCCAATCCGTATACCAATTTCGTCATTACTGGTGACACCGAAGAATACATGCGTGGTTTTATGGTGGATAATTCAGCAGGATATCCCCGTAACACAAGTAAGTGGCCATCAAGTCCCTCGTTCGTATGTTTCCTGGCTGGTTGCTGGCGTATCGCAGTCCACTCAGTCCACTACCGTGGAACCTCCCACAACGGAGACTTTTTTGAATTATGCCAACGTATTTTATAAACCAATTAACACGCACTCTCACCGTTAGCAGAGAATATTTTCGGTCCCAAGGGGGTGTCCGTTATGGAGAGGTTCCACTGTACTTCGTTTTTCATGGGCTACCCTATAACTTGTATTTTATATAATTTATTTCGAACACCGAAATAAATTACATACAGCCAATTATAGCTCGCAACGCTATAAAATAGAAAGAAAGGTTTCAAATATTTGGGGGTCATGTTACACGCAACATGTGAAGAAAGACTCATTTGGTCTACGTGTCCTCCAGCCGATTATAAATTTTCTATCTGTTTGGGTTCGAATTACATCAATTGAAAATTTCATCGGTAGAGAGAGAAAATTAACAACATTAATTATTAGCGAATTATCAGGGTGCTGTTAAGATTGGTCTTTGGATGAAGTGCCATAAAACTTCAGTAAGAACAAAATTGGAATCGGGAAGGGCTTTTGACGCTTTATCACTGGGGAAGTTCTAACTTAAATTAGAATTATGATTTGTTGGTTTAATTGTTTGTCGCTGTGGGGGTCGAGTTGTTATAGTGACGGACTCGCATCACGAAGAACCGGGTTCGAACCCCACCGGCGTCGCAGTGATGGTCGGCTGAAGTTGGTTTTTTGTGGTTCCCGACTTCGAGGTACGGAAGAGAGCAACGGCCTATAACGGTATAAATATTCAATGAGATCATGACCCTAAAGGTGGATTTGACGGCAAGCGCAACGCGCACGCGTCCTGGGTCCCGACTTTTGAGGGGTCCAAAAAAATCCCAACTTTAAATTTTTTTCTAATTTGCGGGGAGGGTGGGGGCAACATTTTTTTTTAGCCCGGAAGCCTCAACTGACTTTAATCCGTTTCTGCATGGCTCCTATATACTGGACCATCGCTCCTATATCCACGGCCCCTATACCGGGAACTTCAACGAGCCCCCTTAAGCCAGACTTTTCACTGGCCCTTCTATAGCGAGTCAATGACGAAGCTGGTATATGCATATATGCTTTCATTAAGAGCGACGCAATTTTTCGTCATTGTTATAAAGTCCCTTGTGCAGTGTCGTCTAAAGGCATGGGCCCACCCGGGCACGACCTGGGGGCCTCAAGAGGAAAAGGGGCCTCACAAAAATGAGATCTGGTAAATTTTCAAGAACTTGTCTGGTAGGGCCTCAGAAAAATCATTTGGCCCGGGGGCCCATGATGCTCTTAAGACAGCCCTGCCCTTGTGTATAGTTATTTTTCATCATTTCAAATTTGGAAATTGAGGCTTTTTTTTTGGATCTTTCTTTTTTTTTCTTTAAGACCGAGCACAATTCTGGTCTATCGCCATGGGCAATTTACTACCAAGTGAGTTGTACCAGAAGTGTCTGTACCTAACAGTTTGAGCGCTTTTAGTGTTGTGTCAGTGCTGCCATCTATATTTCAGAAGTGAAGTGAGTGAAGTGTAATGATTGAATATTTTTACCATTATAGGCTTGTTGCTCTCTGTGGCGAGACCTTTAACTGGAAGATCGCGCATCGAAGTTAGGAACCTCAGAAAACCAACTTTAGCCGACCATCACTGTGGCGACGGTGGGGTTCAAATCCGGGTCCGTCACTATAACCACTCGACCACCACAGTGGCGGCTTTTTGGATCACCTGATATTTCCCACTTTCAGAGGTGGTTTTGAGGGGGACATACAAACACCGTATCCAAGGAACCAGCATGGAAACTTCCTCGGCGGCTCATCAAAGAAACAAATCCAGATTAAAGAAATTGTTGAAATGAATTTTTTTTGTCCTTGGTGATGGATGCTAAATACAGTGAAACCTCGATATAACAATACTCTGCGCACAAAGAAAAGAAATCGTTGTGGAGAGATTATCGTTACATTGAGAGGCAGCAACTTAACATTATAGTATAGGCATTTCCAAACAGGACTTGAAAAAGTATCGTTGTAGAGGGATTCATCATTGTAGCGAGGTTTCACTGTATTTCGAGCTTTTTTTTTTAAGTTTAAATGATCGATGATATTACATGTTTTTGTTTGTACCTGAGAGCAACAGGCCTACAACGGTACAAATACTCAATCATTATAATTCAACCACAATTTGAAGTATAGATGGCAGCACTGAAAAGACAGACACTACACTAGGGTTACTAGACGTCCTCCCTACAACGGTAAAATCTTCAAACATTGCACTTCACTCATAGTTCGAAAAATATGTGGTAGACGGCAGCACTATAACAAGCATTACACAGAAACAAGTTTCCCGTCAGCGGACACGCACATTCCAACATGTACCAATTTGTTAGAAGTTCCGCAGAGGAATATGGACGAGGTATATGTGTGGTTTAGTAGCAGTAGACGTCCTCCCTTTTGATGTCATTTCAAGTGTCAGCCTACATTTTCGAAAAATCGACCTTTAGGATTCAGGTTTCCGGAATTATTTGTTTTTTTCCTCTGAAGAATTATTTTTTTTCACTCTGAAACACATATCACGCGCTCTTTCTCACACACGAACACGCATTTCTGACCAATCGCAGTCGAAAAATTCACAGAATACAAGAACCCGAGTTTCCTTTCAATCAGAACATATAATACTTTAACCACGGCCGATCTTACCGTAGAATATAAAAAAGGCAGTGCGAAAAACCGCTCAGGAAGAACAAAACCGCAACATTCATTTTAGTACCATTGTTTGCTCATAATGAGAAAATAAGATGCAAACAAAATGCAGTGCTGATAGTGAAATAGCCTCTGGCAAAAAGTAACGCTCGTGAAGGGGGAAAAAAATCTTATGAGGGTGGAGAAAGAAAACCTCCCGCCTTGCTCCAGGTAACGTAATAAAACTGGCCAAACTGTGAACAATTAATTATAAACGGGGGGGGGGGGGGAGATAATTATATTGTTAATTTTTTGGTGTTTAAACAGTTGTTCTACTTTATTTAGTTGGCGGAAGTAAATATTGTGTTGGCGCGTGTGTGGTTTTTAGTATAGCGGCACCATCTGTTGCGAAAATTGGAAAAAGTGACGTCTTTGGTAACGTTACCAAAGCTGCGCGTGCAAGCGTCCGTTTTTCTCAGTTTTGGAATCTGGTAACCCTACTTCAGACAAAAGCTGCAAAGCATACAGCTGGCCAGACGGAGGGAATGAAAGCGGTGGGAGAAAGATTTTTCTTTCTTTTCAGTTTTTGCTTTGTTTTAGTTGGGAAAAATTATTGCGATGGGCTATGTCAGAGTGATTCCCAACGTGGGCGTGAACGCCCCCTGGAGGGCGATGGAATGTTCCAGGGGGCGGTAGAAGCTACGGGTATAACATAGAATCCTATGGGTTAGATTGCGTACGGGGGCGATTTGAGAAAAAAATTTCTGAAGAAGGGGCGATGAGGCAAAAAAGGTTGGGAAACTATGGGCTAGATTTTTCAATACAGTGGTGCCATCTGTTGTGAAAATTGCGAAAAAGCACGTTCAGTCTTCCTCTATCAGGTTCCGACAAAATCTGGTAATCCACGCACTCAGACTGTTAAGTCACCACCGCCTATAGCAGAAGGTCTTCGCACGAAGCTCGTGACGTCACTGAAGAACGTCATCCTCATCTATAGCCAATAGGTGGCATGACGTTCTTCACTGACACACACTCAACACGCCACGAGATTTTATTTTTCCCTCTCACCAATGAAATAATTAACCTCCTCCTAAGCAGACCATGGCTCGCCACTCAATGAAGAGATTTCAGCATGCGGTCGAAGAACACCTGGGTCATGCTGGAGGCTGTGCGTGTACGTGTTGTGAACCCCACAAAAAAATTTACACTTATTTTGCATAATAACCCTTTCAAGAAGGGCCCCCAAGGAAAAATCTGCCCCGGGGCCCCGAAAAAGCACACTACGGCCCTGTTTTTGCCTACCTTTGCGTGGCAGGTACTGACATAATGAAATTGGTATAATCGGATTTGCCTTTGGAATACCTAACAGACGATACCATGTTGTCTATTTGCGTTGCGAACTTCTCGAGACTTTGATTAAAACAATTTCGTTACAAATTCGGGCCGCGTGCCTGGGCTCCTAGGCCGACAGACTCTATTAAAATCCATAGGGCATCATCGGATTCGTCTCTGGAATATCAAATAGACGATACCATTCTCTTTTTTATTTGCGTTGTGAGCATCCCGAGATATAGCTAAAACAATTTTGGTACAAAAGCGGACCACGAGCCTGGTGTCCAGACCGAAAGAATTACTAAAACCGGATTAGTATCATTAGATTTGTTTTAAAAATGCCTATCAGACGACACCATTGACAATAACATGAACGAAAGCCCTGGTTACGAGCGATCAAGGGAAAAAAGTGCTCTTTGCTACCAAGATAAATATTGTCGAGCTCTGAGCGACCAAATTCTTTTTCTATTCTTGCTACTACAATAGAGAACCGGCCCTTATGAGATGACATTATAATGTACATCGTAGTAAAGAGTAGAAAAGGATTTGGTCGCTCTGAGAGCTCGACGATAGTTACCTTGGTAGCACAGAGCACGTTTTTACCTTCGTCACTCATAGCACGGTTCTTTCCCCTTGGTCGCTCAGAGCACGTAAACCCGTGATTAGCGAAAGAGACTACAGTACCCGAATGATAACATTATCCGTGTTACTAATAAGCGACGTCTGTTGTAAATTTAATTTTTATAGAAAAATACGTATGGCGCGTAATCGAGGCGAAATGCAACCGCGGAAGGATAGGAAATCCCAAGGGTGCCGTTTACGGACAAAAACATAGAAAAAAAAAGAAAAGAGGAAGAGTATCCCGAACTGTTTCGAGACTGGTACTACCAACAACCAGCCCATTTCTCAACGCATTTCCGGTTCAAACGTGCAAAATAAAATAGCGGAGGATTCATTCATACCTATGAGATGGCCATGATTCACCACTGCACAAACAGTGTGCGTGTGTGTAGTGGGGGGGAAGAGAAAAATAAAGACCGAAAGCTACTAGATGGCGATTGTGAATATTTCGGAAGAAAAAAACAGATGAAAAACGATGTTCTCGGGATTAGTTTCGTAGCTTCTCGGCTCATTCGGACTTTCAGATGTCATTCGCAGGTGCGACGATGCCTAACTCGCTGCACAGAAGACCACTGTTTTCAGTGAGAATCCATTCGCTTGATATCAGCAGCAATAATAATTGCTCGACTTTGGATAACGGACGTCGCGCCACCACCAGGCTCCGTCTAGTGGGTGAGTGGTTTTAGTACGAGTGACCATATATATACATACATGTATAATATAACCATTAATCTTATGTCTATGCTAACGCGTATTATTATTATTCTACCGAATATTTTAACCCTATAACTGGTAACCAGATCCGGACTTTGGCAGGTGCGAAAGGCGCGGCCGCATCGGGCCGCTAAATTTTAGGGACCACAAAGCGGGATAAAAATAATTTGATTGCATTTTAAATTAATTTAATTTACATCCAAGTACTTAACAAAGGAATCGCTTAAAATATTGTCAAAGACATCAAGACATCTATTGTCGGACACACATTCACGATTTAAAATTCAGACATCTAAGACCGGAAATCGAGACATTCAATACCTGAAATTCAGACATCTAAAGTCTAAAAAATTTAGACATCGAACCCTCTGGCTTAGAGTTTTGACAGAACCTGTTTTAGAGGGTTAGTATTTTGCACCGGGCCGTAAAATACTTAAGCCGTTCCGGCTGGTAGGCATTGAAATATCCCGAGGAGAAAAATTTTGAGGGGTTATATCAAGCAAATGAGGGGTACCCTGAACAGAAGCGTATTTACAGAGGAGGGAGATATAGACCAGGGCGGAAAGTTTGGAGGGGCAGCAAATGAGGAATGAGAATGAATGGGGGGCGGAATGAGGGGCGGAGCAGTGAGTAGTCAATAAAATTAGAGTATGGGGGAAAGAGCGGAAAATTTTTACAGGTCGCAGGCTGTAAAACCATAGATATTCTTCTGCCTATAGATTAGCTCAGTGAGTGACCAAGAAAGTGTGCGAGCATGTTAGTGACAAGAAGAATGACCTACAACGTGTGCAAGCATGCGAGCGACCAAAATAGTGTGCAAACACGTGATCAACCAAAATAGTGTGCAAGCACGTAAATGAAAAATCAGAAGAGTGATCTAAAGAGTGCGTACGCATGGGGGAGGGGGAAGTGACCTAGACAGTGTACAATCATGTGAGTGACCTAAAAAATTGATATGGATAGTGAGGGATCAGGTGTATGAGCGACCGAAATAGTAACCTCGAGCGCGTGCGAGTATGTAAGCAACCGAAATAGCAACCTCCATAGTGCGAGTATGTAAGCAACCGAAATAGTGTGCAAGCACGTTATCGATCAAAATAGTGTGCAAGCATGTGAGAAACCGAAATAGTGTGCAAGCATGTGAGAAACCGAAATAGTGTGCAAGCATGTGAGAAACCGAAATAGTGATCAAGCATATGAATGAAAAATCACAAGAGTGACTTACACAATGAGCAAGCATGTGAGTGACCTAAGGATTGGCATAGAGCAGGCATCTTCAACTCGTTGCTAGCGAACACCACGGTGCTCTCTGAAGCACCCATAGTGCTCGATGCTCGTGTCCTGTATTTCTAGGACTCGAGTAGTAATGAAATGTGCGTTTCTGAGTCGTAGAAGCTCCTATGAGCGAGCCCTAATTTCTCTACTACTGAAACTAGTAGAGAAATTAGGGTTTGCCCATAGGAGCTTCTACGGCCCAGAAACGCACATTTCACTACTACTGACTTGGCATATTTCCAGCGTATCTGCATATTTCCACTGATTTACTTTCGTGCCCCTCTGTCGACATAAATTTTAACTAATTTTCTTTTTCTTTACCAACATTCCCCCTCTGTAAGAAAAACTTTTTCGCAAACCACTTCACTTGCACACAGATTGAATGTCCAATTGAAAAAATAATAATAATAAATAAATAAATGTGTAATAAATTTAGCTTGTCCAAAAAATATAACAAAGTCGAAATTTCGAAATTGCCCTAAAATCATCCAGGTGGCGTTGGAAGCTTTTCAGACCTGTGGGTGTGGTGGGGTTCGCAACTCGAGTTTTACGTCGGAAATTTTGATTTTTGAATCAATTCTGGGTTGCTCCAATGCGTGATACAAAATATTGTGGGTGCTCGAGCACCCACAGCACTCCCGGCTCCGGCGCCACTGGAAATAGCTTAAGGAAAAATCGAGTATAATAAATACACTGGTGTCTCTCTAAGACATCTTTTCGTTGATCAAAACCTTTGAACGCTCACAACCTTCAGGGATGACCTGATGTGCTTATTTCTGGTTTGTCATTTCGCAGGTGAAATCGATGTGTGGCCATCATATCCGAGCCTAAGGCAGTTTTTTCCGAATAGCCCTGGATATTTCGGAGATCAGAGTATCGCCCAATTTTTCAGAGCACCATCTCCTTCATCGGGAGTCGCTGCCGGATTCAACCCTGGGCAAAACGGCAATCTAACGGTGTCTTCAGAACCAATGAATATCGTGCACAGTAAGATAATATTCTCAATGAAATTTATGAAGAATTTTATTGAAAAGTTATTAATATATATAGTCTGTCTCACGCTTAATCGGATATCAACGATTCTAGCACAAAATATCCGATTATATGTACGGGGAACAATTCAATTGCAATTTTACAACGTTAAGTATAGTTCGTATGTTGAAAACTGATGGAGGATCAATGTTAATAAAGCTGCTCGAATAAATCAAACATAAAAAATGAAATAAAAATTATATTTAATTACATCGATCGCAATAATAACTTCATACGTAGTCAAGAATAACGTGCCGATTGAGGCCCTTGTCGCGAGGCGTTCCACGTTTTCCATGATGAGAAGCGATGTTCCCGTCTTATATAACAAATTGTTCTCTCATATCCACAATAGACGTTCTTGGGGGGGTGGTCAGGGGGTTCTCCCTTCGCGGGGCGTGTTGGGGCGCTGTGAGCGGGTGTCGCGACGGAGAGGGAATCGGACTCGCGGTGCTGTCCTGACTTTGTCGAGCGGTGATGTGCCCGCCCAGGGATTTGGGTGTGTGGTTATGCTGCTTGGGGGGGTTGGCGGGATGTTGGTCTGAACCGGGTGTGCTTTCCCGGCCGGTTTGAGTTTTCTCCGGCACGCCCACGATCTCACGATCAATGAGCTTATATCGCAAAAGCGACAGAGCCTGGGCGTACTCGGTTCTAAACCAAATTGAACAAAACTACATCGATCGCAATACCTAAGATTTTTTTTACTTTGCATTAAGTGAGTTAGCGCCCTCTATTGGCTCAACAGAGAATAAAAATAAAATAATTAAATGCTCTTTATTGACAATTTGAATACCCGGAGTCCAGTACCTATTCTAAATGTATTTTCTTAATTAATTTAATTAATTCCAAATGTGTCCTAAATTAATATAATTAATTAATTTGTCCTGAATTAATTCCAAATGTTTCTTTCAATAAAAGCATTATGTGTATTGTGGTTGTGTGTGTGATGTATATTAACAGTTCACGTGTGAAGCGTAATATTCGATTAAGCGGGGAACTTTAACATTGTCTCTATGGGAGAAATGTTGGTGCCGGAGGATTTTAACCATTTTAAGTGGGTATCTGTTTATCCGTTATCCGATTAAGCGGGGCCGACTGTATTAGGAAAAAATTCGATCTCATTTGTTATCTCTCTCTCTCCCAGTTATGATTTTTCACATACGTATATAAGTTTTGGTTTTTATATTTTTACAGGCATGGAAATGAATCCGAATTATCCGTTCAACTCAACGCAGAGCACCGTCGCTTACGAATCTTACCCAGTAGGAATCGTTGCACCGAGCGTGGTAGTAGCAGCACAACCACAGTCATGGTTTGGGAACCATAATACACATTTGTACAGCCTTTCTCCGCAAGAACATCGATTCAGGTTGTCCGTTCCAGTCCCTTATTCGAGCACCGACTTCGGGAACGGGTTCTCCTACATGAATTATCAGAGAGGAAACGGCAGTCACCTGATCGATGGGGGTATCGACACGGTGATCAGCAGTAACGTCACTTCCCAGTTCTTCACTTACGAGCAAATGCTCGAATTTCACGAGGAGCCCTCGGATCAGAGTCTGCAGGCGCTTAGGATGATGACCCAAGATATTATCGATGGCAGAAGAAGCCGCTTTTCCGTCAGCCTGGTGACACCGAGGCTTCTCAGGGATCTCGTACACCATTTTCTTGAGCGAGAACAGATCCCGGCTGCCACTGGAGGCTGGCAGCCCGGCCCCAGCGAGTCACCGACTGGTACTTTGAGGGCTCAACTTCACCCACTGGAAAGAGAACTGGCTACCAGAGACCCCGGAAACAGTTTCGTCTTAGGCGGAATCGAGGCGACCGAAGAGAAAAGCTCGTCCAAGTCGGATGAATCGAATGATTCCGTCGATCCCTGGCCCCACATGTGCCAAAATCCCAAGAGGTACCGCGTCGTGGTCTTCATACAGTTGCCCTGCGGTCACAAATACGCAGAGCTCGGCTGCGGCCACAAAGTCGCCGCATTCAGATGCGGACACAAATTCTACTGTCCTGACGAGTGCTTGAAGAATTTCTTCACGTCCCACGTGTGTCCAGATCCTTCGCGAAGTCGCGACCATCCAACAGCATACCATACAGCTGGTGCTTTAGGATGTCACCTGACTGCAATTTTAGACCCATGTGAGGTCTATGTCAAGATCAATTTCCCATGCGGCCACGCCGGGTATTTCCCATGTGGGTCACTTCAGATGAATGGCCATGCTCCTGACGTGGAACAGACTATGTACCACGGTAGTGTCTCTGGTCGAAATGGCAATTAAAATACAGTGGAACTTCGTTATACCACGGATATTAGTGGGGGGGGGGGGGAGAGACGTTTCACACCCGTTATACCCAATGGGTATTTCTACTGCTCGCAGGGCAAAAACTTTTAACGTATATAGAGAGTGGCCATATCACCTGTATTTTAACGAGGGCCGTTCTACTTTTTTTTTTTATAAAATGTCCCGCTTTTACCTTATATTGAACAAGGATTACTTGAAATTTTCGAAATCAAGAATTAAGATTATTTTCATGACTTTTATAAATTGTATTATGATAATTAGTCATATTAATACCTTAGAGGAGAAATGGGAATAGCTTAATCATAGAAGTACCTTATATTTCTTCTCAATGATTAATACGCGTATATTAATCACACAATATTTTTCAAACACGTATGTTTTTTGATTGCGACTTGTAGCAGCGCTAATTTCCTGCCATCAGCGATTTTTCAGCATTTTTAGCAATAGATGGGAACTTCACTTGTCTTTGACAATTTTTCAGGCTGTGAGGGGTAATTATAATTGTTTTTGACAATTTTTCTGACTTTAATTGGCAGCTTCACTTGCCTTTAAAATTTTTTTGGCTGTAATTGGCAAAACTTGCCTTAGAAATTTTTTTTCGGCTGTAATTGACAACTTTACTTGTCTATGACAATTTTTTGGCTGTAATTAGAAACTACTTGCATTTGACAATTTTATTGCGATATAATTGGCGATATCCCGCATGAATCCCGGTTTCTCCCCATATTTTTATAAAGGCAAATATAGTCAGCCAAATCACTTATTGTGTCGAGGGTATTGATATTTGACACTTTTCTACTGGAACACTTTTCGCAGGCCGGAGGTTGTGTGTGTGGGTTAGATATATATATAAATATATAGTATGTGTGTGTTAGCACACAAGGCCCAGGCTTTATCGCCAACAGGCAATTTTAGCCATTGCCGCACAATTTATTACTGTAATGCCCATAGCCTCCACATCCAGGAGATAGACTCGACATTTCACGGGCGTAGTGAATTTATAGCGTGAAAAAAACCAAAACATTATGTGAATGGGGGCCCAGGGCTGTTCCGGGCACCAAGTCTAGAGCCGTGTCAGATGAGACCTTCTCCCCCTTGTGGGGGCCATTTTAATGCCCTCTACTATATTTTACAAGGCGGCCCGGTTTTTTTCAATTGCATGATCTGGCTACTCTATACAGGATTAAGCTCCCTTTTTACTTAATAAATTGTAATAACAAACCAGTGATTTATTCGATACCGTGGTATGTATATAGGATCTGGTATAACGGGGTTCAACTGTAATATTATTTTCTCTCTAATTATACCATCTTTCTGTATTTTCGTATATATATGTGTGAGAGAGATAACCTTATTTTTTTTCGTCCTTGTTGGCTAATGGTAAATTTCTTTCCGAAATATATCGGGGAAGTGCATTTCCCGATATTCCACACACATAGTCTGGGTATTTTTCTAGATTTTTTTCCCTTTTATATTAGCAGTGAATAGTGGTTATAATATTCCTAAAGTGCAATCAAATACACTGCCTGGTCAAAAAATTAAAATCATACACTGTAACGCTTTCTTGGAACATTCATACGTTGTAGCATTGGTTTTTATGAGGTCATGCAATTTTCAACACATCTATGTTTCACCAATATCTTTGATGGATCTTTGAAAGAGCAAATTGACTCCTCAGACACCTCTATCATAAGTTCAATAAGCTCTCGATTGGATGGAGTGGACTTGGTGGATCACAATCCAGGTGTCCAGTGGCGTCGGAGCCGGGGGTGCTCGAGCACCCACGGAAGTATGTAGAACGGGTCCGAGCACCTACAGAATTGATTCGAAAATCGAAATTTCCTACATGAATATCAAGACGGGCACCCACAGGTTCGAAACACTTCCGACGCCCCTGCAGGTGTCTGAATGATGACACGTGCTCTTTCAACCACTTTTTCATAGACAGACACAAACATATTTTGACCAAGTATGAAAAAAAAATTTAAAAACCACTGATGGTAAATACTGTGGAACTTGGTTAATTTGAATTTTGAACAATTCAAACTTTTACGAATCCCCACTCTAGTTTTCTAATTTAATTTTAAATCGAATTTTTTTGGATAATTGAAAGTTGTGGGGGGGGGGGGGGGAAACACTATTTCAGAGTGAGCAAATGTAGAAAGCGGGGGGGGGGGGGAAATCCACACGCAGGCAATAGTTGGTTCTCTCGATCAATTCGGTCAATATTCATAACCTAGGGCTATTTGCCGCTGACCAATTTGTTAAACAGTTGAAGCATTCCGATGTTTCTGAATTAAGGCACATAATATATATATATGCTTTTTTTTACCATAACTTCCAACTTGAACTGCTATTCCAACATTCTGTCTGGTGAGCAACGTGTAAAGAATTGTCGCACCAAGACTAAAGATAACCCCAGGTTTTACGATAACTGTATTGGAATGCGTAATAAAAAAATGAGCACTCTTCTTCCTAGGAAAAAGTACCCCTTGTAAGGCGAACTTTATATAAAAATTTCATTTGCGCGTTGGCCTTATTGTTTAGCAACTCTATTCGAAAAAAATTACTAATTTGTCGAAAACTAGCATATTTGTATGTGTGAAATGATTCATTCTTTCAAACCGAGCAATAACAAAAGTCGGCAGAGGATAGTATAAATGAGGGGAAAGATGCGTTGTCCGTTGGTTTTTGCTGTTCTCTTTCACAACTTTTCTCCAATTTTTTAATTCAAATATCTTAGCGAATATTGCACTTAGACACATTTCCTGTTGTCCTCAGGAGCAGGGCCATTTTAAGAGCAGCATGCCCCCCCCCCCCACCAAATGGTTTCTGAGGCCCTACCCGGGAAATTCTTGAAAATTTCAACCTTCTCATTTGTATGAGGCCCCCGGGCCATGCTCCAGTGGGCCCATGCGTTAAGATGGCACTGCGCAGGAGATATAGGGCAACAACATTCTAATTGGAAGTTAGGGGGGATATATGCATAAAAATTTAGATTTTTTTGTATTTTGTGACACTATTTTAATCTTGAAACTGGTGCAGAGTAATTTTTGAATACCTCCTGATCATTTTTTAAAATTGGAATCATACCTCTATGACGAACAGTTGATGAGAGAAATGCTGCATTAGCACTTACAGGACACAGTATAGCAATGCACAAACGAGTTAATTGAGAATAAGGACTTACAGGCCGTTAGGCCATGGATTATTTTTTTCTCTCGATGTTTTGCCCACAACTGCAATGGACACCTCAGGAACCCATATACCATATATCAGCAAAGTTGGTTCTTTATCACCTTGTATGTTTAATAACAAGATTTCAACATTCTCCCTCATAATATGATCTTATTCATCGATTTAAAATGAAAAAACATGTCAAAGCACAAAAAGTGATCAAAAAGAAAAAAATCAACACAAGTTTCATTATAAATTTTTCATTTTAATCCTTATGAACTGGCTAAGAGTTTGTTCTCAGCAAAGACTGCTGTAACCATTTCTATTATAATTATATATAACCTAAAGAAAAATAAAATTCCAGAAATTAAAAAACTTCAGGCCAGACAGAAGAGCAACAACACTGGTTCCGTGAGAATATCTGGATGAGTGTTCTGTATAAATATGTATTCTTGACATTAATTATAGAGAAAGAAGGGGAGAGAGAACTCACACATTCGCATATGACAGCAATAGTTTAAAAAACTCGCATATATATATTTGTTATTACAATGGCTCATTTATACCACTACATATCCTGCGTAACCAAAAATTTCTACAACAGCACACAACACTGCTAATGATTGCCTTTTATACTTAGATTAGAGATAACAGTATGTGAAGAAACGGAGAGAACTAAATGAGATAATATCACACGGAAAACTGAATTTTCAAGAACAATAAATTTATATTTATTAAGTCAACTTAATTAAACAATTTATTCAGAAAAATAAATCAGACATGAAAACTCACGTTTGGAAAAAAAAAATCAGATTTATCTTGAATAGAAATCCGGAATAGAGTAGGAAAGTAAAATACAATTTAAGAGAAAACCAAGAATATTCATAAATTTTTTAAAGCACCTAAAACGAAAAGTGCATCATCCATTTTATATATCTGCTACCAAAAAAAGAGAAATTAACAGAAAATCCACTAACATCACTGATGATCTTTCCACGATTAAAAAAAACAAAAACAATGAGAAATGTCCTAGCAGAGAAAATAAAAAACTTGGATATTTTTTCCTTCTTTTTTTTTATACACACAAGAAGTCATTGCAAGAAGTTCTAGCATTTGCAGCAGATCCTGTATGAATGTCGCTTCTTTCATCAAAGCTTGTTTCATGCTCCTAATGCTGAAAAAAAGAAATGGAAATATGTAAAAGAAAACATTTTGCAATTTATCGCGATTTAAACAATTTATCACTAAATTTTGAACAAATTTCTTAGAAGTACAACAGACATGCTTATTAGAATCACGAATAATGTTGCCATTTGGTTATTGTTATCAGTTTTGCAAAGTATGACACAATGAACCACAGACATGCCAACTTTTGGAATTCAGAGAAATCTGGAGATTCTCTCTCTCTCGGGACTACACTACCATATATTCTATTTTTCTTTTAATAAACAACTTGACAGCATTTCAATAACATGCAAACTATACTAGATTAATATTGAAGATATTATTTACTTCAATTGAAATGATATTGAAGTAAAAGCTTCAATATCATTGAAGTTAAATAACGAAAAAATGAAATTCAAATTTTGTCACTTAGAAATCAATGGTTTTGTCTTAATCTTGAATCAAGTGATTTAAATCGGAGTACTCTGTTTGCAGCCGTCATTCAATGAATAAGATGATTTCTAAGGACTGATTCACTTCAAGTTTGAGCATCAATTTGAGGTTTCTTTAGCACGAGTGATTGTTTATCTCAGGAAATATTAAATGAAAGTAATTTAATACTTTGAAGACAGTTTCATCTAATATCTCCTGATCCTGATGATGCCAACGCAAAATCAGCACGCCCAGAATGCCTCTCTTAAGCTGAATAGTGTCATAAAACAAGATTTTCTTTAAAAACTGTGCACTGAATTTTACACTTGCTATGACAACATTGCATTTGTTTTAATGGGCATTACTATTATTAATATCCTACACTCATTACACAATATATATATATACATTCAACATGTTTATAAAATCACTTTCAAAATAAACCGGAAACAATGTATTTTTGAAAAAAAAACTCTCAAATTACTTTTATTCACCTGTTAATGCCTCTGATGCAAAGTAACGGACATCCATATCAGTATCATTGTTCAGTCTGTCTAAACATGGTTTCACACGTGTTTCAAGTGTACTGAAAAATAAAATATTCAGATTTTTTGAAAAATATCTTCAAGAAAACTGTATATAAAAAACAGGCACTTCTTAGAAATACATAGACATGGTAGAGCTACATAATATACTGCATAGGTGCCAATTCCCCCGATTAAAAAAAATCTTGTTTGTTGTACGATGAAATATATTTCATAAGTAAAAAGGGGCAAAAAAAAGATTTTTTGAGGGACTGCATAGGGTGACTATATAACCTGTTTTCCAGGCATTTATCATATTTTTCTGTAGTGATGGGCATCCCCACTTTTTCTTGTCATAAAAATGTCTAGTTTCTTCCAGTATTTTCAGCAAAGCTTACTTGAATTTTTATTCACCAAAATCAAGCTGATTATTATGACTGAATATTAATCTCACATATTTGTCACATGTTAAAAATTATTTTTGCCAAATTAGTTTTAATCCACAGATTTGCAATAAGGTGCTAGGAAAAGTTTAAGGACAACCAAATAATTACCATATCATGAAAACTTGATGTACATACATGGAAATTTTAGAGTGATAATTACAAACAGAATTAAACATTTTCCAAATGAAATGTTCGTGCATAACATTCAATTGTCCTTAAACAAAAGTATAAGGACAATGGAATGTTATGCACGAAATCGTGTTAATAACCAAGAAAAAAATCACCCTTTTTCTCTATTATTCTTTTCATTTCGGATGTCAGATTAAGATAAGTCATAAATGACTTACTCTGTGAAACGTTATTCCAAGCCTGTTTGGTTCCTACTGTAAGGTCATGTTTAATTTTCATACTGCGTACCACTTCTATACACTTCTTGTGCCAGAATGTCCCACAAGTTCTCTTCAGAATTCAGATCAAGACTTCTGGCTGGCCAGTCAACAAGTTTCACCAAACTGACTTCAAACCAAGATTTTGTAGATTTTAAAACATGTACAGAAGCATTATCCTGTTGGAACAAATACTGTACAGAAGTTATAAGAGATGCCTCTGGTAGTACATTTTCTGCCAGAATGTCTTGATATGCCTCCGAGTTCATTTTACATTCATGAACACAATTGGATTTTTCCTTAGAATGCAAAACCTCCCAACCCATCAATCATCTCTACCTCTGAATAGACATTTCAAAAATATGGCTCAGTCACAGTGTAGGTCACGCCAGTAACATTTAAAACACCATCAGGTCCATCATCTACATTGAATGTCTTCTCATTGAGAAAACAACATAATTCCTCTTGGCACTAAAAGATACATGCTTTTTTGGCAAATTGAACTCGAGTAAGTCAGTGCTGTTTCATAAAGGTATATTTGCACTTCATTATTGCATACTGGACATTGTTTTTCAACACATTACGCACTGTTCGACTTATACAAGGCAAGTTGTATTCCTTCTGAATTATGCAGAGACTTTTTTTCTTGCACGTAAAAACTGTGAATAATCGTTTGACAAATGGTAACAGAAAGAAGCTCTAAAAAACATCTTGTCACTCTAAAATTTTCGTGCACCCTCAAGCACAAGTTCTCATGATATAGCAATTTTTCAGTTGTCCTTAAACTTCGCTTTTTCCAGCACTTTAGCACTTCATTTCTGGCCATTGGTGATTCTTTTGGAAATTTTAATGATGATTGGATAGATAGTTTACAGTTATTCTCTCAGTTTCTGTAGATTTTTCGCTGTTGTGAAACACAATTTGAGAATGTTTAGGGATTATTTTTTATAAAAATACGAAAAATTGAAAAAATCTGTTTTCCCGACCAGAAGATTTTAAATTTTGATTTGATAGGGCAAAAAAATCTGAAGTATTGGCACCTATGATACTGTATAGATTTTGGATAATGACTGTAAAGTACAAAGTCTTTGCAGAATGGCTACCAACTGGTTGGTCACTTTGCAAAATAGCTAGTGTCTGAAGTCTGAGCACTGTGCAAAGTTGTAGACACTACATGCCCCCTCCGCAGACTATTTTGTAATAACAATTTTGTTTCGTGGATTGAAGTGACTTTGCAATATGGAGACTCTATTGTATATGATTTAAACATTCATGTAAAAAAAATTTCTTTCCTTAATGAATTAAAAATGAAACCATTTCAATGCTCTAAAATTCATAAATGGCTCAATTCCGCCAAATATAATTTTATGAAATTGAAGCATCTTTATCACTAAAAAAACGGCAGTCAAACAATTATTTTGGAGACAAATAATTTTAGTGATTGAATTTATACATAATAAGGAACCCCCCAAACAACTTATTTTGCCATACAATGAAATATGTGAAGAAAATGATATTGGTTATTAGACATAAATTTCACATATGGCCTTCTTGAAGCCTCACCACAATGAGGTGCTTTGAAATGAGGAACATAGACCAAACTAAGAATTCAAAGTTTCATAACTCCTTCAGTTCAGGTCATACAAGAATAAACTTCATTTGTTTGACATGCCTCACAGTGTATGAAAATGTCTTTAAGTACAATCCTTCAGGGAAATATTTTTTAACTCAAATTTTTAAGATGGGAATTTTTTTGGGAATGGGTTTTTTTGACAACTTCTGAAACATTTCTTATAATTGGAAATTACCTCCAACACTAAATGTTTAGAAATTAGCTCGAATTCTAATAAATTATCTATCAAATTATTACTCATATTATTATCATCATCTATATGTGAAATTCTTCTCCTTGAATCTGATAAGAATGGACATCTTGGAAGACATTCAAACAAACAATATACAATTTCAGACAAAAGCGTGAGTGTGATATGACATATGAGAGTATGAAAATCCTTTACCTACCAGAGTTCTGTTCAGACTATTACATATATAGAATCCTGTTTTTGTGAAAATGATCTATAATTTCGTGAAAAGTAATTTTGTGGGAAGCAAAACACTCAAATTAATTTTGTACAAAAGCAATGAAATTTAAATTAATGGTTTCATTAATTTATATTTAGTGAAGGGCCTGTTTCACAGATTTTGAATTTAGTGAAAAGTCTGGGAATCGGATCATAATTTTGACTTACCAGACTCTTGGCTACGCATGCAAGTAATGCAAATTGAGCTCAAGAAATAACACAAATGGACACCCAAATTTTGTTCCGTCAAAGACAATAAATTAAACTTTGCAATTGAAAATATGAAACAGAAACAGATTGCCAACTCTGTTCCTAAACTAATTTCATCAAAGATAAAAATGTATTCATACTTATTGTCTAACACTGGTCCTATCCTTTGCAAGGTTTTAGCAACATTGAAGCGCACATTGGCCACATTATCATTTGCAAGTTCAAGAACAGTGGGCAACATGAATGTAGTCGTGATTTCTCCTCCGCAGGCTTCAGCAAGGACCTGCAATGATATAAATACCTTTAATCAATCCATATCAACATTGTAAGAATAAGCATTGCTTACGAAACAGCATTACAAATTACAACTACATTAAACCTGTTTTAACAGAATGTAGACAGACTAGAATTATTTTGTTTTAGACAGGTTTCCATAATATAAAATTGAACTTGAAATAATCGTTTGATAACTATATATTGTTATACAAATACACAAAAATTCCCCTATGAGATTCTATGTTGGTAGTAGAAACACTGTTTATTATCATAATACATTGAAATGCATAAAAATTGCACAATAATAAAATACCACTCTATTGGCTTACATACATTGACTGAAAATAAGCATGTCATGCGATGAAGATAATTCTGATCTTGTGACATAGTCAAAACCTTGGGAATAACTGTAGAACTGGCCCACTCTGGTCCAAACTTTTCCACTAGTTTTTTCAGATTCAGAGTTGCAGCCTCCCTAATTGCATACACTAGTGAAATAAGATTAAAAAAAAGAAAAGGAAAATCAATTTCGAAGGGGGAAAAAATCTCAAAATAGGAAAGACCTATATGTGAACATACATTGTTTCTAAAAAAATATATATATGTTAAAAACAGAGTATCATTTATACGAGTATCACGTGTGCCACAAATTATAAATAGCGTACTAGATTGTCAAAAAATGTAGCGATTCTTCACTTTCTCCTTTTATTAGAAAGTTCATTCACTTTTTGCAAGCGGACAAATGAATATAATAAATTTATTTTTAAATGTTCAATTCTATCATTAAATGCTATATGTTGGTGCTTAATGTCAAATTCTACTGTTAAATGTTGAATTCTATTGTTAAATGCTGTTTTTAAATTTCTGTAATTCCCAAAAACTTAAAGAAAACTTCTAGCTAAGAGTAAATTTTAACACTAAATTACGGAAACGTTCTGGGGCTGAGTGAATACTTTGATATTTTAGTTATCAGAGTTCAACTTACTGAAAATTGACTGTGTATTTATGGACGTAGAATTATTGAATACAACTGGATATGCAATTTGAAAATAAATAAATCAAAAAAGCATTGAAAATATGGAGTAAATGCACACTTACCATGATCAAATAGCCATTTCATACACAATTGGTTAAGTTTCTCATCAAAGAATTCCACACCCTAATCAACAAAAAACAAAATAGATTACACTTGATAAGGTTTTTAAAACTTTTTAACCAGGAAAAAGTTCTCGGGACAAAAGGTCATTACCAGTATTTGTTTCACTTAATGTTTCCTAAGCACCAGTGGTTGGCATCACCAGATGTTTTAATTTGATACTAACCAAAGAGGTGCTAAAGCTCAGTAGGACATGGATCCTGGCTCTGGAGTACACCAGACCCCTCTCCAGGTATCAGAACTAAATCAGAGAAAGAACCAATCAGATTGTCCACTGTCTCTTTATGAAGGACACAAAGGTAAAGATGCAATTAACCGTAAAATTTTTAAAATATTTTCCACGGCCAATCCCAATCAGCAATGCCTGACAGGCTAGACAAGCATATGGGTCATTCCCAAAAAAAAATAAAAAATAAATGTACAAACCATTTCCGAGACTTTGTAATTTTTTTTACAAAATTTCAGAGCACTTTGGTAGTAATTTTAATTTGTTTCTAATACTTCATTTAATTCTCTGGCATTTCTCAATTTGTTTCAGATGATATCTAATTTTTTTTTTTAAATCATTGTAGCAAAACCTCAAAACCAGACTGTCCCAGCTTAAAAAGTGTTAAACAAAGAGACAGTGCATTAGGAATTTTTCTTTTTTAAAAACTTGGAATCACATTTCATATATGTGCCATAGATAAATAAAACTGACAATAAAATTTTGAAAACAATTTTTTTTCCTTATGAAAATCTTTTTTTGTTCGTCTCCCGAAATTTTTCCCATTTTAAAATGTCCACTCTGTTACGGTCATTCGGGAAATATATTTTTATACCAGATTAAAACTGATAACTCTTTTGAGCTAGTTGAAAGGTTCACTTTTAATGCTTGATAAACTTTTTTGGATTTGACTTTTGCACGACTTAATATTCACGTTTTGTCTTTAGTACCAGATTTTTCTGTCAGATGTCCACTGTTACATCATCATAAATAATTAAGATTTTTTTTCATCCATATCAACATCATGTGATAGTACATGGAGATATGCTTCAAAATATAATAAAAGTTTTTACGAATCATTTAAATTTATAATGAAAAATAATAATTTAGGCTAATTCTGTTATATCTTCCAAAAAACTCAAGCAATGCAACAGAATATAAACTGATTTAAAGTAAATTTTTCTTAGTTAAAAGCTTTTGAAGGTTTAAATTGAATTTAATAAGTTATCTATTCAATTTAAACCTTTTACCACATTCTCCATCATATTTTTTCAGTAAAATACGAAAGTAAAGTAGTACAGATAGTTAAAATCACTGCCAGGCACAGATCCAGGGAGATGTGCCACAATGGGCATTTTAGTATGGAGTGAAGATCGTTACATGACAATACATTCTGTATTTTATGGGACAGAACCATTATATACCTATATTTGTTTCCAGGCCCTATTTCCCCCTCCACAGTCCACTCTGGATCACTAATGTGAAAGGCATAAACATGAGATTTATACCAACATCAAATTACTATCAAATTTCAACAAAAAACTTTGAAATAAATGTAAAATCATCCTGATGATATAATATACAAGTCCAGTGCCCACTTTGACCAGATTTTAAACGTTTTACCAAACCAAAATTTTAACTATGAGGGATGGCGTGCATGTTTTTAGAATTAATCATGGGGGTGGACGTGTTTCAAAGATTATAAGAGGAGTTTCAGGGTCACCTATCACATTTTGTACATAATTTTTAGGAAAATAAAAGTGTATTCGCATGGTCTATTTAGAATATTTGAGATATCTTCCTCTCAGTTAAACATTTCTGTGCATTCTGTTACAAAGGTGTCTATTCATGGTATCCACTCTGTTGCAATGATGTCCACTCTGTTACGGGGAGCATTATTGCAGTTCACAGGCAGAAAAATTTAAGAACGCTTCAAACTAAGATGTTAAATTATAAATTGCCAACCCATTCTATATCAGAAATAAAAAGTTTCGATTTTAAGTAGCTAAATATATGTAAAAAATAAACTTTTCCATGGGCTATTTTGAAAAAAATCATGAAAAACCATCAAACAACAGAAAAAAATATATAAAAAGTTAAAAAAAAATTAAACTGTTTTTTTAAACATATGTGTAAGAAATAAGCTGATTTCATTATTTTAAAAAATAAAAACAACGGAAGGACAAAATCCATGATTTTCAGTCACAGAAGCCGAAAGATATTATTACAAAAGTGAAAAATATTTATGAAATATTAAACTTCAAGTCATTGACTATAACTTAAGATTAATTCTATTTTGAAAATTCAATTTGGAATTTTTTGTTTCAAAAACGTGGAATGTACTCTTTTTTCGGGAATGATCATATTCTACGATCGTTGGTCAGGTAGCTGTAGAAAAATCTTAAATTTCCACCTAAACAAATCTTTGACATAAGCAGGGCTCCCACTCAAAAAATTAGAAAAAGTTGGACTAAAAGTAAGATAGGGGAGGGTATCCCCTTCCTTTTGACACCATAATCATAGTATAATTTAAAAACACCCCTAAAAACAGTTTTTATTTAAAAAAAAAAGGGAGATTTTTTTGTAGCATTATTTCAATATCCTGTAAGACATTTTACCAAAAAGTAGGGAAAGTGGGAGTCCTGCATAGGTATCAAGTTACGACACAGCCTGATGATGCCAACTGCTGATGTTGGGTATACAGTGTGTAAAATGAACTCGTGCTGACAATTGCTCTCTCCATGGAGAACTTTTCTTCCAAAACCGATGTTCATTGAAGTATGATGCAACAAGCTTCAAGCTATAGAACAAAACTATGAGTGACAACATATTTTTATTACTTTCCAAATACAATCAGGAGAAAATTGCAGGTGAAGCAGCGGATAGAATTATTGGTTACACTGCCCAACAATATTTTATTGCATTTAGACCAGCAATCATTAATTCAAGAACATTTTTAAATTGTTACTTATAGTTTAGCTAACCTCATAAAAGATAAAGTGTGATACAACTTTGGATAGATTTGATGTTTCAGAACATGTATATAAAATACATGGAAAACTGGTTATATGTAGAGATGATTTTTTTTCTTTTTTGAAAGAAAAATTAATCTCTGTCTCCAGCAGGACCCAATCCCTGGCATCTCATATGCCGGACGAGCATTCTACCACTAAGCTATAGATACAGATAGAATACTTCCTCCTTAGAGTTGGTATATACTGATACACTGTATGGCTTCTCATGCAATGGATGTGACAAGAATCAACTAATGGATTGGCAATGACATTACTAGTCAGTTGTCTGTATATCTTACATTAACATATTTCCTACCAGGATTTCGGGGGGGGGGGAGAAAAGAAGAACTTACCAGTTGTCCAGCAAGTAAGGGCATGTATTCAATGATAGCTAATCTGACCCTCCACTTTGTATCTTCAGCCAGTTCAACAATAGCGGGCAACAGACTTTGAGACAGTTGAGTTATGCCAATGACTTCATTCACACAATCCAGATTAGAAATTATGTTCAACCTCACCTCGGGACATTCATCTTTCAACTGCGATAAGAATAGCGGCAAAAGATGCTCAACCGTACTGAAATTATGCAAATGAATTATCTTTAAATAAAAATAATAAAAATACATTGCATAAACTGCGTAAAATACCTCAAAATATGAAGAAAGATTTTACACATGAAAACTGAACAATAGTATGAAATTATAAATCCACTGCAGTTACATTTTACTAAAAAATATACAAAAATTTACATGTTTAAATAAAGAAACTTAAATTACTTAAAAGTAAAATTATCATTTTTCCACTTCTCATAGATAGAACTTAAAAACAAAGAAGAATAATAGTCTTTCTGTATTGAAATTGTGGGAAATAAAGAAAACAGAAAGTACTGTACAGACACACATTGTCTGCGAAACCTGCCGATAACTGACAGGTTTATTGCATTTTGTTACAAATGCCTGAAATCTAACAAAAAAAAATTCAAGATTTTAAACAAAATAAGATAAAAAATAATTTTTAGCAAAGTTGAAACAGTGAATTAATACTGGATGAAGAAAATAACCTTTCATAAATAGAAAATCCACTCTTGTATTTTTTTTTTTTTTTTTGAAACATTAATCTAGAAATATGCTTATTTGAATATTTGGGTCATAATGTTCACATCTTTAGGAGCAGTATCATAATATGAATAATTGCATGAGATAAAATACTTTTGTTTTCCAAGAATTGGAGACAGTCCCATGATGACAGAAGCAAGTGCAGATTTGACATGTTGGTTGGCATCCGAAACCAATTCCTTGATGCATGGCAAGACATTGGTCATTATCACCTGCTCTTGGATGTCTGCTGGCAAATTCTGACAGAAATCTATTGAACAGGGAGAAAAAAAAACACAGGTAATTAATAACGATTCCCACAAATCTGGCCCTTTTGACTATATGAAGTTTAAACAAAATTATGCTTTCGAAGAAATGAAAAAAATGTTTGAAGAAAAATTATATGAAAGAAAAATTTGAATTTGGTTAAGGGCCAGATAAATTAACAATAGTCTCAAATGTCGGGCTTAACCAGTCATTTGACCAATTAATTTCTCTGTGTAGCAACCTGTAGTTTTCGTATGTGTGTGTCAAGATATGTACAGCTTTCAAATACGATAGGCAAAAGCAAACTGAGGACAACTTGAACCAAAAATTTACAAAGAAGCCAAACAAATGTTTTTAGGAGGCAGAAAGTGCCAAAAATCCCATGTGATGCAATGCTAGGGATAGGGTTATTTGCAAAAAAGCTAAACATGTGGGAAATATGGTGGAATGTAATATGATTTCCCAAAAGTGTGGAAGTTCTAAAAGAAAGAGTAGAGTTCTAAAATGTCCTGTGATCAAAAGAATTGCTGCTATATAGATCCATAGCAGCTGAACCTTTATTAAAAGATATGAGTGAGTAAAACAGAAGCATGCAAAGGGAATTTTGTTTTACAAAAAACATTTAAGGGATTCAACATTGCAAAGCATGGCAAAGATAGTAACCAGACCTTCAAATATGACTGTTCAACCTCATCTACTGACAAGATAATAAAGTGGAAGGATGGCAGATCCTGTATAATGAATTAGTACATTCATCCATGTGAAATAGACCAAAAATCAACATGACACACTATTCTGTTCCAGGCACCACTGTTGGTGCCCGAGTGGCATGCTCATCTACCATCGTGAAGGTTGTTGTCAGGGTCCCGGGTTCGAACCCAAGGGAGGATATCGATAATATATTTTCCATAATGAACTCGAGGGGACCACCGATAGACAGCGCCTTCACTTCCAACCCATCTCACTAATGGCAGTAAATTGCAATACAGCGATATGGCCAGAGTTGGTGTTTGGTGAAGTAGGCACCACTGTTGTGTATGGCCACGACAGAATAGGACATCATGGCCAGATGACTGATTAAAGGATGTTGTATGCTAGAATAGCATTTCTCAATATAGACAAAGAAGATGGGAAAGGTGGTCCAACTACCAGCTTTAAAATGTAGCCACTTGCTGTGGTGGTCGAGTCCCACTGTCGCCACAGCGGTGGTCGGCTGAAGTTGGTTTTCTGTGGTTCCGAACTTTGAGGTGCAAATGTGTGCCGATCTCCCCGTTAAAAAGTCTCGCCACAGAGAGCAACAGTCCTACAAACAGTACAAATATTCAGTCACTACACATCACTTCTGAGATATAGATAGCAGCACTGAAAAATCATTCACAACACTAGATACGCACTCAGACTGCTAGGTACACTTCCGGCACAACTCACTAGGCAGTAAATTGCCCATGGCGATAGACCTGAGTTGTGCTCGGTTTGGAAAAAAAAACATTCAAAATGTAATTGCAACAAAATCTAAATTAACCAGCCAACGTCAATAAACTAATACAATATTTTATAGCAATACATATATAGACCAAAACAGATTATACCATCGTAAGTTAGCTCTTTGAACTATTCAAATATTTTCCTTGTCCTTGAGAGGTTGAGAAATGCTGATCAAGAATATAAAAACTATGTCAGTGGTAATGTGAAATAATTGCCCTCTGGTCCTTTTTGGGTCCACATAAACAAAGGTCATATCTATTAAGGAACTCAGACATGCAAACATGCATAAAAATGTCATATCACAAAAATCTAACATGGGGAGAAAAAATACCTTTCACTTTATTTGCAGCAGCAGCACGGACCTCTGCCTCACAATCCTTCAAGAGGTTCTGGAAAGCTGGAACCAGGTCAGTCTTAGTTATTTCTGGACCGACTGCTTTCTGAATCTGCATTCAAAAGGATATAATAAATTAGAATGACAACTGCCAGCAAAAACCATATCAATTAATTTTTTATTCTACAACTAATATTTCTCGAGTGTGTTCTATAGCTCCAAAGAATACAGGATCTGTACTAGAGAATTCAAATAATGTGTTTATTTATAAAATAAAAAAACTACAGTAGACTCTAGACTAATGCAGCAAGAAGAGCTAACCGGATAACAAAAAAGCTGGGTAGGCCAGAGTTCTATAAATGTTCACTTCCTACCATCAAAAGCACCTTTTTTTTTAACCAAAGCCTGCTTTTATTCATATTTTCTGACTTCTAAATACAGGCGAGTACTTAATAAATGTTTGTTATACACTGAACTGCATTTCAAAATTTTAATTATAAAATTAATGGTTCCAGAATAAAAATATTGGACACATTTTAGGTCTTTTTTAAGATAAATTCTTTTATGTCTATTTTGTTTGAAGGAGCACAAAATCATATACCCTGCACAGTATGAACACACTGTATGCTTTTAAAATACACAAAACATCAACATGAAATGTAAGTTTGATTCTACAAAAATTATTTAAACTTATTTCACTCTTCATTGGCAAATGATAAAGCTAATGTTAAAATAGGCCTAAGATGAGTCCAAACTCAGTTTTTAGTTTTTTAAAAGTCCTTGATGTATATGACTGGGGGCTTCTTTGTTTAGCCCTCTTCCGTGACCAAATGCCCCTCCACTTACGCTCTAACCTGCACAAAAACCTGCCTGGCTTTGAGATGTGACTAGCACAGCACGACAGATTTTAGTCTTTTGAAGACACACACACAAAATTTTTTATAGCTTGGAATCACAGAAAATTATGTATTGATTTTTTAACCCAGCCAGATAGTCAAGAGTCTACTGTAGTGTTAAAATCAATTTGATTGGAGGTGTTAGAGCACACATATAAATATTAAATATGCTTGTATTACATAAATTTGATTTGTAGTACTAAAACTGCTTGATATGTCCTTCATTTCGAACAATGTGCTCTGATACACAGGACAGTATTTGGTGCTATGATCTGATATTTTGACAGACCACATGCAGCTATGAAAAATATGATTTTGTGATCCGAGTACATTTTTCAAAATTAAGGGGGAATTTATTGAGCAGTTTTAGTGCTACATATTTTAAACATTAATATGTGTAAGCATATTCAATATTTATGTGTGTGCTCCAGCACCACCTACTGAATGCATTAATTTCTAACATTCAGTAATATTTGAAATGAACCACCAGCAATTAATCAGTAACCAACACGAATACATACATACGTTTCTCTTAGGAACTAAAGATGTATCAATATTTATTATAAACTGCTACAATAGGGTGATTCGCACCCACTTTCATGAGTAAATGTCCCATAACCTGCCCAGTCGGATTTAGAAAAACTTTCCAAATAATTTTTAGGTTGAAAGTTGTTCACCTCAATATGGATGTAATGATATCATCATAGTTCCCCAAATTTTTAAACTTTTTGTTCCATTGCCAAAAAAAAAAAAATTCTCATTACACCGCCCCTCAATCCATAGTATACTATACTAACCACCAAGCTTCTACTGACTTCCCCCACATCCAGGGAATGATATCGCTCGCTTTGGGAAACGTTGATGTAAACTCTAACTTATTTGAGGGGGCTATAGCCAGGTTGGTGACATTTTCAACAATTCTGTTCAGAAATATGATCTAGAAGGGCCCTCAGAATTGTTGAAGATGTCACACCAACCTGGACACATTCAGCTATAGCCTCCTCAAATAAGTAAAAGAAAAGAAGAACTGATTAGAAAAAAAATACCCTTCTATTATATTACCACTTTTGTCAAATTCAATAAATTTTTTTTTCACACAATTCATTGACAAGGCAGTCATTATACTGAATTAATAAAGCAGTGTAACAAAAAAAGATCCACTGTATTACATTATGGCAAGTGAGGATATAAAAAAAAAACCTTGTCATGCTAACAATCACAAGAAAACTTTTTTTACAATCAGATCATCTTTGTAACTTCTATCAATAATGCCATCACAATCCAAAATATACGGCTATTTCTAATTTCAGAGAAGTTTGTGTCATCACACACACGGTGATTTTATCATAATTTTTCTAGGTTTATTGGTTTTTCAATTTTAAATATGTAAATTTTGAGAATATTTTATTTATTTTTCATTTTACTTTTTCAAAGCAAAAACAAAATTATCTGGGCTGTATGAAACCTGTAAAATGTGTTGCTTGTGAGAAAAACACTCTTCAATTCTATATAAATATTCAAAACTGAATTTACATATATAAGGAGAAGAAAACAAAAATAAAATTACCTCAGTAAATTTATCAGCAACCATGTATCGCACTCTCCATGACTTATCTTCTGCTGCTTGACGAAGAATTGGCATAACAAACTGCTCCACGTCATCAGGAGGCAACAGCTCTGAAATCGAGACACAAGCTTCAACAGCAAGGAGGCGAACAGAATCCTTAAATTACAGAAAATATATTCATATATCACAATTATAATATTAATAATAGCAATAGAAAAAGACAAACAACTATGACATAACAGGCGTAAAAATAAAAAGAAAGATAGAATTCTAAAAAAAACAACTCGGAATCATAAATCAAATATCAAAGAGAGAAACATCATTTTCCCAACAAAAACAAATAGATCTTACTTGTTCATCTTGAGCAAGATTTGCCCACATCGGAATCAAGTCAGATTTAACATATTCCAATTCGACGACTCTCGCAAATTCTCCAAGTTTCCCAGCAGCTGCCCTTCTAACCATCGGTGTATCATCTTGGCAAAGATTGCGGAAATGGCTATAGATAATGACAAGTGAAAAATTTTTGAGAAAGAGCATTCGATTAAAAGAAACCAAGTAAACTACTTTGAAGCTATAATTAAAAAAACAAACAAAAACACTCACTTCCTAAGCTCAGCTTTCAAGGGCACAGACAACCGTGAATAGCAAACTGCAAAAAGACCACAAGCTGAGGTTCGGGACGTGAACCAATCACCTGTAAAAAAAAATAACCATCTAATCAGTTGGATAAAAGTTAACAAAAAATAATTTAAAATCCTTAGATAAAATTTATTCCCCCATCAAATTATTAAACATAACACTCACCAGACGCTAATCTTTTTACAAGTGGAACAAAATGTTGCTCTAAATCGGAAACACTGTGCTGTTGTGATATGTTTCGCAGCGATTCTACAGCTTTATCTCTGACCACTGTCTCTTCCACTGTCGCAAGACTTTCCAAAGGTGGCTTATTAAAGACGGGAAAAACGTTTTACTAATCAACCAAATAAGACAAAACTAATCACAATAAAATGTTAGAATCTAAGGTGGTTTCTTTTTTTCTTTACCCTATCTCTCTTACACTAAGTGTCACTGATGTTGTGATAAATATCACAAAACATCTTGAGCTAAATTAAGCTAAATTTTGCAGGAGCAAAAAAAAGCTCTACCTTCTCAAGAAAAAATGTCTAAAAACAAAGTCAATTTAAACACTGATGACAACAAGATACAAAATAATAAAATACACTGAAAAAAATGAAATACCTTATGCATCTTCATGCACTATGCGTGTAGTCTTAAGAGGATAAACGGCACACATAGTATATCGAAATGCATTAGGAATTTTGTATTTTTGTGCATTTGATTTTTTACATTGATCTTGTTTTGTGATTATATCATGTACAGGATTATTTACTCTTCCACATCAAATATCTGTTTAAGTCGGACTTTTTCTCTGGCTGTAGAACCTTCAATATTATTTTAATGTTACAATATTTCTATAACTTGAAGTTTCTTCCTTTAAGACAAAGTTTTTGGGTACAAGATTTTCAAAAATTAAATTAGTAATCAAAGATGTGGTGTACATAATTCTCAGAATCTTTTCTTTCCCATCCCAGTTTTGTAGATAAACTAACCAACGACAATCAACCAGGTCACCTGTGTCAGCAAATCTTTTGATGCACGTCTTGTCAATGTTGCCCTTTTGCTCAGGTGCAAGTGAATGCAATGTTGGAATGTTAAAACAAATATAGATTGCGCGTAGACCTTTTTTAAACATGTGAAAGTTGAAAGTTTTAGATTTGAAAGAAATATTAATATTGACGAAATGGGAAGAAATCCAAATCTCTAGAAAAAGTTCATAGTTGAAAAGTAAGGTATCCCTCTGAATACTAAATATCATGTCAACAATCTTAAAAAGGTACAAGCACATTATTCGTGCAAAAATTACTGAATTCTTTTATGAAGAATTTTGCTTGTTTTATTTATAAGGTTAATTCATGCAAGAACATTCATACATAAATATGTGAATAATATGTATACTTCCATGATTTTTTACAATACTAGCATTTAATAATTAGCAGGCATGCTAACCTTCAAAAGGTGAAAATCCCAAAATTCTCACAAAAATCCAGCAATTTACTTGAAAATACGGCAAACATACTTTAGCATGTCATTTTATTGCCATGATAAGAACCTGTAGTACAGCCATTTTCCCAAAAGAGGGGGGCACCAAAAATTTTCTTTTGAAAATTTTTTTGTTCAATCAATTCAGAAAAAGTTCCCCCCTCCCCCAGGCAGGTCCTGTTGTCAGGTTGTCCCCAGGCACAATATAATCATTGTGAATGCTATCAGTGATGGATAATCTTAGGTATGCAAACTCTGAAAAGCAGTTGCACATTTTCTTTTTGAAGACATTTGATCAAAGGAAAACAAAAACCTCGAAATATAAGGCTGCTGAAGAAAAAAGTTCCAGTTGTGTCACACATCAGGTGGTGTACAATCAATCTCTTTGTTTTATTGTGTTTGTTGATAGAATGCAGTAATAATAATTATACAGGGATGTTGGGAACCAAGACCATCCCCTGATGAATGCGAAGTAAACAAAGTCATGTCATTGCCAGTTTGCTCAAATGTGGTCACCAAGACTTTTGATGGCTACTCGACGAAAGTCACTGTGAACTACAGCTACCCTCTATAGGTGTTTTCCCCCAACAGTGACTGTAGTCATTGATGCCACGGCATCGTCAAAGCTCAGGGAAAATTGAAAAAATATTAATCAAAAAGAAATCTAAAAAATTGTTCCAAATTGTAATTTTCTGCTAAAATCTGGAGAAATTTTTAACAATTCCCGACAGCCGGACGAAGGGTAAAAAATCTGGAGTCTCCAGCCCAAATCTGAACAGTTGGTAGGTCTGAATTAGAATAATTCAACATTGGCAATTTCTTTGTCCAGTATTCCACATTATTCACTATATTTGCAGTGAAAAACTGTTAATTTTAAAATTCTTCTCTTCACTCTCCAAACTCTGAATTTTCGATGAGTTTTTGTCGGCCACACACACATATATTCAAATAGACAAAAAATTTGGAAGTATATATTTTTTTACTTTCCTGAGACTGTGACCCCTCCCTGTGTAAACAGTCATGCTTAATTCTCCGCAAAGCACACATTTTCCCAAAACCCATAGAAAGCAATGTAAACAGGTGGGCCTACTATGGGGGACACTATGCCCAAAAAAATTATGTAAATCCAGAAACTTTGTCCTTCATTTGTCCTCAGACTCCAATTCTGTAATAAACTAATTTTGGTCAAGCCCTCTGGAATAGATACTTGAAACTGAGTCTATGTCAATAGCGATGTTATAACGAATTCAACGGTCAAATTAAAACAACTCACCAATAGACAATGCACATACTCGGGTCCACCAACTAACTGTGTGAATGTTCCAAGCTGTTCTGCTAATGCTAGAAGGACTTCATCCTCATCATAAATGGTATCTGTGATATAAAATAGTTAAATACAATAACAATTTTTGTGAAAATAAGAAACACTTTTGCAAAAATGCCAGTTTATAGCAATTCTAACAATTAAAATGATGTCTGGGATTTACCTTGATACACACAGAATAATGACATTATTCATGTAAAACTCGTTAAATGTGTAATTCAAAGATTATTGAATTCTTTTACAAAGAATAATCTTTTTACACTAGAACCCAAACAGCTCGTAAAAAAATATTTTTAAAAAAGATGACGTGAGCAAAAAGTTGAAGAATTGACAACAGAAGGGGAAAAAACCCCCAATAAATTCTGCATTGTAAAACGTTACATTTCACATATGAATACATGATCACACACCTCATATTGATGAATTACAAAGTCCAAACCATCCAAAACCATAGAAAATAATATAAATAAAAAAAATTATCACAAAAACAATACAAATGATATATAAAGCATAATTTCCTGTATATAATCTGCACATGTGGATTTCTCTACTTTGAGAAAAAATGTCATTTCATAACACACAGTGGCGTATAACTCGCATGAGAAAATTTCACTTAACAATTATGAAATCTTGAAAAATGGAAGGGAATATTAGTAATGTTTTTTAAAGAAAAATGGTAGTACCTCTACTCTTATTTAAATGTCATTTTTTGCAATTCGTTTTTTTAATATTCATTCTTAGAACCACCAGTAAGTATTAAAGGCAGAAGTCTATAATCCACACAAAGAGAATTCAGACTTAGTAACTTATAAAATATAGATTATGCACAGGGAAATATGATACATATATCACTAATACGCCACAAATACAATATGCACTCATATCTAACTATTCGAACTCAAAAGAAATACACTAACCAGTCAAAAAAGGGATCAATTCGCTTCTTGTCCGTTCAACTCCTAAAGCCAAAGCGATAGTTGAAAGCTTCTTGATGCTGTTGAGCCTCAGCTTGAAAGTAAATAAACACAAAAGTAAAAATTAAAATACTAATTAATCACATCGGGCACATAGATCACTTTCACCTTCATAATCACAATAAGAATTTGCCCTTAGACACACAAAAAATTATTGAGGTAATTCCCCTCCCCCTCTGATATGGTAACAATACACAAGCAGCATCAGTAAAATTATATAGTTGACACTCACTATAGCGACCGTTTCATCACAACGACAGGTTCAATTAGTTCAAAATGTTTTCATACACAACTATCCTACGTTTCCTTACATCAGTAAAACCCCTATTCCCCATTGAATGGTGTCAAAATTATAATGAATGAGTTTGATTGGCATTTGAAACTTTTTCACTGGCAAAATGACTGAAATAACCTTGAAAGCAGCTGTCAGGTGTTTGATTCTTGAATTTCGAGCAAATGTCATTGAATTTCATCTTGCTACACTGTGCTCAAAAGATATTTACATTTTATCAAAATTTGTTTATGCTTGTGATTCGGGGACCAACTTTAATTATAAAAATAAAAGAGATACAGTCTAGTCTCTTTGTCATTGTTGATTTCCTCCTATTGCTTGTAAGTCTATTTTCTTTGTAGTGGCAAAAAAAAACCAAAAAAAAACCTGTCATCTCTACCAATAGATACGAGGGACACTGAAGGGGGAGTCATTTGTTAATCATCTGAAAAATCATTTTCTCCAACTTCTTTTTATTTTGAACTATTTTCTTAGATTAATTTATTCTTTACTCAATATTGCACCGAGATCTAAAAGTTACAAGTATTGTTTTACACCATAAATAAGACTGGTAATCCCCATGCTTCAATGGCAAAAAAATTCTCAATACACAGTATATCACTATTTGCAACTATCTTAATGCTGTTTGCTAGGGTTACCAGCGGGATGATAGGATAGGAACACCCAATAACATGCAAAGATGTGCCCGAGAGGATGGTGGTGACTCATCACTGTTTTGGTTCAGTCGAAAACTAGGTGACACAAAAGATACGGTATATTGGGAATCGACCAATTCAATAATTGATATTTTAATAGTAATATTTTAGTCAAGAAAATTTTATTTAAAAATAGCTTTATTATTACTGAACTAGATTATTTTGCACTTTAGTCCCGAACATTGTCTTCATTGCTTCTCAGCCATAGCACTATCTTTTTTTTGGTAACTGTTTGTTTTCTTTGGCAAAGAAAGACCTCCGAAAGCATGACTCCATTTCCCTTTTGGCAACTTATACTTCCAGATGTTTTCCTCGAGAAAGAAAATCTCCAACATATCACCAAAAAGGGATTATACTATGTACCAACTAAGAGTATACCTCAATTACGGAAATCTTTCCAGATAAAGGGCGCCACAGGTGGAAAAAGTTCTAGAAACCCCTGGATTATATACAATAGCTGTTCCAAAACATTCACCAATGAAAAAAAATGAGAAAGAGCCAAAACGTTAAGGTAATCATTTGGCGACAAAAATTTATCACTAAATTTGACACAACCCCGCTCACGGAATCTTAGCTGAACTAATTAAAGGGGTGGGAAAAAAAAATTAATAAATTAAAACTTACTTGAACATCTTCATTTCTCAGTTCATCAATTAGTACAGCTATGGGATAAAGTGAATCATCGGCGTTAGCATCACTAGCGGCCATAATTATTGTCCTGGATGAAAAAGAAAAGAGTAAAATTATGTTTGAAAATTAACTCTACAAAAAACAAAACACTGACACGGATATGTATTTCATTTCCAAGTAGCAACTTTTAGGCCTACATGCAGCTAAAACGAAATACATCTGAACCGGGTATACAACAAGTTAGGAAATTACTGATGTATACAAATTAAATTCCAGCGAAATATATACAAAATACAAACACAAGCTTACTTTTGGATTAAAATCGCAAGATGTTTACACAAGACAATTTCACATCAATAAAATAATACTAATCACTACCTGCAATAGTCAAAAATCAGGCAAAGAGGAATATGACTGGACTTGACTGGCGTTAATCCATGCGCGAGAGACGTTTTGACAAATTTTAAGTATTGTTTTTTTTTAAATATATGAAAGCCCTTCTGGAAAATGAAAATAGTGAAATTTTTTCATTTAAATATTTATAAATATGCCTTTTTTTCTTATGATGTCTGTTTTTTTATAGCAGCTTCCTTAAATTTGTAGCTTCAATCTGAAAAAAAAAAATTTTCTTGCTTGTGATCTACTGAAGTTGGTTTTCTGTGGTTTTCCATCTTCAAGGAGTGAGTGCTAGCCAATCCCTCATTGAAAGATACGTCTATATATACTTACTCGCCTTTTGTTCGATGTGTTTTTTTCTCCTTTTCTTCACGTTCCCTCGACTTGGTTGTTTTTATAAAATATGGTCAATGAACTTTTTATTTTTGAAACTCAAAGAAATTGAACCTTTTATAAATAAAAAGAAAAAAACAGGGAATAGAATAGTCATTTCAGCATTTGGTTGTTTCCCATGGCAAGTTTCAGCTTCATTTCTTGAAATTATCAAGAAAAATTTATAGTTGTCACGGTTAAGTATGCAGACCCTGTAACCGTGAAGAGTGTTGATGATGATGGTCAACAGATGAGTTGTCTCAATGGGTGTTGGATATTTAATGTGAAAATTAATTTTAGCAATATTTAGAAACTAACACTTCACATCGGTGGTTTATTTTGAGACATCCGGTGCTCATTTATTTCGTAGTTAATCAAAGTAATGTCTTTATGTTTCAATTTCGATGAATATGTCCGTGTTTTATTTAAATATTTATTTACTTTTTACATTGATATTTGATGCAAGTCCACGTCTATTTCAAGCCGGTGGTTTGATTATTGATGTAAATCACGGTTTTATAAATTTTACTTGGTATCATTGACGTTACTCTATCATTTTTTTTTTAATATGATATTCAGTCTCCATTGGTTAATCGATTTCTCTAATTAATCCAATTCAGATTCATTGAGTATTACGCCAACTCCGGCCATATCGCTATATTGCAATTTATTGCCGTTAATGAGTTTCGTTGGAAATGAAGGCGCTGTCTATCGGTGGTCGCCTCAAGCTCATTAGAAAAAGTATCTATATCCTCCTTTAGGTTTTGAACCTGGGACCACGACATTGCCACGGCACTCTGGTGTTAGATTCATTGACTGGTATCTAATTTGTGTAGTTTAATTCCCAGCAAGACTATCTTGACTCACGGGCCTAACCGGGCTAGACCCCCAACTGTGGACCCAGAGGAGGAGGGTGGTCAATCGCCTCTCCCAAGAGCTGGATAATATGGATTAAATTTGACCCACATAAAATAAGGGATGATCCAATGTACCTATGCAATACGTCACTTCCCTGGCACATCGCCCTGGATTCACTAGCCTCCACTCCAATCGCAGCTGAAGATGTCTGTCTGAAGCTGAGCTGTCCGCTTTTGCTTCATTCACACCTGAAGATTTCTGCCTCAGCTTAATTTGCAGCTGAGGATATCCGCCTAGGCTTCATCTATATAGCTGAAGATGCCCTCCTTCACTTCATTTGGCTGTTGAATATGTCTGTCTTTGTTTCATTCGAAGCTAGAGATATTTGCTTTAGCTTGATTTGCGTCTGAGAATTCCTGCCTCCACTTCATTCGAAGCTGAAGATGTCTTCCCCAGTTTTCATTTGCAGCTGAGGATATCTCCCTAGGCTTCATTCGTTGCTGAAGATGCCCACCTTCAACTGCTGACAATGTCTGCCTTCGTTCAATAATGGATCAATTTTGGAGGGGGGATAGGATTTTAGATTAAATAGTAACTATGCATATGTAACAGTGGGTTTTACATTGTATTATCCAATCATAATTCCACTGCTTGGTTGCCTACAATGGAACAGATTTTAGAGTACTTTTGATGACTTAAAATTTAATTTATTGGTAGATCACTTTACTCTCATGTAAGAAAGAAGAGTCGAGTTATCGTCCTTCATTTTTGAATGGAAAAAATTGTTTTGCCAATCTGAGTTTCTAAAAAAATAGGGAACAGTGATTGGCTGTAGCAATACTGACATCACACTTTCACTTAAAGATAGTGGATTAGATGGTGGCAAAAATTAGATTTTTCCTGATTTGCATTGTAATTACAAATTACCACAGTAGAAATCACTAAACTTTCTAGAAATTGCCACCTGTTTTCAAGAAGACTATTTTTTCCCCAGTTGTAAGCTGATAAATGCTTTCCCCTGGAGATGGTTGTATAGAGCTAGCTGGGCTCATTAATGCCAAAATTAAAGCGTTTTAAGAACCAGAGATATTTCATAATTTCTAAAATAAAGTAGATCAAGTTAGACATGATATCTTGGGATTGCCGCTGTAAAGGTTCAAAATCCCTACATTGAACTGGTTTCATCTTGACATACATGGACCCACCCACACATGACAGGGACCCCTCTTGTCTATAAGAAGCCCACATGGTCAGGGCCGTCTTAAGAGCATCATGGGCCCCCGGGCCAATTGACTTTGCTGAGGCCCTAACAAACAAATTCTCGAAAATTTCAACCAGATCTCATTTTTGTGAGGCCCCTCTTCGCTGGAGGCCCCCGGGCCGCGCCCGGGTGGGCCCATGCCTTAAGACAGCACTGCACATGGTAAGATCTGGCACAGTACAGTAAGACGAAGCGCAAATTGAGTCGCGTGTAATGTTCGCAGGAGGGTGGGACCTGAGTGCAATGACGTCAACACACCCCACGTGTAGCAAGGGGATGCGCATATTGGAGCACGTTCCCAGTGCACGAGCGTTTTCAAAAGGGAACAATTTCAGGAGCCCGGAACCTTCACATTTGGGAGGCTTCCAGAGCCTGGATATTTTATATTGGTTATTAAAATTGACATTAATGAAGACATAACATTAATTAAAATATAAAGTACGGGAATGTGCTGAAGAAAATATATATTAAAATACTGTATATAAAAACGTGAACACAAAGAAATAATAAAAAATCAGGAATAATGACAATTCAAAATTAGAGCATAATTAAACTAGTGAAAATTCAGATGTTTCTGGCGAATTATTCCTTAAAAAAAACTAAAGGTACATAAATTGATGAAAACTATTTACATATATTAATTGACATTGAAAATAGATAAAAGTTAACATAAATTTAGGAGGGATAAAAATTTTAATGAAAATTCAGGGTTTTTATGAAAATTAATGCAAATATAGAATTTAAGAAAATTCAAAATTTTTAGAATGAATCACACAATGAACTTAATTAAGGGTTGTTATATAATTAACAGAAAAAGGAATGAATATTCCGAAATTAATGGAATTTAATTTCGGAATTTTATTTCTTTTTGAAGATATGAAATATTCTAAGCTGCTGATGGGGGGGGGGGGGGGTAAAAATGAGTGAAAATCTGCTTACATAATACTTGAATGGCCCCTAAACGTGATTAGCGTAGTGTAGATTAGCACAGCGTCATGTCTCAATTTACGCCATCCATTTGATTTCTGTTGGCCGCAAAACAGAGCATTGCCTTGCGTCATGTTGCGAATGCTGCACGCAGCTCAATTTGCAATTTGCCTAAAACCTCTCTTAACGGACACCACTCAGATACATTACCTCTATTTTTCAGCCAAATTATAATTTCCCCTTGTATAATAAAGGTTATGCATTTCAATCTCCTGATTACCCCAGTTTTACGGGCAAATTCTTTTGTCCCGCCAAATTTCACAAAAGATAGGTTTGACTGTATTATGATTTTTGAGAGTGTGTGAGCTGTTTTATCCAGCTAAGTACAGAATCCTAGAACATTACTTTGCCTGAGAGTGACATGATGCGAAGACGGCCCTACACGAGGGAAGCTCATTGAGATTTTGCCTAGGAGTCTAGAGATCGACCTTGTCAATGAAGTTTTTTTTTTAAACTTCATGTTTAGTCAAGTCATTTTTCACTTATTTAATAAGTAAAAAATTGTATCATGTGTGTTTGTACGAATAAAACTGCTCGTTAGCTGAGGCAGAAAAATCATACACAAAAATCTTTGCTAGTCGAAGTATCATTGTATAAGGATTTTTCTGTGTTTTTTCATTTCTTGATCTGAATTGTAGTTTTTTTCTTCAATAATGTGAGGATATACACTGAATATTCAATTCAATGTGACAAAATTCATGAATATATATTTTATTTGAGATGTTTGGAGATTATGGTTATGTTGTAAATTTTTTTCCGTTCGTGTATATATAATATTAGAAGCTTGCACAGCAACAACTAGATACTAGGTTATCCTGGACTAACAAATTCTGGAATTCAGAAAATAGTAAATTTGATTTGGCACCTGGAATGCTGTATCTTTTGTTGCTGTCCTCTTTTCTTATAACTTTGGTTAATCATAAGTTGAGACACTTGGGGGTTTAAGTACCACTGTAATTATGTTGACAACCCAGTTCTATGTTACGCTTAATGCCTATAATGTTAGGTTTTTGTCTTTGTAATTCTGCTCATAAGAGAACTAACAGGGCAGTTTTTGTGCCTCCAACCATGTTTTTTCAGTCGACAAAGCTTTTTTCACTCTTTTAACATGAATTCGGTGTCCCTCCTAAAGCAGGGGGCCTCCTGAACTACACTCATGTGCAAAATTAAGAGAATTAGCACATTATGTCGAATTTCTGAAAAACTAGTGCACAGATTTTAATGAAATTTGGTACGAATACACAGTTATATATAACAGAGAAAGAGATGTACCATACACACACGCAAAAGTCATAGTCTGCACGCATGATTGTCAGTAAAGCTGATCATCATTGCAGGAATGTCCAAAATCAACGTTGTGAGGTTGAACCAAAAATGAGTCTAATATGAGGTATGGTCCCGTCTCACAGTCAGACAGGTCGCACAGCATGACGGCATACTGGATACGAGGCAGTTGAGGAGTCTCTGTGGCAATCGGTCCCACTCCCGCAGCAATGCAGTTTTCCGTTCTCGGAGGGGGATGGCGAGATGAAATTGCCCTCTCAAGTGCATCCCAGGCATGTTCTGTAGGGTTTAGGTCAGAAGATCTGGCTGACCAATCCGTACACAGAATATCCTCACTTTCCAGATAATCTTTGACCAGGTGAGCCGGATGGATACGAGCATTGTCATCAATGAACAGGAACCTAGGCCCAACTGCGCCCCTGAAAAGTCTAACATAGGGCTCTAAGATCTCTCTATACCTCCTAGCAGTCATGGATCCTCTGCCAAACACAGCAGAGGATCATAAAACTTACCTGATAGCTTATAAAATTTACCAAACTCTTGCGAGAAACACTGTGAATGTTGTTGAGGAGTACGAGCACACAAATTTTGGAAAACACTTCATGCTTTTATCATCATCCCAGATCTTGATATGGATCCAGTGTCCTGAAATTGTTTCCACAAATTGCAGATGACACTGAGCGTAACATTCAGCTCTGTAGCCACCTACACTTGTGATTTCCCTGCCTCCAATCTACAGGCGATTCATCTCATCCTGTCATCCATACATTTGTGGCTACTCATTTTACCTGATAACTTATAAAATTTACCAAACTCTTGTGAGAAACACTGCAAATGTTGCTGAGGAGTACGATCATACGAATTGTGGAAAATGCCTAGTGCCCTTATCATCCCCTCTGTGGTCGCAGCTCCGCCCACAGGCATGTGTATGCTTACGTATTTGACACTGAATATTTGCATATTTCTTCTGTGGCATTATTAGTATCTTTGGTTCAGTACTTTTTGTGAAAATAGACAAAAAACGAGCAAATTCTCTTAATTTTGCACACGAGTGTAGCATTCTTTTGCGGTAGATAACTATTTGTTCTAATGAAACAAACAAGGCTTTATTGGCCATCACTTGATGAAAAATTAAAAATAATTGAAATAGCTTTTTCGGGTTATTAGGCTGTTGGATTGTTAGTCAGATCGACCTAACTACCCTAAACATTGGTCTAATGCCCTAATAACTATGAATTTGTCACTATATTTATTGTGTTTTATATACCTGTATGCTGGAGGTAAAGGGAGAACATTAATTTTCATCAATATTGGGATAGCGCTATTGATTTGCACTACTTTTGTTACACTACATGTAGGACAATATATTTCAATAAATAACACATATATTCACTTCATGAAACAAGCGAGCTCCATAGAAATACATGCAAAAATAAATCTTTAAATGGCTCTCGTGTGAAACCTCCCTTTTGTTACATTGTGCCCTTTACCTCTACCATGCAGGTATGCAGTGTAAAAAAAAAATTCTTGTAATAAACTTTTATGTAATTAATGTACTTTGTAAAATAATTGAAATTATTCACAATCCCTTTTTTTTGTTTCAGGCAGAAGCATAATTAGCTCGAAAAATGGTAATTGCATTATTTTAAAATTAGCATATACAATTCTACTTTCCTATTTATAGACCTAAATCATGCTTGACAGGTACCTGGCTACTTTGGGGAGGGTTGCTCCACCCACATGGGCTAATATTCCGGAAGGTCCAAAGCCTGGGCCTTGTCTGGTCGGACAGGCTGCTTTGGGAAATTTGATGAGTCAAAATTGTGTTAGGCTGGGATTACAATATAAAAGATTGATGAAAGATCTTTGACGAAACAAAAAAATACAACCAATAATCCTATTGGTTACATTCACTCAAATGTAACTAAGGCCGGTATTACACTATAAAAGTTTGATAAAAATCCTATTATAAAACTTGAAAAATGCAGCCAATAAAATCAACGGTTGCATTTTCTAGAATGTAACCAATAACCTCATTGGTTAGATTTTTCAAATTTTATAAAATGGATTTTGTCAAACTTTTATAGTGTAATTCCGGCCTACTACACTTATTGGCTGCATTTTTTGTTTTATAAAAGAGTTTTTATAGTATGATTGTAGCCTACATCAAAGTTTTTGTCGGCCGGTGCTTATTTAACTTATCAAGATTTGACTGGAATAGACAATATTTATCTCTGTTTTGGATTTTCTTAAATAATAGTTGTTAACAAAATATTGAAATTCATGAGCAAAATCAAACCCTGAGTATATATACTTACAGAAGGGCTGGACAAATCTAGGTGCCAGAACAATTTTTTAGGCTCTAAAAAAATTTTAACCTGAAGAAAAATGTCCAAAATAATGCTTCTTTTGACTTTTTCAGGGCATAGTGATCTTTCATTTTGGCAGATATGCTGCTAGAAATTACAGGCATTTTGTGCTGCTCTCAGTCTGCAACTTAATAACTACACAAAGAAAATTTTTGGTGCCAATACCAATTTTTTAGCCATGGCGACCTGGCACCTGGGATTTGTCCAGCACTCCCTTATAGTACTTTAATTTGCATACATTTCAGTGAATTTTCATAATTGCAAGCAATGAAGTATTTGTAAAAAAAAAAAGAAAAAAATAGAAATGAACTTGAAGCGAATCTGAATTTAAATGTTGAATATCTCTGAAAATATTTCCTAACAAAACATTAACATAAGTAGAGTTATAATGGTTTCATTTTCAGTATTTATCATGAGAATAGTATATATTGATAATGGTATTTAATTTTTCTTCTTAATTTAGGTGCTCTTAGCAGCTGCAGTATGTACCAAGTCTGGGAAAGGTAAACATTTTTAAATTCAATTATCTAATACAATATATATATATATATATTGAGGTCATCTCTGCCCAATACAGCTGTGGTTCCAAACTTTTTGAAGCACAACCACTCCAAAAAAATTTATCGCTGACCCTTACATAGGCTGGCCTGGTTTTCCAGGACATTCTGATTTTTCGCCAGTTGATGTGATGTCTCGAAAACACTTTTTGGAGTGCTTGTTTCTCAGTTTTAATTAGGTGATACATTGACTTTTAACGATGTTACTCCCTTGGGGATAATCACCGGATTTCTGGATTCCAAAAGTTGGCACGTCTGCATGCATCATCTTGGCTAAAAAAAAAGTGGAAAAAGCTTGCAATCTGCTAGCCTAATATAGTGGAAACACATTTTGTTTTATGGCGCCTGGAAAAAAAAAAGCTGCATTTTAATAATGCAAATCAAAAGTTTTCAAACTGTATGTCAGACTGTGTGCAGTCATGAATAGTAGCTTAAGTTTCATGCAAGAGAGAAAGAATTTCTGAATTTGTTAAACTGCTGTACTTGTGCCATACCTATTCAGATGAATTGCAATTACCTAATGAGATTCGCCTGAAATTTAATTATTTTTTTTTTCAGCTCTTGTATCTAGGCAGTTTGTAGAAATGTCTAGAGCGAGAATCGAAGGTTTGCTTGCAGCATTTCCCAAACTCTTGGGATCAGGAAGACAGCATACCTTTGTAGAAACAGAGAGTGTCCGTTATGTATACCAGCCCCTTGAAAAGCTTTATATGCTGCTTATCACCACTAAAGCAAGTAATATCCTGGAAGACCTTGAAACGCTAAGGCTCTTCTCTAGAGTAGTAAGTATCTCATTAACATTTTCATAAACTTGAAGTGTCACATTAAAATTATATATATATATATATATATATATATATATATTTTGTTAATTGGTTCAAATACACTCATGAAATATATTGACTACATACATGCTTCCTGTTCAGGTTCAGCTGCAGTTGAGAGAGTTTTTGTTTTCATATTTTATGAATATGGTGTTCAAATAATGTACTGACTTTATCAGAATCATCAGATTTCATAATTATTAGATTCCAGAATATTGCAAGAACATGGATGAGGCAGACATCATTAGCAATGCCTTCAATCTGATATTTGCGTTTGATGAAATTGTGGCTCTGGGTTACCGAGAGAATGTAAACTTGGCTCAAATCAGAACGTTCACTGAAATGGATTCGCACGAAGAAAAAGTTTACCAAGCTGTTAGACAGGTACTATATTTTTGTTTTTTTGATAAAAATTCAACTTTTAAATATCTCTGGTTTCATATTTTAATTGTTCATTTTTTTGTGTAGTAAATGTAAAATATTTTTTATTTAAATGACAATTAGTGAAGGGTTTAAAAAGGGGATTAATATTCTTGAAGAAATTCTTGGAGTTATATTTTTTAACATAAGATATTAATGTACTTATATTAAAAAATTCATGTTTTTAGAAGACATTCAATTTATCGTCTCTACTTTTTCTAATTGAAATGCTCACAGGAAGAACCAGACCATTCCATTTCCAAAAAAATACTAGAGAATGATTTTATAATATGACATATAAATTTTGTACTTCACGAAAAATTGCCTTTAATTTGAAAAATATATCCATATAAAATAGAATATATTCTATGTTTAAAAAGTCTGTTAAAACTAAAAAATATGGGCTATCTAATTCTTGCATCTGGTTCTTGGATTATTTTTTCTAATTTAACTTATGTGCTATTAATTATTTTCTAATAGGAATTCATGTTTGTATATGTGTATAATAACTGGGGAAAAACATTAAATTTTATGTCCTTAGTGTTATTTTTTCTTTACGTGTTGATCGTTTTAATTCTTGTTAGACTCAAGAAAAGGAAGCAAGGCAGAAGATGAAGGAAAAAGCCAGGGAACTTCAAAGAGCTAGACAAGAAGCTACCAAGAAAGGAAGATCTCCAGGGTTCGGATCTTCTGGTTTCGGAAGCGGTGTTAGCAGTGGTGGGAGTGATTTTCCTTCTCTTAACCTTGGTAGTGTTGGAAATTCTCCAGTTTCAGAAACGCAAAATAAGCCTGCATATAATCCACCAAGGTGATTTCCCCCTATATTCCAGCTTTAATTTAAGATTGTTGCCTAAATAAAATAAATCTATCTAACACTGCTCCACTTATAGAAATTTTAAATAGGTTTTATATTGGGAAAAAAGACAAGTATCATAAAATGTGTTGTCTTAGTGCTAATTGAACATCGAGTTCATGAATTTTAGTTGAAAATTATATTTAGTTTCCATTTTATATCAAATAGAATAACTATTAGTCTATATATAGACAATTTTCAACCATTTTCACCTTGCAGCACATGTAGTGCTATTGCTAAAATTCTGTGGTACACTTGGGAATGTATTACAGATCTCAACTTGTTATGCAAAGCATCTAATTAGGACAGTGTATGATATACAAGTATGATGTTCATCATGTAAATATTCTAGTCATGTAACAAATATTCTAATAAATTATACAACTCTATATTCACGCATAGAAACATTGCATTTACATTGGGTGAATTTGTAAGCATGTGTTGTTTTCATTTTTACGCATCTCTTTCACTTTCATTTCATTTTCTGTACTCACCTGATTTAATACTGATATATATATAAAAAGTGAAGAACCAGGGATCTCCTGACTGATTCAAAGCAAATCTTGTATATAGTAGGAACAAAAATTGTGGTGTGAAAAATCTAGAGATATGAAGATAGAATGAAGAAATAGCTAAAATAGCTTTTTAAATGACAAAAGCACTAGTGCTGCTCATTTGTTTATTCAAAAAAAATATATATACACAAAAGGTAATTATTTAAAGAAAAAAGAACACAAGATTGCAAGAGTGAAGTATTCTTTTTTCTTCAAATAATTACCTTTTGTGTATATATATAAGCTGCTCCTAGATTTATTTCAGCAGCTTATTGTAACTTGTTAAATACAGAAATATCCCTGATATCGTAATGAGTTGTGTCTGAGTGATAGGGTAATTAATGTGTTCAACCATAGGGTTTTATGTATTTCAAAAGAATTTTCAATGTATTTTTGCATTCTGTAAATTTAATTTTTGTACATATAGGTATCAGTATATGGATACAGTATACTGATCGGATTGTTTTTCCCCCCTTTGATAGCAGACCAGCTGGTTCAAACAAAGCTTTGAAGTTGGGAAGCAAAAGCAAAGATATTGATGCCTTTGTGGACATGTTAAAATCAGAAGGTGAAAGTGAGTATCTAGAGTCCCTTTCATATATTTTCAAGTTTTCATAAGTTAGCAATTGCATAGTTGTTAGTGTAGATGTCATGGGTTAATTTAAAAATGTGGCTTATTTCAAAGAGCATGGATGAAATCAGGCTGTTTGACAACATATGTTGCAAGCTAATTGAAAAATCAGACTTATTGCAATAAGTACAGCTGAAATTAGGTTGTTAGAGAAAACATTTACAAATTTTATAACTAGCTTAAAGGTGCATGGGTTCATTACAGTGAGCCTAAAAAAATATCAAACTGATTAGAAAGCAATAGATAATTCTCAAATTAGTTAGGTGCATTGTAAAATGACCATGCTCTTTGCAATAAAACATATTTTTCAATTTGGCTACGGCATACATCTTAATTTTTTTCGGTAGAATAATTCATCTTATTTATAACTTTAAATTTGTACAATTTAAAATATTATTTTGCTGACTGAGAGAGTGTACTCAAAGTCAGTAAACAAATAAATAGTGCAAATAATTAATGAGCATTAATCATTTTTTTGGGTTCACATAAAACTGAATGAATCAGCTGAATTTCTACTGTTTACCCCCTTTATTACTGGAGTTCTCAACCTTTATTTACTTTCCCTCCTTTTCAGTGGACTCTAATTCACATTCTGGTACTTCCAGTGATATTACATTTTCAATCCCCATAGAACAAGGTCAATTATATTTTTTTTTCATTCCTTGTTAAAAATCACTGCTTTATGTCTCTCTCCTAATATAATTATGAAAGAGTCTCTCTCATAACAATTTTTTTTTTGCCATGAAATGGTTCAAGTTCCATTCGTTTCTTCCTTCAGAATAAGGGAGACTACTGTATATGTATATTGTAAATGAAACAAATAATTGAAAATGAATCTTAATCAAACAATGCAATATTTATGAGTTCTCAGAAAGAAAATAGTTTTAAGTAACTTCCATAATTTTTTGAAGATTGTGCAATATGTAGTATTGACTAGAAAGGTTAAATTTATATACTACACTATTTCTAATTCAAATTTTTGATTTGTATTTATCTGTTTGAAATATTTTTCCTAAGTAAATTTAATCTATTATAGGAAAGTGTTTACTGCTATTGATTGGTTTCTATTGTGAATATGTGCCATGACATAATTTTGTGATTAATGTTACTTTAAATTTGATACATTAAGATTTTTGTAGTGCTTTCTAAATTCCAATCATTTTTTTCCTCTTTTCATTTTGTATCAAGATTTATAAAATAAAAATCACTCAAGTAAGTGAAATAAAAAGTTGAAAGGAAATATGTGTGTATTTTCAGGTATTGTCACATACAAGTACTCAGATATTATCAATCACTATCTTTTTACTTACTTTATTCTTCAGATGTCCCAACTTCTGCTGCTGCTGTCAAGCAAACTCCTGCAAAAACAGTTGCTCCAGTTCATACTGAAAGGTAACTATTCTACTTGAATTCTCTCTAGTACAGAAAAGTTACATGATTGAAAGGTAATTGATTGTTATTCAATCACAATTTCTGTATTTGTGAGTAAGCAATTGTTAGTAGCTAGAGTCAGTTCCAGGACTGTCCAAAAGAGTGTGAAAGGCAGAGGACCCAATTATTTTTGGGAACCCTTTGAACCCAATTTATGCAGTCAGGTTTTGCTTGAGCTCTGTAATTAATTTCCATTCACCAGCAGAATATTCAGAAAATTTCGATTGTCCCTTCAACACTAGACATGGGATATAGTCTGCAAAATTGTGATCGTTCTTTATCATGGAAAACAGAATGAAAATAGTCCGCACTAATGGTTAAGAAAAATATTTGGAACTTATTACTTGGTTGGGTTCAGCTAATTCAAATGAGTGTACATACTGTAGTTTTCCCCTTTTTTACGCCATCTTGTTAAATTCTGTGTTGTAATAGTTTTTTTATGTCTGTTTCGTTATCAATAAATGTTGATACTATCAGGAGTGAGTTGAGTGGTATAGATTTATGAAGTCATAATGCACATGGGTTAAAAACTCTGCTTTCCTGAAGCCATCCTTCTGCTTTTCTGTAACTTAGTCTATCCTGGGTGAAGTAAACTTTATAATTTTAGGAGTGTTATATAGAGATGTGAGGTGAGAATATTCTCGGAGAACGAGAATATTCTGAGAATATTTCCTGGATGTAAAAATTTGAGAATAATCAAGAATATTCATTTTTCTTTTAAATAATTTAAATTTTTTTACTAATTTTGTTTATATTGTGAAATATAAATCAGTTTTCATTGCCTGAAACATTTATAACAAAACTATTTTTGGTATAATCACCCTCCCATGACAACTTTAGTTCAAGAATATTCTCAGAATATTCTCCAGGTCATGATGAGAGGTTTTTAAAAGTTTGGTTATAAAGATTTTAGAAACCTTCAGACTGAAACCTTAAAAAATTATTTTAAAATGAGTTAAATTTTTAAAAATAAGTTCACAACACACAAAAGAAATTAAATCAAAGTTGATTGATAAAGGAAGCAATTATTATACAATCACCTTCATTCTAAGAAGATACAGAACTGTTGTTTTTTCAATGCACATACACTTAATTCTGCATCACTCACATTTCTTTAAAAGTTGTGCAATTTAGCCCCATGTTGGTTTGATTTTCTTGCTTTCAAACTTTAATATTATGGTCTACAAACTTTAATATACCCATCGTCTTGACGGGAAGAGAGACAGGGACATTCTCTGGAGAATATTCTCCTACTACTACAAAGGACTACTATTATAAATTACTAGAGAATATTCTTATCAAAAATAATAATTATTATTCTCAAGTTATTTATCGAGATTATTTATTATAATACATGTTCTAGATAATAATCATACATATAATATGTTCTGGATAATAATCATACATATAATATGTTCTGGATAATAATCATACATATAATATGTTCTGGATAATAATCTCTGGAAAGATTTCGGTAACTGAAGAATATTCTCATCGAGGAGAATATTCTCTGGAAGGACTATTAATAACTTCAGAATAATTCTTATCATTTTCTACAAGAATATTCCCCAGTAATTTATGAAAGTCCTTCCAGAGAATATTCTCAAGGATATTATATGTAACTATATTATAAATAAGAGGAGAATATTCTCATCAAGAACTTATAAGAATATTCTCAAGTTATTTATAATAGTAGTCCTAGCAGAGAATATTCTCCGAAAGATTATTCTCGAGAATTTTACATCTCTAGTGTCATATCTATAGAAGGATATACAGTCAACACTCATATTTACAAACTCAAGCAAACATGAATTGGTTTGGGAATGGGAAAGGCTTTCAAAGAAATTGTATATTATTATTAGACTTAAGGGACTAGTTCATAAATTGGAGGTTTGTGAAATTGAGCAATGACTGGATTCAGTTGAGAGGGGGTGTAGAAAAGAGCTAGGGCACTTTTTTTTGTTGGTATATGTACAATTACAGTTAACTATATTGTAATTTTCTTTTAATACTTATTTTTATATTATCTAAAATCATAGTGTGCATCTTCGATGTGAAGAAAAGGTTACGATTATTGCAAAGCGTGATGGTGGATTGGAGAATATGGAGTTGCATGGTTTGATAACTCTGAATATATCTGATGAAAAATATGATCGCATTCGGATCAAAATTGATAATCCAGATGATAATAGAGTGCAGATGGTGGTATGTTACGCTTTTCCCCCTCTCATTTTCAAAAACAGAAACAATATCTTTAGTTGAAAAAACATTTGTGATATAAATAGTCAATTTTAACATTGTTTGTTTTAAATCATAGACTCATCCGAACATAGACAAAGAGGCTTTCAAGAATTCCAACCTAATTGGACTGAAAAATCCTTCCAAATCATTCCCATTGAATACAGATGTTGGTGTGCTGAAATATCGCTTCCAGACTCAAGATGAAAATGCTCTTCCATTATCCAGTGAGTTAAATTTTTTATACAGGGTGGGTGCAAAAGAGATAAACAATTTCAAAATTCCATGAAAAAATTTGTATTATATACGTGTGAAAATTGTGTCACTTGGTAGTGTCATTAAGTCTATTGTATAGTTTCTTCTATAAGAAATATTTGAAGGAAAAAAAAAAACTACTTTGCAATGATATTTTAAAAAAATTCTGGAAAAATTGCTGGATCCAATGATACATATTTGAAGAGGCTTGTCATGAAGCAGATGTCTAGTTTCTGCAATCTCTGATTATTTCTCAAGTTGAATTGCAGTTTTACTGCATATTGAATTGATTTTATGCTGGAACTTTCAACATTTAACAAAATAAAAGGGTGCGGTAGCCCAGGTTGATAAGAGATACTCACCTTAAGTACCAAAGAATTTTTAGAGGTGTCGTGAGTGTAATACCTGGCTTGACCTTGTCAGAAACTTTCCTGATGGGTACAACAGAAATGACGACATGGCCATTGAAAAAGATTACTACTGCAGGGAGTCCCACTCCAAAGGGTTAGTGCACCAACCTCTTGGTTAGTATAAAAAAAGGCTGCCGTTTGACATCAGCAATAAATTTTAGGTCTCAGTCAAACTAGCCAGCAGAAAATGACTGATGCGAAAAAAATTGTCAAATGATGAACAAAATAAAATACAGTAGTACCATCGACCCTTTTTTAGACCGAGCATAACTCTTGTCTACCGGATTAGGCGATTTACTACAGTTTCCCTCCCCCATTGAGAGGTAAGGGAGTTGTGCGCAAATAGTGTATGTATGTGATATACCCAATATCTAGTTATTTGCATGTGTAACTAGTGTTGTGCGTGAAATTAGTGCCTTGTCATCTGTATTTAAAATTGTGAATGAAGTTTAATGCTTGAATTATGCAGTTGTGAGCAAAGCTGCAACTAGGGAGAGCGGGATGGGTCTGGTGCTCTGTATGCTGGATCAGGAAGGGCGCCTAGTTTGTTTTTTGTTCATTAAAAATTACGAGAAGTGCCAAATTGGGTATTTGCCCCAGGAGATAGTGACAATTTTTATTTTTCACAGGTTGTAGGATCTGTTGCAAGATTATTTTAATTTCCGTTTTGTGCCAGAAGCTGGAAAATGACAGAAAACCACCTTTAGCCACCCACCACTGCATCATCGGTGGGATTCTAACCCAGGTCCTTGTGATGCGAATCCCTCACATTGCCCATGTGACAGCACAGCAGTTACCATTGATGCTGAAAATATCCTCTCCGCGAGGTCCTGGAAAAAATTATGTAACCTTTTTATTCTGAACACTCAGTATTGAAGAGCACCAAAATTACAGGAAGGAACAGGGGGGGGGGGGAAAGAAACTATCAAAAACTTTAGAGTAGCAATTTTAGGGATAAAAATGAGAAAGAAAATGATTCTTACTCCAAAACATAATGGGAAAACCATTGTTATAGAGCTTTGGTATTTTACAGTGATGGGGAGCAGTGTCAAAACCATCTACCCGGTCCTGACAAAAATCTCTGTTTAGGCATGATGAAAATGAATTGATTTCGGGTGTCTGAATGCACAAAATCTTTTGTAGATTGTAGATTTATTTTGTAAACCAGCGTTTCTCATCCTTTTTTGAATGGCTTGGCATGCCATTCAAAGTTTCTCTTTTGAAACATAGAGGATCTGTGAAAACAAAAAAGTGGCTACTGGGTATGAAAAAAAAATCCAAAAAAGGAAGAAAAGCAAGACAAAAATTTGTTGGAAGTGTTTAAACTATATCTTTGAAGAAAATGGCTAGAGATTAAAATTTGGGGTGATAAAAGTGATAAAAAAAAAATCTATTGCTTAAAAACTCCTAGAACATGACCAATAGCTGAAAAATGCCCAAAATATGACTTTTCATAAAATCTGAGCCCTAATCATCTCCCAAGTTTGACAGACCACAAAAATTCACATTTCCTTCTCATTTGCCTCATGTAATGTTTCCTAACATTTAGACAAAAAAGAAATTATTGCATTGTGAGTTTTATACATTTTAAGGTTGTTAATTAGCTTTGTACATTTAGAATTATAAAAAGTTTGGAAACTTTGTGTTTCAAATTAATTTCTTCCCTTTGCTTACACTTCTTTCATTTATGAATCATTCCTGATTGTTTTATGAACGACTTTAAAGCACAATCAGTGATTCTTCTTGCCCCTCTCATCCGGGCAAGTGAAATCCTTTGGCCAGCGTTTCTCATCCTTTTTTGTCTTGTGAAGCCTTTTTTAGTAAATAATTTTTTATTTTTCATTTATCAGGTTTACTGACTTGTTTTATTTTGTAGAGCGGCCACAGAGCCCCTGGGAAGTGCACACAGAGCACCAGTTGAGAACTAATGCCCTTTACCAATTTGGAGAAAAAATTAATTTTAAAAAGGGATACTCAAGAAAATAAGTTCAAAACATTAGTCCTAAAAATAGCATGATTTAACAAACTTGCAGTCATATCTTCTAGAACTTTTCTCGACTACTCCAACATAGATGCAAGGTTAAATTTGTTCTAATGAAATAAGAAGTTGCACTTACCCCAGTGTACCTTACCTCATTTTTATGTATGAAAAATTATATCAACTGCAGATTTGTGTTTGCCTTCTATCTTATATAAGCAGCGATATTTTAAGTAAATCGCAATTTGTTATTTTTACAATGTTTTCAGTTAACTGCTGGCCTTCGGAAAATGGTAGTGGAGGCTGCGATGTGAATATAGAATATAATTTGGAGCAAGAGCATCTTGAGCTGAATGATCTGGAAATTTTAATCCCTGTACCGTGAGTGGCTATTGTTTTGTCTTTTTCATCGCTTCACCATGTATTTGATGCAAAGCTAATAACTTAATTTGCACCTAACTAATGAATGACATTAGTCTATTTTTTTACTGACAGTGTGCTTTGGTTTAACCATTTTTTAATATTTTGTAATAATTATTTTTTATAATTAAAATGCCTACTATAGGGTATAGCTACATTTTTAAATTTGTAATTTTGGGGTTTTTTTTGAAAAAAAACTCGTGTGTGTGCGTGCACGCAGTACAGAGTAATTTAAATTTTTTTAATTTGATTTTTTTCCCATTCCACAAGACATTAAGATTCACTCAGTCATAATTATAATTAATAAGATTAGGTAATTATAATTAAATAAATTAGGCTGTATTAATTTAAAAGTGGTAATGTATGTAATACCTAGTTTTCCAAATATGATATTTAACTTTGACTCACATAACAGAAATCTCTAAACCCCTTGTAAAATGTCATATCTTTTTTTTATGAAGTAAACTTTCTTCCAATTTTCAGCAGGTGTAAAGTGGATCGGAAAATGTGTTCCATTGTGAGAAATCAACTTTACAAAATGCCTGGGCTTGCTATTACTAAAATTAAAGGCTTTTGAGAAAACAAGATATCTCGAGACATCAATGCTGGTGATGAGGTTAAAATACTCCCATCATCTATAGATAATAAGTGTAGCAGTCTGCTCCCTGACAATTTGCAATACAATGGAAAAAATGTGATTTTTCTCGCCCTTACAAAAAGACATGATTCCAACTCTTTGCACAGCCAAAACCCATGACCATGGCGCCTGGGATTTGTCAAGCCCTTCATATGCTGAACTATTGAATTGAATTGATGCATATTCAATGATCCAAAAAATTTCAATTTACTTTTTGGAATTATATTGGATAATCAATCTTATTGTATTTCCCATCATATATATTATGGTGGAACTTTGATTTATGAGCATTAATTTGTTTCTTGATTGCACTCGTAATCCAAAATGCATGTTAAATCAAACTTCCCCATAAGAAATAATGGAAACTCATAATTCATTTCACGAAAGATCATGCCAACTGCGATTTTTTTCAAATATAGAATACAGGTTAATTTTACATATTTTTTTTTACTTTATATCTTATTTTTTGAAGGCGTATGGGATTTTCAGAATGATACAAAAGAGCTGGGGCTTAACTTTGAAATTGTATGTTATATCCAGGGTGTGTTATAAGTGTACTCAACTGTATGTGTTACTGCCAAACCCTGAAATTGACCAATTTCGTTAGATATTGACCCAGCCAATGTCTGAATTTCGGACATTGGCTGGCCAGTTTGTGAAGTGGCCGGTGATCCCTGGCCGAAGTTCGAAACAAAAGACATGATTTGGGATTGTCAAGTTGGCATATTTTTTTCGTGATAAATATGTCCTTGTTGGTTATGGCAACCCATCAAACTGCTGTTACGATGCTGTAATCTTTTTTTCCTTCGAAAATTCTGCAGAAAAACTTTATATAATTATTTTTATAGTTTTTTATCTCAAATTTCAATTTTTTCACTTGTCACATGGATCCAATCCAATACAGCTGCTACATATAGACATGCATCACACGTTGGCAATTTAAATTTTTTTTGGCTCCTATACCAGGCCGTCTTACATCAGCACATCAATCTTTGGCCAGGGATCTCTGGCCACTTAGTGAAATGGCCGGCCAAAGTCTGAATCATTTGTGCAATTCAGACTTTGGCCAAAACTCTTGGCTAATTGTCCACACTTCGGGCTTTGGCAGTAACATATATATAAATATATATTCCAAGTTTCTCTTCTATTACATTTAATAATCACATTTGAACTGTTTCATTTAATACATACCCACTCATTAAGTTGACTTGTTCAACTGTTTAACGAAGCCTAATTTAATATTTTAATTTCCAGTCATAAATTTCCATATGTTCTATTGCGTTGGAAGTCAACTAAGCACATTTTATTATTTGTTACAGTGGTGGAAGTCCAGTAATTTCAGAATGTGAAGATGGTATGTATGAGCATGATAGCCGAAAGAATATTCTGGCATGGAAATTACCGGTCATAGATTCAGAAAGCAAAACTGGCAGCATGGAGTTCAGTTGTGGAGGAAAACCATCTGACTTCTTTCCCATCACTGTCAATTTCATGTCCAAGTCATCGTTTTGCAATGTGAAAGTGAGTAAACATTACTCGTAAATAGCAGTTTCTGTTGCATTGTAAATTCTATCCAATGAAAGAAAACATTTTTTGTCATTGGCAGGAATTAGTAGGGTCTTATCACTTGCCGTATTTCTTGCTACCAGAATTATAATTATTTGCTATCCCATTTGCCAAAAGTCTTTTTTTTTTTCTTTCAAACCGAGCACAACTCCGGTCTACTGCCATGGGCAATTTACTACCGATTGAGTTATGCCGGAAGTGAGTGCGTGTATCTAAAAGTCTGAGTGTGTATATGGTGTTGTGCATGAAATAGTGCTGCCATCTATATTTTAAATTGTGAGTGAAGTGTAATGGTTGAACATTTGTAGCATTGTAGGGCTGTTGCTTTCTGTGGCGAGACTTTTTGATGGGGAGATCAGCTCGCATTCAAGTCTTGAAGTTGGGAACCACAGAAAACCAACTTCAGCCGACCACCACTGTAGCAATGGTAGGGTTTGAACCCGGGTCCTCACGATGCGAGTCCGTCACTATGACCACTCAACCATTACAGTGGCTTACCAAAACTCTGCATACAGTGTAATTGCATTGCTTTGAGTGATTAATAATAACCACTTTATGTAGTTTCATTTGTCTCAGTGCAGAGAGTAAAAAAGACTCTCGACATGATACATAACATTAAATTTCAAGCATTTGTTGTTTTTACTTCAAAATATGAAAGACAGGCAAAACTACCAATATAACACAAAACAAGCATGACTCCAACAACATAAATACGTTGGGGGGGGGGGGGCCACATGCACACACAAAAGGTTGCTGCATGTACCAATTCGTTAGAGAAATTCTGCATAGGAATGTGTGAGGTGCATGTTCAGTTAAATAGTAGTAACCTAATTTGTGTTGGCACCTGTCTTTATGCAGTTTGTCAAGAAATTATACCACACCATTTTTTTTCAATTTCACCATTAATTGAATTTTTCTTTTGTAATATGTATCACATGCAGTCAATACGCATGTAATGGCTTTTATCATTTAATCGAAAATGGCCTTTATATCAAAAGCTTTGAAGCAGAATCCGTTCTTCAATGAGCCTTCAACTGACTGAAAATGTTCTGTGGTGAAAATTCCCACAATAGTGTTTTCCAAACCAAGGTGGAGTTCTCTTAAAATTCTTACCAAAATTGTTCTGGAATGTTCATCAAATGTTTCAGCACATTCTGCTTTGGAGATCGAAGGTTTGAAAAAAATTCATTTTCTTGAGATGATTTTATGTTTGGACAGAATGAAAAATTGTTATTCATTTTGTTTTTATGTAAGCAGTTGGGATAAAAATGTATCGGTTTAGAAATTAATAGTAAAATTGTGATAATTGTGTTACACTTACACTTGCAATTTAAGGTCCAAGGATACGAAGTTGCACTTATTTCAGATAGGCCATGTCGAATGAATGTAAACGAGAAATTTCTGATTTTCAGCATAAAAACATAACTGCTTGTATGCATATTTTTTTCCTTATCTGGAGAAAGGTGATTCATTTTGATTGCCTATTTTATGGCATTCCCAATATGTCGTAGTTAGATCCTGTCATACCCTTTCTCCTCAATCTGCACTGTGAGATACGATACCTCGACCTGGAGGAGTCGGTCATACAACAGTCTTGTACAGGTATCTATCATACATAACATAGTTTCTCTCACCATTAACAAGCAGAGATTATACTTGAATTCTCCATGTATGATGAATAACATGTGGAACATCCTTTCGGGAAATGATTTTAAATAATGAGAAAATGAATTTGTGCCTGAAAGGACTAATTTGAGAAAATGTTCACTTTCATTCCTATTAGAATGAATTTGCTGCTAAAACTTTTGTAGTTGTGTGATATTCAAGTTACTTTGTTGTGTGTGATTCAAGTATTTGTTACTTTCGCAGGTTCTAAATGTTTCCATGGTAGATACAAATGAAGATGCAAAATATTCAGCCGAAGTTGTGTTCTTCACCGAGAAATACGAGATTGTATGAACTGTTGATTGAAATGTTGAAAATATGCATTATGTAGTTTATTTTTCCTCCAATTTTTCTTTGTTTTTTTTGGTAAGCAGGTCTCTTCTTTTTTTTATTTCAAATCAAATTTGTATACTATGCATAATTGCATTAAAAAACCTGCAGTTACAGCTTGTGGTCTATTTTTTTGTTTTCCAGTAGTGTATTTATTAGAATTATAGGAAACCACCTGTATGATGCAGAACAATAGCTAATTTTTCTCATTTGAATTTGACGCACCATGCTTTTTGAAATATTTCTTTAATGACCGAAATATTTAAAACCTAAGCTTGTTTCAAAATGATATTCAAAAGACTGCAATAGTCCAGAAAATAAGCTCACTGAGTGTATATTGAAGAAATAAGATTCGTGTAAATGAAATACTTCAACCTTCTCATCACGAATGAAACAATTTTTAGATCAAAATAAAACTTCATTCCTATACATAGTGACAGAATCACACGACTGAAATTCAAGATGCTTGAAGAAGAAAAAATTATAAATTGTTAATAAATACTGAATTTGTGCCATGAGGTGTTTCTGAAAAAGGGAAATGGTACAGTATGAGTATGCAAATTGTAAATTTGCCGTGGCACACAGATTGGTTCCACCACATTTACTTTGGTTTTAGCTAGATCAGTTCATCTATGTGCCTAATTCTGTAAAATTCAGGAATTTTCAATAATAAACTCACTCCTCTCGAGCCCAACAATCTTTAAATTAATTCTCAATGAATTTTAAAGCCAATAGGGACTTAAACCCATAAGCTAGTTAACAGTTCCTTCAATTTCTATTTTAACTATCACAAGCTAGTTAACACTCTAAACCATAGTTTCCCAACCATTTTTGTCCCATCGCCCTCTTCTTCAGAAATTTTTTTCTTCCATCGCCCCCCAATGCAATCTAACACATAGAATCCTATGTTATACTTGTAGCTTCTACCGCCCACGTTGGGAACCACTGCTCTAAACAAGTGAATAATTTCATATTTATTTTGTATCAAAGGTATTTCCCAATTTTTTTAAATTTAGACATCAATAAGTAAGTTTATATCATACATCCATTTTTAAAGGGTTTTTTTTTACGGAATTTTTCAAGTTTAAGGTAAAAAATATCTTGGCTGGAAAATTAACATAATATTCATAATGACGACAATCTTGAGACCAGATGACCGGTGACCACTGGACCTGTTGCACCTTCTGGATCCGCTCCTTTGAGTTCAGCAGGACTTTGGTGGAATATGAACTGACTCCGCCCTCCATTGGCTTGGTCCACTTGTGATCCACATTGTTGACCTTCGGCTCCTGGTGTGCTGGTGGATCCTCGCTGTTGGCCTTCGGCTCCTTGTCCGCTGGTGGTGTAACATAATGGGAGTGAATTATCATTAATCGTGTCCCGTGGTTCATGGATGGGAACCACGCAGGGTCGTCGTCAGATTATGATGCATGCAATGTTTTGCAAGCATAATTATGCTTTTACAATATTTTACCTTCACACTGTCGGTGAACCTAGGACCATCTCACGGTTTATAATTCCATGAGTTTTTACAATCCAAAATAGGTCTAATGTTGCGGCCCCTGGCCAGGACTTCGATGTTCATGGTTTTTGTGTTGCCAGATGCCGACTACCATAGTTGTACAATATTATTCTAAGTTCATGTGAATATGCAATTCATTTGTCAAATGTTACGTTGATTTTAGTGCTGCCGAATCTCGATATGGATTTGTTCCAGTAATAATGTGAGATGGGGAATTTTCCCTTATAATGCTAGTAGTGTGCAGCGAACAGACATGTTGATCCTTGAATACTACATTTCACCTGTGACGTTTTTATCTCGCCTCATTCTGGAAGTCATGAGTTGATAATTTAGCTGGGTGCCTCTGCGCTGTTCGATCCATTGATCAATCTCTTCATCTTCTAGTCAAAAATCCTTCTGCTTGTGTTAAAGCCTCTGTGATGGGATATTCATAGGGTTTGTCATTACCTTGGATAAGTGATGCTGTTCCTATGGAGCTTTCTTTCGAAAGTTCACCTGGGGATCAGACGAATCAATCAAGAAGTGAACTGTTCGTTCTTGTGACAGTGATATCCTGAAGGGTGTAATCGGCAGACCGATTGGGTGAGAACGTTTCGAATGTGTGATATTAATCTTGAAACTCTAAAGAAAATTTATCTATGCATGTTGTGGAGACTTAAAATGTTTTGTTGTGAAATCTAAAGATTAACGCTGTAATAAGTTAAGTAAATGAAATAGTTGTAATATCATTGCTATCTTATTGCTATCTATTATATTGGGAAAGAAAAATGGAATCTGGTATGTAACGAGAGAGAACCGCACTAACAATTCGTTACCATGGATCCCCATGGTAGCAATCCAAGGTAGCTTAACACATCTCCAGCTAACTGCAAATTACCATGGCACGACTGGCTGCCCATCTTCAGGATCGTTCAAGTTATGGTGAAAAACCACTGGTGAGCGTTGCAGGAACGTTTTGACTGGATGACTGGCTACAACTGTTTTGAAATGAAACACAAGGTATTTTTAATTCTTTCAAAGCGGTCGAGAGCGTGTTTTTTTTCCCGCGAGATTTTTTTTGAGAGATATTTTAAACCGCTTGAAGAATTAACAATTTTTGGGAAATAATTTTATGAAATTTTGTTTAATACAGGGTGGGCAAAAAGTCTGTAGAAACGTTAAAAATGAGTAAAAATATCCGAAATAAACTGTTTGCAGGGTTAGCATCGCTAGGTCACAGGAATTTTTTTAAGACTGGAAAAAACAACCAATAGGTGGCGCTGGTACGCACGACTTCGGTTGAAATACGCAAATGAGACGGTTATAAGAACTTGCACTCCTAATCCACAACCACTTCACCGTTGTAAACCTGCTGCACTCTGCCGTTGCTGGATTTGTGACTCGCCTGCCATGTGTTATACCCTTCATGTGGAACACATACTGCTGTAATAAACGATTTGGAGGCATTGTGTTCGTTATTTGCATACTCTGACTTGTGTATGTCAGCGTCACCTATTGGCTGTTTTTCGTTTTTTTCCCAGTCTTAAAAAAATTTCTGCAACCTAGTGATGCTAACCGGTTTTTATTTCTATGGACTTTTTGCCCACCCTTGTATTTCAAAAATTCTCAATATATTTCACATTCCCCCTCTATAACAAAGACGTGGGCATAGGAGGCTTGCGTTCCCCCACATGCCACCCTGAAACACTTTTTTTAACTCACCGATCTGGTCTCCTGTTATTAATTTTTGAAATGTGTCCACCATGTACTTTGTTGAAAGGAATGTATACACAACTGTCTTACAATATTTTATAACCAAACTGCACAATAATAGATTCAAATAAACATACGACTCTGAAATTTATAAAAATACACAAATTATTTATTGCAATGTCATTGAAAAATAATTGAACTAGTTCTCATTTGACAAACTTCCATTTACATAAAAAATTGTTTTCGTTGTCACTTAACTAGATCAACATCATATAAAAATTAATATGAAATCACTATTTTTAAGCTCTTTTTTTTTTCTTTCTAATTCCATACAACCACTTCAAAAACAAAACGACATAGGGAATTGAATAGCGCCATTATCAAAAATAGAAAATTTTAACAATTTCACAAAGAGAGCTTATTACTTTAAAAAAAGGTAAAAACTGGCTCAAATTTTTAGATTTTGTAATTCAATAGGAGTTTTTTTCCAAAAGAAACAAAAAGGAAAGAGAAACAGATCCCCCTGGTTCCCTTTATTACTTTCTACAGCCTTGGATGCACAGCATTAATAGTAGTGGGATTATCAAATTTTTATTCATTTAATCATTTTTCTCTCAATATTTTCCCTTTTTTATCTATTGCCTAAAAATAGTCAGTTGGCTTGTGTGGCTTACATAAAACTCTGTGGGTCGTGTGTTGAAGAAACCCCTGCCTTCCAACCTTGCGCCTGTAAATACATGTTAGGACTGGGTTATGAATTTTCAGGATTGTGTGAAAATAAAATAAACCAGTGTAATACAGTAGCACACCTCTTTTATGGACACTGGCAGGACAAAAAAAAAAAAAATTGTCCATAAAAGGGGAGTGACTGTCAATCAGGGGTTTGTATACTTTAATTATACAATGGGAAATTATTTGGCAGTAAAAATAAGGGGGGGGGGTTTACTGTATTGTTTAATGGGTTTTGAAAGGACAAAAAGTTTGAGAAATACTAATAGTCTTTTGTTAGTTTTTCATTTAAGATGTGCTATTGATCACTTTATCAGAGGAAAGTATCATAGTTGATAATTATTAATATTAATAAAATTATATGTTCTTGACGTGTATGTTTTTCTAATCTACAAAAATGCAGTTTCAAAACTTCAGCGAATCAACTTATTTTGTGTGCGAATAAATGTGAACACATATGAACAGAATATTTGTGTCACTATTTTTAGTGGAACTCTTGGAGAATATTTATTTCACACTGACAACAATATTTAACCATTATTCATAAAATTTTGAATACAGTCGATGCCCGCTTTTACAAACCTCTAATTTACGAATCTCACATTTTTAGGAACTACTACTAAACCACACATGCACCTCATCCATATCCAAGTATCCAAGGAATGCTTGTCATGTGTTCCACAATTGTTGCCATCTGACTTCTGATTCGGAAGCAAACAACTCAACAGTTTATTTTGCCTGTATCAAGTACTATACAATAATCTTAAATGTAGGCCTGATTGCTCTCTGTGGACAAACATTTTTTAAAGGGAGATCAAATTGCATTTGCCCCTATGGTTGAAAACGACAGAAAACCAGCTTTAGACAGCATCCTCATGCTGGCAGTCAACATAAGTGATATGAAAAGCATCTCTAAGCAGCTGCCGACTGAGAATAAAAAACAGGCTGAAAACTTGGAGCAATTCCTATCGACAGTACAGCTCTTTCATGACTAAGCATGTGCAACTCTCAGTAAAAGCCACTAATTTTGGATACCTTTAGCTGGGACACCTTGTACTATTTCAAAATAGTAGCAAGATTGATACATGCATAATTTGGTAAAATATAAAGCCCAGAGTGTAGTAAAATATGAAATGAAATGCAAAAAACCTTATGATTAATGCAAAAAAATATGAATCTAAAATAAAGCAATATTTTTTTATTCTTTTATATTTCTGATTTGTTCAGCTTTATATAATTTAAAAGAAATTTAAATTATAACGTAACGTATTATGTAACGTAATCTCCCCCACACCATCCTCCTGGCAAGAAGGTCCAGGCTACTCATTTTTTGTCACTATTGTTGTGAAAGAATAACTTTTTTAGTTCTCCTTATGATTGGTTCCAATGATCATGTTAGTAATCGCCACCAATCGGCCGATTTCATTGGAATGTTGCCACCTTGAGATACTGTTGATTTTAATTTGAACTACTGTGATTGCATGCTAATTCACATGTTTCTGTTATGTCATATATATCCTATCTGGAGATCACGAGTAGTCTGTCGACTGGAAACAAAACCAGTTCTTGTATAAATGGTGTGTTTAGTCAATGCTTTTCCTCACTATAAATCCAGTTCCTCATCTGAAATGAGTTACTTGTTTGAACTATTGTGCTGAGGCACTTCAACCATTGCTGCCCGGTCTGTGTCATTTTAAAAATATAATCATTAATCTTACTTTCAGAGCTTATTGCAGAGGCATGACCTGGATATATTGAGGTCTGTCTAATGTGCAATGAATATCACAATGTTGTGATACACAATATAACAACTTTGACAGTGAAATTATTGATATCATGTAACTTTACATTTGCTGCTGGACATTTCTATCATGATTTCTAACCAGATGTGATTTTCGTAAATTGTATCGCGTAGATGTTGGGTCAACTTAAGTAAAAGATTGCTCCTCTGTCGGTTCATCTGTTGTGAGATGAGCATTGCTAATGAATCCAATTGGGAACAACCAATATGTGCCATAGTGATTATCGTGGACAAAATATTATTATGAAAGGTAAAATGATGGACCATGGTGAGAGAAATCAACTTGTTTTCTTGTTCAGAAAACATTTTAACAAATTTTTCTAAAGAATATTAATCATTGTGCAAATGAGCTTAAAGATTGTAAAGTATAAAAAAAAACTTGTTAAAGATAACTAAACTTCTTGTTGCGAAGCCTGCACATATGGCATGCATAAAAAAAATATACCAGGGATGCGAGTAACATTGCAAGTGAAAGAATAGTATTTCAAAACTTAACCATGCTCTCAAAGAAAATGCATCACATAAAAATGCATAGAATAAAACAAATGTAAATGGTGGGTATCATACAAAGAAAAATATATATACATATATATATATAACATTTCAATTTTAAATAAATGAAGAAAATTTTTTGATCACATCATTTATAAATGATTCATTGTCCAATCATTTGTACTATAAATACAAAAAAATACTTCATCTTAAGTACAATTTGAAATTTTTTTTAGGAAGAATAAATATATTACTATGTATTTTTGTTAAACTTGATGCCAATCAAGTTTTTACATTCTGAGATCTTGCTTCTTCAAGAATTTCACCAGCTCCGCATTTCAACAAGTTTGTTGCAAGATCATTCCCAAGTCTTTGTGCAGCAGCCAAAAGATGTTGTTTGATGTGTTGCGCTGTTATGCCAGCGAAATCCTTTGATGAAATAAAAAATTAAATTATAAACTATTTAGATCACCTCAGTAAACATAAGTAACGTATAAAAAACTGTAAACAAAGTCAAAATTTATTAAATTTTTGATTTATTCTGCATAGCTGTAGTATGAATTCAGGCAGCTACACATGCAACTTCAAGCTGTACAAATGCAAATATAAAGGCCAAAACAGGCAAAACACCCCAATGAGGTGAGTAAAAAAGAAAGATGCCCATAAAAATATGTATGTTAAAAACTAAAATACAGCCTGTAGCAACCTAAAATAACAGAAATTATAAAATGCAAGCATGCATGTTCAATATTTCTGTACAAGCCTGCTTGGGCATTTGTAAGAGAATTTTACACAAACATTTTGATTGTACAAGCAGCTTGAAGATTGAATGAATTTTGATAATGCATGCTAACATGAGCCATAAATAAAGGCATCTACCAAGCTTGTACAAGCTTCAACCAATCTACTCTCTTCAGTGAGTTCTGTTGGGTGTTGGTATTTTTTGTTGGTGTTATTCTTCTATACACAAGGACAAAGGCAGCCAAAACAAATGCATCATTGTCTGAGCTTGATATATTCCGTGATACACATGCTACTAAAAAAGCTTGATCATTTGCTACTAGGTAGTGTGTCTGTTTATATCGCGGCACACATACTTTGCTAGGACCTAGCACAGCCAAAGGCTTGCTTGTTATAGGCACATTTTTGATGCACGCTTTGTTTTGGGTGTGTCCTTTTTGAAGAAAAAATAACTAATAATTTTGCTGAGCACTTGTGAATTCAAGATTTCTTTACTAAGTACAGTAATTTGATGATTAACCTTGTCATTAAACTTGAAAAACAATTATGTCGTTAGTTTAGTGTGCTTTTGCGAATAAATTCAGAACTCCTGATTTGAAAAATATTTTTGTCAACAATTGTAAAATTTAATTTTTGAATTTTATTTCATTTTTTTGTTAAATTTGGATTTTTTTTATTTGCGAAATTAACTTGTCGCTGTTGACAAATTAACAAAAAAATTTTCCTTTGGGAGGGGGGGGGGGAGGGGAGGAGCCATGCTCTGGCTCTTAAAATTTTCACAAAAATTATGTGTACTATAATTTTCTGATCATTATAAATCATTCCTCTAAAAAAATGAACAAAATCTGGAGCAATTTTTATTTACAGCCAATATTCCATAAGCACCCAATGTTCCAATAAAAAATAATACATTTCAAAGTTTTTCATCTCCCATCAAACTATTGTTAAAAAGTAATAACAAAATTAGTTCATAGTAAGCCCATATGCGCATGTGCTTAGAGTTTTTTGTCAGCTTCTTTTTCTCTTACCGCAAGCTATCAAGCATGGAAAAAATAGACGTCATGCAATTCAGTAATATGTTCTTCAATAAGCTTGCTTATTTTGAATACACGTGCTAATAAGTTGAATATGAATTCAGCTTATTGGTTGAATATGCTCGAAAGTAGAGTGCTTTCATGCTTCTTAGTAGCATGTGTATCATGGTCCATGCAAGGGTTCTTGCAGAAGCAAAAGTGTGACATGGGGTGTCAAAAGGGAAGAAATTGTGTATGCTTCTACAAAAAGATTGAACATGCATGCTTATAGAGCTAGCGGATATGTGTGTAGCTGCTTCAGATAAGTTTTACATATGTACACCAGGGATTTACAAGCAAAAAGAAAAAAAATTAGAGGCCAGAGCCAATTTAACAGAAAAGTAAAAGCATACGTTTTTGTAAAAAACACTGTCTTTGAAAAAAAATTATTTCGAACAGTTTTTTTAAACTTTTTCAAAACTTGGGTGCCCCCCCCCACTTTTTCAAGTAGATGAGCATGCACAAACTCGGAAAATTTGGTGGCGTGTCCTCAGACTTCAATTTAGTAATCACACATACATAGAAAAAAGTGTTCCAGACTCTGCCATGAAATGGGCTGAAAGAGATCTCAGCAACAGGATAAGTCCTGGCGTTCATTCATTCATTCAGTAATCACACATAAAAAATTTCATGTGCAATGCCAATATTTTAATTGCCACAGTGATCCAGGATTTGTCAAGTGATGGTATATGCAGTTAATTTCAAGCATCAGTAAACAAAATTACATTCCACATGAATCTGTGCTTTTGGGTTTTGTGTGTGTGTGTGTGTGTCAGATATTTTTTACAGAAATGAGTACACAAGACGAAAATGTGGACCATCACTAAACAAATATAAAAATCAGAGTTTTTTTTATTATAAAGAATGGAGTGAAAAAAAAGGAAAAAAATGATTATTTAAAGTTCACACGAAATTCTTTTGGTAATATAAACTAAGAATATACAGCATGCTGAGTACTTAAATTGAACCACCAAAAATAACTGGGTATGTAGCAAGTTTATTGCAGCACTTACACAAATTACTGCATGCCTAGTTGGGGTGAAATAGATAGAGTAATATGCACTTGCACATATTACAGTCGAATCCCGTTATAATGAATGCCAAGAGACCGGAAGAATCATTTTGTTATAAAGGAATTTCAGGTTACCTAGTATTGTTTCTATTAAACTTATTTAGGGGATTAGAAAAGTGTTCGTTAAAATGAGATTTTCGCAATAACGGTATTCGTTAAAATGGGATTCGACTGTACTACAGATGATACCCACCTATAAACAATAGGTATTTGTTTTACCTAAATTTTTGACTCTAAAATTAAGGGGAAAGGGGATCATCTCATAGAAGTAAAAAATGTTTACATTACGAAGTTTACATTTGCTCAGATAGATATTAGGGGGGGGGGGGCACAGTGTATTCAGGTAAGTACATAACATTTTAAATAAGCATGTCCATGGTCTTGTAATACTAATGTATAAATATAATATAAAAATTTGTCTTCCAGCAACACTTTTGCCTGAAATGTATATCTTGCAAGGTACAAAAGAGCAAAATAATAAACTATGTTGATTGGAAAATATATTCTCACCACATGCTTGCGTTTTGTTTTCTCAGTTGATCCATTCAATACGATTTTCATGCTTTCGATAATCTTCCTACTTCCATCCAAACTAAACACTCCACCTTGTAGAGAAAGCTGCAAATATAGAAGGTAATAATTTTTTGTCACATATCTATTCAATCAGGAATAGATAGTTTTCCCCTTTATATATATATATATATACACACACATATAGAGAGAGACACACATCATATAATGTTATATGATTGGTATTAGCAAAGTATGAACTCGGAAAAAAATACTTTATGGTTTTAGGTATGTTTGGTTTGCATAACAGATAAACTATAATTTTACTCATATGTTTTATACAGAGTGGTTATAATTAAACTGACACTACTCAGACCTATGTAGCTCCAGTTCTGGAAGACTATTTTCATTGAAACTTGGTACAATCAACACTCGCTATAATGATCCCCCCCCCCCTTTGTTCTATGGGGGAATGGACACTATATTAGAAGGCAATTATACTGAACATTTTAAAAAAGTTATAAAGTTTGGCTTCCCTGGAAAATTGTGTATTTTACTGATGGAATTTAAAAAAAACATTTTTTGTTACAATACTGCAATAAAAATGTGTACAAAAACACAATTTAAATGCATAATACAATATGTGCATTCCACTTAGGAAAACACAATGTTGCGGTCAAAACCTTGATCAATTTTTTACTACACATGCTGCAAAATAAGTTCACTTGCCTCTACAGTCTAAATATTTTTCTATTGCGAAATTAAGTGAAATCATGCAATAAAATAAAAGTAATGGAAGAGCCACCATATGAGAAAATAAAACAGAATGGTAAGAAAAGTTTCCAGTGATGGTGCTTGCATACCACCAGGTTTTCTGGAAAAGTGGCAACACCTATGAACCATTTGTTTCATACCCCTTTCTTCTCCAAGCATCAAAGATCAAGGTCAAATCTATTCAACAACAGGTTTGTCCATTTCTTTGGAAAAAACCAACAAAAAACGGGTGGCTGAGTTGAGTTCGATTGTTGCAATGGATCGAATGATATTTAGGCTACCGGTCATTATATTGAAACTTGGTAATATGAACATACGTAATCATACATAATATGAGCCACGGGGAAAAGAAAACAAATAAAAAAGGGGTTCACCCTTTTCACCTGGTGGTAAAATTGAAATATTTTTTATTGCAGTTTTCTTTTCCCCATTGGTTTATATAATCTACATACAACGCTTCAATGAAATACATCCATCAGAACAGGTGCTGCTACCTAGCTAGGTCTGAGGATTGTTTGTTTAATTATAACCACCCTGTATGCATATAGTTTACAGTGCATACATCAATATTGTGTTTGATCTAATTATCTAATTGAAATTAGATCAAATATACATTTCATACTTTGCTAGAAACCATAAAGTCTTCTATAGAATGCTTGATTTCATACTTTGCCAGAAACATGTGGAGTGCTCAGATGCAAAACAGTGTAAGTCAATAAACATTGAAAATGAAATAAAAGCATCTTCAAAAGGATCTTTTTATTTCATGGCCAGTATAAGTTGTGTCATCTGATGCTGCAACATAAATAGCAACTTGAATGCTTTGGCTTCTTGAAAGTTTCAAGAATGAAGAGGCACTTTCAATACGAAAGTCATTTTTAAAAAACTGACACACTGATTGGCTTCTGAGATCTCCACATACAGAGTGATTTCATAACTCCTGTTGCTGCATAACTCCTGTTGCTGCTACTAGCTAATCGTTGATCTTAGAGGATACTTTTCTGATTAGGAAAAGTATCCCAATAACCCATACTCAAATACGTCATTCATATTGCAAGGGTTGTGCAGTTATTAAAATAAAGAAAAATTAACAACTGAAATAAATAAAATAATTGACTTTGTGGTTGGTTACTCTGTCCTCAAAAACCAATTAAGTTGTCAAAAGTTGTTTCTCCTGGTAACAAAAAAAAAAAACCACATGTATCTAAGTGCAACATTAACATTCATTGAGATATTTGAATTCAAAAATTGTTGAAAAGTTGGAAAGAACAGCATGAACGAGGAAAAGAAACGTTGCCCATTAGTTTATGCTGATCTTTCCAACTTTCCTCCACTTTTTGAGTACAAATATCTCCGTGTATACTGCACCTAGAAACGTGGAATTTTTTCACCCCTTGAGAGACAGGGCAATAACTTTCTTACAGAAAATTAGAGGACAGGGTGCCATTTTAAGAAGTTAATTTTTATATTTCAACACCTATACAACTCTTTGCAACATGAATGATGTACATCTGAGCTCTAAATGTTATTTATATACTTTTTCTATCTGGAAGAAGAATTACCTCTAGGATCAACGATTCACCAGTAAAATGCGGCAACAGCAATTACGGAATTACTCTATATGAGTATGAAATGAGGTTTCATTCAAATTTATTAATATAATAATAAACTAGGAGACATTTTATTTTCTGGATATTATGCTGAGGTGAACTCGGAAAAGAAAAGTCCTCTTGTCTCCGCTGGGACTCGAACGCAGGCCCTCTTGCTTACCGGGCAAGCATGCTACCATCTACACCACTGGAGACATGACCCTGCCTTTCTTATTTCACGCACTGTGGCGTGAGGCACTGAAGTAGAGACATTAGTAGCCTCTCTATAATAATAAACTGTTTGAAATATTCATCATATTTGAAATATGCATTATGTCAGGCCAGGGGTTCTCAAACTTTTTTCTAACTGCATCGTTCCCCGACAAAGGTTGGTGGCTGAAAAACTTTGAGAACAACAGTATTAAGTGACACTTATTATATGTTTTCTTTGTGAAAAAATAACAAAATAAACAAAAGAAAAGAAAATGCAACCATCAGCATACCTCATCGTTATCAACAATTGTGTTCACAGCAACTGGAACACTGCACCCTCCTTCTAATTTCTTCATGAAAGCTCTTTCTGCAACACAGCATAGTGTTGTATTTCTGTCACTGATTTCTGATAGCAAATTTAAAGTTGCCAGATCTTGGATTTTACATTCAACAGCTAATGCACCTTGACCAACTGCGTACATGCATATATCAGCTGGAAGAACCTGAAAAACATATAGTAATAGACCTCTTATAAAAAGAAATTGTTTTTTCCTTTTGTTTTCAATCACACAAGTACTGATTTTTCTTTACTTATATCAAAACAATCTCTATCTATATTGAGTTAATAAATAAACAGAGGGAATATAAAAAGGAAAGGAGGCAAAAACTATTATTTTTTAAATCAGAAAAAAAGTCTGATGATAGTTTATTTTGCATTATTAGAAATATAAAAAATATTATTTACCATAGACATGCGATCACACAGATCCATTCTCTCTAGTCCTGCAGCAGCCAATATGAGTGCTTCATACGTACCATCCTCATCTAATTTCCTGAATCTTGTATTCAAATTACCTCTCTGAATATATTAGTTAATTGTTTAACAAAATCATTATATAACTTCCCTCTTGTCTTTTGCACGCCAATGCATAGATATAATAAGATTTCACATTTGAATTTAACACTAGAAGGAACATGCCTGTCATTTTGACAGTTCTTGTGCGATTTCCATAATGATCAAAATTGTTCAGAATGTTGAAATTTCACTTTTCCTAAAAATACTGGAACACTATACTGTTCAACTATCATCAGTTTGAAAAAAATATCTGAGCTGAGATATTTTTAGTTTTATCTAGGAAGACCATAGCTAATCAATTTTGACTAGTAACGTTATAGACACTTTCATTACATGCACAGCAAATAATTTGTCAAATAATAACATAAATTTCCTCTAATATAGATGTTCTCGCTTCATCTAATTGAAAGCATCCTTACTGACTATTTAATAATAAAATATAAATACGGCCAAAAATGTAGTAATGTAAATCACTGGATCTTATCTGAAAGCTAGTAGAAATGTGACCACTTGATGACTGTTTTACTTAACCAATATTGGGTAAAAAACTGAAGCTGAATATTACTACCATGATATGTATGATAACAAAATATTGAAAAAAAATTCCATGTGAAACTCAATAAGGACTCCTTTTTATGAAACACATTTGATAACATATAAAGATAATTTGAGTGTTTTAAGGGTAAGAAAAAGAAAATATTCTTTTACCAAGTTCAGTGCATTGAAATTTAGAAATATAATCAAAGTGAGGGAAATTTTTCTGAAACTGTTTTGTTGTAAAACTTAGCAAAGTGGGTATTGATGAGATGACTCGAAAGCAATCTGTGCAAATACCTCATTTGCCAGAGTGCATTTTCTACAATGAATCCACTTATTATCAATAAATGCTTGGTCGGTTTATAGGGACAAAATTAGAAAGGTTATTTCCATCTTGTTGAATGTGGTGAGAAAGCTTAGGGAATCTTATCAGAATTTAGCCAAAAGGAACAACAAACACCCCTGTATCAGAAAAAAGACAGTGATGCCAGATCAATAATAAAACAAACAACACATTTCCAATCAGTGAGAAATCTGTGAGCGGAAAATGCATTCAAATGTGACAAAAGTATTCAAAAATGAAAAAAGTGTGATGTACCGATGAAGCTGCAGTTAAAATGTTCAGAATACAAATATTTTTTTATCAGTTATGCTTTGAGGAAGTTTTTGGACTTTAAAATAAACTTGAATTATGTAATTTTATTCAAAAAAAACCATAATTCAATGAAACATATTTCCTGGTTATTATGCCGGGGTCTCCATAGGGAGTCAAACCTAGGCTCTCTTGATAAACGGGAAAGCATGCTACCATCTACATCACTGGAAACAGGACCCTGCCTTCCCTATAATTCATGTTTTATTGCTTAATAATTGAGAAAATCAATAGTTTATAGTGAAAATTAATCTCTGGCCATTTTGACCAGTATCTGTTCCATTTAGGTAGAATGAAATGCTAGTCCTTATAGTGTTAAACAACAAAAAAATTCTTGGCACATGCAGACACTATTACCGAGAGCGTGCAGTTTGAATATGCTGCACATTTGGTGTCACTGAAAATTATTGAAAACTAAATTCATTCTGAACATTATATTTCAGCAAAAATTGCCAATGGATTTTTTCAAATCAGCAATTCATAATTCATGAGTGGGTTAGGAAATCTGAAAGACAAAATAGAAATTTTTGCAAGTGTACAGTTTTGAGCTAAATTTTTCCTAACATAAATATGTGTTATTAGGGATATTTGAAGGGAAAAATCTGATCTACTCACAGTAAATTTCTCTTCAATTTCAAAACATTCATACTTTCTTGTGAAGACATTCAAATTTTTTCTGCAAACAATAATGTGCCACGCCCATTATTTTTTTTCAATTTTATAATATCAAACTGGCCTACTCCACTTTTAGTGCACCCAAAGAACCTCACTGATTTTATCAATAGCATCAATAAGTTCTTTCCTGCAAGAACTAAATGATAGAAACCAGATTGCTGAGGACTAATCTTATGTATGAAATCAGTTCTTCCATTTTCCTTCAAAGTAAACCAAAGCTTGTAAAATCTTACTGCATGCAACTTTTTTATGAATCAAAATCATTAAGGGTGAATTTGCAGATTTAAACATTTTTCTTGTAGTAGGCCTTCATCCAAGTACTACCAGGTTTCCAATCAACCTTTTTTATACAAAGGAAAAAAGAAGTCCTCTTTCTCACTATCCCATATAGGATCAGAAATCCTTAAATTTACCACTTTCATTTATTGTTTGGTGAAATGGCCAGCTCTTGGACTTCTTAATATAAAAATTTACGTGGAATTGATACTAAACTTTGCCCATCTTCTATAAAAGAAGATACAAATGAAGTGATAAAATTGATAAATTTTTTTTTTGTTTAACAATTTTTTAGCCTACTTTTTAGTTTGAAAAAAAATTTAAAAAGTGAAAAAATATCATAAAAATTCCAAAAAAAATTTAAAGTAAAAAAGTGTTAAACAATGCTAAAAATGCAAATGTTGTCAACATCTGGGCCCTGTTCATTAAATAAAAATTTAATACATAAGAATTTAAATAATAACTATACAAGATGATGTGAAAATTAAATTTTTTTTTTTTGCACATTGATCATTGATGCAGAATGTTAATGATGCAGATGAGCAATTATTTTATAGAAATGGCACTCTTGTGCAGAAAATAGCCATGGTGCAACAAAAATGGCCTGATAAAATGAAAAACTTTGAAACAAATCCTTGTTAGCCCGAGTGCCATTACTAGATGTAGAAGAATTTAAAAGATGGGGAATCGAAGATCTTTCTGTTTTACTAAACCACATCAAGTTCATAGATCTTCTCCTCCAATGTGATGTTACCAGTTCACATTGCCAGTTATTCCAAAGCTGATATGAATTAATTGGGCTCAAGTGACAATTCTGATGATGGTGAATGTGAAAATTATGTTCATAACATGGCTGTTTTTTTTTTTAGCACAAGCATCAATATTATATAAGACTATTGTTAGCGGAGAGGTTGAAAAATGGTCAGGACTGTGAAGTTGTTTATCACAAACTTCAGACAGTTTTTTAAATTACACTTTTCAGTGTTTTATAAAAATCATTTTAAATTTTGAGCAGCTCCTAGCACAAATTAAACAATTTTCTATAAATACTTTAAGAAATGGCAGTTTGGGCTAACAAACGAAATTCTTAAAATTATATTTATTAGCTGAGGTACCACTGTACTATTATATATTCACAAGTGTTTCAAAGGATACAACACTCTCAAATGTCAAATGGGGATATTTGGATTTTAATTGTGCTATCCTTCTTAATGAACTGGTCCCTATAACACTAAAAAAACATCACCATTTTAATACATACATCAAAACTATATCTCTAAACATGCATGGAAAAATTAAGATTTCAAAAATGAAGTAAATAAAACATTTACCTTCCTTCTGGAAGGGACTCAAGTGTTTGTTCAGAATTTTTCGGACTCATAACAACTGCGTCAAAGGGATTCCCTCTTCTAATCATAAAAAATATTCATAATCACAAGATTATTTCAAAGCAATGAGGTGTACATTGGTTACAGAATTTATCATTTAAATTAATCAAACACGTATACAAAAACATAAACAAAATACAGTCAGCACTTCTTATAATGACACTATATTGTTGCGATTGTTCCATCACAATGGCAAGTAGGATGAGTCCCAAATGTTTTCATATAATGAGTATCCTATATAATTTCCTTTTGATATAAAATCCACCCAATATAACGTCTGTTTCCGAAGAAATGATGGAGTTGTAATGAGAGGCAACTGTGTATAAAATTATTTTATAAACATTTCATTTTCATAAGGAATTGATTTCCAAGTTATCATATAATTGTGCCAATCTTGTCCAAACCTGTGTCAATAATAAGGCCAGACACCTTAGTACCATTCATTTTTTACCACTGCTCTTATTTAGAGTTGATAGACGTCCCATGTATATTAGTTTTCTATATCAAAAAATCTCTGTGTCCTATAAATTTTTTTTTGTAAAATTTCAATAAAATTACAAAATCGAAAATTAAAATGCTTAGAGAAAAAACAACTTTTTATTAGTTTTAAAATTATCTTTTTTTTATGATCCCATATTTTTTGAGACTAAAAGAAATTTTTGTGTACTACCATCACATAAGTATAATTTATCATTGTACAACCAAAAAAATCTTGAAATATTTTTCATTAGCCTCAAAATTTTTTTGGAAAACTTCTGAGTGTTACAAATCGACCACCTCTGTTGCAACACACACATGAATCCAAAAATCCAATGATGTTAGCTAAAAATATATGTTCTACATTGCTAAAAAGGTAATTGCATTATACACATGAACCGATGTCCAAAATGACCTTTTTAATAGTTACTGTACAATGGTAATTTTTTCAACTATGGATGATATTAGATGGAAAATCACTATGCACTGGAGTTGTTGAATCATGCTCACAAAGTTCATGGGTATGATTCTAAAATGGTTGAAAAGGAAAAAAAAAGGTTTGGCAGATTTAATGTTCACTGGACATTCGGAAATGTACTATAGATACAAGTTTTCCATCACATATTAAAACCACTTCAAGATTATTTTATTTAGGGCAAGAAAAATTTAAAAATTCGAGGAAAAATCCAGAATGCAGTTTGAAAGCAAATGAAATTAACTGGCTAGCATCCATATCACATATATTAAACATATAACAGACATTATGGGGAGGCATATTGGTCCTTGAGAATGTTCAGAAATTATCTTTGCGCCAAAAGTTAAATAGCTAATTTACTTCTCCAAGATCTGCCTAATGCAGTTTGTGACTGTGTTAGGAGTGCTGTTTAACAAGTTATTGATTACTGTAATTATGGCAGGGAATCAATTAAAATTTTTAACTGGTTAATCAAAATTTTTTAATAAATTAAGTAATTAATCCAATTTTAATCAAATATTTTTGAATGATAACCATTCATAACAAATGTAGTGTTGGTAACGTAGTTGATTGAAATTAACTTATGTTACAAAAATATGTTTTATTCATTTCATGCACCTATTTACCAGATACGAACAAATACATGTATAGGAATAGATTAAGAAACTCTGGCCACCTACATGAAGCAATTTAATATGCTGAACATAAATGTCATATTTTTGAATTCTTCTAGGAGGGAGTTTCTCTCCCAGTTGGCAATGGGGGGGGGGGGGTTGATTGCTTCCCGAATGACAAAACTGCTGTTCCAAGTAGAAATAATATATTTTGGTTCAATTAATTGACTAATTGAATGAGCCCAAATGTTATTATTGAAAATTAGCAAAAAATATATATATTTACTTGCAAACTGCACCAATGGTCATTCCTTCTGGAAGAGTTGTTGGCAGATCTTTGAGTGAATGCACCACAACATCAACCTCATTTGCTTCTAATGCAACTTCAAGTTCTTTGGTGAATAAACTTTTTTGTCCTATCTGTAAAAAAACAAAAATCAACCATTTCATAAAAAGGGTTCACAATTCCAGTTAATCAATGCCATAAAAAAAATGTTATCATGACATGTGCAAATTTATACTGTATAACTTTTCTTAACCAGCCCAACTGGGACAAAAGAATCGGGCATTTTTAAGAAAATCTGATTAAACTAAGAAGATCAAACCCAATACAAAATTTATGTACAGTAGACCCTTGATAATCTGGCTGTGAGCTAGTCCAGCCCTGTTCAATAATTCAGTGTTTTGCTTTGAGCATAGAAGAGGAAAACATCTCACTGCATGTCTGTGCACAGAAGTTTATATTATAGTGAACTTCAATATGATAGTTTGCAGACAAAGAAAAAATATTACTACAGAAGAATTATCAGTAAACCAAGATGCAGCAGTTAGAGTATAGACATTTCCAACAAGCCTTGAATAAATATCTCTGTAGAGTGAAGAGTGATTTATTGTTACAGTGAGTATCATTGTAGTGAGGTTTAACTGTATTTAAATAAGCTTTTCAGTTATCTTTCAGTAATATGGCACACACTGGTCTGATATGTGCCAGATTAGTAAGAGTCTACTGTATTGTATATTGAATCTTTTTGGCATTTTACAGGGAAATACTGTACTGCATGAACACTATTTGAAGATTAAACTAATAAAATACAATTGAAAATGAAAAGATTATGCTTTAAGGTAAGGACTTCATGCTATATGTGCGAATATATTTTAGTAAATTAAGGTAACTTATGACATTAAGTAAAGAAAGGAATTTTTCAAGGCTAGTTAACAGGGAAATTTGACTAAAAGACATGCACACACTATAATTCACGACTTGGCAACACTTATACATATTAGTAATTGTACATATTTGTAAGTGCATATGTTATGGTAGAAGCCCAAGAACTGGTAAAAACTAGGATTTATCGAAGCCGACTAGTAAAAGTCCAAAGAATTCCAGTGAACATTCTTATTTTTGGCATTTAGTAAATAAATTTCTTCTACTAATGATTGAAACATCACTTATTTTCTCTGAATCAGCTATTAATTAATCATCACTACATAATGCAGGTTGTTCATAAATGGTTTAGAAAAAACTAGAGGGTTGATAGTACCCATCAAGACTAACAATATTTGCAATGGAACCTATGTAGTCGCAATAAACTGAAGAGTATCAGAAAAGCACAAAGTAAATTTGACTGAAAAAAAAAGTCATAACAAAATTATAAGTTGCACAATTTCATGCACATCAGCAAATGAAGGACTGGTGCACCTGTTTATAGATTTCTGGTGCTGTATTTATCTTGCTTGCTGCGATACACAAGGATTTTTATGATGAGATCTTCCAAAGAGTATACAGATGTTTTGTACACCAATACTTTCATGTGCCCCACAAAAAGAAGTTCAGTATCTTCTGTTACAAGTTAGGTATGGTGAGTGTGGAGACCATGCTGCAGGTCCACCATGCCCAATCATGCTGAGTGGATTGTGACCATAGGTTCCATTACAAGTATTTTTCATTTTGATGGTTACTAACAACCCTCCAATTTCTTCTACACAGTTTATGAACACCCTGTAGTATCAAATATTTATTCATAAAAAAAAATCAATTAGTTATATTTCTTTTATTTTTCTTATAGTTGATAAATTTTCTGAATCACAGATTCCAGGTGTTTCAAAAATTTACCAATAGTAACGATGCTTATAACTATTCCCATTTCAAGCTTTTACCAGTTTGCTATGTAAATCCTATGTTCTACCAGTAAAACCTCAAGAATTTTCTTGTCTCTGGGCTTTTACGTGACACACAACCTATTCAAAAGAAATATCTTTAATAAAATATAGAAAGAATACATATAGCATATTCATTGGAATTCATATCTTTGAATGTAAGAAGCCATTTTTTAAGATACCATATTGATCAAATTTCCAATAAAATTTAATGTAAAATTTGAATATCAATGATGTCACACCAATAATTTTATATAGCCCAAAGTTTACAAAACTATAGTCCATTACTTTTCCATAAATCTACAGCATAACTTATATTCGAGTATGAACTTGGAGTGAAATTAAATACAACTGATTATTTACTTTCGATAGAGGAGTGTTTAAAATTTTATCGCCAGTAGTTGCCATAGTTATGATCTCGTATTTGATTTCAGGATGATTTTTCTTCAGGAGATCTTTCACATAATTGGCCTGGAACAATGCTAACTGAAAGAAAAAATTGCAATATATGAAGACAAGATACTTGGCATAATATTTTATAACTCTTTTATGAATTAAAAGGGTAACACACGTTCACCATTAATTGTAAGGCAAATGATAGATTAATGGTGAAGGTGTGTGTCACTGAGATATAATATTCCAACATTTATGAATTACATAAAAATGTAATATAATACATTTATTAGAGAAGAAAGCTGTTTAAGTTGTCACAGAATTTAACAAAAAACTATATACATTTTCTCCAGTTTATCAGCATTCATAAAATTAGAGCAGGGGTTCTCAACTTATTTCCCAGGTATGGGTTGAGACTCAAACTTGAGTCTTGAGTTCTGAGATGGGTCATACAAATGCACTTAGTCTGTTAAAAATGCACCAATTAATCATCACTGATTTAACTAATTTCAAAGAAAAACAGTCTCATGGGTCCCAAAGCTGATCTTGTTGATTTCGAGTAGTGGCTGAAAAAAAGGTTAAGAACCTTTGAGTTAGAGATTACTATATTCTTTTAGTGTGCAGTTGGGTACCTGGCTCTTGCGAGATCCAATTCTGATGATCTTAGGAAGCTCTTTCTGGCCAACTTCAATTTTACTAACTCTATTTTTGTCCTATATATAAAAATATATACATAAAAAACTCATCATTAAGTTCATATTATGTTCAGAGATGAAATACTAAACTGAAATCAAGTTTTGAATATACATCACATTAAATGAGAAGAAAGCATAACAATTACTAGGGCTGAATGAATGATTCCAAAACTTTGCCACTGAAATTATCCCGTTGCTGAGATCTCTTCCAGCCCAGCTTCATGGCAAGAGCTTGGAACAATTTATTTTGAGTAAAAAAAACTTACCAGGGCTGCATAAAATGCTGCATTTATGCCCTCAAAAAATTAAAAATATGCTCTGTAAAACAAGAAGAATGACTTAAAAACTTTCCTCTTGCATTTCTGGTAAAATTAATTTCAAAGTCGCAGGCCCTGAATACAAAACATAAATTATGATTCAATTTAATCAACAAAAATGATAAATCAACTATTTACTGTCATGTTATTCTTGGGGGGAAAAGACAGTGAAATGAGAACTTGAGGGAATACCAGAAAACCTTGAGGATAAGCAGGGGCAGCTCAAGCTTACCTGTTTCCTAGGTACCAAGCCTCGTGTGCCACTCCTAAAGATGACCCTCCCTGGTGGCTGACTGGGTTTTAGCCTAGGTGATTCTGGGATAAACCTGATTTTGTTAATACAAAGCTACTCGCAATCGTTTAATGGACGAAATGCTTGTAACCATACATCCAGTTTAAAAAAATTTCCAGTATTTCGGTCCAAAATAATTTTATTGTTCTTGATTATGCAGATAACATGATACACACCACAGCTGTTATTGACGAGCCATCATTACAATGGCCACCCATAACCTACAGCACAGCCTCTAGGCTGGAACCTTTCACAATCTCTGTATAGTGAGTTTATAGCACGAAAAACAAAAATGACGAGAGTCGTCCCAAACTGGATCCTTTGTGAGCGCCACGATTATCACTCAACCTTATCTTGCAAAGAAGTATAACAGGGCAACTTTTTTGGGAAATTTATTTCAAATTCGTTTCTGGTGCTCCAGAGCCAGACAAGTCAGAAGTCAAATTTTTCCATTTCCTATTATTTGATCGTTCCAGAAATATTACTATTTGATAGCAGCAAAATGCACACTTACCCCCTTGTGACGGAGTACATTCTTGTTTCTGGTATTATGGCTCTAGGCCCTGTATGTTCACTCAACATCTTTGTCATAATAGTATGGCTGAAACGCATGGAAATTATTAAAAATTTTGGTGTCCAACTGAATCCTAAGCTACCACACCCCTTGCACCCTCGCTTAAGCCACCCCCTGAGGATAAGACTAGCTTGCAACAGGTATACTTCATAAAATCCTGTCTCTAACTTGAAGTGGGGAGAAAGAATTAGTATTTCACTAGGACGAATGCAAAGGTTTTTGAACACTAAGATTCTCCTTTTTTTATCTTGTCCTTCATAAAATGGGATGGCAAGGGGAAGAAAACTATTTTTCACTGAAAATGCAGAGAAATATACAAAATAATGCCTTAAAATCATTCAAATGTTCTATCACGTAGAAATAGTGAAATATGCAAAAAAAAAAAAAATAATAATAATAATAATAATAAAACAATGCAGTCATAGAAATCCTATCTTTAGCAATTACCAAAAGAGCCTTTACATGTTTTTGGTATGAGCTGTTCTCAAGAAACCAGAATGAACAATGATCAAAATTAATTTACAGCATATCTAATTAGGATGCAATGATATAATATATTGAAACACAAACTCAAAGTAATTTAATTACCGAGATGTAGCCATTCCTTATTTTCTTCACAGGTGGTTCACCATTGATTTCTTCCATGGTTACTACACTTATAATTTATGAATCTTCCTTGAAAAAAATAAATAAATAAAATGCAAAATATTTTCAAGGGTGTGTTTCTTTTATAACATAACAGAACATCATTTATGGAATGCATTTTATTGATTAGAAAGCCAATCCTTTTTTAATCTGTGATTTTAATTGTGTCTACTGCATAACTTTATCACTAGGGTATTGTTATCACTTTTGCAAAGTATGTAACAGACTAATATAATAACATGGGAAAACATTCATTTATACTGATCAGGATTTCGGTTCCTGTTATCAATTTTTTTGTCTACATTTTTTTTTCGCACATTTTTCACCTTAGGTGTAACAAGACTTATTTTTTTCCACCATAAAAGTTATCATTATCAGCCTGTAAGACTATGTAGGAGGTCAGAGGGTGTACACACCCCTTCCCTTGAAGTTCGTAACCAAATACGAACATTTCCGTATTTGGTTCACAATACCCTATTCAAGCAATAGTAGGTGGGCTTGACAAATCGAGAAAATATTTAGCCACCAGCTCCATTTCTTAGGAGCCAAGCACAGTATTTTGCTCAAGAAAAATGGTCCTAAATAATGCTTTATTTTACTTTTCCCATGTTAAAAGATGTAATGCTACTTCTGCAATGGCTTACCTATAATGGAGACCAGAAAAGGCACATTTCTTCAGTTCTTGGTCAGTTTCACAATAACTTGACTGGAAGATTTTTTCAGGGGATCTATGGGACACATACTGTACATTAAAAATACTATCATAATTCGTAAAATGTGTCAAACTTTTCATTAATGGCTAAATATTAATAATAAAAGCAGGTTCCATGGCAGAAAAACCATGGGCAGAGATAGGGGGAGCATGAGGGGGCATTGCGCCTCCCCCCCCCCAGCATTAAAGGTGGAGTCGACTGATCTAATGTATATGTGTATATATGAATTGACATCATCATCATCGTGCCCTCAGCAATAATGGCCGAGCCCTCGTCCCCCCAGACTTTCAAGTCTATCTCCGCCTATGCTTGAAACAAAAATATTGTTTTAGAACAATATGAAAAAAGAAAAGGCACAATTAAACATTTTGCAACCACTTATGTGGAGAAGAAAAGCAGAGTTGTCCCATTCGATCAAACAGGACATATGGACATCATATTCGCTTTCGTTCGGATATAGTTATTAGAAACTCAGTCCCAATGTGATCACATTTAGAGATGTGTATCAGTAAAGTGATGGAAGTTCAATTTAGGCTGAGTAATTAAAAAACCATAATGAAATAGGGGTAACAGTATGCTATGTAATTAGGACAATGACTAATAATTTGTATCATGTATTTTACAATAGTGGTCAGATTATAGAAATGAATCTGCGATATTGCAGCCTGTGAGCTACAAAAATTTTGCTGCCTTTCTTCCTTCAAGTCTGCTTTTCTTGACCCCTCATTCCTCAAATATGCTGCCCTGTACAATAACCCGCTTGACCCTCACTCCTTTGAATATGACAGTCTCTCTAAGTCACTCCCATGCTTGCATACTTTTTCTGTCACACACATGATCAAATACTCTTTAGGCCCTGTTTTGGTAGCTAACTGACCTACTACTTGTTTTCTAGATCAGTCTTTTGATCATTCCCATGCTTGCACACACTCTAGGTAACTCTTTTGATATGCTGGCATACTGCTGCACTCACTCACATGCTTGCACACATTCAAAATCATTGACTAAACTGATCACTTGCTTTCTAGGTCAAGTTTAGGTCACTCTTATGCTTAAACACTCTAGGTGACCTAGAGTGTTTATCAGTGTTCAAAAGAGTTACCTAGAGTGTGTGCAAGCATGGGAATGACTTATTATAGTCAATCAGATGTTTGCACATACTCCAGGTCACTCTTTTGGTTATTCCCATGCTCCAGGTCACTCTTTTGGTTATTCCCATGCTCTCACACTCTTTAAGTCACTTGTTTCATCACTCACCATAACAAAGTCATAACTAGTTCTTCACTTTCAAGGCAGAGGTGCATTTATGGTTTTACTGCCTGTGTGGTGCACAAATTTTGCTGCTCTTCTCACATTCTACTAACTTTCCTGACTAATAATTTCTCTAATTTTCTACCAATCTGAATTTGCTGACCTGGGCTATAACCCCTCTAAGCTGCCCCCCCCCCTTCCGTAAATAAGCCACTGCTGGAATATATAGACATAAAGTATAGTCGACACGACTATAAGAATCAAATTGGCAAAACGAAAACCAAACATTATTTTAATGTAGGAAAATCATTGGTTATAAGAACCAGATTTACGCTTATAAGAATTTTAAAAAACTTCTCTAAGAGCTACCACTGTTCATCTCAGTGGTAGGAATGTGTAGAAAACAGAATTTTTGTCATTCACAAGGTTATTTGGTGAACTACTTATTGTTACCTTTTTCATCTTTTGCTGCAACCTCAACCATCCCATAGCCTACTGACTGTTGCCTCCTCCCCCACCTAAACAGTGAGGATTACAGCTTTGCAGTAAAGCCGGTTTCCATGAATGACAGAACTTATTTGCAAGACGCTTATGGTAAAGAAAAAACTAGTCAAAAACCATTTTTTGTCAAAGTTATTAGATAAGCCAATCTAATGGGGCTGAAAGTTGCTAGCTGTCCCATATGCTGCTGTGGTGATAGAATGGTCATAGTGACGAACTCGCATCGCAAGGATCCAAGTTTGAACCCCCACTAGCGCCACAGTGGTGGTTGGCGCTGATTTGGTGGTTCTCGACTTTGAGGTGCGAATGCAAACCAATCTCCCCGTCAAAAAGTCTTGCCACAGAGAGCAACAGGCCTAAAACGGTACAAATTTAAATCATTGCACTTTACTCATAGTTTGAAAGTACATGGCAGCTTTTAACCCCAAAGCAGAATATGCCAAAATCTGTGATGTACATTGCATAATAATCAGTGCTTCTGCAGAACAATTTGAGAAAGAATTTTAGGAAAAGAGATTTTTTTGCATGGGAAACACTTTAAATGAATTTCTACCACAGAACAACTTCAGTCAGCTGAGGACTCGTTGCAGAACAATACAAAACATTCTGCTTTGGGGGGCTCTTAATTTCAACACCAGCTGTTGGGTGCAGTCCTAACTCAGACTGTTGAGTACAGCTTGTCGGAGTGCACACACTACTGACTGTACATGCACATTTCCGGCACAACTCATTCGGTACTAAATTGCACATGACAATAGAACAGATTTGTGTTCGGTTTGAAAGAAAGAAAGTCTGAGAAAAATCAGACACAACACAAGATAGAAAGTTAAACTGTTGGGTACACACACTCACATTTCCAGCACAACTCACTCAGTAGTAAATTTTCCAAATGAGAATAGGGCCGGAAATGTGGTTTGTTTGAAAGAATGGAAGAGCTGTCCCATGTATATGGGACTTAGGCCTGTTTGTAGGAGGAGAGACAAGGGTGCAATGCATTGCCATGTTCATAAATTATTAGGTGAGGGCCCCAAAGCAGAATATGGTGGGAAAAAAAGTGTTACTACTACTAAACCACACATGCACCTTATCCACATTCCTCTGTGGAATTTCTAATGAACTGGTACATGTTGGAATGTGTGTGTTGTGAACCTAACCTGAAGTTTGTTACTGTGTATTGCTTGTTATGTGTAGTGCTACACTCTTTTTTTAAATTTTATATTGTCAATTTTTCTAACAATGAGTGAAATGCAATGATTGAATAATTGTACTGTTGTAGGCTCATTGCTCTCTGTGGCGAGAATTTATAAAGGGATCAGCTCACATTCACGCCTTAGAGTTGGGAACCACAGGAAATCAATTCCAGCCGACCATCACTGTGAAGATGGTTTTCAAACCTGGAGTTTCAAACCTGGGTCGTTGCCATGTGAGTCCGTCACTATGACCGTTCAACCACCACAGTGCTACTGCAGAACACCCTGGAAGGATTTTAAGAAAAATGTACAAAACACTATTATGGAAAATTTTTTAGTACTACTACTTAACCGACATGCACCTCACCTCGTACACATTCCTTTATGGAATTTCTAACGAATCAGCACATGCCAGAATCTGTGTTCTGAGTGTATGCTTGTCCATAACGTATTTATGCTATAGTGTTGTGATTATTTCGTGTTCATGCTGCTATCTGGCTTCCATTCTCCAAAGTAAAGATGGAAATGCTTGAATTTTCATGTTTTGTCAGTATCGTGTTATAGGCCTGCCTGTCTGCGAAGAGACTTTTTCAAATGGGAGACCCGCTCACATTTGTGCCTCGAAGGTAGAAAATCAACTTCAGCCGACCATCACTGTGTTGTAAACGGGGTTTGAACCTGGATCCTCAGGAGGAGAGTCCAGCACGATGCTCACACGAAGGCACAGCCGGTAAATTTTTACTACAGAACATTTCCAGCCAGTCGAGAGCTCATAGCAGAACAATCCAAAACATTCTACTTTCGGGATTGGGGCAAAGGTGAAATAGTCATTGATTCCCCCCAAAGGCTCTAGTGCCCATGCTTTCGAGAGGCTCCTATAAAACACTGACCTGAAAAGGGGGAGCTGACTGAGAGTATTAGTTGTGCACATTTATAATAAAAACTTGAAAATCTGGTTAGTTTAAGAAGCTGCTAATCCGAGATTAACATTCCAAAACTCTTAAAAACTAATTAACTTAAAGACAGCGTTTCAAAACATCATTGAACTTCAAACATAAAAAATGATCATCTCAAAAAAAATTAAGAAGCGAATACGAATGAATCTCACAATAGTTACAAACCTCAATGACCTTCAATCGTATTTTAAGGAATGGATTTGTTTACTCATCCTCCATCACTTACCATTGAAGGAGAAAGATGATCTTCGTGATGGATGAATTAGAAGCGAATAATCTTTTTTGGATGAAGAAGTTGCTGCCCCCCTAAAGTAAACAAACACGATCTGATAACGCTACGGAAAAGAGATACATTTTCCCCCCTCCCCTCACACTCCGCTTGTGATCGTCTGAATCGTGAAAAAGAAAAGGACGATCGTTTCTTATTAAGAAAGAGTCCGATACGTGGCGATCAGAACAGCTGCTGACCGATCACGATCTGTCCTGAACAGGGCTACAATTTAAAAATGGACCCCATCAATACGGCAGCTTTTCCCCCTGCAAAATTGAAAACATTGCCACCTGAGCGAAAAATCCAAAATCTAGAGCAGACGAAACCGGAAAAAAAGCGTACGGTCGTAGTTTTGATCTTCTTTCTGAATTTCCGTTCAAAAACAGCAGCACGTGTAATTATTTTTAAGAAGCAGAGTTTTTCTGAATCGCCGGGCCGCACGATAAACCGGGCCGTGAATAGTTTTAAGTGAATTTATAACCCATTATAGGCGTGCGTATGACCGGGCCTTCCACTCACATAAAAGAAATCAACCGGGCCGCACGCTTCCAAAGGTGGAGAACCGCTGATTTAAAGGGCTCGAATACCGATTAGCAGACGATGAGTGGTTAGCACAGTTTCTCAACCTTTTTCCACCCCGTGGCCCCTCACTTTGAACCATATTTTCTTACCGTGGCCCAACCAGTCTTATGAACCCCCCCCCCCCCCCATCTGAGAACTTTTCTACTTACGGCAGTGGTTCTCAAACTGTGTGCCACGGCACCCTGGTGCGCCGTCGATCTTTGTCAGAGGCGTCGCGGAGTGGCGGTATAACCAGGGCCGTCTTAAGAGCATCATGGGACCCCGGGCCAAGTGGTGTTTCTGAGGCCCTACCAGGTAAATTATGGAAAATTTCAGCTTTATCTTATTTTTGTGAGGCCCCTCTTCTCTTGAGGCATCCCGGACCGTGCCCTGGTGGGCCCATGTGCAGTGCCGTCTCAAGGCTTGATGCCCACCAGGGCACGACCCGGGGGGCATCAAGAGGAAAGGGGGCCTCACAAAAATGGGATCTGGTTGAGATTTTCGAAAATTTGCCTGGTAGGGCCTCAGAAAAATCATTTGGTACGGGGGCCCATGATGATCGAGTAATTCTATCGTTGTAGGCCGGTTGCTTTCTGTGGCGAGACATTTTAACGGGTGACATCGGCCCGCATTTGCTCCCCTAAGTTGGGAAAACCAACTTCAGCCGACCACTACTGTGGCGACGGTGGGGTCCTAACTCGGGTACTCCCGATGCGAGTCCCTCATTATGAACACTCTACCACCACAACGGCAAAACCAGGAACTGCATCTCGTAAGTTCGTGCCCTCTGCATGTGAGAAAGACATCAATGAACCCCAGAACCCATTCCGCCATCTATCAAATAAAACTGTTACAATTTTTCGATTGAAATTAGCGACCGGATTTTCATCAGTGTGCCGCATGAAAAAAAGCATGACTAGATATTCGTTAATATATATATACTCGGCGAAATTTACTAACATTTTTTTACCACACACAAATAACAACTGTTAAAACTTCGATACAAACCTAATATTTTAATTTTGCTTTTAAAATATTATCTAATATCATACTATATTGCTTTTTTTTCACTGATATTCATGGAAGAATTGTAATAGTTTTATTTGATAGGGGGCAGAATGAGTTCTAGTTCATTGATGTTTCTCGCATGTAATACTGGGTAATAGTATAGTATTTTAAGAATTTTCACTGGTTTCACGTTATGCGCAGGAGCTGCTGCAAAAATTCACACTAAAAAAACTTCGGGGTGCCAAGGACAGATGAATTTATTTTACATCGATTCTCCCCTATAGGAAAAATTGTTTGGGTTCACAAACAATTCGGTTTACGAACCGACTTCATTAACGAATTAAGTTCGTATACCGAGGGTTGACTGCAGGCCATTTTATAAGAAATTTTAACTGGTGGGCTACTTTGAAAAAAGGGCATCCAACTGCGTTGCGGGAGTCGTGTTTGTTGACAGAAAAGTATGGGCCATAGCCTAAAAGTGAAAATTTTTTCCTTCACTGGTGAGCCAAAAACCCCACCAGTTAACATGTTAAAAAAAGATTTAGTTCACTGTACTAAAACTATTTCAATCTTAACCCGTTTCCGCAAAGTGTCCTCATTTGAGGACAGGGAGGATTTGGATAACATTCTAGCCTTGCAGCAGATAGATGTCGTATATTATAGCACGCGTAGTTGACAAACCTATTCAAAGATATATAGAAGTCGGTGTATTTTATTATCTCGAGAGGTACTTTTATTTTCCACCTTATATTATCAACATTATATTGTTATTTTCATGCAAGTGATTCATTTTGCAATTGATTACTTAGATTACAGTTTAATTTGAATAACTAACCCTATTTCGTTTAATTTCAACTTTTTTTTTCTTCAAATGTATTGTTATGTTTTGCTGTCCTCAATTGAGGACATTTGTCGTCCAGTGTCATACTTCCTGTTGATGTATTTAAGAAAAAATCTCTTTTAATATTCTTAATTGTTGAAATTTCAACAAAATGTCAACAATATTGAAATGGACGCTCATCAAGATGCAGGAGTTCAGAACTGAGACATTATAAATATTCAGAATTCTAAAGAAGCAAACTTGTGAAAGCTCAAACTTTCAAAAGCTCATTGACTTTTAATTTCTTCAATAATACGTTACAAGAAATTGGCAAGTCCAAAATAGTAATTTTGCATTACAGTCTCTCCATCCAACTTGAGATTCTACGGCTGGTATTCTCGAAAAGTTTCATAGTGTCTTGAAGATCGGATTTGGAGCACCTGGTATTTACGCAGTCCCTTTCGAATAGGGGTTTCATGAATCTCCCTACCATTCCCTGGTTTCCCGTGACACGTTTGATGAGACTTCTGATCTGCTTGTGGATGGAGGCTGCGAATTGGCTTTCTTCATCCGGAACACCCGCAGCAAAGTTTGCTGTGTCACAGACTAAAAGATGTTGGACACAGCTCAGTCTCTGGTGATTTTCCTGTTCGAAAGATGCTATAGATTCGAGGATTCTGGCGAAATTGTTTTCGTTGAGACCACGGAAAACTCTCTGGGTAGCTATCCCTGTCATGATTTCGTAAACTTGAACGGCTCCAAAGAAGAATTTGGACAGATACTGTAACAGTGTAATCAGAAGTAGAACAGCTGGTACTATCAGGACGGAGATGTTGCTTAGCTGGCGCTTCAGGAAATTCTTAACTTGCTGCGGGAACGATGGCTTCACTATCTCTATATCAGATGATGAGTCACTGATATCGTCCATGAGGTTGACGATTTTCGAGCTAGCAGCAGGCATGTCAGATTGACTCTGCAGATTCGCTGAGGAAGTGGAGCCCACGTTTGATGCATCGACAGGTCTTTCGCGAGCGTCATCGATATCCAAATGACTTGTCGTAGAAGCTTGTTCATGAGGATGGAGCTGATCTGACCGTGAAGGCTTTTGCGTAGAAGAAGAGGAAGAGGTACTATACCATCCAGGCTCGGGAAATGTGGCGTATCCGTTTTCCTTGACGGGTGGGTAAACTCCATACTGATATGCATGTGGCATTGCGTAGTTTGTATACCCGTAGTGAGTTCTACCAACTCTTGAGCTCTCAAACGAGTCTACACTCACGGATGATCTGTTTTTACTTATAGATGTCGCGAGGCCATTACACATCACAGTGTAGATGATGAAAGTTAGAACGATTCCCACAAAAGTCATGCTCATTCAGTGATCAGTTTTCTTCCTGAAAGCTGCTCTGATATTACAGCTGTTGGTGAAGCTGGAAATGTTTCTGGCTTGAATTCGTCAAAGATGGCAGTTTTTATACTAAGAAGTAAAATCCGACATCGTAATGGGATCATATTGGTGGGTGTGGCCTTAGGCCTTCGGATTCCCCGTGCTCGCTCGCAACTTCTTAGGGCGTGTTCGCGTTGTCTTTTCCGAGGTGTGAATTCTGTCCTTTTCTACTAATTTTTGCTCTTATTTTTTTCCCTTCCCGCAATGCTTCTGTTTTTGTCAAGCTATTATTCAGGTGACTTATTAGGATTTTCTCACATTCCCTTTCCTTTTTACAAAGAAGAAAAACAAAAGGACTGATTTCGTTTTTTTTCCCCTTTACCTTGAGGAATATTTCAGATTGTGTTTCAAAAAGCAGACGCCCATGTTTCTGATGTTTCCGATGCATCTGATTACGGAAACAAAGAGGGAATCACGAAGGTTTGTTTATTGCAGGACACACCTAAATTATTCCGGGTAACAAAAATTTTCCCTCAAAGATAAAAAAAAAAAGAAATAAAATTCCACAAAACATATAGTAATTTTAAAAGTTCTTTAAATCATCGATTCTCAACTTTTAGATGACGAGATAAAAGAAAAAAATAAAATAAAAGGGGTAGAAAAGGCGAGAAAAAAAGTGGAACCAAATACAGAAAAAGCTAATTATTGAAACTAAAACATGAAAACAAAAAAATGAAACTAAAACATGAAAACAAAAAACAATCTGATGAATGATCAAAAACAAAACGTTACCCTTATAGACAGGGCCGGATTTAGGCAGGTGCGAAGGGTGCGATTGCATTCTTTCGATTCCGTATTAGACCGCAAAATATTAGGGGGGGGGGCCATAAAATCAAATTTTCATACAGGGTGATTCAGGAAAAACTGTGCCGAACTGAAAAGGCAATTCAGGCATACGATAACTCTACAAACTCACATAGGAACATAGGTGCGCAAATGCCATCCGGAGCTACTACAGGGAGTTATTGCGTCATACACTTTTAAAGTAATCCCGAACTTAGCAAGCATTCTGACAACATAAATACGTTAGAGGCCACACATACACTCAGAACACACATTCCGAGTTCCGACATGCGTCCATTCGTTAGAAATTCCGCAGAGGAATGTGTACGAAGTGCATGTACGGTCAAGTAATAGTAGCAAGCATACAGTCCATACGGAGCTTCCGGACCACAGTAAAAAAGTTGTGGACCCCTGGGGTCCAGGCACCCCCAACTGGGAACCGCTGAACTAGACTATTCAACGGTGCTGGAAGGTGACCGTAATGCCACAGCCACAGGAAAGCAGACAACCAGCATTATTCTCCTTCTTAACAGTACATGCATCTCTTATACATTCCTCTGGGGCATTTCTAATGAATTTTGGTTAAATGCAGGAATGCGTTGTTTTTGTGCATGCGTGGCCCAAACAAATTTATGTTTTCAGAATTATGCGTTATAGTGGTGCTGCCATCTTTTTTCTGAGTTTGTAGGTGAAAACGGCAAATGACTGTATTTTCGTGTTATGTAACGTAAATGTGTGTTGAAGGTAAGTAAGGTTAATAAGTAGTATTAAGTAAGTGTTGAAGGCAAAGCTGTATCGAATACAGCTTCTTAATACAACTTTGGTTGAAGGTCTACTTGCCCTCTGTGACTTTGAAAAAGAGGCTTTTTCAAATAGGAGACCGGTTCGCATTCGTGCTTCGAAGTTGGAAAAATTGTAGAAAACCAACTTCAGCTTCCAGCCACTGCGTCGCCAACGGAGCTCATACCTGGGTTCGTAATGAGAGTCCAGTACGATGACCGAATGACCACACAGCGGCCAGGCAGACCAGCAGCATGATACCATACAGTACTTACTAAATAATAATAATCAATAAATCTCTCAGGCATATACCGATTATTTAGCTTCCGATTTCGAAGATAGATGGCTCCACTTTGAATACATGACACCCGCACCTCGTACATCGTAAATACGTTTGATGTCGGGACGGAGCTCCATGCGTTGATAAAGCTCTGCATGGCTCGTCGGGTAGAGAAGAGACACGTAAGCTCTCACAATATGTTTATCAAAGGGATTTCGAAAATGATTACGTTACAAATAAAAAGCGATAAACCTAGTGGTTAGGTATAACACGTGTTAATGTAATAGAAGCCCATGGAGAATGGACATTTAAATAGAAGCCAACGGGGGAAAAAATGGTGAAGTAGCTTAGAACTTACAGCAAATGTTTTCTTTTCTGTATATTCTTTGCAGACTGCTGATTCTATCATTATTTTTTTTTCACGATAACCTTTACGTAGTTTTTTTGTAGACTATTGATTCAATCAGGGCCTTTGATGATGATGATAATAAAAATATTAGTAGAAAACCGACACATGCTTGGATGTACCAAAAAAGATGTATGCATCAAAGTTCAGTACAGTCGGTCCTTGATATTTGCGGATTTCATATTCGGGGTTTTGGTATTCACGGTCTCTTTTCTAGTTTTTTTTTAAAGACCGTGCTGAGGTAATATATTCTCGTATCAGAACAAAATATAAGTTGAACGTGTTGAATAAACGTTTAAAAGAAACCCTGTCAAAGTTTTTTCTGGTGCTTCTGAAAATATTTACACAAGACTGTTGATTAAATATTTCTAAAAGTGAAAAATTTGCATGGAAAATTCGAAATATTGACAAAGGTTAGCTTTATTGCTGCAGTTTCCCGTTATTACGGCATCAATAAGTCAACAGTCAAATATATCAGGAAATAAGAACGGAAAATTATCAGTCGTTGCTGCAGTTACACCTGCTACTAAGTTATATAGCCCTGGACCGACATGTCTTGCATGTAGAAAGTGGTTTTTTTTTTCTGTGGATGCGATGAAAAAGGTATGCAAGTTATGCATTGCTTAACTTGCACATTATAGCGGTCATTGTTTAATCTTCAAATCCTGAGAATTAGAAGATGAGCTCATTATGAGCAACATAGAAAAGGCTTCGTAAATTTGAATCGGCAATGGATTGTTTCCATGAAATAAACCCATCTGTGGTACGTTTTTCACAAGTAGAAAAATTGGTAAAAGAAGCTGCTTGTCATTATATTCTAACAATTAGATGGAATTCAGAAGAAACGACTAACAGGCAAGATGTTGTTCTTTCTACAAGCATCACCTTGAATCATGCCCCCCCCCCACTTCTTCCACTCATTCCACTCAAAGCAGAAACTGTCAAAATGAGATGCCTAAAAAACATAATGTTAATGTTTGCGTTATTCAGGGTCACTTCTGGAACGTAACCCCCTGAGAATACGGAAGAGGACGACTGTATTGGAAAATAGTGATTATATAGATCATAGTTTCCCAAACTTTTCATTTCATCTTGCCCACTTCTTCACAATTTTTTCTCTGTCATCGCCCCCTCCCCCTAATTCAAGTGAACCCATAGGATCCTATGTTAAATCCGTAGCTTCTATCACCCCGGATCATTCCATTGCCTATCAGGGGGCGAAATTGCCCACTTTGGGAAACACTGATATAGATAATTTCTAGTTTACTCAAGCAGACCGCGGCACATTGAGAGAGAGTCTATTATGAATATGCCGAGGGTCACTAAGCCCTGTTATCTATCCCTCATCTGTCGCAGATCACTTTAATGACCCACGGCACAATTCCAGATCACTTAAGTGTCCCGCGGCACACTCCCACATAATTTAATTGACGGCGGCATATTAACAAATCATTGCGGCACAGTTCCAGATTATTCAAGCTGTCCATTTTTAGGTCACTTAAATGCCCCGCGGCACATTCCAGATAACTTGGCTCACCGTGGCATATCAACAGATAACTGCGGAATAGTTCCAGGTTATTCAAAATACCAAGTTTCAGATCACTTGCGTCTCACAGCATATTTCCAGGTAACTTAATTAACCTTGGCATATTAACAACAGATCTACACGGCACAGTTACAGATCACTCAAGTGGCTCAGTTCTTGATCATTCAAGCTGTCCGCGGCACATCACTTGACTGACCTGTGGGACATTTACAGATCACTTAATTAAGAGGCCCGTAACATATTTTTCAATAAACGAAGTGGCCCATGTTCTCCTAAAGTTTGAGCACACTTGATACACAGGGTGCATATCTAATAACACGAACCGCAGATTAATGTGCGAACCGTTGATCCTAGAGGCATACTTCTGGTTAGAAAAAGTATCCAAATGACGTGTAAACCTCAGATATGTGACTGTATGTATGTGGCCAGTAGTGCAAGTTTGATAAAAGACCTTTTATAAATCTTGAAAAAAAAACAACGAATAAAGCTCATATGTTACATTCGAGAAAATGCAACCAATAAGCTTATTGGTTGAATTTTTCATGTTGTATAAAAGGACTTTTATAAAACTTTTATAATGTAATCTCAGCCTTAGTGCAACAGTCGCTGAGATATTTGAATTAAAAACAAAAAACGGAGAAAGTTCGGGGAAAAACAGGATAAATGGGGATAAAACACGTTTTAATGCCCCCCTTCCTCAACTTGAGTGATCTGGGACTGTGCCGCGGGTCGTTTGCGTGCTCTAGAAGTGTGCCATGGTGATGTGTGAATATGCTGCGCGCCACATTCAAGTGCTCTGGTGCCGGGGGACACTTAAGTGATTTGTAAAGGCGCGTATACACTAGCGAGCTGATCTTGCAACGCACGACCCCCCGGCAGCGGTTCTAATCCGCTCGTGGGTACACAGATTCTCTTCGTGTTCCTTTCTTTCCTTTGTGTTCGTTGAAAAAAACCGATTCCAGGTGGGTCCAGTGAAAACAGCTCAAAAATCCTTCACAACACCGTACAAATTACTGAACAACCAATTGCGAATGCTTTCATTGCATGATCCGCGCGCTAGTGTATACGCGCCTTAACTGTGCCGCTGGTCAGGGCCGGACTTAGTCATTTAGCGGCCCGGTGGGAGAAAAGTTTTGCGAGAGCAGAGATGTGATGAGCTTATTCCCAAAGATTAACCCATTTTTGCTATATAAATCCACTGAAATTTGTTTTTTTTTGGGGAGGCGCAAAAAGGGTTGGAATTCGGATACGTTCAAAAAAAAGAAACACCCTTTCCGAGGAGGTCGTTTTAACGCATGGGCATACCGCAAAAGAAAATAATGTCTAATACTTGAAATAAGACTTTGAATCGGGGTCTAATGGGGTGACGGGCCCAGTGAGATGGGAAATTTTGTCAGGGCTCTGAGGGGGTAGTGGGGTGGGCGGCGACTTAGTTCTCGGTCTCAACATCATTTAAAACTATAAATTTTCTTGAAGATTAATGTAAGAAGTCGGCTGAAAATTTTAGTCTGCGGAGTACTGTTGAAAATCAAGGCCCCTCCATTCAAGGATGCAGGAAGGGCTGCAGATTCAATACCATATGTGTATAATAAATCGACATATTTTTCATAAATAGGATTTCAAGTTCTGGCTTTTTAAAGCAGTTATCGTGAAATATTAAACGTAATCAATGCAATATAAAATCCAGTTTAACGTCCCCTAATATTTTGCGGCCCACCGCACCCTTCGCAACTGCCGTAGTCCGACTCTGCCGCGGGTCACTCAAGTCCTCTAACTTCTTATTGCAGGTCACTTAATTGATGTGTAAATATATCGCCGGTCATTCAAGTGATCTGGAAATATGCTACGGGCCACTGAAGTGATGCAAACTGCAACGCGAGTCACTTAAGTAACCTTTAAATGTGCCACTAGATTCATTTTTGGCAAAAAATTTTAATTTTTGCAAAATTAGGTTTGTTTGTTTCGGGTCACATCAGATGGCCGAAGGCCACATTTAGCCCGGGGGCCATTGGTTGAGCGTGTATGGGGGGGCTCAACCGTTAAGTGAACGCGGGCCACTTCCTTGGTTTGAAACGTTTCCCTACCGCGGATCACTTAAGTGATCTGGAAATACGCCGGGTGATTTGTGAATGCGCCGTAGGCAACTTGAGTGATGTGAAAATATGCTGCGAGCGACTTAAGTGATCTTTAAATTTGTCGAGGGTCACTTATGTAATCTGGAACTTTGCCGCGGAACTTTGATGTGGATCTCGTGATCCCTACAAGGGTGAGGCTGACGTGCCCAGGAACCCGGAACGATTCTAATAATTTTTTGTTTTTTTTTACATGATAAATTCACTATACAAGGGTCCGTGAAAAGTCTGGCGGGGAGGGGGGTGGTTCCTCCAAGGATCTCAGCCTAGGTGCCCTACTACAACTACTAAACCACGCATGTACCTCGTCCACATTCCACGGCGGAACTTCTAACGAGTCGGTATATGTTGGAATGTGCGTGTACGTGTTTTGAACCTAACGGGAAGTTTCTTTCTGTACAATGCTTGTTAGGGGCCATTCAAGTATTACGTAAGCAGATTTTCAGTCATTTTTGATTCCCCCCCCTGTCAGCAAAAGCCAGCAAAATACTGACCCCCCCCCCCCCCCCCCGTCAGCAAATTTTCGTCAGTAGCTTAGAGTATTTCATATCTTCAAAAAGGGGTGGTTGATGAAGTAAGCAACCTTCAAACCCCCGTCCCCCTTGTCATCAAAAGTCAGCAAATCCGAAACCCCCCTCGACGCTGACGTAATACTTCAATGACCCCTTATGTGTAGTGCTGCCATCTGACATCAATTTTTTAACTATGAGTGAAATGTAAGGATTGAATAATTGTACTGTAGCGGGCCTGTTGCGGGTGACTTGAGTGATGTGGAACAGCACCGCGGCGGACTTAAGCGATCTGTAAATGTGCCGCTCAGTTCATTTTTACGAAATTATGTTTGAAGTCGCTGGTAACATCTGATGACTCCGAGGGCCACATTTGTTCAACCTATGGCTTGAGCATGTATGCCTTAGAATGTCCCAGGAACCCAAGTCGAGAACCACTGTAGTAAGCTATCTAGGAGGTATTGCTTAGGGTGGGCCTATGCATTAAAACCGCCTTTTCGAAAGTCACGTACACATGCACAGGGAATATTTGAAGCATTAAACTTATATGTTAACCTTAATATTTTAAGCATTAAGGTTGAGAACCACAACGTAAACTTGCTAAACTTTATTCCGATGAGCCAATTTTGTATTGACACATATCATTGAGGCAGTATCAAACAAATGCATATGTTTCTGTGTGTGTGTGTGTGTCTGTCTTGTGCATATACTGTATATATGAATTAACCTACATTTTAAACTCAGCACGTTTAACATATTCGAAATTTTCTCTCGGACAAGCACATGAATAAAATTGTCGTTACGAAATTTTCCACTATCGTGGGGGGGAGAAAATGCTCATTATGCAAAAAATTATATAGAGATAGAAAAAAAAAGTAGGGAATTATTTATAAGGCATTGTCTTGATATTAAAGACCATAAGTTCGTGTGTTACATCACTTCAACGAATAAGATATGGTTCCATTTGTTTTGAAATCAGAATTGCGCATTTTTTCATATTTTCTATGAATATTAAAAAGCAGGAGCCTCTCTGAAAAAAAGAAATTAATTTAAAAGATTTTTAAAGATCTTTCCTTCCAGAACATCCTATTCTGTATATCTTGCGTTTCTCTATATCTTTTTTATTACGGAACTTAACATATAAGAACACACTGATTTACTCCCCTTTATCTAATCTTTGGTACATAAGTTTAAATCCAAGGTCCGTTTCGCAAACGCTAAAATACTAAACCCGAAAGACATGAATTCTATAATGGATTCTATACACCGCTTCTCTTTTATTATCCTTTTAGGATATCTAATAAATTAGCATATACGTAATACTGACTAACAATGGAACTTTCTATTAAGAAGTTACAGAGCTGTTTCTGTTTTGTGAGGACTTTCCTTTCAAAACGACTCCGTTCACGTACAGTAGTACCCCGACTTACGTCAGCTCGTCGTAAAAATGATCTTTCCTTCAATTAGATGCATTTTGGGATCTTAAATTCTTTCCACGTAGCGTTCTTAGAAAAAGTGGCATAAAATAAGATAAAACCGATAAAGAGAATCTGTGCAAATTTACCTCCTTTCTCATTATCATTGGGAAAATTCATCTCGACTTATGTCGTCGGTACCAACGACAATTATTGACATATGTAAGGATATCACGTATATATCTATATATATAAAATTGATTTTCTGTGTGTCTGTCTGTGTGTGTGTATGTTCTCTATACAAATCTACAATTTTAGATCGATCGTCGCCAAATTTTGCATATATACCAAATGGGACCCGACTTGAACGATAGGCTACTTTAAAATTTCGTCAGACCAGGGCAAATGCCCCAAATGGGCAAAAAACCGTAGGGCAACAATGGTTTTTGGGCCTCAACAATCACTTTCCGAACGTTTACTTTGGTTACCGTGGTTCCCTAGCAATGCGTTTAAGACGTGTATATGCCTTTACAATGGTTTGTCGTTTCTTTAATGCTGTACGTATATGTATAATATTTATGCCTTTATAATGGTTTGCCACTTTATTCAATCCTCCCAGTAATGAGAGCTTTTTGAATAGACACCATCATCAGCATCACTTTGAGGGTAAGGCAAAGGATGATGCCCCATAGAAATCAGTGTTAAAATTGCCGATTTTACTGTAGAAATGCTGAAATTTTGTGGAGTTTTCTGTCACATACATAATTTTAAAAATTGTATTGAATTCTAGATTTTTGAAATATTGAGTTCGATTAGGGTTATACGAAGGCCAGGAGATCAAATATGAAGTAATTAGCCGGACCTACTTTTGAGTTGGGCATTCATGCAATAACATTGATTTCAACTTTTTATTTATATCTTCTCAAGCAAAAATTAATGTCTCCGTATTGTCTTTTGATATTCAACTGCATAAATTCATAGTTTAGGATGTTTTAAAGTTAATTATGTGCCCGTAAAGTACATCGAAGAAATTCCACAGCTTCAATTAAGCATTTTTGAAAGCTGAAACAGGCAGATGGAGAACTTAAATTTCGGGAGGGGGGGATCGAAATACCTAGCACCCCTTAAAAAAGAAAAAAAAATATATTCGTTTCTATGTTCCTTTAAATCTAGATTTGTTTATTTCATGAAGTCGCGCAGGAAGTCGCCATATTGGTTAACTTAGACACAGTTTGCATGTCCCTCAAAGAAAGAGGGAGATATCACGTGATCCAAAAAAGCCTCATTGAAGAAAACCCGGGCAGCGCCGGGTATTATAGCTAGTATATATATATGATAGTACACGGTTGTCCAACTGTGTGTGTGTGTGTGTGTGTGTGGGGTTCCTCATTATCAAACGCCACGTATCCCTTGAAAATCCCGGAGAGCTTTCAAAGAAGAAAACTTTCTTGTTGCTGATTCGTAGAGCTGTTCTTTGTTTTTGAATTTTAACGAGATAGCGTTTATAGCGAGATAGCTTCGCGTTTAAAAAACATCCAGACCACTTGGATGACTAACCTAAAAAATGTGAAAGCATGTGAGTGACCAAAATAATGATCTGGTAAGGGACGAAAACAGTCACCTAAAGCAGTGTTTCTCAACCTTTTTCAGCTCATGGCCCCCCTATGGATCACATTCTTTCTGGTGCCCCCCCCCCGTTTTATCCAGGGTCCCCTCTACCCTCATTCAAGAGTGAACTATTCAAAAAACTTTATATTTTTTTTATTATAAATAAAATTTTACTAAATCAGATCAATCTCTTGAATCCTGGCTAGGCACGGATTCAAATGGTCGATTATCATCCCTCCCAGAAGTCAAATTATATGATAAAAACACTCAGTGTAAAATACGGGACGATTCAACGAACCTGCGCGATAAATCAACCCTCCCAACACATCAACCGTTGCTCTAGCGGCCCTCCATACTTAGCTGGAAATAACAGCTTACATATGAAAAAATTATAGTACCCAATCCCATATAGTGCAGTCCCCCTCCCTCCATTATAGACATGAAGATACTTATATATCTCCCTAAAAATGTCAGACTTCCCTCTTCCCCTGGGACTGGGGAGTCAAAACCCGGGACGGGGAGGGGGCTCGACTACCCATGGAAATTCGTGACTAAGGGTCTGAGCACCCAGAATTTATTCAGAAATAAAAATTTCTTACGTAATTACACAACATAAGCACCCATAGGTTCAAAACACTTTCAATGGAGCGTCAGAAGTATTAAACTATTTGCAGGGCCGTCTCAAGAACATTTTGGGACCCTGGGAAAAGTGGTTTTTCTGAGGTTTCTACTTCATGGAAAATGCTTGCCCACCAATTTACATGCCTAATCGCGAAAATTTTAACCAGATTGAATTTTTGTGAGGCCCCTCTGCAATTGAAGCTCCCGGGGCATGCGTTAAAATTACACTGACTATTTTTTTTATCGTCATGTTATATATTTCTTTAAATAAATGCTTTTCGAATAAAAGAAAAATTTTTACTCATAAATCACATGAAATTTCAGAATTTAATACATCTTTCAAAATAATAATAAATAAAATAAAATGAATTCTTTGACCATAGAGGATTAATTAACATTACATCGAAAGTACAAAACATCATAAATATATTCTATCAAACTCAACATCCAAAACATCAACGTCTGGAATATAAAATTACAAAACGTATACACATAATAAGAAAAAATATATAAATTACATATAAAAACATTCAAAAAGAGTCCAACAGTTTTCACGTAAACAAAACATGATTAATCACAACAGTGAATATACACACACACAGCAATCCTCTATCACAGTTTTTTTTTTTCATTTCAAGATATTATTATTCACTGTACATCATGACTTTCTGTGATATGTAAAACAATATCAGTGTGCAAGATAAAACCTTTTAATCAGTGACAAAAGCTTTGTGAAATGATATGAGGTACAAAAGAACACATTGAATTTCAATATAAGAAAAAATTGAATGGTAAAGAAAGGCTGCAGAAGAACATGAAAAATCAAACATTTTATGAATTTTGTCCCACTTTTTAGTAGAAATATATGGATTCACTTTATTTTTAAATTCTTCTCTGGGTTCTTTCAGAATTCTTCAACACAACACTGCACTAGGGCAGTGTTTCCCAACCTTTTGATATCCTGGACCCCATGTAGTGGAAGGTCAATGTAGTGTCAGGAGGTCAATTTCAACACCACCCTCTCATAAAATCCAAAATATATTGTGTTTTACAATTTTCATACCACAAAAAGTGCAATAAATTACAATTTCACAGCACAAAATGTGTCATGCATGAAATGGTGGTAAATGAAAATGATTCATGAACCTAATCATAAGAAAGAAAGTACCCTAGTGCAGTGTTTTACAACACTGCACTAGGGTACAAAGAACTATGGGAAAGGGGAAAGAGGTTACCAAACCAGTAGGTCCTCAAACTTTTGGACTTCACAAACAGCTTAACTGATAATTTTGAATCCTGCACCAAAAAACTCATAATTGGACAATTAGGGATATCACAGACCAATAAATAAAAACATTTTAAATATGTAAAAAAAGGTTTAAATATTTGACCTTTTTTTCGTGGTTCCACAATGCACATCCACCTAGTATATATTCAGCTTATTTATATATGCCTCTTATTATACATATTAGGTGTGTGGTTTTTTGGATTTTCGTATGTACTTATAATTATTTTTCACATTTGGAAAGTTAATTGAATTAAGAGACTGAAAGCACAAACCTCTAAAATAATGATCATAAAAGCTCCATGTAAATGGTGTATTATAAAATGTGCTTGTTTTTTTTTTGTCAATTCTGAGTTGGACATATCTTCAAAAAACTTATAATGTTATGATTGATTTATATTTTTCATAAGGTAACATTTTGAATGATAAAAAATGTATGAGATGATTTTTTATGCATGATTTCATCTTGAAGGAGAATATAGGTGAATTTTTTGGACCCTTTATAAAATGTGATATGATATTAGCATGTACTGATGGACTTTTATGATGAATCTCCTAATAATCAATATATTTTATATTTAATCTCATAAATCAATATATTTTATATTTAATCTCATAAATCAATATATTTTATATTTAATCTCATAAATCAATATATTTTATATTTAATCTCATAAATCAATATATTTTATATTTAATCTCATAAATCAATATATTTTATATTTAATCTCATAAATCAATATATTTTAGAACAAATTCAAGGAAAATATCCTTAAAAAATACATGAAAGACAAATATGAATTGCTTTATTTATATCGCAGGTATTATAGCACCAAGAACATTATTTTGAATAAAAGGTCTTGAGAATATTCAGAGATTGTCAGCTGTAAAACCTAAATTAATGAAAATACCTGAGATTTGTAGCACATTTTACAAAAGGAAGGGGTCAGCGGAGGTCTAAATTATTTTTTTCCTACGTTATAGGAGATAAGAACAAGATATCAAACTGTTTAAGTCTGAATGTTTTCAATATTTTTGACTTGTAAGCATTATCAATACCCATCAGCAGAGAAAACAACAGCTTATATGGCAAGGGTGGCAAACCCATGGCACCTAATGCATAAAAACTTCGAGCATGCACATCATATATGACATTAATAGTTGCACGGCTGGGAGAAAGGTTGATCCCCCCTGTTATATGGCAAACATTTTTCGCATAGCTCAAACTCAAATCAACAATAATGACAATAGTTGTGAATGGAGTGCATGATTATGGAGTACCCCTTACCTCACGAGTAACAAATCAGGTAATCTTGAGCATTTGAGCAGTTTTGGGCATCCCAGTGAACGTGAACATCCGAAGAAACAGGTTGAAGATGCATGGTATAACTGAACATACACAAATGGTGTTTGTTTCAATATCAGATCACTCATAACGTCTGATGGTAATATGGCCAGTTTTCTGTAATCTGTTTATTTCGAAAGGAATTCAAAATTTCATGTTCTTATGCTTTGTGGCTATCTGTTTGAACACATGACCTATATATATATATATATATATATATATATATATTTGCTTGGGTGATACATAGTTTCGTGTCAGTTCTCCTGATTCAGAAAATCAGGTTGTAATTTTTTGAGATACATTTTCATTTCTTCTTAGGTTTCATTATAGCACAACTTTAGCTTGTTAATCATGACATGTACAGGTTTTAATGCTTTTTCAACAGCATTCATTGTAGGTTTCTTTAGAATATTTGAGAGGTTGGTTTTATGGCCACATTTGGTAGATTCACTGTGCATATGTGTGAGCATTGAATTTTGTGTCAGAAATTTTATGAGATCCCGGTCTCTAGGTCTCCCTTCCCCAATTTCTATCCACTAAGAAAAAAGGAAAAGGATTTATTATGAAATGTGTCTCTTCATTCCTTTAATTTTTTTTTAATTTTTGTGATTCATTATTTTGATTTAGTTAAAGCTTACAAAATTTATTTACTGGACAAGTAAAATTCTTTTGTACTCAACTTTCAATTAAAAGTTTTCTAAGCTGAATAACATTTTTAAATCCTCAAGTTCTTGCGAAAATTTGTTATTTGTTTAGATACGTACATTGAGGACTTCATTGGCCATATTATCTTCAACTGTTGGTAATATAGTCAAGAGGAAGGTTTGAGAAACTACTCTTTGAAAAATACATACAAATTTTTCATATTTTCCATAGTGATATATTGTGGATCGTTATTTTTTTTTCTTTTAACAATTCTTCCACACACACACACAAGTATTTTTTTTTTTACTCTATATGTGATTTCCAGAATTTATCATACAGGCCTCAGCAAAAATCACTGAAGCTTAGCATGGCCACATTAACCTCTCACTTACCTGTATTTTTAAATAAATTAAAATTTGTGGCAAAACATTTCACAATGTGAATGAAGAACTCGTCAAAGCTATTAGCACACATGACTATAATTATACATATAGGCCTATTGTTATCAAATAAGTGGAATAACCTGTGAAAAGCACAAGAAGCAACTATTCTCACAGCTACTTTACCGAAGCATTAGCACAATTATAACAATTTTACTCATGTTATGAACATATTCTGCTTTTGAAGAAATTTTCTTATACATGGAAATTGATATCAACTATTACAAACATCGGTCAGAGACTTAACAGTGATTTTGCTTTTCAGGGAAGCAGATGATATTTCACTTCTGCTATAGAATAAAACTTCTTGCATGTATTTGAGTAATATAAAGCCATTATCTGAAAAATGACCCTCGACATCTGATGTCACATCTAGCCATACAAATAAAGAGATATGGTCTGCTGCAAGAGTGATGAGGAATGTGAAGTTTGAGTTCGCAGATGTGAAAGGACCTTGAACATTTAAAACCTAAAAATGATTCAAACAATTAGCATGGATATTTAGTACGGGAATAAATAATGCATTTATTATCCTTTGGACATGGAGTATAGTCATGGAACTTTACAAAAAAATGGACCCATCTGGTATATATTGGATGTACCGTAAAAAAGCCTGCCATGTCCACAATTACTAAAATGATTTTTTCATGTGTGGATGTTAAAGAATACATGCAAAATAAGAAGATATCACACGATATACAGTAAAACCTCTTCTTTGTGGACACCAGTGGGACAAAAAAATTTGTCCGTAAAAGAGGGGTGACCATTAACAGAGGGGTGACCACATCTGAAGGGTGTCCATTACAAGGGGTTTTACTGTATTTACACAGAATACGTGCCATTATTTGCTTGAATTATTTTGAGTCCAACAAGGCTAAAACAGAGGCATAATCACAAAGTTTTTGTCCCATAATGTTCTTTTTGTCCTCCACAAGCTAAGCGCAATTGCAACTGGTGCACCAAGGACTTTATTGGTCTTATTACATCAAGCTAGTTACATTGAGTGGTAAAAATTTCGCAATTGTGCTGTTGGCTGTTGTCTTTTAGTCTTGTAGGACTGCCTTTGTTACTAGTTACTAATATGATGTTTTTTTCAATTTTGTGGTTTCAGAAAGAATTCCACTTAGATGAATTTATGGTGGAATCACACACATTCTGTATTTACTTCAAAGATCCATGAAGTTTCAAATCAAAAAAAGATTTAGCCACTTTTGTTATGAAAATGGGAAATTATAATGTAAGTTAAAAAATACACTTAATGAAACAAAAGTCAATAGTAAAATTTTAATATCAATCGGAAATTGTTATTTTTCTTGCAATGATATATTTTATAGACATCAAGTTATAGATTCCAGACTAAACCTAATATTCTGTAAATAAAAACATGATTTTTAAATTGAAAAACAATAATTCAGATGAATTTTTTCATAATTTCATTGTTTTCAAAATCTTTAAGTTAGTTCCACATACTGTTACAATACACAAATGCTTTCAAATCACGAGCATTCATGCTAACCTGGAAAACACTAGACGCACAATGCCTGAAAGGTTAGACTAACTTTTCTTGAGATGTATGCCAAAAATCATTAATCATTTCGAAAGGTTAATGATTGTAGGTTATAAAAAAATTGATCAAAATTATTTCATGCTCATAAAAGTATGGAAAAAAAGTATATGAACAAAAAAACAACAACAACTGATGAATCAATATCAAAATCCCCATTTCAACCGCAGAAAAAATAGGAATCTTTATCACTGATCTTTTCATTATTGGAAAAAATTTCTTCATTCTTCAGTAAAATGTCATGTTTTACTTCTTGTTCATAAGTTAACTCCTCAGTCTAAGTCTCTCCTCAGAGAGATATTTTGTCCAAACGCAAATGCAAGAGATTCATTCCAGCTCTTCCTGTTTTTTTTAATGTCTTTTTTCATCATCCCAAAGCTTTATTGTAACCCTATGAATAAAATTTGGTTTTTTCCTCTCTGTTCTTTCTATACTCCTGTGTGTTTAGTGACTTTTTTCTCCCCCCTCCCATATAATGTATAAAGATACATTATATGGGAGTATGGGCAAAAGAGTACTCTTATCTATTGCACTGTTTTTCCTTTTTATTAATTTTTTTCTCTCTCCTCCCTCTTTCTAACTTGAGCAAACAAGAAAACCTTTTTTAGGAATTACTACCGAAACCTATCAAACTCAGATATTCTGGAGGATATTTTTGATCCACATTTTACTTTGAAGAGTCTGAAAAAAGATTTATTTATGGTAATATTTCAAAAGCCACAAAACCTCTAAGGCACAAACTTGAGTACTTACGTGTTAAGAAATAAAATTATACTTTGTTTGAGTCATAATAATTTAACCCTTTCGAAGGGCAGACATTTTTCCAAAACCCATAAAAAAAATTTAAACAGGTGGAACCTGTCCTACAGCCCTTCAAAGGTAAAACTAGTCCCAAACACATGCTTGCATTTAAACCTCATATTATAAATGACTAATTAATTACTTTTTCCTTATCTAACAAATGATTGTTTCACTTAGATACAAGGAATGAAATGGAAAGTAACTCACGTTGATTACAGATGGTGAGAGACCCACAGCATCTTTTGGCTCCGATAAAAGAAGAAAATTACTTGTGGGTAGCTTTTCTCCAGTTTGTGACTGAATTGTAAAATAGAGAAGACATTCTTTTCCAGAATGGCACTGTCCATCTTGCAAAACATCTGTTACATTCTTTGAGTAGACTATTTGAGCCATGAGTGGAGGCTGAAAAATTATAAATAGAGGTTATAGGATCATAATTTTTTTTAGTAGCAGATAAGTACACTTTCAAATAGTATTTATTAATTTTATTAATAAGTACAATTTTATTAATTTTTTTTTACAAGATAATAATGATACTACCTGGTCAAAATTATGTACTTCACAGTATGTAGAGTTAAAAGTGGACCACTTATAAACACAGATGTTTAGTGATACATTTTTTATAAGCTTCAAGTAATCTGATATAACAGATACTTTCACATAGCCATTGTCATTATATGGTGAGACCAGCAGAGGAGCAAAGAATCGTTTTGCGTAGTAGTGAAGCATTTTCCATTTTCCACCATATTCTGTAAGATTAATTATAGAAGAAATTAAATGTATACATATTATAATTATATGAGTGAAGTTATGAATTTTGATAACAGATATATCCTTTTCCCTGCAGTATTTGCTTTGCTGATTGAAGATTTTAAAAATTTTGGGGACATTTTGTTTTAAAAATTTTAAAGACCATAAACCTATCTTTGTCCATATAGTTTTGAATAACTTTACATTGAATGAACCATCACAAAACAAGTGTTTTCATTTTCTATTGATTCAAAGCGTTCTTGAAATTGCAATCTATTCATGAAACCTTTGATCACAATTGTTTAAAAAGAAATTAAATATAATTCTCTCCCCCCCCCCTCCCATGGAGAAGCTTGAATGTGTAAATTTCCAAAACATGGGAAATGACGTTTGAATGTTTACTCTATCCATGCTACTCAATGAGTGCCATTTCTCTAATGTGTTTGGTAACATGCAAAGGGGGGAGGAGGTTAAACATTCACATTTATGGCGAAACTTAGATAACAAAATAAGGAATCCAACCAGCTGATAAATGCAAAAAGTTGAAAATTTGCATATTCATGCTTCTGGTATGAGGGGGGAGGGGGAATGTCATGTTATAATGGGAATTGAGTCTTTCAAATACGCTTTTCATAAAGTATAGATAAAAGTACAATAATCAACTATTGTAAACAACTAGTATTACTTAATCATGCATGCACCTTGAAACATTCTCCTAGAAATTTCTAACAAATTAGTACTTGCCAGAACATGTTGTACAAGCATATGTGTGGCACCTACATATTTAATTCATTAGGGCTGTGCATGTTCTGGTGCTGTCGCCACCTGTCTTCCATATTTTGAATAGAAAATGGCAGATGCCCGAATATTCATGCTATGTAAGTATTGTGGTTAAAGATCTGCCTGTTAGGGATGACACTAAAAATCAATTTTGAACCATGTAGTAAATTCTTCAAATTTACTTAAATTGAAGGCCCTTAAATATGAATGTTATACAATATTGTATGGAATTAAATTATGTGAATCATTATAAAAAACAGGAACATAAAATTATATGTATGCAGTTAATGAACAGGCAGCAGTTCCGTAGCATAATTTTTTGAAAAGTACAACATGAAATTAATGGAGCAGAAAAAAATATTTATAGAAATGCATATACCAATAGAAGACCACGATGGTCCTTGCCATATATCATTCAGTTGCCAGTATAAGGCTCCCATTGTCATTCCTTCACCTTTGACCACAGTACTTTGGCTACGCCTATATGTTTCAGTTTCTGTCTTGATTCCCATGGCTTGAGTTATCTGTTGTAAATGAGAGAGATTTGGTAGAAATTACAGTGATCTCTCACCCACATATGCCTCAGTGCAAGGAAACAAGAAAAAAAAAAGATGCATAAGTAAGAGAGGAGCATATGTTAATAGCATTATTAGCCTATACCTTTGATTGGGAGTGCAAAAAATCATCAACTGAGAGAAACATGTAAGTAAGAGATCACTGTATTTATTTCTAATTGCTCACATTTTGAATGATACTTAACTTACATAGCACTTAGTATTCAGAATAAAGTAAAAGGCATTTGTTCAGACTTTTGTATAGGTTTTGTTCTTGTTAAAATGATCCACATAATTTGCAAAAAGTAAATAATTTTGGAGGAAGCAAAACAATCTAGTTAATTTTGCGCAAAAGAAATGAAACATGAAATTTATGGTTTTATTAATTTGCATTCGGTGAAGAGATCATTTTACAGATTTGGAATTTTGTGAAGAATCCAGAAAATAACCTGAATTTTGACTAGACCAATAGAAATAAGACCCCAGAAATAAGTAATGAATAGAGTCCGGAAGTTTAATCATAAAAAAAAAGACATTTAAAATTAATGGAAAAATAACTAAAATCCTAGGTATTAAGTGTCGAAACCTGGCTAAAACTGGTTGCACTTACTTTGAATAACTACTTATAATAATTGCATTATTTAATGCTAAGAATAAAGTGATTGTGGTCCCTCAGGATTAGGTCAATTCCAGGGAAAGCAATACCAGATACAGAGCCTGTAGAGAAAATGACTTTATAGGGCTCCTTTCAGTGCACCTACAACAAGACCCTGAGGGCATTTCATATCAGTTGAATACTGAATATCTAAAATAATTTTCTATGGTTGTTTGTGGTGTAAAAAAAATAAAATGAACCCCAGGGGCAGAACCTCCTGCACGGCCAGGGTGAGCCAAGAGGTCAACTAATGACCGCTTGGGACAGTGATCATTCAGCTATACATATGCAATCCAATACATCAATATTCAGTTGGTAGTAAATTGCCCATGGCGATAGACTAGAGTTGTGTTCAGATTGAATGAATGAATGCTATCCAATGCAGAAGTAAGATGCGTTATAAGGACAAACAAACAATTCTAATTTTTCTCAGTTTCTCTCATACATAGCAGTGTTTGTGTGAAAGAAGAATATTTATATCTAACATCATCCGGCCAAAGCCAAGTTAATGCAAAGCAACACAGAGATAGAAAACTCTCAGACACTTGCACTATTTGCATTTAAATGAAGTTGGAAGATCGTAGGATGGGGGTTCTTTCTGATAATAATTAAAACTGAGTTAGAGATTTTAAAAAGATCAAGCCTTTCGAAGTTCTCCATGCTCAAAATATTTAAGTTCTATTGAACAAGTCCCCTGAAATTCAAGAACAAACTTAAGGAAATGTTAAAATTGGCATTTATGGCACGAAAAATTTCCATTTTAACAAAAAATGTAAAAAAACATAGGTATGTCGTATGAATTTCCAGGCACTAGTAATAAATGCATTACCTGAGAAAGGTAAAGTTTGTCTTTGAATGACTCAACTCCACATTCAAGAGACGGAAGAATCATATGCTTAGCAATCATTTCTGAAATTTGAAGATCCCCTGCAACATTAAAAAAAAAAGTGAACTTGAGAAGACAGCAATCAGAAATGCTATTCAAGCTTCAAAATTCAACATCACTATAAAGGAAAGACTTCAAGAAATTAACTATTAACCAGTTTTTAAAATTTTTTTGATGCACATTATAACTGCGATAGAAGAAATCAACTGGGCATGAGCTGAAGCTTCCCTTGCGCCCAACACTAAAATAATAATAGAAAAAATAAGGAAGAGGAAAAACGATTGTTTTCTGATATTTTTGTAGTATAAGCAATAATCCTATACTACCAAAGAATAAAGGAAAAGATCGTTTATCTCCAATTCTGTTATCAGACTTTAAATAAAAGCTGACTCCACTCGATAGCAGTTTATTGACAGGACTAGGGAGGCGAAGAAGGAAAACTTGCAATGGTAGCTAGGCTCAGGGTTGCCAAAATAGGAGCGTTTTAAGACCCGAAGATATTTTGGGATTGCCAAAATAAAGCGGATCAAGTTAGATGAGATATCTCTGGATTGCTGCTATAAGGGTTAGAACAGCATTAATGAGATATCTTGCCTCCTTAAAAGCCTCTTATTTAAACATCGACAAGCCTAGATATATTGTAAGCTGATTTCTTAGTGAAAGACTTTTCCTTATACCCCCCCCCCCTCCAGTTTGCACCTGCTGAAAATCAAAAGAAAGCCTACTTTAAGAAAAAAATTTGTCATTTTAAAGACTATTCAGTGATTTCTACTATACTGCTTAAAGGTTTACAAAAAAAAAAAAAGACGAATATAAGCTATGATACCACATTAAAATTACTGGATGATACATAATATAAGTATTAATATTCATAGCAAATTGCTATGAATATTACATATTCATATATGTTCCTCTAATATTACATATTCATAGCATATTCATATGCTATGAAATGCTATGAATTGATAATGAGAAAAATGTTATCACAAAACGTTCTTTCTGAAGGTATTTCCAGATTCAAACGTTTGAGAGCAAAACATAAGCAAATTCTTCACTTGGCTGTTATTTAATTAAGGAATATATCAAAGAAATATTTTTTTTACTTGATGGAACACAAGATTTTTTAATTGAATGATATAACCATGACTATATATAAGAACATTAATCATTCTAATTCCATCTCATTATGACCACTTAAACATTTTAATAATAATTTTGCACACGAATCTACATAATATATACCAAACATGTGGTGTTGGCGATGGCTCAAAAAATCACTGCTGGGATACGTCCAATCAGTTGCTTCAGATACGGCGGCCAATGTTTCAAATGATGGATATGACTGAAAACCATACTCTGAAACAAACCTGGGTATTGGATATGTTTTCCAGTCCCAAGAATCCGCAATATAAGTATAGAAGTGAACTGGAATAAAAGAAAGAATAAAGAAAACTAGAATAAAAAAGTAAAAACTGAAGCTAGAATAATGAAACAAACTGACTTATTTATGTTTCTTCAGGAATATTATGCCATTATTCAGATGATCACAAACACTGATATACAGCGACAGCTTGCTACAATGTGACACTCAATATAACAATAAATCCCTCTACAAAAATATCTTTTCCAATCTTCTTTGAAAATGTCTATAATCTAAGGTTAAATTCCTCTCAATACAGCGATAAATACCATGATAAATCCCTCTATAATGAAATTTTTTGAGAACATTTCTGAATTGCTACAACAATATTTTTCTACATTTTTCTCAAAATCATCTTCAATATAATTTTTAAATTCCTTAACAGAATTTTTTTCTCTTGAGAGTGTTTAATAGCATTAGTATTTTGTACTATCTACCCTTGAAAAGTGTTCATGAAATTTCTATGATGCCAATTTCTCTGCAGTACACAAAAGTGCTGTGTGGTAAACTACTTTACAATTTGGATCAACTAACTGAATTTTATTAATCAACTATAATTTTCTGTTGTGAATAAATATGTACAAATGCATTTTATGTTGCTACTAACAACACAATTTAATAGAGATGCCACCAACAGCATAAATTTGGTGGCATCTGATGAGCATGAGACCTCTCGATATAGTGATAGGAACCGAGAGACACCCAGGCTCTGTCACACTCAGTGATATAAACACATTGTCCCTGGGGACTCGGGTGCCTCCGGGAAAACCTAACCATTTATTGATCTTGAGAAAGATATATTACATACATGGGCAGGTGCCATTACGCACCTCGCCAGTAAACAAGTATAAAATTTGTAATCGAAAAATGGTGATTCATGTAAATAAATCACAATTGTAAATCACAGGTTATAAATCACAAAATCATCGTAATAATCGTCATAATCGGGAATAGTTCTTGATAAAATTTGATCTGCTTCTCTTCAGGGATTTTCATTGGATCAGTAACTATCACATCAATGAAAGCTGTCAATCTGCTGCTGGGTTGATCTAATCGCTGCACCGTGTAGTTTGATTTGGTCCAAAGCCATTCGTCAGTAATTGCTGCCTGTATCCAGCTTTTCGATAAGAAAGCGTGGATCAAACTATTCTGGACTACTCAGGCTCTTCTTCTTCTTCCTCTTCTCTAAACAGATGTACGAGATCGCTGTCTGGGTGTAGTTGACGTCGTAGTCTAGTGGATCTCCTAACTGGCATAGCATCTCCCACAATCATCAAAAAATTGCCAATTACATCTAAAATTGCTTAAAAATTGCCTTTTGGTGAGAAATAAAGCCTACAATAATTTTGCAGTAAATTAAATTATATGCATATTTCACAAAAAATATTCAACATGAAAAATATATGCAATGAATAGTTATAGTCACAAATATTGCTACAAGTTATGCAAATTACTTTCACCCACAAATCCAGTGAAAATTAGAAATTCAAGCAAGCTTCGATGGAAAATCAGGATAGTTTTGCAGAAGTAAGTCACACGATTACCGTATGTACGACTAAACAACATTTTTTATGATATTTATAAATGTTACTTACCATCACCATAAAGTGAGTCTTGTGGGTCTGATGCGATCCATCCTTCTTCTTTTGTTTTTTCTCCATTAGACGGACTTGATACAATGAAAGGTCTACTATGATCTTCTTTGGTTACAATTGGCATTATTGTGTTCACATATAGAGCAATATAATCAGTTTTATACTGTTCAAGATTTTGTGTCACAACAGGCCTAACAGATAAATGAGAATGTCAAAAAATGTAAGTTACTAATCAATATTTCTTGGAAGAGAATTCATCAATTTTTAAAGCAAATATTATTGAAGTGAAACTCAGATATGGCAAAAATTTCATTTAAAGATGTCCTGTATAATAATAATCTTGTATACCCTCTGCATACCAGAGCCAAAACGTTATTAAAAACTTTTTTATTGATTTGTGACCTTTTTTTTTAAAAAAAAAAAGTAATTAATTTGAGTCGATATCTTTACTAGGACCATTTGAGTTAAGTACAAGTATGTATGCACCAAATCTTAACATGAGAAAAAGAACCATTAAAAATCATTTAAAACCATTAAAAATGAAAGGTACACATATTTATACCTCCGGAAAAAAAGAGAATACAATGATAACAATTATTATCTAATTTGTGAGTTTTTCCATAGTTATAATACATTATAATTTTGATTTCATTTGATTAATTTTAATACTCTTGTTATGCATGATCATATAGCAGATTAAAAAACACAAAACATCTAGTTTATTAACACACAGCTGAAACATACGGTTTCAGCTTATGAAGAAGATTGATTTAAGTTCATACACAGATTTTAATTATGAGGGGTATAGGAGTAATTGATAGACTAATTTTAATGACTCATTATTTTACAGAAGGACAGATGATTACATATTTTTTCAATAAACGTTTCTTTCTCAATATGTGGTTTCTATAGTGTAGCTCAGTAAATATCATCATCATCAACCATTTTTAAAGCACCACTGGATGTAGGTCTCAAAATTTTTCCATTTTTCTCTGTCTGATGCTTCCGCTATCCAGCCTACTTCAGCGTCATCTTTCAGAATTCATCACTCCATCTTGTTTGAAGGCACCTTCTTAGGTGCCTAATATTACAGGGGTACCAATTTAGAATATTATGTTTATTTTCGTAGGGTTTTATGGTCATAGTCCTCCACACTGGCCAGTCTGGGGGGGGGGGGGGGTTGAAGGAAATCCCTCTGCGTCTGTTCAGTGTGTTATAAACATGGCTACTTACTTGCTACAAAACGAAAAGGTGTGGATTGGATCTTGTCTACTTCTGGTCAATTCCTTCAAGGCCTCAGAATAAAGCAATTGAAGCGTCTTCTTTTAGTTAAGGAGCAGAGACTATTCAACAGCCCCTCAGAAAATATAATAGCCATAATTTTTTTTCAACACTTAGATGCTACCATAACACTCACCACCAATGTGCTGCAATGCCCTCTTCATTTTCGTTGTTTCCTGCCCAAAGTGCTATAGATGGATGATGTTGCAGCCTTCGAACCTGTGATACACAAAACATGAAAATAACTTTGGAAACCACTCTAGAAGATATTCTTGAGAGAAATTCTGATTATAGAAATTTTAAAGCGAAATAAATGTAAAAAAAAATTTACATGGCATGAAAAAAAATAAAGATAAATTTAAAATCTTGAGAGTTAAATTTTGTAGAATTCAAACCAACCTGTTGCTTAACTTCTTCAGCAACAGAATTCAGGAAATTTGCATTAGATGGATAAAGTGCCACAGCAAACATCAGATCTTGCCAAATTAATATACCAAGTTCATCTGCCATGTCATAAAATATATCACTCTCATACATTCCTCCACCCCATACTCGGATCATGTTCATGTTTGCACTTTTTGCCGACTGCAACAGATTACGTATGTACTGAGGAGTGATCCGTTCTGGAAAACTGTCAGCTGGTATCCAATTTGAGCCCTTAGCAAAGAACGGAACCCCATTTACCTTGAAATAAAAACTGAGACCTATTTAAGAAAAATTCAAAGAATTTTCCAATAAATTTTAGAGAAGTATCAATTTTAGTTGTTCATTACTATTAAACATTTATTTGAACATATTAAGCTACACCTGTCTCTAATTATAAATATTGAACAAAATGATATAAATGCACGTTTATAACAAATGAACATTTTATATAAAGACTGCTGTTTTTATGACGATATATTTTTATTACAAAAGTTTTGACAGCCAAACTGTCAAAACTTTCATAGTAATAGCGAAAAGTGACATAATATTCAGATATTTTTATTATGATTCATCATTTGCCATTCATAATTTCTTGCATTTTATAATTTTAAAAAAGAAACAGAAAAATTAAAATTTATTCAAGTTAAGATTAAAAAATGATCAAATTAAGATTAAAAAATGATCAAATTAAGATTTGAAAATTAAAGATTTTTTTTGTTCAATAGATTAAATTATTTTCTTTAACCTCCTTTAATGATCGGGTATGAGATATCTTTTCCTAACGCAAATGGAAGAAATCCATTCCAGCACTCCTTGATTTCTTTTACCTATTTTTCCCATCATCATGAAGCTTCATTATAATCCTATGAACAGACGTTATTTTCTACCTCCCCGTTCTTTCTACATACAGTCAAACCTCGTTAGTGCGTCAACCGGTTAACAAGTCACTCCACTTACCGGGTCACTTTTTGGAAGTCCCAATTGTCTTCAGGCAGGAATCGGCACAGCTATGGGTCACTCCGTTTAAGAGTCACTCCGCTTACTAAGTCATATTTTTGCTCTCCCAAGAGTGACTCATTAACAAGGTTTGACTGTACTCCTGTTTAACGATCCCCCCCCCCCCCCATATATATATATAAGAGAAAGAGAACACAAGGGGAGGGTTAGAAAGGGAGTGTAAAAGAGAAATTTACTGCATTACTTTTTCTCCTTCTATTTCTAACATGTGAACACAGAAAACAGTTTTTTGAGATTTATCGCTGATAGTTCAAATACAGATAACCCAATTTCCCAATTTGTTGCCAAAAGTCTGTATGTGAAGGGGGGTTAATGAGTGTCAACAGCAGTCACTGGCATCTGGAGCATTGCTATGCCTATCACAACTTTACCTTGAAATGAAGTTCACTACCAGGGTGTCTTATATACCTGAAGGAAAATTCTGTGACTTTTCCTTGTCTTATTTGAGGACATCATTGGTGATTTAACACTCATTTTTTGACGACATTGGTGATTTCACACTTTTTATTCAGTAGAATAACTCTTTTGCTCACAAAATGAAACATTTAGTTGAGATTGGTGACGATTATGATCATAAATGCAAAATCACTGTGATGTGAGAGTGACCCCTGTCACCATCAAATGCATCCTCTAGTATAGGCCTTGGCCAACCAATATTGTATAAATAAATAAATAAAATCAATAGACATCCTTGGTATTTTATGCTGCTCGAAACAAACTCACATTCACACATCAAAATTAAAAAAACCAGAGAAAGCTATTTGGCCACCACTGCACAATCACAGGTGTCTATTGGGTTTTGGTGATGAAAACCTTCTTTCTTATCTCATCACTTTTCCTGGATTTGGTGACATTTTCACGATAGTAGACACCCTGACTCAGATTGCTGAAGCTAATAATATGAGAAGAAGATTAACATACTTAATAAGATATAAACTAATATGAGATAGTTTATACATGAGACGAATACTAGTTGAGAATTTACAGAAAAGTCATCTTTTATCTTCTTGTATGAAAAGGATATTCACTGATTTTATATGAAAATAATAAGGATTGTTCTAAGAAATATATTCATCAGCTTTCCTAGAAAGTCATCCCAGATAGCATAGACTCCACTCAATAAGCAAATATACATTACTTTCCCTCGTCTCATTCCAATATAGATTATTTCCAGTGCTACCACAGAACGCATATGTATAACACATTTTCAGTTGTTTTTGTAAGATTATAATATACAATATTTAATATCCACCCACTTACCTCCCGTAGATATATTGCCCGCCTATCTCTACTTTTTAAAATTATCCATGGCTATTTTAAAATTGACACTGTATTCAAATCTTCTAATTTTTCCAATAGATTCGATCACTCCCAAAAAGTGAAACCCTTTCTTCCATCCGCATATTGTTTCAAGTATAGTTTTTCCATGTACAATTATTGATTGGAACAACCTTCCATAAAATTCTGTAGACAGTACTTCAATCTCTGATTTTGTATGTAGCATCAATCGCTTATGTCAAATCCCATCACCGCACCCTCTTGTATAGGCTTCGGCCAAACAATATTGTATAAATAAATAAAATAAAAATTAAGTCCTCACCACGTTAAAAGAGCTAATTATTAGTTTAAAAAAATTGACCACATGGGGGGGGGGGGGAAGAATGTTTTTAATTAATAATCAATGAACACATAGTGCAATAAATATTAATGTACCTGAGGAATTAGGGACCGGCTCTTGGATGAGCTCTACATTTCTGAATCCAATTCTCACAGATTTGTACGTCTTTTCTTGTTCAGTTGATAACATAACTTTAAGTTGATAAAGTTTTTGATCACCTAATCCATTTGGCCACCACTGTTCTATAGGCATGTCCTAAAATGGAGATGAGGAAAATAATATCAATTATTATTATTTTTAAATATACAGAGGAATATATGTAATTTTAAATCTTTCATATGCAGATGATCAAGTAGATTTACAGTATACAAATTATAATACACAATCGACAAATTCCTTGATTTAATGGATTTTTTCTGAAATTCTGATGAAAATTAAGAGGTCAAACTCTTCTTTAATGAACAAAAATCCATCAATGTAATGAATTTCTTTTCTAATTTCTTGTGACCTTAAAAATTCGTCACCACAATCCAAAGGCTTGACTTCCTAGTACTTGATCTTCAGCTTTACTTTAGAGACTAACAAAAAAGAGAAGGAATCGGTTCCTTTTTGTGTAATCTTAATCAGAGAATTTTTTCAGTGAGATTTGTTCCCAGGACAGTACGACATCTTAAACATGACTTCTTTTTAAGTAAAGGAAAGTTAAATTCAATAAAGCTATTTGGAGTGGGCATGGGAACGTTTCAGTGGGCAATTGGTGTATACTAATATTATAAAACATTGAGCTAATTGCATGTTTAGATTTCTGTAGGGAAATAAAGATGCGTCAAGTTTGTGCTCTGTCGTGGCAAGCAAAAAATGAAGGTTCATATGAAGAGAAAGCGTTTTTCCATTAGCGAAAAAAATGACAATTTTGACAGAGATTGATAAAAAAAAGTTGAACATACTAATCAAAATATCAAGCAATTTTTTCATGCATCTTGAATTTTATTCTCAAGTTTACACATATTTTTCAATTGTTGTCAGAAATAAGTTGTAACAGCAACCCCGAAGGAAGTTGCTTTAGAAATTTTCCGTTTTGAGTGTTTATGCTTCTGATATTTCACAATTTCCTTGATTTAACGAATAAAATAGTCATTTTATTTTATTTGTAAAATCAGGGTTAGACTGTAAGTGGGAACACACTTAAAAATTGTGTGATGGGAATTTTATTGAGCGAAATTTAAAATCTCACAACATCATGAAAATAGAAAAAATACACAGATAAAACCAAACAATCATGCAACATATAGTTTTAATTTTTTGTATTGCTGCTATGGTCAAAACAAACGATAAGCAATCATACCATATAAAAAAAATGATTAGCTCTAATATCATTTAGCATGCTTATTACCTGAGGGACTGCAACTGAGATAAGAACATGAGCAGTGAGATCGTCTTGAATATTGATTATCATATTGCTGTCATGAATGACTGAATCATCCAAATATACAATAATGGTACAATTCTGGGGAATATTGTTTGCTGCCTCCAGATACAAATTGACATCAAGCATCCAAGAAGGCATTTCATTCTCCATAACTGTGACCAAAAAGGATTCATAAAATTGAAAAGATATTTAAAATTTATATGAATGAAAAGTGTAAGTTGTTATGTTATGAATGTACGTAGGAATTTCAAACTATACAGGGTGACCTGCAAGTCCTAATTCAATCTTTATCTCATCAACCGTTCATCATAGAGATATGGTATCAATTTAAAAAATGCGCAAAATGTGTTCAGAAATCACTCTATATCAGTTTTGAGAATTAAAATTCAGTATATCCCAAAATAAATTATTTAAATTTTTATATAGACATCCTGTCCTAAAAACCCAATTAGAAAATTATTGCCCTATCTCTTTTCGATATTCATTGAGACATTTGGATTCAAAATTTAGAGAAAGAACAGCATAAACTAATGGTCAGTGCTTTTTTCACTCATTTACACTGTTATTTCCAAAATTTTCTCCAATATAATTAAAATATCTCAGCAAATATTGAATTGAGAAACATGAAAGTTTTTTGTTGGCCTCAGGAGAGACAAGGCAACAACTTTTTAATTGAGTTAGGATGGGGTGTTCATATAAAAATTTAGATTTTTTTATTTTGAGTAAATTGTATTTTCTCTCTCAAAACTGGTACTACCGTGTAATTTTTGTACCCCCTTCGAGCATTTATTTAATTCAATTGAAATTATACCTCTATGAAGGATATTTGATGAGCTAAAGGTCGAATTAGGACTTACAGGACACCCTGCATAAAAAGAGATGATTCCAATGATGAAAAAACATTCAAGCAAACAATATAACATTGGAAAATTTCCAGAAAACAAAGGGATAATAAACTAATTCCTTCAAATATTGAATAAATTTAAATTACCTTTAAACACACAGTTTGGAGACTGATTTTCTTTAATTAATGTTTATTGATTTTGAAAGTTTTGTAAAAATGTATAAAAATGTTTTAGAGGTGTTTCAATGAGGCGTTTAGGAGTTTCAGCTCTACAAAATATCTATTTTCTGGAGTGTATGTAATTTTGATATCAAAATTTCAAACAAGTTGTTATTAATTTTTTTATGGTGGAAAACATATTGCACCAAGCTGCAATGGGTTAAATTTTTTTAGTAAATAAAAGATAAAATTTGCTGAATAATCAGTGTCTGTTTGTTAACATTATAGGCCTATATGTATTTTTGTCCGATCAGCTCAAATTGCTAAAAATAATAAAAAGAATTGGGGTAATACTATTATTGCACCTTCTTTTATTACCTAGGGATAATACTGAATTTCTCTTAAAGGAAGCTCAGTACAACATCATGATATAAATACATGTTCGTAGCAAGTGAACATTTTATGAATAGATTGCTGTTTTTATGATATGACAAAATTAATAATTTTTCATTCACAATTTTCTTCATGTAAAATTTAAGAAAGACATTGACAAACTGATATTAAATTAAATTAAAATTAATAAAATTAGAGAATTACTTTTTAAAACAGACAATTATTTCCTTACAGCCCCCGTTATTACACCAAACATTTACAAAATTAATTTTCACAATAAAAACAAATCTGTATCAGTAAAAATGAAGATAACCCAGAATAGTAAATAAAATAGTTACATGTTATTAGACAGGAGAGAATAAATGAAGCATACACAAAATATACTGAGTAAAAAAATCAAACAAACTGAAACTTGAATTGTGATTAATAGACGAAGATACTAACATTGTTTTGAAGAGAACACAGTAATATCCTGAATAATCAAAGCATCGAATCCAATAATTTCTACAGTTCTCCTGAAATTTAAAGAAAAAATGAATAATTTTCTCAAAGATACATAAGAAAAATGAAGATCCTAAAACTCATTTCAATTTACATATTTTTAATGAATCATAATAATTTATCATCGGTAATTTATACACACCATATTCCTTGAGAAGGAAAAGATGGACCCCAATCCCAACTAAAAGAGCTTTGGATCTTCCTTATGTAATTGACATGACATTCTCCATTTTGTACAGGAGGCGGGCAAGTTGGAGGGATAACGTACTGCAGCACCTGCTTTTGATGCTCTGATTCAGCATAACTTACTGCAGACTCGAAAGAAATGTTGATAGAATTTTCAGCCTATAAATATACATGGATGTGAAGTGATTTAATTCACATTGGTTTTCATTAATATGCAAGGAAAACTGAAGAATTCTTTAAAAACTTCAACTGAATCATACCATACTGCCCTAATGGATGTATAATGTATGAAAAGTGAAAAAAAAAAAGAAGGTTTGAACCTATTTTGGTTTGAAGAAACTTTGAATTGCCTATTCATCTATATCATAATATAAATATTTCCTCAGCAATTAAATTCGGTGATGGAATGTTGAAGAGGCTTATCAAAGTATTATAGTAGAATGATAGGGCACAGAGTTTTCTTTTACTTTCACATTTTATCACATGATTATTATGATTTGTTGATTACTACATGCTCTACTTTTCACAAAATTATAAAAATTTTCTCCAAGAGGGCCACTGACTGTTTGTTAGAAAATCTTTCATGTTGAATGGATGAACAGAGTTTAACAGAAGCGTACAAAAAAATTAGAGACTGGAATTTTTTTTTATATTTAAATATATCTCTTTATAAAGTGGGCCCTCTAAACAGATTTCATAGTATGAATGTTAAGCAGTAAACAAAAACAAATTGAAACTGTGTAACTATATTCTATTTTAAGAAAAGAAAACATACTTTGTAAAAAAAAAAAAACCACTAAAAGGTTATGGAAAACTTTATTATATATATATATAGAAAGGTAAAGTGCTGAAAAGGCTTACTAACGACATATAAATGATATACAAATATTGGTACAAATAAATAAAACTGAAAACATGTTTTTACACACAATAATAAATTAGCTACCTTCAAAATATCCTTGACATCATATTCATAGCGAGTAAACATGTTCTGAGTCTTACCGATGAACTTCCCATTAACATTTATGCTGGATACTGTGTCTAAGCCATGGAATACTAAGATAATCCGGTTCTTTTGTAATATTTCACATTCCACTAACAAAAGAAGAAAAAAAAACCTAACACTATAATACATACACAAGAAAAAAGAACTATACATTACTCATGGCAAAACAATTATTGTGATGAATGAAGGAAATAACTGAGAAAAATGAAATTATTTTATTATAACTTCTGCACACTGATTATTTTATATTTGGCATTTTTTTTAATCTCATTTGGGCATTATATTTAATGGTATGAATTTTTAAATTCTTATGTCAGCTTTATACAACCTTTTATCTGTTATATATCATTAAAACTATTTAAATCTTGTACAAGGAAAATGAAAGAAAACTGCAACCATGATTTAATCTTCTCATACATAGTGTTTCTGATAAATTCCAATCAATCAATAATTCCACATAATTACCATCAGAAATATATTTTAATTCTCTTCTAAATTCATACTATAAAACTTAAAATTAATTTCAACTTTTAAATAAATTAAACTGATTTCATATATTTACTCAGCTGATATTTCTAAATGTTCAGAAAAGTATATGGGAATAAAGGAAATGAATAAAAAAGGTTGGTCATATTTATGTTGCAGGAGTTGTGTTGGGGTCGTTTTCTTGCTGGTGCTGCCATCTGTCTTCCATATTTTGGAAGATGGTAAATGCTTAAATTTGCAAGTTATGTGAGTATCATGTTGTAGGTCTGCCTGCTCTCTGCAGGGAGACCTATGTGGAGAGACTTTTCAAATGGGAGACTGACTTACATTCAATCAACTGCAGGATGTGTGGGGGGGGGGGGTGTCTAAGGTTATTTTTTGGCTATAATTTTCCATGGTAGTCAGAGCTGGTAGAAGAAGGTCAATCATGTTATGCATGATTGCAAGATTCACAATCAGAAGGTATCAATTATGTGTGTGTGTGTGCATTTTAAATCCCTGTTCATACTCGATTAATTGAAGTTCTCTATATAAGTCAATTTCAGGGATTTTTCTGTAAGTAGAGGCAATAATAAAGTACAACCTTTGCAAATGCAGTGTCAAAGGAAACTTAAAAAATTGATGGAAAAAAAAAACGTAAAAGAAGAAAACAATAGAAAGAAAGAAGAAAAAATAGATGAATTGAAAAAGCTTTAGCTACAATAATGAGTACACTCACAATACTAATAAAATAATAATTTTCTTTGAAATAATGCTTGAAAGGAAGTATGCAATGAAAAACAATACCACTAAACTGTCGGAAATAAGTCCAGTTTTCTTGAGCAATCCATTTATATGCAATATCATTGAACCTGTAGTATGGGTTACCGATTCTTCCAGCTCTCATGAGGTCTGTATAAATCCCTCCAGGCACAGTTGCTTGCACAGAAATACCTTAAAAAAATTTGACAAATCAAATTTTGAGACAAAGTTTTAAATATGTGATTGATACCTGTAAAAACCCCTCCCTGAAAGACTCCTTTCCCCATTGTCTCAAATTTTTCCTATTATCAAGGGATGAGCTTTCCAAAGAACCAGTTATTAAGGTGGCCTTGGAAAAATTTAGATGTTTTGCAGCAGCCTATATTATTCCTATAGAACTTACCATTTGTCATTCAATAATAATTAACTTGGATTCAAATCCTAAATGATGTGAATTTGATTTGCCATTAACGATCCATATTAATCAGAGGTGGATTTATGGTTTTGCCCTCATTCGCAAATTATTGTTTCGTTCTCTTGACCACTCACCCTGAAATTTACAGTACTGATCCATAGCCTGCTTACCCCCACCCCCCACTGCCCCTGTAAATATTACTTTGTCTTCAAGCAACTGTTTTTGTCCCTCACATACATGAACCTTTTTTTTTTGGCCACTCTTTTTATCACTCACACAGATCAGTTCCCTCACACTATAGGTCACTCCTTTGCTTACACTTTCTTGGTATTACTTTTAATGGCTCACTGACCTGGTCCCCTCGCTCTCCACATCTCTCTTTTAGTAACTCCCATAAACCCACAATGCTTCTAGATCACCTTTTTTGTTCAATCACTAGATTGCTTTCTCACTCTCTGGGTTACTCTTTTGGTCATGCTTTGAACAACCCCCTTGTCTTGGTTATTCACATGCTCGCACACTATTTTGGTCTCATGTGCTTGCACACTGCTTTGGTCACATACACATGCTCCCATATTGTTTTTGTCACTCGCATTCATGCACATTCTTTGGTCGCTCATATGCTTGCACATGCTCTGGGTTACTCTCTTGGTTATCAAAGATCACTTTCTTGGTCATTCGCATGCTTACACACTGTTTTGGTCTCACATTCTAGCACATTGTTTTGGTCACACATATGCTTGCACACTGTTTTGGTCTCACATTCTAGCACATTGTTTTGGTCACACATATGCTTGCACACTGTTTTGGTCACATACATGCTTGCACACTGTTTTGGTGACACACACTCTTGCACATTTTTTGGTCACTCACATGCTCTAGATCACTTTTTGGTTCCTTGATCTCTGGGTGACTCACTGATCACTGACTTTGTCCCTCATTATTAACGTCACTTTCTGGCCATTCACATGCAATCATGTGAATGGCCAGATCACTGTTTCGGTCGCTCAAAGACCTGATCCCCCCCCCCCCCCCTACACACAGGCGGATTTATGGTGAGTCACAAAAAATTTCACTGCTTCTCTTAAATTCTACTAATTTTTTGATCACTTTTTCCTAGAAGGTCCCTCTTCCTGTAAATACGCCTCTGCCAAATAACGGAAAATTATATATATATAAAATAAATAAATAAATAAGAACTTACTGCCATTACTGTTTTTTACGTTCCAACTTCCATCAAGAGTCAGGATGGCTGCGGTTTTGAAAACTGCGAATTGCTGCAACGATGAGGGCAACAACATCGAGATCAAGAGCACCTGGATGTTCACCATCATCTTCCTTTTTGAGATGATTTCAAGAGGAAGCTGCAGGAAAAATGTGACAACACGACTTCATTTCATTGGATCGTGGAAATGACCTGCAATTCAAATGAGTGGAAAATTTACACAAAAATGATAAAGAGGAGAAAAATATGTATAAAAAAAAAAAAGAAATGAATTCAGAGTGATTTCATAACCCCTATTTTTCTTTCAGACGACCATATCAATTTGTTTTATAAATCCCGTGTTGATGATAAACAATGTTTATCTGAGATCGCTCATATGTAATACAGGTGGCTAGTTTTAGTAACTGCGCTTCCCATGGAGGAATGAATAACAGGAGGTGACATCAGGAACGAAAATTGAAGCCGTTGTGGCAACCCTATGGGCTGACGAGTAAGCCCAAACAAACCGCTCTTTTCCCTATACTTAACATGTGTTTTGCCGGATCGAATTCTCTTAAAATATTAATAACTAAATAAATTTAAGCACCATGACTGTTTAATGCGTCTTCAGGTAATCTACATGATCCCATAAAGGAGAGAGATAAAACTTTATCCTTGTATAAGGGGTATTTATATTTTTAATTTATTTTTGAAAGGGGAAGATCATTTTTCACTCTCAACTCGTCATAAGTTTTTAGTTCAGTGCTTCAATTTATTTTAAAAATTCGATGTATGACATTAATATCTATGGAAATATGATTAATTAAAATAATATGAAGCTGCAATAAAATGCAATTTCATAATTTTTTTCTTTTAACTGTTTGTTTTGCCTTTTTGTTTCGTTCATCATTATCATAGATCCGGGACATTTCGAAAGTGTTTGAGGCCCGTGGGCGCTCGTCTTAAGCTTTACATGAAGAATTTTGATTTCTGAATCAATCCTGAGGTGCTCGAGCACCTTCTGACAGGGCCGTAGCTAGGCTTTTTGGCACCCGGGGCAAACAGCATTTTGCCGCCCCCGTGCCTCAAACATGGGCGGAGATACGGGGGGGGGGGCAAAGGTGGAGTCGACTGATCTAATGTATATATGAGCTGACATCATCATCATCGTGCCCCCCCCCAGCAATAATGACCTTGCCCCCCCCCCCAGACTTTCAAGTCAATCTCCGCCTATGGCCTCAAAGTACTGGAAGTGCTCGAGCGTCCTCCGCCACTGTGTATTTATGGTTTTGCTGCCTGTAGGCTGAACGAATTTCGCCACCCTTCTTCCGTTCCAGTCTCATATTCTTGAATACGTATTACTGGAAATATATGCCACCCATCCGAACTTTCCGCTATGTAGATGTATTGAGAAAAAAATATTAAAAAATAAAAAACTTTTTTTTACTTGCCGCGATAAGTCATCTCTCTCTGGCCTATAGTGTTTATAAAAATAATCTGGGCTTTTTTTTTCCCTCTTCATTTTGTACCAATTACTTTGCTTTTAAAGTGGTACGTGTACGAAAATTTGACAAAAAAGTTTCGAATTGAATTCTAAATTGAAATCTAAAATTGTGTATGTGTTCGTCGAGTTTTTGCCTGGAATGGAGAAATATTTCTACAATATTTTAATATAAACAGCTGAAAAGCGTTATATATGCTAATGTTTTGCATATATAATATGTTTTTCGCAAAAAAAGGCAGATTTTTTTTCAAACACCGCTTGTTCAAGTGTCTTTAAACATTGTATTTCTCTCAGCACTGAGGTATTACATGTTTTGGCATAATTTTTTTAAAATTAAAATGCCAAGAAGAAATTTTGTGGCACAAGATATGGGTAAATTTTGGTTATTTTTGCAAAAGGTTCCATGTTGTAGAAGTTGATATTCGAAAACAAATAACAACTAAAATTGTAAAAGCTCTCGTTCAATTGTATAAATATATCCAAAGAATTTGAGAAAAAAAAATCGAGTTCCTAAAGTGAATAGTAAATTTTTAAATGATTTTTAAAAATGGGGATGTTTCTCATAGGAAAGCACGGGAAGCCACGGTTTGTTTGGGCTTACTTGGTCCCTTTAATAGAGCGATCACTGGCTTCATCTGGCAACCCAGATTCCCCATGCTTTCTCAACGGAGGCGCTGGTCGCGTCACCTCCTGTTATTCATTCCTCCATGTGCGCTTCCAACAACTTGTAAACAATAAAAATCGAAACCTTTATAATAAAGCTGACCATATTTTATAAAAGAAAACTACATAAATTATTAGCATGACCATACGTCCCGTATTTTTAGGGACATTCCACTATTTTTACGTGAATTTGGCCATCCCAATGTTTTTGTAAAAATGCGCTGTTTTTATTTAAACGAAGCCACCTTGAATTTTTATTCTTTATTTAAATCAGGGATTGAAATTATTTTTTAACTCCATAAATTATATCAGTGTTTCTTAAACTGTACGGTAGGGCTCGACTGAACTTGGTTTTCTGTGGCTCCCAACTTCGAGGCGAAAACGCGAGCCTATCTCCTCTTGAAAAAGGCTCGCAACAGAGAGCAACAGTCCTACAAACAGCACATATATTCAATCACTTCACTCACTTCACTTCTGAAATAGAGATGACAGCACTGAAAAATCAGTCACAGCACTAGATACGCACTCAGACTGTTAGGTACACACATACACACGCACTTCCGGCGCAACTTATTATTTATCTTTTCATTTTAAAAAAAGAATGAAAACCATAAAGATAATAACATGAATGAAATATGAAAGGAAAACTATTTCTGGAAAAAAGGTTAGATTAAAAAAATAATTAATCATCAAGTAGATTCCGGACTATCTGGCCTAATGTGGCGGAAGCGTGGGCTGAGTGATAGAAAAGCCGGATATGCCGGAGTTTTATACATGTTCACATCCTACCGCACCATAACATCAAAAACACCATTTTAATATCAAAAGCCGCTCCTATTTACATTTTGTGACTTCTTGGTACATTTCAGTACAAATACAAATACAACGCCACAACAGGCAAAATGCCCAACGAGGTGGCTGAGAATGTTTATACATACAGTAAATGCAATGTTTTTTGTACAGAAATGCATATATATATAATGTAAATGTTTATGTAATGTACGTTTTAAAAAAATTATTACAGAAAAAAAGAAGTCCAAGAATATAACAGTTATGGTGGTCGGGTGGTCATAGTGACGGACTCGCTCGGAAGGACCCGGGTTCGAACCCCACTGTCACCATAGTAGTGGTCGGCTGAAGTTGGTTTTCTGTGTGATTCCCAACTTCGAGGCGCGAATGCGAGTCGATCTGCCCGTTAAAAAGTCTCGCTACTGAGAGCAACAGGCCTACAACGTTACAAATATTCAATCATTACACTTCACTCATAGTTAGAAAAATCGATGGCAGATGGAAACACAACAAGCATTACACAGAAACAAACTTCACGTCAGGTTCGTTACACACACAATTTCAACACGTACCAATTCGTTAGAAGTTCCGCAGAGGAATATGGACGAGATGCATGTATGGGTGGTTCAGCAGTAGTCCAAGAATATAAACATTGTTACGAAAATCATGTAAATAGTTCTCATGTATTATTTATAATTTCATTTTTCGCCGTAGATGGTCATTATCTTATGTAAAAATAAACTTCAACGCATTTCTCTCTGTAAATATCACCAAATTGGGAACAAACATAGAAAAGTTTGGCGACAGCTCCGATGATTTGGCGACACCATGACGCCAAGAGACTAGGCTGGATAGTCGAGATTCTACCGTATTTAGAAGCCGTTCAGGTATTACGTCAGCAAAGTTTTAGCCATTTTTGACCCCCACCCCGTCAGCAAAAGTCAGCAAAGCAATGACCCCCTTGTCACCAAAATTTCGTCAGTATTGCCCCCCCCCCCCACTTCCTAACGCGTATTGGTGGGATCAGAAACGTACGGGGGGCATAAGGGGCTCGTGCGTTCCCCCCCTCAGACTAAGAAAAAAGAATTATTTTTTTAATGCAAAAATATTTTTTAAAAATTAAAATTTGAAAGAAAGTACCTTTATATCTGATTGTAATCAATTTGTTAATTTCAAGGCAATTTGAAGTGTAAGAATTAAAAATTTCTTTTTAAGAAATTCATAGCGACCCACCCTTTAAGCCATATATGGTAAACCCTTGACCCGTAGACCAAATGTGGCCCTGAAGGTTATCGGCCCGTAGCACATTTTCAGATCACACAAGTAGGCCCGTGGCACATTCACAGATCACTTAAGTGAACCGCGACACAGTTCCAGAACTTTTAAGCGATCCGTGGCACATTTAGAGATCCCCTGAGTGACACGTGGCACAGTTTTAAAGCACTTAAGCGGCCACCAGTGCGGTTTTACATCACTCAAGTTACCCGCGGAACATTCCCAGATTACTTAAGTGATCCGTGGCATAATTACGGATCACTTTAGTGATGCATGGCACAGTTCCATAGCATTTAAGCGGTCCGGACACATTTCCTAAGTACTTGAAGGATCCGTGAAACATTTTGAGATCAACAAAGTGGCTCTGTAGGGGACTTATCAATAGGTAGAATGTTAGTTGAGGTGCCCAATAACTATCGAAAGGTTTTTTCCGTTTTTGGCGCTCTGAATAAGATGCCATTAAGAATATTTCATATCTTCATAAAGGGTGGTTGATGACGTAAGCATCATCCAAACACCCCCTCCCCCCTTGTCATTAAAAGTCAACAAATCAGAACCCCCCCCCCCCCATCGATGTTGACTTGACGTATTACTTGAATGACCCCTCATTGAAATTTTCGACGAATATTTTTGAGTTTGTAACGCTTATAGCAGACAGTACAAAATTTAGGTGAAATATTTTAATAATAGGTTAAAAATTGAAAATCTTTTTAAGCCGATTTCCTTGTGTGTTGAAGAGTTTCACCGGCAAAGCATGTTCTTGTAAAGCTCAACTGTGGAGTGAAGAAATTAGAATGAAGATGGTTCTGTGCTGGTGATGCGTTTAGAGATACCATACTGCAACTTACTACTTACTTAACGTACATGTACCTCCAATACGTTCCTCTGCGGAATTCCTAATGAATCTGCACATGCAGGAACGTGTTGTGTGTGTGTGTGTGTGTCTGTATATATCATTGGTCCTAACGTATTAATGCTGTCAAAGTTGTGCTTTTGTTTCGTGTTTTTGCCATTGCTTCGACTTTGAAAACCGAATGTAATCTCGATGCACCACTTGATAACGAGTTCTGCCGTACGGGGTGGTGTGTGGTGGTCTGAAGTATTTGCTGGTGCTGCCATCTGTCTTCCATATTTTGAAATGATGATGGAAATTGATTCAGTTTTTATGTTATGCTAGTATAATGCTGAAGAACTTCCTGCTACTCTCTGTGGAGAAAATTTGTCAAATGGGATATCATCTCGATGTTGGAAACCAGAGTAAAACCTACTAGGCAGGGTCGTCTTATCATTGGCACCCCGGGCCAAGTGGTTTTTCGGAGGGCCTACCTGGTAAATCCTAGAAAATTTTTACCATATCTCAGTTTTGTGAGGCTCCTCTTCTCTTGAGGCCCACGGGCCGTGCCCGGGTGGACCCATGCGTTAAAACATGGCCCCACTGGTCACTGCTACTGGGTGCCTTGAAAAGTATGCAAAATTAGCATGTTCCCTACAATATGAATGGAAAACAGCTTCAAGTGGTAAATGCCGGAATTAGTTTTTTTTTTTGGCTGCCAATTTCTTTCCCATGTCTCCAATAAAAGGTCGCCTAAATTTCGTAGCTTTCTCTTGTACAGTCAATTATATAGTTCACAAAACCCGCCAAATTTAATCATAGACACTGTGTTCTTTGTAATTTTCATTTAGATACACCAGGGGTCTCCGACTCATATCCCGCGGGCCACGCGTGGCTCTCGGAGCTTTTTACCACCAAAGAAAAGGCGTACAAATGCGTTAGACATGGTTGCTACGGTAACGCTCAAGAAATATTAAAAACAAATTGTTTTCACTAATGAATTAATTATTCACATGAATGAAATAATTTCAAGAGTTAGTGAAAGAAATAATTTCATGATTGATGGAAATTCATAATTAATGAAAAAAAACTATTGTAGAATTGATGAAAAAAAATAGCAATATTTAATTTTTGAGTAAATTTTTCAGTTGATGACGGAAATAGTTTTAGAATTGCTGGAAAGTTTGAAAAAAAATTGTTTCAGAATTAATGAAAATTCATATGAAATGAAAATAAGTGTTAATTTTTATAATATAAAAACATAGACATTATTATCAGTCTTGTATTGTTGTTGGCCTTTTTTGTACATGTGCCAAATATGTGTAAGTATCGTGTTGGTGTACTGCCTGCTCTCTGTGGAGAGACTTTTTCCCAATGGGAGACAGGCTCACATTCGCGCCCCGAAGTTGAGAAACCGCAGAAAACCAACTTCAGCCGACCACCCCTATGCGACCAATGGGGTCCGAACCTGAATCCTCACATCGTGTTATACTTACTACTAAATCACACATGCACTTCATCCATGTTTCTTCTATGAAATTTCTAATGAATGAATACATACTAGAATATGTGTGTACGTGTTGTGAACATTGTGAAGTTTGGTTCTTTGGAGTGCTTGTTATGTGTTCGGATAGGGCGGTCCCCTTCTTCCGAATTTGGATGCAGACATATTGGCTGGCTTATTTTTTTGCTTGTGGAGTCATGATGGAATTTTCAAATGCCATGGGCCTGATTGCGTGTGGGGTGAGACTTTTCAAAGGGGTGGGGGGAGTGATCACTTAACTTCTGGATCCATGCCTGGTCCAGTTTTCCAGAGATTGATCTTATTTATTAAATTTTTGTTTGTTATAAATTTGGTTTTTATTAAATTCATTTCAATAAGTGGAAAGAGTCTCATCCTTGGATAGGTATAGCCCTCCCCCCCCCGCGATATAAGACAGGGGCACCATGACAAGAGAACATGGCCCAGTGGGGGCATGAGCTGAAACACGGTTGAGAAACACACCGCTGTACGTATTCACGGGAGGGGATGACAATAATTGACTCGTTTCCATCCATACGCGAAAGCATATTTCATGAGAAGGCAATGATATTAAGTCACGGCCCAGACGGAGAAGTGCGTATTGTGTGTTGTCATTTCCGTGTGTCAACGGAATAATCGTTATCAATAGGACGAGAGTATGACAATGATGATAAAGCATCTTGTTATGAGGTTCGATGCGTTGTCGTAAAGCTCTAACCATCAAGTGCGTGCGCGTGTGTGTGTTGTTGCCTTCCACGCCATCCGTCCCGTCCTTATCTCGGCCATTTACTCTTTTCTATAACAACGCCAGGCACTACAGTCCACCCCCACCCCCCCCACTCAATCTCTGCCATTGCTTTTCATTCTTCATAAACTGCTCATTCTTTGGTGCCTTGAATGCGGTCCTTCTCTCTCTCCGGGTTCCTTTTTAGCTCGTGATGGCGGGGAGATGTATGTGCGACACGTTTTCAATGACATCCACCTACCACCACCATTCGAGGCGTATTCCCTGTGCTATATCTCGTCCACGCTTCTCTCTCTCTCTCTCTCTTGGGGTGCCTCCCATTGTGCCTCAGTTGATTGCTCTCTTAACACGATTTCTGACGCGCTAATTGGCCAGTAATTGATTTTGCGCTTGTGCACCGCAAAACGCACCAGGCGGAACTCCAAGAGAGTGACAGGATTTGCCTTGTTTTGGCGACGAATCTCTCTCCTCTCCGTCTCCCGTATTGGGCGCATGGCTTCGAAGAAAGTACGTCACCGTTCTGTATCAAAACCACATTTTTTTTTTATGATAGAATGAATTTAGCATTTAATAAACGAATTAGAATTGATATCGGTGGTTTCAAGCTAGTTTAACCCTTTGAGGGGTGCTTTTTATTTTCTATCTACAGTATTTAATGTAATTACTTGGCAAATGTTGTGTCTGGGCCTTATTAATGTGTGAAATATGGTGAGAAATGTATGCACCGCCCATGTATTATATGAAATTGAGGAATTTTCAAGATGTCAGTTTTTTGTATCAAAAGGATAAATATAGTGATAATTATTTATCACTTCATTGGGGAGTAGATACTAATAGGAAATGAAATTTTTTTTCAAATATTTTTAGGTTATTTAAAATATAATGACATTTCTTCCGCAACCAATTTCTACGATTTTGTAGCAACCAAAATTGAACACGAAAAAAAAATGTGCGAGCTAAAATCATGATATGCAGAAAGTTATGTGTGGAAAACAAAAAATTTATGAAACAAATTCATTCAGTTTTTTCTGTGTACAGGGTGCATAGGTCATGAGTCCCACAAGGGATCTAGACCTGGGGCCCTGGACAATTCTTACCATAGAGCTTGCTTCGTGCAAAGCAACTTGCTTGCACCATAGCTTTTACACGCTGTAAATTAACTATAGAAGAGCCCATGAAATGTCTGACCGGGGGGACCCGCAAAACGTCACAGCCTAGGGTCCCCTGCTTCAGGACGTGGGGGCCATGACATAGATAACAAGGCGTGTGGCATTTTACTGGTGAACCTTTCATATAAGAGGCATAATTAGAAAAAGTGTCCAAATAACGTGTAGTACTCAGGTGCGCCAATCATGTTGCAAAGGGTTTTATAATTTTGAAAATATATAGAAATGCTACCTTTTTATTTTCCTTGTGTGCTGCAAAAATCCAATTGGAAAATTGTTGTCCTGTCTCTCCTGATGCCAACTAGAAAAATTCCACGTTTCTAACCACAATTTTCGTTGAGATATTCAAATTCGAAAAGTTGGAAAAAAAAACAGCATCAAAATGCGGGAAAACTGTTTTACTCGCATTTAACACTCTGTTCTTTCTCAACCCCGCTTTTTAAAATTCGAATATCTCAGCGAATATTTCACTCGAAAACGTGGAAATTTTTTAGTTGGCATCAAGAGAGATAGGGCAACAATTTTGACGCGCCGGTGTCACTACTTGCTGACGTCACGCACCTGCTCGGAAACCAAGCCCACTGAGCCAAGGCAGCAAGAGCACCTTCATAGCAACTCACTACAGTATATAACGATATTATTCTCCGGCACTTTTCGTAGTGTTAATAGATTCTATCTGCAATTATACCTATATATCGATAAGTTTTTTCTGGTGCCTGTGTATCGTTACACAATATAAATGTTGTATTTTTATTTATGTCACGAACAATTTTCAATTATTCGACGTTCTTACTTTGACTTAAAACTTTATGAAACATTTTCGTTTCTGTCGATTAAACCAGTGGTTCTCAAAGCGTGAGTCGCGGTTCCGAAGAGCATCCCCAACCTTTGTCAGGGGCATCTCGGTGAGCTGGAGATATTATTACGATCGGGAGAACCTTTTTTCGAGATCATGGACACAGACGAGCCATATATGCTGATACAAGACATTTTAAAGTCTCACTCTTCATCGACCATCTTTCTATGTCCATCGCATACGTAGTCCACGTAGGCATCACTTCCAAATACGGCCAACGACTAGAAGAGATTTTTCCACATCTAGTTTTTGCCACGGTTTCAGATGCCGTGTTGCGATATCTGCAACAGTCTGCCATCAGAGCTTGTATGCGCCACCTACGCAAGATTTGCTTCTGCTATTGAAGATTTCGACCTGGATCCGTATTTGTGAAATGCTCTTTCCCCTATTTATTATTGTCATCACTATTTTTATTTTTCTGCACACATGGGCTAATTAGACACCCCGTGACCTACAATGTAGTGCCGATTCGGACCGGCTTCCATTTTTTACGCTCACCGAGAGGTTGGTGCGCTAACACCTCGGTGTGGGATTCCCTGCGGTAGCAATCTTTTCCTGTGGTCACGTCGTCGTTTTTGTTGTACCCCTGCGTCAGGAAAGTTTCTGACAAGGACGAGCCGGGTATCGAACTTGTGACACCTCTAAACATCCTTTGGTACTTTAGGCGAGTATCTTATCGACCTGGGCCTGAGCCATTTTCACTTTTTCCAGTGTAAGCGCATTTCGAACTTCGAATGCGAGCCGATCTCTCCGTTAAAAAGTCTCGCCACAGTGAGCAACAGCCCTACGACGATAAAATTATTCAGTCATTGCACTTCTGTCATAGCGAGAAAAGTTGGTGGCAGATGTCAGCACCACACATAAGGGCCCTTTCACACGGAGCGGATGCGGACGCGGGTCCGCATACCCTTTCAAACGAGCACTGAAGATGCTCGACGAAATTCGTGCATAAAAACTGTTTTTTCGCAATTTTTGTAATTATTTTTCTCCTTCACCCCTGATTCAGTGCCCATAGGCAGCCTAGAGGCATTCTTTGGTGGTTTTTATCATTGAGCCTAAAGATGCCTCCATTCCGATCCTCACAAGCAGTCGATGGGAGAAAATATCTTAAAATATTTTCAAAAAATTTTGAAAAAAAATCTGTCTTTTCGGAAAAATATGAAAGAAAATTCCAAAAACATCCAATGCTCGAAAAATCCAATCCAAAAATATCCAAAACATTCGATGTTCCAAAAAAAAAAAAAAAATTCAGCAAATATCAAAGAATTTGCAAGTATAAAAAAAAGGAGGGGTTGGGACTTTCAAAATGTCTGTGCTTAGAAATATTCGCATCACAATTCTGTCTTAGGCCGGGATTACACTATAAAAGTTTTGTAAAAGCTCTTTGATAAAACGTGAAAAATTCAACCATTAAAATCACCGGTTGCATTTGCTTGAATGCAACCGATGCGCCTATTGGTTGAATTTTTCAACTTTTATAAAAGATCTTTTACAAAACTTTATAGTATAATCCCGGCCTCAAGTACGGATTACACTATAAAAATTTTATAATAATTATTTTAAAAAAGCAACTAATAAATTTATCGGTTGCACTTGCAATTTATTAGTTGCTTTTTTCAAGTTTTATAAAATAACTTTCATAAACCTTTTAGAGTGACATCCCATCCTTAGATTAGTCACTTCTGAAGTATAAAATTTCATTTTTTTAAGTTTATAGACTAAATATTGAGTAAAATATACTTGTAGGTATCGAGGGAACCACCAAAAATATTCAAGTGCAAGGGTCTTCAAACGTCTTAATCCGGCCCTGAGTGAACACCGTACGTGGATAACATTGTTTAATAAAAGTATTTTTTTTTTAAGTTTAAAAAAATTTAAATATTAAAAATTTAAAAAAATAATAAATATTTAAAATAATATTTCAAATATTTATAGATTTTACATAATTTTAAAAATTTAAAAAAAAAATTAAAATTTTTAAATTAAATTTAAAAGTTATTAAAGTATTTAGTCAATTTGCCGCTGTGGTGGTCGAGTGGTTATAGTGCCGGACTCGTGATGCGAGGATCCGGGTTCGAACCCCACAGTGGTGGTCGGCTGAAGTTGGTTTTCTGTGGTTCCCAACTTCAAGGCGCAAATGCGAGCCGATCTCCCCGTTAAAAAGTCTCGCCACAGAGAGCAACAGTCCTACAACGGTAAATCATTCAACCATAACACTTCACTCATAGTTAGTAAAACTGGGGGCAGATGACAGCACTACACATAACAAGCATTACACAGAAACAAACTTTACGTCAGGTTGCACTCCACGTACACGCACATTCCCGCATGTACCGATTCGTTGGGGGGTTCCGCGGGGGGGGGGAGGTGCATGTGTGGTGTAGCAGTAGTAGGTAGGGGCTCGGGGATCCATGATGTTCTTAAGTCAGCCACCTCGTTGGGCAATTTGCCTGTTGTGGCGTTGTATTTGTATTTGTATTTGTATATTTGTATAAATATTCGTAATGAACAGAACGGCTTATAATTTTGGTCCCGTCAGTGGCCGTTGTTGACAGGTTTTATTGTATAAAATTGTGAAATATGGACAAAAGGCAGTTGAAGTTGCTATATCTCAATCTCAGAAGGAAACGAAGGGATACACGTATGTAGGTACATTATATTAATGAGCAGGGACCATCATATGGTGTTTTTAAGGGTATTTATGGCAAATAATTAAAAAAATTCCGTGAAAAATCACCTTCAAAAAGTAGCCAAAGATGCGGACGAATTCGCTCCGCATCCGCATCGTCTGAATAGCTCCGAATAAACCTATTGTCAAAACTTCTATGTGCGGATGCGGAGCCCGCACTTAGGTATTGACACATGCGGACGACGTCCGGACCCGCATGAACATTTCCTAGGTGCGGAGATTTTTCGGCTCGTCTGAAAGGCGCAGTATATTCCAATTGTTAAAACTTCTTCCGGACCCGCATCCGCGTCCGCATCCGCATCCGCTCCGTGTGAAAGGGCCCTAACAAGCATTACACAGAAACAAAACTTCACGTCAAGTTCACAACACATACACACACATTCCAACATTCACCAATTCGTTAGAAGCTCCGCTAGGGACAAAGATTACGATGCCCGGCACGGACAAGTGAATTTCTGGAAGAAGCGGATGACCGTGTCTGACCAACACTTTCTACAGCAGAAAGCCTTCTCACGAAGCTCGTGACGTCATTGAAGTCGTCCATTTCACCTATAGTCATTGGATATACTGCAAAAAAGGGTAAAGATTTCGCATACATCGGCCTGTTTTATCCAATGGCTACAGGTGAAATGGACGGCTTCAGTGACGTCAAAGCTCAGCGCTGAGGCTTTCTGCAATAGAAGGTGTTGGTCTGAGACGGACAAGTCAGATAAGTGGTTAAGCAGCATTCAACTGGTTGAAGAGAGATAGTTGAACCAGTTGTTGGAAAGTCTTGCACTTTTCGCTAAAAACGATTCTTGGAATCCGGCATTAACTAATGGAACTTGGAAACTTCCCGATGATGCCAACCACTAGGGTTGGAAGAATGTTGAGAAAATGAATTCGTTCCGACGACGGGCCTTTGCTCCCAAGAACCTCTCTTTCAACTGACAACGGCCATCAAAAAATCCATCAAAAAAGGGGTAAAAAATTATTATTTACCCCTTTTTTTTATTTGTTCCACACTATCAAAATTGATACAAGCCATTTCAAAGGCTCACTTATAAATCGGCCATCTTTATTTACATAACCATCGCAATCGTTGGGTTTTTTTCCGAGAACTGTAATTATGTGTGTATTATCTGTCTAGTGTTCAATCATGTTGGAACAGCTTGACATGTTGGAACATCCTTGATAAATCGATGGAATCCATCAACGATTTTCTGCCTCGAGAAGTGCTAGTCAAGATCTTCTCTTATTATATCAAATCGGAAGGACCCGTGAAGTTCCTGAGAAACATTTCACCAGTTTGCAACTCATGGAAAGACCTGTGCCATAATTTCTCGCTGTGGAAAGAAGTCAGTGTGAGGTCGATGTCGTGGAATTTTTATCATTTGCTCAAGATTGGAGAAAAGGGATTTCTTGTGTCCACACGCACTCTGAACCTGTCGAATGAAATTTTGAGAACAGAGGATTTGGACATAATAAAATCTGTTAGCCCAAATTTGGGAATAGAGGATTTTCTACAACTGATTGATTGCTGCCACAACCATCTGAAAGTCCTCAATATCTCCCATAACGACTTGATGGCTGATAATAAAATGAACGAAACTATAACGGAGCGTATTGCAAGGATATTCCCTCATTTTCTGAAGTATATCGTTGATCCAGAGACCCATCAGAGTCATCATAAAATTGACCATTTTAAAATTGTGCCGATAGATGATGGAAGTAAAGGGGTACCGAAATGGGTTCTCAAGAGCGTACTGGAGCCTAGATATGTTGGATTGTACCCGCGGGACGATAGAATGATTTCGAAAATTGCCGATTGCTGCGCATCACTTGAAGAGTTTTATTACTGTGATAAACCACTCGCTTCTGAATTTAAAAATAGGTTGCTATTTCCTATCGATAAACTTCAAAAAGGGTGTCGCAAATTGCGAGTGCTGAAAATTACCCATTGTAACTTGGTGTTCTCAAACGATGAAGAGCCCGAAGGGTTTAAAGAGATGAGAACCTTCTCAGCTTGCGATTGTAAATTCCCTAAAGTTCTTGACGTTGGTAAGATTTTCAAGAATTCTACGGAACTGGAAGATCTACGGTTAGATGGCTGCGATGGCCTAACATGCGCTCTCTTGCACGAGATCCCCTCGGAAAAAATTACATCCTTGGACATCGAATATTTTGATGCCCTGGAGCATCTCGAAAAAGCAGTCAAAAAATGGAGGCGGACATTGAAGAAGTTTTCGGTTTGTTCAACCGGTAGGGACGTCACTGATACTATGAAGGCTCTGGTGCAAGATAACGAGGATCCAGTGATCGAAGAAATTATCCTGACCGAGTACGTCGACGTGCCTTTCATGAAAAAACTGATACAAAAATGCCAAAAACTAAGGTACTTGGATTTCAGCATCAATAAGTTTGAGGAAGATCGATCGGGCTTCTGCAATCGGGAAGGAATACAGCAGTTTTTGCAGTCATAATTTGGACCTCAATTTTTCATATTCTTTGATAATTTTATTCATTTCAATTTTATTTTCATATTATTTCGTGCTGCGGAAATTGGTGATGTCTTGGACATCATGTAACGCAATAAAGTTGCTTGAGTGCCATTTAAAATGCAGTGGTCTTCCACTTTTTGAAGAGAGAGAATGTTTTAGTGATCGGTTATATAGGTGCTCGCGAGCAACATGTCTTGTTTAAAGTTTAAATCTTTTTTTTCTTATACCCTCTCCCTTTTCCCTTCTATATAATAAAGCATCTAATACTTACATTGAAGGACCGCATGCGCCCCTCTCCACATTTCAGAGAAATACAGAAGCGTTTCCGAAGGATTGGTGTATCGGGAAATTTATCAATTTATGTGGAAAAAAGAAACAACGGTATTTGATTTATATATGTTACGGTAAATATAATAAATACATTGGTAACATGCTTACGAATTACATTGGTAACATACTCACGAATTACATTGGTAACATGCTTACGAATTATATTGGTAACATCTTACGAATTACATTGGTAACACACTTACCAATCGTCTTGGAAAGTTTTATATATTTACACTTTCACCGGCGAAAACGCATAATACTCAAGTGTCATTGGTAAATTTGATATATACTAAAAATTATCGTCTTTATCTGTGGTTATGCATAATACCGAATTGTAATTGGTGAATTTGATAAATATAAAAAAAATTTACAAATGAGACTAGTATGTGACTAGATTATATTCTTTATATTCCGATGAATATAATCGGACCCCGATATAATTATAAAAAATTTTACGATCGTACCCCAGATATAATGATTCAATACATGGTTGAATTATCATGTATAGTATTTGTTTTAGTACGATTTATCATGTTTACCAACGACGAGACGCTTGGGAATTATGCGCAATGGCCGGTAAAAGTGATTAATTTACGGAACTATAGTCGAATGCCGTTATAACGAACTCCAAGAGACCGGGTAAATCACTTCGTTGTAACGAAATTTCGTTATAAAGGAACACCAGTTTTTTGCATTGTTATCTGAGGGAATCGAAAAGTTTTCGGTAAAACGAGATGTCAGCTATAATGGTATTCGTTTAAACGGGATTCGACTGTATATAAAATTTACCAACGACACTTGGATACTATGCATTATCGTCGGTAAAAGTGATAAATTTTGGGATATTTATCAAAGTTATCAAAATGTAAGTAAGCATAATAACCGCATTTTTCAAAAATTACCGTAACATATACATATATGACAGATACGGAAAATTGGCTGAGTGAGGAGATATTGATGTTTCAGGAAAAAGGAAAATTAATCTCTGCTCTTTCCTGAAACATCGATATCTCCTCACTCAGCTAATTTTCCGTATCTGTCGTATCAACAAGGGAGAGTGACGTCCCTCGTCATATACATATATGTTACTGACAAAGTCCGAAGTGCGGCCAATTAGTGACGGCCACTTCGTGAATTGGCCAAAAGCTTTGGCTCAAGTCCGAATTGCAGAAATGATTCAGACTTTAGCCAGCCATTTCGCGAGCTGGAGACTCCTGGCCAAAGCTCGATGTGCTGATGTAAGACGGCTCGGTGGGAATCAAATCCATTTTTTAATCGCCAGCGTGTTATACATGTCTATATATACTGTAGCAGCTGTATTGGATTAGCTCCATGTGACGAGAGAAAACAAAAAGTAAAATTTGAGGGAAAAGCAATGAAAATAATTATATATTTTTATCTGCCCAGTTTTGGGGAATAAAAAATTATTAACGCATCGTGACTGCGGTTTGGTGGGTTGCCATAACTAACGTAGACATATAAAGAGATGGTATTTTTTCGGTCTGAAATATATTGAGAAATCGAATTTTCTAGATGTCCTGCCGAAACTGATATTTGGAAAGAAAAGCGATTTATCTCCTCCGGGAATCGAACCCGGGTCCCCTAGCATACCGGGAAAGTGCGCTAACCAATACACCAGAGACACACATCGGGTTCGATTCCCGGAGGAGACAAATCACTTTTCTTTCCAAATATCAGTTTCGACATAACATCCAGAAAATTCAATTTCTCAGTGTAACGTAGATATAATTGTCAACGCTTCTTTCCCCCATTTTTGCTCTTCTTTCCAAATTTTTCCCCGATTTGTGAATTCAAATATCTCAACGGATACTGCACATAGAAATATGTAATTTTTTTGTTAGTGGATGGTGACATTCGGTCAAACCCCAGGAGAGATACGACAACAACTCTAATTGGTAGTTAGAGGACGGGGGACCGTATAAAAATTTACATTTTTTCATTTTATGACAAACTGTATTTTCACTTTCGAAACTGGTAGAGAGTGATTCTTAAACACATTTCCCACTTTTTTCAAATTAAAACCGTATCTTTACGACGAAAGGTTGATGAGACAAAGGCAGAATTAGGACTTACAGGGTACCCTGTATTTACTATGCTTAAATTATTAAATATTATTAAAGGCAAAGTGTCACAAGTCACTTTTCCCTAAAAATTGAGTTGTTCACCTTCTGGAGTCTCGTTCGTCAAAATTTAGGTAGGTGACCGAATTTCGTCCATCTCTTTCGGTTTATGAGGAACCGATGGAAACAAATTGCAATAATTCAAAAAGCCACAGTATGACATTTTGGCTAAGCATTGTTTACAAATTTGCCCTCGTGAAATTTTGGAAAAGTGAATTTTTATAACATTTTGGCATCTGAGCACAGAATTTATGAAAAAATATTATTACCACTATTATAATTGATAAGAATATTATTAAATCAATTACAATTGTTAAAGATTCATCAAACTGTAATTTAGGCATCTTCAATCCATTGCTCGGGAGCACTCATAGCGCTCGATTCTCGTGCTCAATTTCGTGCTCGCAATCACTTCCTTAATGCCCCAATTAAACACCTTGTACAAATTGCATTAAAATATTAAAATCATATTGATTTCAGAGGCATACGCATGTCTAACTCGCCGTAAGGGTGCTCTTTTTTTTTAATGGTAAATACTGGCAGTGCTCACGACTAGGAAAAAGGTTGAAGACCTCTGCTGTAATTGATAAAAATATTAAATATTTCGTTTCATTCTTATTGACCATTCGCAATGGATGTTCTATTGGCAAAATTAAAAATGAAAATTATTAAAATATAGTGGTATCAATAAAAGATTCGAAATGTGAACAAATATTTCATCAATAGCATAGTACAGCAATCTCTCTCTCAGATTGTTTCAGACCCCAAATTGATCAAAACGAAATATTTCGATTCAAAAACCGTCGTGATTTACGCAGAATGGAAACACTTGGCGGTCATCGGACAAGATATCCTAGTAACATTGGCGAGCGGCAGTTTGAAGCGTCTCGTTTTAGCAACCCCTAAAAATTCGAGGCACCTGCTATTTCTAACAAAACAGAGCACCCGCAGATTGGTCCTCCGCTACCTACGGCTCCTGTCAACCGGGTCTCAGCCATCTATCCCCCCCCCCCCCGATACATAAAAGGAGAGGGTGATGGAGGATCCAAACAAAGTTAAAGATGTCTGATAGCGCAGTGGATGGACCCGAAACGAGTTAGTTTGTCGAATAATTTGGGCGACAAATTGATTCAATTCGATGCCATCCCGAAACTCTCTCTCTCTCTCTCTCTCCGTCTCTCTCTCTCTCTTTTCCTACTCCAATCACTACCAGAACCATCCATCCTATCAGCCTGTACCCCTAACACCAACCAACGCCTTATCTTTTCAGTTCTCCAGCAGTTCTGTGAGTTCGTGCTCGGCGACTTGTTATAGCTAAAAAAAGAGAGCCAGAGAGTGGAGTCGAACCCGCACCGCACACACTCACACACATATACAATCAAATACTCTCTGTCATCCTCTCTCTCATGAAAGCGTTTGGCAGTCGATTCTTGGCTCCGGGCACAAAAGAACTCGGTAGAGTTCCGTGTGAAGACTGCTTTAGTGAAAAAAAAAATAGTATGGAGATATACACGTGTAAAAAAAAAACTATTCAATGGAAAAAAAGCACATAAAAAAAAAAGTCCCTACTTTTCAAATCTGGAAGACGCTGTAGATTTTGTGGAAAAACGGAAAGCGCGGTTTCTAAAATGCGAGAGAATGTGTCTGTGTATGTATAGAAAAAAGAACCCCTCAGTCCCTTCTCTCTCGTCTTCTTTCAACTTGCCATTTAGCGTGCTTTAGTTGTCCAATTTGCATTTTATTTCCTTTCGGCTGGCTTGTCCAAATGACTAGAATGCATTCGATTCTGAGTTTTTACACTTTTTTTTCTCCTCCCAATATTCCGATTTTTTTTTTCTATTTATATCTTTCTCTCTCCCCGATTACAATACGTTTCTCCGTGTTTGAAATGCATGGGACAAGAGGAAAATTCATTTCGACTGTTTTCTGAAGAGTTTTCATGGTTAGAATATTTATAGAATTTTTACCACAGCGTAAGAATTCTCGCTTTTTGAAAAAAAAAATTATAGTTTTTTTATTCTATTTTCGCATTATGGTGAAATCTCTCTGAATTCACTTCTTACAATTGCGGTATTTTATTACTATTATTATTATTATTATAGACGTGAAACGTGGCATTTTCTTGGAATGTAAAATACGCTTCTATTTTTGTTGTTTGAAATTTTCAATAAGAAAGAACCGTCGAATTTATTCTCGTTCTGTTATAGTTTCGAAAGTAGTATTATAAATTCGTATGATTGTTTAATTTTTTTTTATTTTTTTATTTTTTTTTATTAATTGAACAATACACAAATATACATATGAAATTGAGCGCTAAGTGCGCACACAAACAATAAAGACATCTGTGTGGCCCCAAGGGACAATTGTCCTTCCAGGAAGCCTATAAGAATTATGTCTTATCCGTTTACACAAGCAAAATAAGAGATAAAAAAAAAATTAAATTAAATAAAAAAGAAAAAGAAAAATAATAATTATAAAAGTAATACAATGAGTGATACATATACACACTCATATATACATATATATATACACACATATATATCTTTTTCTCTTTTCCTTTGAATATTTCTATTTGTTTAGCCGCCAATTTGAACCAAAGTACATTACAATGTTATTAGGTTTTCTATTTGCATGAAGACATAAAGCAATGGGATAAAATTTATCACAGAAAAAAAAATATAAAATAGACAATTGTAACTTCACAATTGTGAAGGTTTCGCAAAAATTCGAGAATTATATATATTGTAGGTGATTCAGTGTGCAAGACATAATTTATGTAATAGTGTCTAGATATGCTATTGGCAGGACATGTGAAAATGAAATAGAGCAATCAAGAACATTTCATAATGCTAGGAAAATATCATTTTCGTTATTTCAGACGTTTTTACATATTGATATATTTCGTACTTTTTGTTAGTGTTGTTAGTTGTTTGGTACTCCGATTGGAAAAAATTCATTATTTTAGGTGCATTGAAAGAGAAACTTTTCTGGAAGAGATGTTTTTTAGTTTTTGGTATTTGATATTCGTTTTTAAGTCTTACCGAGGTTCTATTTGTTTTTCTCTGTAACCATTCGTTGTTTCTTGTTAAGAAGTTAATCATTCTGTAAATATATAGCTGTCTGATGCTAAAAATATAGCTATTTATATTATTACTGTTTTCACGATATATGTCCATTATCATACTTCTTATTTTATTATATATGTTGCTTAGTTTCTCAATGTTGGTTTGGTATGCACCTCCCCAAGCACATAAGCCATAGGTTATTATCGAGAAAACCCAAGCATAGAAAATATCTTTTAGAAAGTCTGCATCTATTAGGTACTTTAATCTGTATATCAGGACTGTGTGTAATCTAAGTTTTTTGACAAGTTTGTTGCAATGAGCACTCCATTTTAGGTCATCTTGAATGATTATTCCTAGATATTCATACTCGTATACTCTTTCTATGAGTTCGCAATTACAGTTATGTTGTTCCTGTGGGTGACAGCTATGGATTTTAACGTGAATTTCAGTGTCATGATGAATACTTCGTGTTTTTATGCATTGATATTTTGTTTTACTAATGTTTAGTTTAAGTTTATTTTTTGTCATCCACTGATTGATATTTCTAAGGTCATTTTCAGTTTTTATTAAAAGATTTGTTATATCGTCATCTTCTATATATAATGCTGTATCGTCTGCAAATGAGATTAGCTGTCCGTTCAGGTGCATTTTGCAAAAGTCATTTATATAAATTAAGAATAATGTGGGACCCAACACTGATCCCTGGGGAACACCTTTTTTGGTTTCGTGGTAATCACTAATTTCCTTATTTATAGTTACAGCTTGGTGTCTATGTAAATAATAAGTTTTGAACCATTCAAGTACATGTCCCCTGACTCCAGCCTTGTGTAATTTTATTGTTAATATATTTAAGTCTACGTTATCAAATGCTTGCTTTAAATCCAGATAGACTATTATGCAATATTTGTTATTATTGTAACCATTATTTAGATAATTACAGACTTTTAGTATAGCCATTTCAGTATTTTTGTTTTGCTGGAATCCATACTGATTGCATGCAATATAGTTGTTATGGTTTAAGAAGCTAATTAGTTGTCCATTCATATGTTTTTCAATAACTTTTGAAAATATTGGAAGAACTGAGATTGGTCTGTAGTTAGCCATATTGTTAGGATCTCCTTTTTTGTAGATTGGATGTACAAGGGAGAACTTAAGTTGATCGTAAAAATGACTTTTACTTACTGAAGAATCAATTAGGTTTTTTAAGACATCAATGTGGTATAGTGCAATAATTTTCAACATTTTTGGTGTTAGCCCATCATATCCATTTGATTTATGTTCATTTAAATCATTTATTAATTTTTTTAAAGTGGGTATTTCTATTTCCATGCTCACCATTGAATTTGAAACACAGTCATTTTCATCCTCATACATGTGTTCATTATCTTCTCTATCCAGGTTTCTTGTAATAAAGTCTATGTTAAGTTGATTTGCCAATGTTATTGAGTCTTGGTGATTTGGAAGAATTTTATTTAAATTATTTTTGTTGAGCACAAAGTTGTTAATATATTTCCATTGTTTTCTTTTGTCTTTATGACATTCAAAAAATTTGTTTTTTTGATATTCACATTTGGCTTGCTTAATTTGGTTTTTCAGTGTCTTATCATAGTTTTTGTATTCCATTTCATATGTAATTATGCCTGGATACTTTTTGTATTTTTTATATAATTTTTCTTTGACGTTTATTTTTTTTATGAGCTCTTTTGTAATCCATTTATTTTTACCTGTTGATCTTTTTGCTTTTTTTTTAGTCCACAGGTTTGAGTTAAGTGTTATAATATCTAGAAAGCGTTTATATTTTTGATGGACCAACTCCTCATCACAGACGTTTTTAAAAGAGATATTTGATATAAAGTTTTCAAATTTACTATAATCAATTATGGTTTTTGTACATTCAATATTATTCGTTACTTTTCCTATATCTTGAAAATCAATGTATCCTAATATTGGATAATGGTCTGTTAGTTGAGTTTTGAACACATTAAATTTTTGTGTAGTATTTTTCTTCGTTCTATAAAAAACATGATCAATACATGTGCCTCCTACTTCAGTTTCTCTAGTAATAGACTCCTGTAAGGACACAAAGCCACCAACAGCCATTATATCTAAGTAATTAGAGATTTCGTTATTGTTATCAAGTATATTTATATTTATATCACCAACAATTAGCATATTTTGTCTTGTGCTTTGAATAAGTATCTTAAGCTCATCATTAAATTGGGATATGGTGAAAAAATGTGATCTATAGAGTAATAACACTTCAACATCATAATCTGGGAAGTTTATCCATACGCTTTCTGCAGTTTTGAATTTGCTAGATTTTTTAGTACTTCTAAGGGCTTTATTTACATACATAATGACTCCACCTGATTTGTTGTATGTTCTACAGTCAGAATATGAATAGTAATCAGTAATGCATTCATAATTAATAATGTTATAGTTGAACAGTTCATCCTCCTTCACCCATATTTCTGAAAGACATATTATATCTATTTGAACTTGTAGAGATCTCAAGAATACAAGGAAAGTATCAAAGTTAGATTTTAAACTTTGTATATTTACAATTAGGAAATTTATATGCTGGTTAGAATTTTGAGAGTAATTAAAAAACTTATCTACATCAGTCAATTCCTCCAGAAAACCTTCGTCCTGCTCCAGTTCAATATAATTTATATATTCATTGTTCGTCATTTCTGTTTAACTTCCTGAGGTCTTCCTCATCTCTAATTCTCCATACATGGCTGTTTTCAGTTTTCCGGAGGAAAATTTTCCCCTCTTTTGTCCAAGCATAATTATAATCATAGGTCTTTTTAAACTCTCTGACCAGGTAAAATAGATGCTTGCTCTCTTGGGAAAGATGCTCATTTACATATACCCTGTGAGGTTTGAAGTTGGGATCAATTTTGTCAGCTTTAACTTGATTCTCTTTTGCCTTCTGTATCCACAGTCTTTTGGAATCTTCATTCACGAATCTCACAATTATAGGCTTGCTTTTGGCTGAATTTCTAGTAGGCACTCTGTGTAAGTTTTTTATTGGTGTGTCTTCCTCTATGCCAATCTCCTGTTTTAGAGCATTGACAATTTCTATAACACTTTCTTGGGCTGTTTCAGGAACACCGTTGATCTCAATATTATTTTTCCTGCTCCTATTTTCCAAGTCGTTTACTCTTATTTTCAGCTCCTTCATTTCATCCTTCAAGTTTTTATTTTCTAGTTTTATCTCCTTATTTTCTTTGTCAATTCGCTCTATATATATTTTCATGTCATTAATTTTTTTTCCAAGTTCTTCCATGCATTCTGAGTTGTAGGTTATGGCTTTTACTAGTCCACTCGTTTCTTTGCTTGTCTCTTCATATTTTTCCTTTAGATCTTTGATGGATTTATTAAATGAAGCTTTCATTTCCTGTCGAAGATCTTGAATAATTTTTTGTATTTTATCCAAAGAGGGGCCGGAATCAGCACTATCCGGGTTGGTCTCCTTCACACACTCAAAACACAGAAACGCCTCCTTTTTTGTCCTCGATATTTTTCTAAAGGCCCCCTCAGTTGTTCCCGAACAGACAGGATGTATAAATCGCGAACATTTTTTACATTTGAAAAATTCTGATTCATCTACAACGAAATCCCGGCATTTCATACACTCCATGTTTACTAAAGTTTTCACCCTCAGATTTCTGCACTAGATGTCGACACTATCGTTCTTTGTTATTATCGCATGTGATTATACTTTATGTCACATATATTAATTTTAACGCATGTTTTTCTAATAATTAACGCTTATTTAGGTACTTGTTTGGTTCATTAGTTCAAAAATTCTCACCTTTCATGCATTTTCTGGTAAATATAAATCCAAAATAAAATTAATTACAGAGAACACTTCTTAACGTGTTTGTTTACATTGGCGGCGTTGCCAATGTTTTTTGTGATAATTGATATTTTAATTAGAATAATATCAATTTAACCCTTTCGCTACTGACGGTACTTTAAAGTACCACTAATTCTTTAATCTCCCCATAACATCCCATTCATACGTTGTTGGGTATTGATATTTTGATGTATAAAGGCCGTACGACGTGATTCCATAATTCCCTTGCCGCATTTTACTGGCCAACCGTTGAATGCGAGGCATACTTCCAATCGGGAAAAGTATTCAAATAACGCGTAGAATTCAGATACGTCATTCATATTGCAAGGAGTTGAAAAATAAACTTTTTATACGGACACCCTGTTCCCAAAACCCATTCAGAAAGTTGTTCTTCCTGTCTCTCCTAAGGCCTCCTCCTTACCAGATCATGTGGGCCCCCCCGTCTCAATAATATATAACTCTTCACAATAATATCTCGGATTCCCCAAGTGTTAAGCAGCACACGTTCATCACTAATACTAAAATATGATCGATGAAAATAACATAATAGTTATGATTGTATAAAGCCACATTATTCCGCTTTCGAATGAAACTAAACATGCAGATATCATTAGATAATTAAATCAGCGTATGAGGTCATCATACATATCATACATACATCATACATTATATTATAATATAATGGATTAAAAAATTACGATATGCAGTAGGACGCCGCGACGTACTGAGTATGTATGACGACCTCATACACTGATTTAATTATGCGTACTGTGTACGTAAGACTGCGCTGAGAGGGGTTATGGTGTCCGACTATGTTTAAAACGTTTCATTTTGGAAGAAAATATCGATTTCTTTTTAAATTCATTGTTTTATTAGAAAGCGCTGTTTCTTAAGATACCCAAACAGGCCTTGTTTTGTTTATATGACGCTTAGAACCGAAATTACGTCTACTTTAATGTTGCGTCTTTACACGCACTCGTACATCAACAGATTTTTTGTGTAACTTATGAGTATACTTGATTTACAAACCTTTGAATTTTGGTTCATAACCTGCCTCATAACTAGATAAATGTACTGTGACAGTAACAAAAAATTTAGTTTATAGACGTTTTTGCAATCATGTTTCGAATACTACGTGAGTTTTTGAAATTTGACAGAAAATGACTTTTTCTGAGAGAATGACACATAGGTAGTAGAAATTTCATTACTGTTTCCATTATTTTCACACACTTCTATCAATGAAATATTATTAAAGTTCATTCCAGTACGATTTTATAGAAAAAGTGATAAGAAAGGTAGTCGGATAACTTATCTCCTGTTTGACGAATGGTAAAATCGGAACTCGATATAACGAACTCTCATTCAACAAATTTCACGATCGTACTCCGATATAATGAACCCTCATTTAACAAATATCTTGTTGTAACTCCGATATTACGAACTCCCATTTTACGAATTTTTACAACTTGTCATTTTACAGATTCACCCAGGCTCAGGATTCGAAAAAAAAAAATCGTTATATTGTGAAATTCATTAAATATGATTTCGTAATATAGGGGTCCGACTATATTTATCAAGCATACTACGGAGGCTCATTTGGGATTTTTTTTCCATATTTATCAAATGTAGGCCATACATGCATAACCACCGTTAAAAGCGATAAATTTCAAGTATTTATTAAGTTCACCAACGACACTCGGGCATTATGCATGATCACCGGTAAAAGTGATAAATTTATAAAATTTACCGAGACGATTGGCAATTATGCATAATTGATTTATCATATTTACCGTAACATAGATACTTACAACAAAGTTGTGAAATACTACGACCCGCCATCAGCATATGTAACAACACTTATATTGTTGCATATACTGATGCAGAGAGAAATAAATGTAACAATACTTATTATGTGTTTTCCACCACACTATATTAGAAATAGTCGGAAAAAAAAGCGATAGAAAAGACAGTTTTATTATTAGGCTCTTTCTGGAAGAGTCCGTACTGGCAGAACGCAGTAGAGCTTTCAGAGTTGTCTTTCGATTAAGCTCCTGTCCGTGTGTCGTTGTTCAAGGATACTAAACACAAAGTGATGCGTCCTGTTGTTTCCGTTGTCCATTTCCTAATAAGATCAAAACTTTTTGATCCCTGGCAAAAGCACATCATAGCACGTAGGAGCCCAACACACACAGGAAAATACTTTCAGTGTCCTCCTCTTCCTCTAACAAACGAACTTGAGTGAAATTGGAGGAAAGAGATGGAGGATGTGTTGGTGTGTGTGTGTATTACGAGAGCGAAAACATCTCATGACGGTGACAGGTTACGTATACACGACAAAATATTACGTCGTAACAACGGGACTTTTCCCAACTATATAGCTTAGCCTTCACAACGCCAGTGAAATTTTCTGTGTATCGCGTTCATTGCGCTTAGATTCTCGGCAAAAGTACAAATACGTGGAAAAGACTCGTAGTTATGTGTGTATATATATAGAGTCAGGTGCAGCGTATATACGTATAGAGAAGATATAAAGCTTCATCGCGCAGGAAAGTCGCAAGCTGCAGCGCTTAATAAGCAGAATTGGAAGTGAGATCTATAAGCCGCTTGACGACTGCTTGTCGCTGGGGCTCAATTAGGGCAATATCCCAGTTTCGGGCTCGTTAGCTTTTGACACCTTAGCTCCTGATACTACTCACTCTATATTTCTCGTCACCTTTTCTTGTAGATTGTCTTTTTCTTTTTTACCTCGCTAATAGTCTATACATTATTTGAGACCCTAGAAATGACAATTTCATCGACAACTGCTAATTCTTTTTCCACGAAGTAGCTTAAAATTTTTTTAGATTTAACCGTATATTTATAGGAATTTTTGCTCGCTCTCTCTCTCTCATACGCTTTTCTGATTCCCTATTTATTTTTCATAAAATTATGAAAAAAGATCTATTTCAGTTTATATGTTGTCGACAAATGTTGTTTAGAATGTATTTCTTTTCGCATATATCAGTAGCAATCAACGGAAAATATCCGAGTTATTTTTATTTAGAATAAGACAAGAAAATAGATGTATACTGTATTTAGATATAGGAGAGAATAATAACAAGGCGTTAAGCGAGACGACTTGCTCTGCTGGATATTTTATATTATACAACGATAACTCCTATGCATTTTATGCATATGACGCTTGTGGATGACGTGACATTTGGGCGCTCTAATTATTTCTAATAAAAATAGTAAACACACACAGGCAGTTAAAAATTATTTGACACTACTCACATGTATGTAGCGCCCGATCTGATGGAGGTTTTTTGATGAAACTTGGTGAATAAGAGATGGACCATGGGGGAAAGAAAGATTCAATAAAAAAAGTTCAATTTTCGACCACCAGGTGAAAAAGTGCAGTTCTTATCGCAGTTACGAAAAAGATATCAAAGTGAACGCATAGAAAATATCATGGAGATCATCTTAATGGGCTAATACTTGAAAATGAAGTGTTACGGTAAATGTGATAAATGGCTTATTATGCGCAATTTATTTTTATTTATTTATGTATTTACATCACAAAGGGCTGGTTGCACTTACAATACCGGTTACCGGTTACCATGCATATTTACTATGGTTTTGGTACGTTTAATAAATTTATCACATTTACTGGCTAATATGTATAACACCCAAGCATAGTTGGTAAATTTGATAAATTCTAAAAAATTATCACTTTTATCGGAGATTATGCAAAACAACCAGGTGCCGTTGAATTTGATAAATACTTGAAATTTATCGCATTTAGCTGTAATTGTGCATCGTACCCTATTGCAGCGTTTCTCAACATTTCTGAACCCAAGGACCAATAAAATATCTGAGATGATTCGACGGACCTTTAACTTACAACAAGAATTTCGTGACCATTTGTCCCGTATTTTATGGTACATTCCTGTATTTTTGTCCGTTACGATTTTATACGATTGTTCCGTTTTTTTTTTTTCAAAGAAGCTTATTTGAATTTGTAACGTTTTACTTAAAATGGTGAGTGAAGATTACTTTCATAACTTATAAATTATATATAGGCCTATCAATACTCATCTGACATGTCATGATCAACGTTTTTTCCGTGAATTACATTTCAAGTTACTGCGTGAATTCCAGTAGTCTTTCATTTTCCACTCATTCATGGTTTTACGGTCATTTCAGCAACAATTGGTGATTTTTCCATTTTGTGGCAATGTTTAAGAAAACAATTTGCAATATCTCGTATTTAGCCGTATTTTAGATCACAGTATCCCGAATTTTACCGTATTTCGGATCGCAGTTTCTCGCATTTTTCTCAATGTAAATGGCCCCCTTTCATGATAAATGCTTTTTCATGAAATACATTTTAGTTAACTGCGATTTTGTGCAATCCTTTATTTCCTCTCACTCTTCGGCAATTTTAGCAATAATCAGCAAATATTTTGTAAATAGCATTTTTTAGCTACAATTTGCTCCATACTTCGTATTGTGTTAAACAGTATTTTCTCCGATTAGATATGGTTGCCATAGATATGAACGTCTAATTCCTATTTGAGAATCCTTAGGAATATTACTAAAGTCAATAAAATTTATTGGTACAATATTGCTAAAATCGATAAGAAAATTTTCCATTTATTTAGAATTAAAATTATTAAGTCTGCCTGCGGACCACCTGTACCACCGTCGCCAACACTTGCGCCGCAGTGCTGGTCGGCTTAAATTGTTATGTGGTTCCCAACTTCAAGGCGCGAATGCGAGCCAATCTTCCCGTTAAAAAGTTTCGCCACAGAGAGTAACAGGTCTGCAAACAGTACAAATATTCAATAATTACACTTCACTTCTGAAATATAGATGGCAGCACTGGTAATTCAGACACAATACTAGATTCTTGCTCGAACTGTCAGGTACACACACTTTGCTCTTTCGGCACAACTCAGTTGGTAGTAAATTGAACATGGCGATAGACCTGAGTTGTGCTCTGTTTGAATGAAAAAAAAATGGATCACAGGTTGAGAAACGCTGCCCTAGTGTAATTGGTGAATTTGATAAATATGAACAACAAAATCCAAATCCTATTATGTGATGAATTTTACCATCGTACCCTTATATAATGATACAATACATATATGAATTTTATCATTATTGTTATGATGTATAGTATAACATTTAAGCACGATTTATCATGTTTACCAACGACGCGACGCTTGGGTATTATGCATAATCGCCGGTAAAAGTAATACATTTAGGGAAATCAATGAAACTTACCAAAATGATCGGCGATTATACATAATTTGATCGGTTATTATGTATATACAATAACCGTATTTATCACATTTACCGTAATATATATATATATATATATATATATGTTACTGCCAAATCACGAAGTTGGCGATTTTTCGAAATGGTCGATTTCGTTGTAAATTGACCCGGACAGTGCCCGAATTTCGGGATTCTGCCAGCCTGTTCACGAAGTGGCTGAAAATAATTGGCCGAAGTCCGAAAAAAAAGCCATGATTCAGTTGCATCGCCACTTGGAGTATTTTTTCGTGATAATTATGTCCATAATTAGCTATGGCAACCCACTATATCGCAATCAGGATGAGTTAATCATTTTTCCCTCAAAAATTGGTGGAAAAAACTATGTCTATATCATTTTACGAAGAATTTTTCTCTCAAAATTTCCCCTTTTTCTCTCTAGTCACATTTAGGTATTCAATGCAGCTACGAACTTATACAGGGGTTGGACAAAATAATATGGGCACCTGTGAAACGAGACAGAATCTTTATTAATAGGCTGTTGGCCCTCCTTTTGCATTAATTACAGCTTGTATCCGTCGTGGGAGGGATAAATACAAGTCATGCACCACAGTCACGGGGATACGTAGCCACTCCTCTTGCAAAAAGGTCACTAATTCAGAACGTGTCTTTGGAGGAGGAAACCTACTGCGCAATTTGGCCTACAAAATATCCCACAAAGGTTCAATTACATTAAGATCAGGGAACTAAGCGGGCCACACGAGGTGTTGCAGTTCATCATCGTGTTCATCAAGTCAGTCTCCGACAATTCCAGCAGTGTGAACACGGAATCTTTCTGGAACACGGGTCGAGAATCAGGGAACTAATATTGCACCATTGAATGAAGATGGTCGGCCAGAATACTGACATAAACCGATGCTTTAACCCGCCCATCCAGGACAGTAAGTGGGCCGATACCATGGTGAGACATGACGCCCCCCAGCATCACTGACCACCCCCCCCCCCCTCCACGCTTAACAGTAGAAAGGAGACAACCAACATCATAAGCTTGTGCTGGCGTTCTCCAAACGTAAACACGTCCGTTAGTCTGGAATAAGGTGAACGACGATTCGTCTGACCAGATGACATTCTCCCATTGTTGTTGTTATTATGCTCGTGACACCATGTTTGTCGTTTCAAGACATTGCATGGTGTCACCAATGATTTTGGAATAGTCGCTCTACCTTGTATGTTTGATGCATGCAGTTCACGGTGGATAGTTTTTGTCGATACACCTTCCTGTAGATGTGTGTTACCCTCTCATCTCAGATGTTATCTGGGATGCTGTTATCTTGTTTTTCTGGCTACACAATCTGCTGCAAAACCCTTCTGGGTCTATCAGCCATCTTCGACTTTCGGCCACTGTTATGCTTGGTAGATGATGGCTTTTCCAATTTGCTATAGGCTGTCATTACCATCGACACAGTACTTATCCCGATACCAACAAGGGTGGCTGTTTTCATTACTTGTTTCATGGCCCCCGCAAGACGGGCTCCAACAATCATGCCTCTTTCGAAATCTGTGAGGTCAGCTATAACGAAGTTTTAACATCGCATCCAAACGTTATCACTGCTACGATTAGACTGATGTGTGCACATTATCGCCCACTAAGTGGAACTCTTCCACACTAGAGGGCGGGCGTATACGACAGGTTCCCTCGAGTGTTTTTTTTTTGCACAGGTGTTCACATTATTTTGTCCAACCCCTGTATATAGAAATAAATCACACGTTGTCGATGAAAAAAATGGATTTGGCACCTACCGGACCATCTTCATTCGAACATCGAACATTGGTCAGGGATCTCCATCCACTTTCGCCAAAGCCCGAATCATTTTAGCAAATACGACTTTGGCGAAAACTCTCGGCCAATTCTCAAACTGCCACACTTCAGGCTTTGGCAGTAACATATGAGAATCAGCGAGAGGTAAATGACCAATTCACAAATATCAATACCCTTATTACGAAAGCAAAGTTTGAGAGGGAATAGTCATATTTTTCAAAATTATCCAGGCTAAGCTTTTTTTTTCTAAATTGTGTCATTTATCACGTCAGTAGTGAGTTGGCGCAATGAATATATATTGAGTTACGTATGTATTTTTAATGTGCGTATCAAGTAACTCCCAGGGAGGGTCATATTTCAACCTCGTCCATGAGTTGACAGCGCATGCTCTGGCTATGGAATGCATAATTTAAATCCACAACGTGTAATTTAACATCCAAATGTATCATTTCATTTCAGTTTTCTTCAATTGAAAGAAAAAATCACATAATAACAATCTTATTTTTTTATTAATAACAAAATTTATATACGCCTCTTCCACACAAATACAAATACAAATACAAATACAAATACAAATACAACGCCACAACAGGCAAAATGCCCAACGAGGTGGCTGATAAAAAGATGCCCATAAAAATATGGTTGTCATATGTTTCAAAAATACAGCAACCCAATTAAAAATGCAATTAACACAAATTACAAACAATATATACACATGATAAAATATTATACAATGCCCATAAAGAATACTTATGGTTGTCTTATTCTAAGAATGGATAGCTTCTCGATTTACCCCAACATGTTTATCGTATTTCTTTTTAAACGTGTCAATTGTGTTACAATTTACTACCTCCGGGGGTAAGCTATTCCATTTATTAACAACCCTATTGGAGAAAAATTCCCTGCGACACCATAACCTTGCATTGTCCCTCACCAATCGATACTGGTGTCCCCTTGTAAAAGCAGTCGATTGGCGGTGTACTAAAAGTTCATGGTCCATCCTATCCATCCCATTGAAAATTTTGAACACTTCGATCATATCTCCTCGACACCTGCGTTCATCCAATGTAAACATATTCAAAAAATGAAGTCTTTCTTCATAACTCAAGCCCTGTGTGCCAATAAGGACACGCGTAGCTCTTCTCTGCACCCCTTCAACCAAGTCTATGTCCCTCTGTAGGTATGGTCTCCAAAACCTTACAGCATACTCCAGTCCAGGACGAACTAAGCCTCGAAAAAGCGGAAGAATGACTTTAGGAGAACGCGAAGAGACCTTTTTGAAAATGAAAAAACGGTATGTTACATGCTAATTGAAACCATTTTTTTTTCCGAATAAAAACAAAAAGCAAAAAATTAACGTCCATTTAATTCCCGAAAAATATCTCCCAAAAAAAATAATATACTTAAATAAAAAATAAAAATAATAAAGCTATATTAACCTATTGAGAATCAAATACACGTTTTTAAATTCGAATATCTTAGAAAAAAAAATATCGGTGTAGAAAAAAAAATTCTTCCGAGGGGCATTATCAATTTATAAACTAGCAAAAGGAATTGAGGGGAAAAAAAAAGTGTACTTAAAACACGAAAAACTAGGAAATTACTCGAGAGAAGGGAATATTTCGAAAAAAAGGTTATGTATTTATTGTATAAAAAAAAACAAAAACAAAAGAATATACAAGATAAAATATTTCTTCGTGCCATTAGTGAAAGTGCAGAAAAGTACACTTGAAAACAAGAATTATCATTTTACCTCAATACTTATTTTTTTCTCTCTCTTAATTTATTTCTACGTTTTTTTTTTGTTCATAAATACAAAATTCAAATCGAGTAATGAAGAGGAAAAAACAAAAAGAAGAACCAACAGCTCTTTCTTTGCATTTTAATTGATATTTGCACTTACAATTAATTTCTTTAAAAAAAACAACAACAAAATTCGAGTTTTATGCCCAATTAACAACTACTCTGGAAATTGATCCGATTCTGACCCTACCTCGACGTGGTATTATTTATTCCCCCATCTTTTTTTTTTATTGCCTTTCACATTACACCCACCTTTATTATTATAGTATTATTTTCCACATTAAAAAAAATATATTTGAGATTTATAAGTAATTTTTCATAAGAGCGAATCGCAACGGAAAAGAAAAGTGGGATGAATTCTGTTTCGTTTATAAGTATCGATTTTTTTTTAGTAACACGTAAGAGCAATTTCATGAGAGAAAAAAAAATTTGGGAAGAAAGATTTCATTGAATTTTTAAATAATAATTATTTTTTTTATGAAAAAGTTTTTTGTTTTATTTTCGACAGGAATGGTGATAATTTTTTATTTTACTCAGTACCAATATTTAAATTTGTTATTTACCGAGACTGGAGCGTAAGTGCTACTTTCTCATCTTCAAAAATAATCTAGTCCAGTGTTTCTCAACCGCCGGGCCGCGGTCCTGTACCGGGCTCTGATGTCATTCATACCGGGCCGCGAGTGATTAGCCGTTTCATTTTTCCTCATTCATTTTCCGTTGGTCGTGTGTTTGACCGGGCCTTCGATTCACAAAAATGAATGAAACCGGGGGTCGCGGGCTTGAAAAGGTTGAGAACCACTGATCTAGTCTTTACTCTTTCAGGTAGGAATAACTGACACCGCTAAGAACAGATAAATTCAAACTCGGTTGTCTGAACTGATTCATGTAGAGCTGAGGTTCTTAACCTATGGGTCGTAGAGGCTTCCGAGATGGGTCGTACAAATCCACCAACAGCCAGAGACTCTTGAGCTATGGGTCGGGCTCGAACTTGACATGCAGGGGCAAGGGTTGCGCAAATACACTTACAACTAAATGTTTTCGAGTTATGTGGACCATGACCCAAACTTGATTCGCCGGGGTAGTCCGAGATGGGTCGTAGAAATCCACTTACAGCCAGGGATTCTTGAGTTGTTTTTTCACGACTTAAACTTCATTCGCAGAGGTTTCCTAGATAAGTCAAAGATCTACATATAGTCCTGTTGTAAATGCACAGCCGAAACTAGCCATTCCTGTGGCCTGTGCAAGAATTTGCATTTAGGACCCATCTGGTCCATTCTATAGGGCCGAGAATGGCCCATTTAGACCCATTCTGAGTCCCTCTTCCAAATGGACTCTGTGCGATTGCACCAGCCTAGTTACAGCACTGAATGCACTTATTGCGTCACTGGTTACACTAATTTCCAAAAACAAATAGTGCCATGGGCCGATAAGCTGATTTTGTTGTTGGTTTTGGGTCGCGGCTGAAAAAGGTCAAGAAGCTCTGCTGTAGGGATTAACGTTGATGAGCCTTGCTTATAACGTTGAAAAAAAGGCAACAACCTCGGTTACAACGACATATTTCTTCGTCATCTAGGTCTTTGTTTTTATGGCGTTTTCCCATTAAATTCCTAGAAGTTTTTGTGGAACACATTTTAAATTACTACAGGCTTGCACTAGCACTATATTTCTCGCCAAAGGTACTTTATAAGAAATATTCAGTAATTTCGTCGACAACTCCCAGCATTTTTGGTGAAAATAGGTGATGCCACGCGTATGTATGATCCCAATTTTTTATTATTTTTAATAATAAAAAATTGGGATATACGTGCTCAAATGTTGTCACCCTATTGATAATGAAATCTACTACTTCTCAACCGTACATGCACCTCGTACACGTACATTTCTCTGCAGAATTTCTAACGAATCGGTAAATGACGGAATGCGTGTTCTGAGTGTATGTATTTATAACGTACTTATGTTGTTAGAGTTATGCTCTAGTTTCATGTTATACTGGTGCTGCCATCTTTCTTTGATTTTCTGGAGATATATTTTCAAAAAAAACTTCATGCCCAGTATTTAATTGTATTCGTTTATATATTTGATCAAAAATGGAATTGAAAAACATCAATCTCGGTTTGTAACGACAAGTCGGCTATGATGAAAAAATTGAGCGGAATCTTCGATGTCGTCATAACTTAATTTGATTGTATTAATAGGCCCTAAACAGTTTTCCAAATTACATAAATAAACAAACATTTTTATATTACCATGAAACTTCCATATAACGATACTTTGCGGACCAAGAAAAAATATCGTTGTAGAGAGGTAATCACGTTATATCAAATGTGGCATCATCGTAAAGCACTTGCAAATTCACGCTGTTTCTGGTACCTTTTTTCTGAATTGGCGATGTTAGTACCAGCATAAAATGCACACAAATTTGAAAGTATTCATTCACAGCAAAAAAATTTAATTGATTAGTTTGTTGTTGAATAAAGTTCAGTTAGTTATCTTTTTCTGCAAAACATAGCGGCAAATTTACCTTCATATAGTGCAGAGCTCCAAACAATTTTAGTTTCCTCTCCTAATGAGGCCGAAAGATAGAAGGTGAAAGATCTAACATGTGAATCATGCATTTTCATGTATATTCTGTGGCTATTTAAAGTTACTGTTAGCGGACATATGACTTTTAATTGAAATTTTCAAAGTACACTATGAAATTCCCTGGATTGAAAAGTCTCTCTCTTGAGAGAATGTCCGTGCTCATTAAAATGACCTGTATCCGATATTTTACTCGAACAAATTGGTTACTTCAGCTCCCTGTAGCGTGGGGGGGGGGGGGAAGGAATCTTTAAATCAGAATCGATCCCTGCCCAATACGAATTCTATTGGTAAACGACGACGACGACGATACTCGCCTCGTTCGTTGTTATTCTCTAGAGTAGAGGACCATCACGTCATACAACCGGTAATTAGAAGGGATGTTGATATCTAAAGTGGTGCAGTAACGCTAAATTACTGTAGATTATTGAGATGCTGCGAGCGGGAAGCGTATTCTCTAATGAGCCGATGCAAAGCGAGTGATTTGGACCTCCAACAAACAGATCATTAGTGAGATTCTTGTTATATTCCACGTTCTCCTGATATCATGCATGCGATCCATTTTGTACTGCTAAGCGGTTCTCGATCCTGTTTTGGCCTTTGGATAAATTAGCAGCAATGCTGTGCGTCTGTTGATACATGCTTTCGGCTCATTAATAGGGAATAAAACTATCATTCCTCCCACTGCTTTTTCCATGGTTGACGAATCGATCGCGCGTCATATTCTCTCAACATGACCCATGGTACAAAGGATTCATGCGAGTGAAAACGATTATATTAAAAAAATTTGTAAATCGCATGAATGAAGAAAATTATGTAATTTCTATGGTAATGTTATGCCATCGATACAAGAGCATAGTATGGAAATCAAATACAAAATGCACGTACTCATTGATTAATCAGCCATTAAACGTTGTGGACATTAATTTAATTTTTATCAATTACTTAAACATAGATAACTATAAATCAAGGCAAATATAACATAATTTCCATATCAAAAGAAACAATTTGCCACTCTAAACATTATGACTTACCCATCTCCTGCCCAGGGCGACTCTGTGTGGGATATACTTATTTCTAATATAGAATCCTTATTTTCTCTCATATGTTTACAAAGCTAATACAGTGACACCCCGACATATGTCAGGTACTTATTTCCGAGGATAACGACGAGGTAAGTTTTTCCACTGACATTTTGTAAAAATAATGTGCTAAATATCATTCAAAAATTTAATGACCATAATCTATTGCATTATATAATAGTACGATCATAATTTGTTGTATTTATTTCTACTTAGGGGTCATTCAAGTATTATGTCAGCATCGGGGTGGGGGAGGGGGCTTTGAAGGTTGCTTACGTCATCAATCACCCCTTTTTGAAGATATGAAATATTCTAAGCTGCAGACGAAATTTTGCCCCATCAGAAATTTATGGAAATTTTAAAATGTTCAAATGCAAAGGTAAGGAGAAAATTTTAAAAACATTCTTTTGAAGATATTCACATAGCTTTTACTGCCAAATCATTGTGTTCGTGAAAGAGTTTCACCAGCAATGCACGCTCTTGTATACTCAAACGTCTTCCTCTTTAGTGACGAAAATAAGAATAGAAATGGTTTTGCTAGAGGTGTTTGAATTCTCTTCTACGAAGCTTCAGCAATTTGGTGTTCTATTCTTACAATGCGAATAGAACATGACATCTAGTGGTGGGTATTAAAAAGATTATTTTCGCTCCAAATTTCTTTCACACCTTTTCATAAGAACTTTCCTAAAGTTTCATAGTTTTTTAATGACATGTAAAACTGTAGACCCCTCTGAACACGCTAAATTTAATCATAGACAACGGTATCAATCCAATTCGCGTAAAAACACGCGACTTAAAAATAACAGTGAAAAAAAATAATACTTTCTATTTTTCAGATGAACTTTTGTTGTTAACTATATTTTAAATAACTGCGAACTATCTATATTTTTATGATTATATAGAGTATATTGCAAATAATTTACTGTGGATAATCGGGAATGTATTATAGTTTTTTCCAGAACAATAGTTTTCTGAAAATATTTCCTTAAAAATTTTTATAAAATATAGATGTGAAGATAGTTCCTCCTCTCCCTGTCTCTTTTCACGCAGTGTCTATCTGTTTCTTTCTAAAATATATATTTCTATTCGTATTTCAGACAGATTTTTGAAAACAAGTGCATGATTTCACAGCAAAATATACTCAAAAAAGTAAAATATTAGATTTATAAAACACCAACTACCACTGGAATTTTTTCTATGGAATTTTACTGCTTCTTGTCAAATCATTGGAAAAGTATTTCATAGTTTTTATGCACTTGAAGAGGAAGACCACGAGAATTGTCTTCTTCTCTCTACTGTTCTCTTCGCAATTAGATTTCCCCAATTTCTGTTTTTTGAAAGACGCGGTAAAAAAAAAAATTCTAAAGAATTGAAGGAAGACACTCTAGTGTAACTATGTGTGTGTGTTGTGGTGGAATTTTTTTTTTCGGTATTCCATTTGGATTTGGGCTCTGAGTGCCGAATCGAAATGTTTCTCTTTTTCAGCTCTTTCTCTGTCTCTATATTCTTTAGTCTAAGGAATAGAAGGAAGAGTAAAAAAAAAATAAATAAAAGCGCTTTTCAGGAACGTTCTTCAAAAATCAGTTATAACCGGCAATTTCGGGGACTTCGGATCATATAATGGAAGCTCTTTCGGTATGCGAATATTCCAAGCTGCGGAGGCTGGAAACGACGCGCGTCGTAAGGGGGAAGAGAAAAGGCTCTACTATCGTCCCAGTGAATGGATAGTGACGGAAAACAATGGTCTTGATGGATTTTGGATTCGATGTTCTCATCTTTCTTCGTTAAGTTCACATACAATTTTTTTTTGATCCGAAGTTCGATGATATTCTTTGTATTCCGATTCGTTGTGTTGAGAAATAGCATTGTCTATATATGCTGCTTGTGAAACCGACCGAGAAGAGACTCATGGTTTCTAGCTGCTTGTCAAACTTTTGACGTGAATACGTATTTTAAATCATCTGACGGTACTGGGAGCATTCGCAAAAGTTGCGTGACGGAATTCTTGAAACGCTCATATCTCAGGAAGTATTCAGAATATATCGGTGTTTTTGATGTCTGCGGGTAGATCTCGTTATGGTAAATCTAATGATATCACTCTGGATCTTCCGGTCTGGGCACCAGGCTTACTACCCGCTTTCATAACAAAGTTGTTTTTCGTTATATCTCAAGAGGTTCACAACGCAAATAGAAGCCAATGGTGTTGTCTGATAGGTATTCTTGAGACAAATCTAATGATGCCACTTGAGTTTTAATACCTCTTTTGGCCTGAGCAGAAGGTACCCTACCCACTTTCGTAACGAAATTGTTTTACTCTATATCTCGGGATGTTCATAACGCAAATAAAGGAGAATCATATCGTGTGTTAGATAATCCAAAGATGAATTCGATGATACCCTACGCATTTTAATGTCTCTCGGTCTGGGCTCTAGACACGTGGCTTGAATTTGTAACGAAATTGTTTTACTCCTTTTCGCCTGAAGTTCGCAACGCAAATAGGCAACATCGGTATCGTCTGTTAGATATTCTGAACACAAATCCGATGATACCAATTTTATTATGTCAGTATCTACCACGCAAAGGTAGTAGGCACAAAAAACGTAATCACGTCAAAAACTTGCGTCCGTGCCTACGACACAGTCTACTCCAATTTTTTCTGAGGGGGTTTTAAAAGCACCGTATTTCGTGGTCTATCCACCATCACACTTACGTTTCTAAAAACATCATTTTGAAGGCTCACGATGAAGGTACCTAGATTAACTTTTGTAAGGAAAATTACATTTAAACAAAAATTTACACAAAAATTACACTTAAATATGAACTATTAAATTACATTTGCACTATTCAGAATTAGTTAATAATTTTTATGCACTTGAAGAGGAAATTTATGGGAATTTTTTTCCAGTCACTTTGTAGTTTTTTCAGCCTACAGGGCGATTTGCCCTTTGTAGGCTTTGTTTTCGTATTTGAATTTGGTTCTGAGCATTTAGCAATGATTTTTCTACAACTATGTATCTGTTTGTGTATAATACGAAAAAGAAAAAAATACAGTAGAACCTTCCCTAACGGACACTTTTCTGATTCCCGGTCTCGTGGAATAGGGCTTTAATGTACTTAACTGCACGTTAGCGGACACTCTTGATAGTGGACGATAAAATCCGGCACTCTAATTACTTTCCACAAACTCTACTTTATTAATTTTTTTTATCTTAAACCGTGAATTTATCATATTCAACTAAGATTATGTTCAATCCCAAGCTCGTGGTGGCAAATAATGATAAATCGTCAATTAATTACATAATTAACTCAACATAACTATGGTCCAGGATGGTAATGTTGCTTTTGTTTGTTGTGATACATTTCAAAAAACCAAAATTACAAGACTGATAATGTTGTTATGTGAATGTTTTTATTTTCTTCACACTTGAATTAATTTAACCTTTACTGCAAAATATGTGTAGTGCACGTATCATGTATGAGTAAAAATAATTAATTGGTTTAATGAAGAGTAGAAAGGTTATACATTTATCCATATTTATCAGACTTTCCAACTTTATTCGGGAATTATGCATAATCGCCGGTAAAAGTGATAAATTTAATAAAATGTAATCATATTTTTTCTTTATCGAGATGATTGGTGATTATGCATAACCGCCAGTATATCATTTTTTGCACTTACATATTCATTTTGATATTAAAATGCATAGGAACCAATTGGGACCGAAACCAAACATCGTATAAATATGAAAGTCGTATAAACGAGATTCCACTGTACATCATATCTCCCTATTAGCGGTCAAAATTTTTGATCCCATGGGTGTCCGTTATCGAGAGGTTTCACTGTAATAATTTCTGAAGGTCTAATTTATTCCTGGGAAAAAGGTAAATTTTATACCGATACGTCTCAAACTCTAAGCAAACTTTTTGTGCCAATGAATTTTTCAGATTGCCGCGATTAGGCTTCAAAAAAGATTTTATTTCAGGATTGCAGCACCTTCGTTGATTTTTGTTGAAAAACATATTCTTCAAGCAATATTCATACATCAATAACTAAATTATTTATGAGCGTTTAGCAAGCATATTAAAAAATATATATGCTTGGGGAATGCAAACATAATATCACATAAAAGTTAATTCTCATTCAGAAAATTGCAGGTTTATGCTAAAAATTGTTTTCGTCTGATGTTTTTTCCATCTGATTGCGGTGCTTACGACAAGAAATAAGATATATGCTGTACTTTTCATTAGTGTAGTATCCTGTGGATTTGTTCTTTTTAGTAGTTTATTATGAATATAGTGAATTTTCGGCTTACAATCAGTATTTCCTGTTTGATGATGTTATAGCATTTTATTGTACTAAAATACAGTAGACGCGCTGCTTATTGGAATCATTGATAATGTTATTCTTCAGGTATTGTAATCAGTTTCGCCAAGTACGGAACGGGCCAATATCATACCATGGGGAAAAAATTCGTTTTTTGTCATCAGGACTTCAGTTTATGTTATTTTTTTTTTCGTCAAAAGTTTTTTCTCCTTTTTGCATATTTTGAAGCTAAGATTGAACCAGACTCCCTTCCCTTCCTATAAGTTAATATTAATCTGCACGACTATTTATGAGATCAGAAGGCTCCTTTATTGACCAAAATTTCCGTTTCAAGTTTTTTGATTTTCAGTTACCAAAATTTCAGTTTCTTTCAACTGACCACATTCACAGAATTTCAGCCGGAAGACTTTTACGAGGGAATCTTGTGGAGCGTACCGTGCATTATAAAAGTATCTCATAATTTTCGTAATACATTTTAGGCAGTTCCATTATTTCTACTCCTCACAATTTCTAAATAAAAAAAGGATGTTTTAGCTGAAGGAGGAAATAATCCTGTTTTTGAACTGGAAGAAAAAGCACGATTTAACATTTTGAACGGGACAGTTGTCCCGTTCACACCAAACGGAATATAATGTTATAAGTCATAGCACTTATAACCAGGATTCTTTGGATATAGTTATTAATAGGTTATTGCTATCAGAAACATTGAATCCCGATGTGATCACATGAAGTAGCGTGCACCGTATCAGTTGGGAAAAAACAATATTTCTAAAAATATGAAATTAATAGTTTCTATGGAGTAAAACAGAATTATATACAGGGTGCCCTGTCGGTGCTAATGCGGCCTTTATCCCATCAACCGTCCATCGTCGAGGTATAGTTTCAATTTGAAAATGCACAAAAGGCGTTCAAAAAATTACCCTGTACCCAGACAGTGAAAATACAGTGTGTGAAATAAAAAAAATCTAAATTTTTATACGGTCCCACTGTATTCTAACTTCCAACTAGAAAGTTGTTGCCCTGTCTTTTCTGAGTCCATCAAAAGAGATACCTACGTTTTTAACCGAATATTCACTGAGATATCCGAATTCGAAAATCGGAGGAAAGTTGGTATAAGTTGGTTAACTGGTTACATACAGCATAAATGAGGGAAAAAAGAACGTTGTCCGTTAGTTTTTGCTGTCTTTTCAGACAGATTTTTGAATTGAAATACATTGGTGCATATTGCACTTAGAAACGGAATTTTTTTGGTGGCTTCAAGAGAGGCAGGGACAACTTCCTAACTAGAAGTTAAAGGACAGTGGGACCGTATGAAAAGTAATTTTTTTTTATTTTGTTACACACTGTATTTTCAGTCTCAAAACTGGTGCAGGGAAATTTTCGAACGCTTTTTGAGCATTTTTTTTAAATTGGAATCATACCTCTATATACGACGGACGGTTGATGAGATAAAGGCGGCATTAGCACTTACAGGACACCCTGTATATTCTAAATACCCAAATGAAGTAGATAAATAAGTGATTTTAAGTTATTTGGTGAAAAAAATACTACATGTTACATAATGAAGATGATTTCTCGTTATTAGAAACGATTGGATAACTACATTTGATACGGAAAGGGGAATATATATATAACATGTAAAATGCGTGTAATGTGAATATATTACATCCGTTCATACAGATTCTGTATGGACGGATTTAAAGCAAAGTAAAATAGGGGAAGACTTCCTTTGTCAGTGCAGGGGATGAACCACGTATGTTATTTTCTCCCCGTTACCCCAACGCAGGTTTAATGGTGCGAGTTATGCTTCGGTAATGATCACTAAACTCCCAATTTTCCGGTCCCCGCCTCGGGATATACTGACATTGAAGTAACATCCCATTCATACTTAATGGAAATAATATTTCATTGTCTCCCTCTCCCCACTTCGCTGGAAGCCTTGCCTCGGGGAAGCCTATACCTTACTCTCTAGTTACAGTCTCGGTGCCCGATGGTAGTAGAATGTTGCCGGAACAAATTGTTTTATCTCCTCAGTACTTTCGTTTTAAAACGAAAAGGAGTCTCATTTTTCGACTTGAATCGTGATTTTATTTAATTACATACATGTTACATCCCTCATGTTAATAGAGAGTTTTTTTTAAAGTCGCTTGTATGCGGGGGCATGGAATATTCAAATTGGCGACAAAATAACGAACCATAATGGAATGACCAGAATTCATATGTACGAGGGTTTATTCAAAAGTTACCATCATTGAAAAAAATGTTTAATACAGTTGTACCGTAAACTGGGGTGATTTGGGTACAGATTTTAGACATTTTTTATCTCTTTCTTATGAATTACTATTTATTAGCAAAAATTTCACCGCTGAAAAAGAGAGAGAAAGTTTTAATTATTTGTTTTATGCAAGAATAATTTGTTTTCTAACTTATTATAATGGAGAAAAATTGATGCAAACTCGTATCCAAGTCACCTATTCAGGTGGGGTGACTTGAGCACTGAAGTAATAGAGTAGTGTACCCAAGTCACCCCACCTGAAGGCAGAAATACGCTATTGCCTTGATATTTCACTTCTCGAAGCACGTGCTTCGAGAAGTGACACAACTGGAAATATTCAGGTCCGAATGAAAAAAAAAGTATGAGTATATAAATAAATGAGTAAGAAAATATTATTTTATGTCTACAATGCAAATCTGCCTAGTCGGAGATGCCAAATCAATTAAAAAGGTGATTTGATCTTCTGGGTAATTTCTATAGTGTCAGGAGCCAAGGCAGTAGTGAGAGAACCCCAGAAATTTTAGAAAATGACTAATTTTTATGGAGTAACATGGTTAAATCTATTGATCTATCAATTTGTTCCCCCCCCCCCCCCGAAATACCGGTCTCCCTTTTCGAAATAAATTTCTGGCAACGACTTTGCCTGGAACCTAATATTTTCTTATATGTTCATGGTATGTGTGTTAATGTGTATGCCTGTAGCGAATATGGAATATTTCCTCAAGTCACCCCGAAAATATTAATCATTCAACTAATGAGATAACTAGTAATTAAGAAACTGATTTAATTAAATTAATCAGAGATACATCCATAGAGTTGAAACAATAAGTATACTTATCAAAGTAGATTTCAATGAAGACTATGAGATGTAACCACTAAGCACTGTAAACATGCAATGTTTTCATGAAACCTTAAACAGGTTATTATATAAGTAGGCGGAAAAAAGGGAGCGATATTTATGAGAGACTTGGGCACAATTTTTAATCATGGAGGCTCACTCTTATGATTACCTTACTGCACACCAACTCCGGTCATATATCGCCATACGGCAATTTCCAACCAGTGTAGCTGGTTGGGAAATGAAGACTCCATCCATCGGTGGTCGCCCCAGGTTCGGTAGGTAAAGAACTTGCTTCTGACGTTCTTTCCTGGATTCGAACAAGTGGACCTTGACGGTAACCTTCATAGTGAAAGACGAGCATCTTATCACTGCGCCAATCGGGCGCACTCTTACGACTGGACCTGGAAAACCCTTATTTTATTTACAGTGGCAGCATAATCTGAAATATAGCATAGAAATAAAGCCCGCTAGTCACCAAGTCACCCCAGTGAACAGAAGGTACATATTTCTGAATTCTTCAGAATATTCAACTCTAGCTTCAGCATCAAGGAATCATGCCCATTTTGAGGATTTCTTAGTCAATATGAATAGAGATGTCACTCGGAGTGAGATCTGGCAGTAGTGTGGACATGATACAAGCATAATTTTGTTTTTCGTCAAGAACTTTCGGATAGAACCACGTAAGCCAGAGCATCGTCAGAAACCGATTTGTGAAGCCCCAGTTGAATGTCACCTATGTGAGAATGCAGGATGCAAATTTAACAGACTCTGACTAGATTTTCGTATATATTTGGTGTAGAAAAATTCTAACTACAATGGTTAGCGTACGATCTGCAACACACACACACGTGTAAGTTGTAATTACAGTTATTTTTAGTTACTCCTAAGTAGTATTCTCGTACAGTCCAAAAAAATGTGGGCACTTGATTATTTTTTACCCATTAACAACATTAATAAAATGGATTATTATTATTTTTTCATTGGAAAACTTATAAAAACTAGGGAATTCATTTTTTTACTATACATTATATATATATGTTCTTTTTCCTTTGAATTAGACCCCGAAAAAAGACAACAAAATTCTAAGTGATTCATTTTTTTTTCTTTCAGATCCCAAGTCAAACCATGTTTTTCTAAACCTTTAGATAAAGTGCACTTACCAAGAAACTCATGGTATTTTTTTCTCTCTCATCTTTTTCCTTCTCTTGTTATTTTATTTATTAGTTCGACCCATTTCTCGTATTTTTCTTCTTTCTGGCCACTCAGGCTAAATGAGGGAGGCGGTAGTAGAGCATCAGCCCGCCTCTCAGCAACACAGAACGCAATAAACAAGCTAACAATTTCCAATTCAATCGATCAGCAACTAATAGAGCAGCAATTTTTCTTCCTGATGACTTACTCATTGGCTGAACGGAAGCGAGTAAAGAGATCTACTGAGAAGCTGAAACAGTAGCAATTTCTAGATTTTATTTCTATTTTTTCTATTTTTTTCGTATTGCTTCCCAACTTACAGTTCTCTTTGCAACAGCCACTGCACTCGAAGAAAAAAAGCAATAGAAGAGCCAGTGGAAACCTGATAGATACAATCGTTTCACTTTATTTCTCTCAGTCTTATATTATTATTATTATTATATTTTATCTCTTATGAGCCTAGATTGCAATCCATTTACTGGAGAATTCTTCCACTTTCTTCCTTATAATAAATCATATCTTCGATGTGCAGCCAAGGCTTAAGAGGAATTCTTCTGTGTACAAGAAGTAAGGATAAGGTACAGCAGATAGAGCTAGTTTCGGGAAGGGCTTTCTTTCCCGTTCGAAGTTCACGGTATTAAAAAATTATTTAATTTTAATTGAGAGACGGTTAGTGTACATTTAAAGTAAACGAGTCATGCATCAGAGTTTAATTTAAAAAAATTGAGGTAAAATATATATAAATATGTTCAGTATGGTGAAATTCCATGAAGGTCACGATGTAATCATTTAATAATTGTATTAACATGCCAATCGTATTGAAAACGGTGGGAAAACGCTAATTTTAGAAATTTTCTGACAAATTTTTCATGATGAGAATTTTTTTGGTTGTATGTGTTGAAGAAAACAAAATCTTGAGTCAGTCTCATGCCAGAAATAGAACCATTATACAAGCTTTAAAAATTATTTTCTGTATTTTTTGACTTGGAAAAGTTCATAGTATAATACTAATAATAAGTTTTAAGAAATTTTAGATTACAAATTTCAATTTTTGAGAAGCTTCTTTTGTATGTACCAGAAAATCGACAAACTAAATGCTTATTTTTCAAAAGTGCATCCAGAATTATAATTTTTGAAGGCCCATACCGAATATAATTAGAAATATATATAAATAATATAACTAACGGGATAGGTACTAGAAAGGAAATATTAATGATTATACATCCTTTTGAAAAACACTTTTAAGTTCAATTATTCAAATTATTACAAATGTTCTTCTGAAATGTACATGAAATTTTAAATTTCGAAATATTCTATTTTCAATTGATAAATTTTTTCCCAAGTTAAAATAAACCAATATCAAAAATCATTTTGATATAATTTTTTAATGACAGAAGTTAATTTTGCAGCTAGATTTATGTACATCTTGTTAATCAGCAAAATATATATGCGATGGTAACATGTTATTAATAAACTTTGATTATTTATAGGTAATATTGGACTCATGCTTTCGTTTTTAGAAACTATTTTGTTTCCGAGGCAAATAAAAAAAATCCACTTTTATAAGTGCAATATTCGCAGCGATGTTTGAATTTAGAAATCGGAGGAAAATTGGGAGAGAACAGCCTAAATCAGGAAAAGAAGCGTTATCCTTTACTTTATGCTGTTCTTTCCCAACTTTCCTAGGATTTTGGATTTTCAAATATCTCTGCTAATATTGCACTTGGAAACGTGGAATTTTTTTGGTGGCCTCAGAAGAGACAAGGCAATAACTTCGTAATTGTGTTTTGAGGACAGGATGCCCATATAAAAAGTTAATTTTTTTATTTCAATAACTATGCACCCCCTTTTAACATGAACGGCATATCTGAGTTCTATTTGGATACTTTTCTTAATTGGAAGTATGCCTCTAGCCTTCTGAATGTACAGTATTCTTCTGAATGTACAGTATTCTTCTGAATGTACAGTATTCTTCTGAATGTACAGTATTCTTCTGAATGTACAGTATTCTTCTGAATGTACAGTATTCTTCTGAAATGAATATTCTTCTAAAATGAATATTCTTCTAAAATGAATATTCTTCTAAAATGAATATTCTTCTAAAATGAATATTCTTCTAAAATGAATATTGTTCTGAAATGAATATCCTTCTAAAATGAATATTGTTCTGAAATGAAAATACCTTTTTCCCAAGTAAAATTAACCCAACATCAAAATGAGTTGCTTTGATATATACTTTTAATGGCATAAATTAATTTCACAGCTAGATTTATGTATATTTTTTATTAATCAGCATAAATGTAAAATGTCATTATTAAACTTGGACTATTTTTCCGTAATATTGGACTCGCATTTTCATTTTCAGAAACTATTTTTTTTCTCTAAAAACTGATATTGTTAAATGTTTATCGATAAATCATCAAACCACCGAAATCAAAAATATTAAGAAATTCCTTTTCCAAATCTATTTCAAACTTTTGTCGAAATAATGAAGTTTCTTCAATTCTTCTGCTGAATATTCAAATTACCTGCATTTTAAAGCAATAATTATTTAACCTCCAACAATAAATAAAAACTCTAACATTAAAAAATTAATGGAGCGATAAAATTTAATGTACTAATTTAATGCACTAATGATCTTCAAAATTTTACTACGAAACAAAAATAACATGCAAAAATTTTTAAAAGCACTGCATACGTATTAAGATACTGCAACTGAAACAATATTTATTCGAAACAGCCACTAAAAAGGTAGAGTACAAGTCTCAAATACTTTCTCTCTCTCCCTCTCTCTCTCTTTACCCTCTTCTATTCCAGAAAACATTTCGGAAATTATTTGCCTCCGGGTGCCCTTATACTTTTTCAATACCACTCTTAGGATACCGGTCATTTGATAAGTATTACGATTACGAACTCCATTTTTTTCCTTAAAAACAGGGGGAAAAAATTCACGATATGCATGTTTTTTTCTTCGTTTTTTTAATATTTTATATTTTCGTCAAGTTCCCGATGGCAAACTTTTACGTGTTTAAGATTGTTATAATGAAAAAAAGGAAAAGATTTAGATTATATATGAAAAAAAAAATCTTTTAAGTGGAAATAAGAAGAAAAAATTATTGTTTTTTTTATGACCTTAAATTCATTTTTTTTGTCATCTCATGATCATTTGTTATTATTTCTAGATGTTTTCAATAGAATGTACCAATAATGGGGGGAAAAAAGATGTTTGAACTGAAAAATTTCCCCATTTTTCTATCTAATTACCCCCCGAGGCGAAACTTCCATGGACTTTATTGCGTTTATTGCCTGAACATCACGTATAAATACGTATACTACCTCAAGCTATCGGACTCCCATTACGAGACCTTAACGAGGGGAAAAATTCTTTCATCTGTTCGTTTGGAGAGAGATGATGCCTCGCTTAACGAAAATAGAACTAAATAAAAGCACATATATATCTCTATGAAAACGTATGATGGAAGCGAAATCGTATTTTTCCAGCTGATTAACCGATGGAAAACAAGACTTACGATCATCGTGATGATCAATCACGAGGACTTATCCGTATATTTATTTGACCCTGCCTTATTACTTCATCAAATGGGCATTAGAAAATAATAATTACAGATAAATTATACCTTTTTAGATACAGAATTCACTCATTTACAGCAAATTTAAGAAATGGAGTGGAAATTAATTATGAAAAAAAATGATGAAATTAATAGCAAACAAATAATTATTGATAATATAGTATAAGTGCAGTCAAACTTGGTTAATTCGAAGTCCAAAGTAACTGGGAAAAAGTTCAAATTATCTAAAGTTCGAATTATCCAATTAATTTATCCTGGTTCCGTAGACTGACTAAAAATTGTAACTTAATCATCAACAAGATATAAAGAAAAACTTGCTAATTTTGTAGAGATACAGATTCTCGGAAAAATTTTGTCTCTGCCCCTACCAGGACTCGAACCCGAGTCCCTCGAATCTCGGTCGAGAGCTCGGTCCAAAAAAAAAATCATCAATGTTCACATAAGAAAATAATTATCAATTGTTAAATTTTTATCAGTTATGAAAGTTTTCCAAATTTTAATAATTTCTAATTATAATAATTAATCTCAGCTGCTACATTATTCCACTGTTCTAGAATCATCATCATCAATACTGCTACTACTTGGTCGCATAATGCACCTCGTACACGGAATTTCTAACTAATTGTTTCATGCTGGAATGTGTTCTGAGAATATGTATGGCCTTAAAACTAATTTATGTTGTCAAAATTGTGCTTGCTTCGTATTCTTTCTGTAGCTGCCATCTGACTTCTGTATTTTGAAATAAAGATAGCAGATGCTTTAAATTTCATGTTATGTGTGCATCGTGTTATAGGTCTGCCTGCTGTCTACGGAGAGACTTTTTTGTTTAATTGGGAGACCGACTTGCATCCGCGCACATCATCATTACTGCAGAGCTTCTTGACCATGCTGAAAGCTTTATTTACGGAAACAATTCATGATCATCCGTTACGAAACTGTTTTTCAAATTTTGCTTACCATTTTATGCTATCAAGGAAATACACTTTCATTAACGTATTACAATCTGAACTTTGCGATACTTTCCATGCTCCTAATGCGACGAAAAGATTTAGAATTTTTTTTTTCATTTTGAATGGTACACCTTGATCTATAGGCTGAACAAACGAACAGCATAATCATTATCAAGTGGTACTCATTCTTGATGTACGCTAGGAAAATAATAAATAAATGAATGAATAATAAATAATGTTAAAATAAATATTAAAATTATTAAAGAAAGAGTAGAGAAAAACAGAATTTTCAAACTTTTATGTGTTTTGAGAATTTATTGTTCTAATAACTCAGTCAAATAAACAAAATCTGACGTATAGACAAAACTAAATTTGCTCATACAAAAATTCTCTCCAATTTCGAATTATTCAAAACATTCGAAAAAAATCCGGATTAAACAAGAAATTTTAACATTAAATTAAATAGATAGGTCAAGGGGATTTCTTAAAAGTTGAATTATCCAAAATTCGAATTAACCTAACTGTACATAGCATACTTTTCTATACATTAAAATACTTGTGGGTACACTCACATGTTTTTAATATTAATTTTGTATTATAAATTATTTATTTATAACTAATTTTCAATGTAATGACTTTTTTTAATGGAATGGAAGAGTGACTTAGTTGTACAGAATCTCGTGTAATAATATGATTAATGCAGCTAATCCTATTTTTTCTCCATCATCAATCATAAAAAAAATCAGCGTTGCAACGTCACAATGTTAATTGTAACGTTGTCGTTAATCATTATTAATTTTTTTCAAAACTGTATTCAACAAATGGATAAAACTAAACTTCAAAATGGAAATATATTTCAATTTTATTAATTTTCAGTTCATAAATAAGCATACTGATATTTTTGGTATTACCTTTGGTAGAGAGAGAGAGAACTTAATTAATGTGAAACATTTTTAGAATACAAATATTTCAGAATACGTGGTAAAGATTTTAAAGGGGAAAAAAACCACAAAATTGTACACTACAGATTGGATAGATAATTGTAAAATTTATGTTCTACAATAATCTATATGCAAAAATCCAGCAATAATAAATACAAAATAATCTAAAATTAAATTATTTTTATTCAAATTTAGATTTATTCTTGAAAATCAATTAATGATATTGTGAGGTGTAAATTTTGTATCAGAATATTTAATTTAAAGCTCATTACCAACATTTACTTCCCATTTTTGTAAAAAATTATCTAATGTATAATTTATATATTATACCGTCTATATATTGAATTTCTTATCCGTCAGCAGGTCGGCAAACCATTCATCCTATTTATTTATGTTTTGCCGGTTTTTCTATCTATTTCTTGGCAGTTATTTATTTCTACTATTTATTTTTTTCTTGTCCATAAATAAATTAAATCTATTTTTTGTAGGACTACAAACTATTTCTCCAATTTACAGTATTTTTTGCAAATTTGAAAACATTTTTCCTTTTTACTTCTCCCTGCCCGTAAATTATTTCTCTTATTTACTTATTTTTTCCTATATACAAATAACTTCTATTTCCTTTTCTCTGTTTGTAAATTATTTCTTGCCGGTCAACATATATATATATTAATTATCCCATTTATATCTATTTTTTTGCCAGTCTGCAAATTATTTTTCCTATTTATTATTTTTTTGCCGGCTCACACACCATTTCTTCTATTTATTTATTTTGCACCGGTCCGTAAATTAGTTACTATATTTTCTCTGGTCCGTGAAATTTCAACAACTTTCACCGGTCCGCAGTTGCAAAAATGTTGAACAGTCATATGAATTGCCCCTGGAGATGCTTCACTGCATCAAAAGCATTATTGTAAAAAAGCAAACATCAGCAACAGGGACTTCATAGAAATAGACGAGTTTTACTCATCTTCTTGTCCTAAATAAAAAATTCAGATAGTAATTCACGAACGACCATTTCGGCGAAAAATTACCCATTGGGCATAAATAGGGTAAATTGTTGATTTTGGTTTCTACAGACCTTAATTGAAAAATTCTAAAAAATTTAGATAACAAATACTATGTAAAAATGCTGAATTCAGCTGAATTTTTATTTAATGAATGTAAAAAAAAAGAATTATATCCTTATTTTAGCTCACAATTGCGTTAATTGTAATAATATTGTTTGTGTGCTTCATGGTTCCATCATAGACTAACATCCTACTATTAGCATCAGTAAAATGATTAGTTTAACACTAGAACATCCCGGAACGGCGATTCTCTCCAATGACACCGCGGGCTCTCGAACCACGTGTTCTACACGGAGAACTTTCATTGGCTGGCGTTTCTTTGATCTCTCCACCCACTCAGTCTTTTCATTAGTCAATAAACGCTACGATTTCGAGGAGAGGGCGTGTTGGTACGGTGATTGCATCGCAAAGCGGCAGTTTTCATTCACGTTAACGCTTTTTGATAGCTGCAAGATTGTTTGTTTTAAAACTTTTTATTGATATAAAAAAGTGATTCGGGACAAGGATAATTTCACTTTTTATTTTACCGCGTGTGCCGTCGAGATCACGTATCGGGAAATCTTCACGTGACAAAATCGGAGTCGTGTTCTAACAATTAGATGTATCATGATGATTAAGATATGACTATTCCAAACAAACACTATGGACAATTTCGTGATAAAATGTGATAACTGACACATACTATAGAGAAAAGTGGAGAATTACTATAGATGATATTTTTTGAGTGAAAAATAATTAGATCTGTGAGTTTGATCGGCATTTGAATTAGAGAAATTTGAAAAAATAAATAAATTGGAAAAGTGTGAGCCGCAAAATTTTGGAGTTCTAATTTTATGATCGCGAAAATTTAGAATTAAAATAAGATCAATTATCAGAAAGTATACGTTGAAATTCAATAGTGTGACTCACCAACGAAAACTCTTGATGTGAGGTTAGTCGACTCATGTGGTTTTCAAAAATTTTGCGTTCATTCATATGTATATCATGTTGAATCCCTGCAAGAGACAGTACAACGATAAACAGATAGATAATCAGAAACTGACTGAAATCAGAAAGATTTCTTCTAATGCGAAAGATGTTCAGTAACAAGTTTTGTGGTATCTCCTTGAAAACAGAAATCGAAAACTTTTCTTTCTAACTGTGCTTTTTTTTGTGACAAAATAAAAAAGAAAGATTAAGAGAACGTAAAAATGAATCCATACGCCGAAAAGATGCTGTCTCGTCGATCCTCTTTCATGATCGAGGACATACTCACTCCAAAGACACGTGCAGCCGTTGCTGCAGTCGCCGCCGCCGATGGACTCTCGGGATGCCTGCCGGGAGGAAGCCCCGGCGGGATTTCACGCAGCGCGGCCCTCTCATCACCGTATTATCACCTCTATGGACTCGGACACAATCCTAACCCAGCAATGACAGCTTATTTCTGTCAACAACCTCAACAACATTTCTTATCGAAACCGACTGACGCCGGTTCGTTACTGCTGTCGGCAGGTAAGTCGATCTCATCCCTACATCACTACGATTATCGCTTCATATTTTTACTCTCTCCGACTCCCTTTTTTTTTCCAATAAAATATTCAATTTATTTTTGGAACAAAATATATTTCAAAAAATAAATTAAATACCGTATTCTCCCCCATTATAGACAGCTTGCGGGGAAACAGAGAGGGACACCAGCATCGGGAATACATACCAGTATTTTCTGGCATACCGGGAAATTCTAGTCAAAAATGCTGGAAAATTTTTTAATATCTCGACTCTAAGAACCAATTTTATTGGCGGATTTGAGCTTTAACTGTTCTCTGCATTTTATAATCTTTTGTGTTTTACCGAACGTGTTTACTTTTGTTATCATAAATCGTAATTTATTAAAAAAATGTGGAATATTAAGCATATGCGTTCTCGTACATTAGATGAGGTGAAGGGAAATATTCGTAAAATTGCGAAAATTTTTTGCATTTCTATGTGTCATGGGTTTGCAATTGAAATGTAAAAAATTGAAAACTTTCACTGCAATACATGATATTGTAACACGAAAGCGACAGGAGTTTTATTCAATCTCTGAACATGCAAAAAAAAGCGCGCAAAGTATCTGTCTTTCATATCAGGCTGACGATAATTAGGTTAGAAGTGTGAGTAAATGTTCAGTTTTCATCATCGTTAACAAATTACACGTTTGCTAGGGTGAAAATATCTATTATATTTCGTTTCACTCATCTCTTGATATAAATTGATATCGATGTTTTGAATGTATTCTGTGATCCTTTATCGGGCCGCATTTTTCCCGATATGCAAGAAATGGACCAGAAACAACAATTCCGAAAGCTGACATTCCTTGAATTTTACGGTATGACGGGTAATGCGGGGCAGGGGGTGTACGGTGATTAGTTTATAGAAATTTCTCCTTTGATCGAACTTCAGTTGCTTTGATTCATACGAATATTACTGTCTGTTGATATTTCGAATAGTTAAAAAATTCATTTTTTTTTCATATGTATAGTGAAGAGGTTTTTTTTTTTGATAAACAGCTATTTTATATTGACTGCCATGTGCAATAAATGCACATAAGTACAACCACATTAATTATATATAATGGTTTCTGTGACAAACCGCTGTTAGAGAAATATACAGATCTGTTCAAATATAATACCATTCATCACTAAGTAATTCAAAATTTGATGTGTGATCGGCAAAATTAATTTTTTACCTCACGTATCTAGCAATATATTCCTAGTATATATTATAAAAATCAAAATAATGCTTAGTGTGGTATTCCCTGTCATAAAAAAATATTTACAGAATGCATTAATGTATGCATTTTCTAGCAGTGGAGCTGTTTTTAAGCCAGAATATTGGCGAAAAAAGCCACGTTGTTAATTGATAATGCACTTATGTATCATATAAAGACTTATGAAACAGTGAATTAATTGTGAAGTTTTCATCCTTAGTGTTACCCGTTTAGTTTAATCCTATAATCGAGGTGTTTATCAGCTTCCAAGGACCATATTTTAGCTCTAATTTGTATTATCTAATATCCGTTAATCATGTTATCCGAATAATTTGATTTTCCGCTTTCTGAGGATTAAATTACTCATAGACGTAAATGGTACGTACACAATATTTAACTGTTATCTACTTTTGCTTTGAAATCAAAAAAATAAATGAGCAGAATTCATTCGAAATTCAGTTGCGTGAGGACTTTTTTTAAGAACAAAATTATTATGATATTTGATTATAATTCAATACTGAAATTAGGTTACTGTTCAAACAATACTTCAGGAATTATTTTTCTTCTAAATTTAGTCTTGAAGAATTTGGTACGAAGTAAGAATATATTTGCAAAAAAATCTATTCTTTAAAAGTAAAAATAAAGACATTCATATTAAATACGATACTGCTCCAAACTGAAATCAATTTATCTCACATAAATAATCATCGATTCATCTCTATTCATAGTGACAGAAGTTTTTCGACGAATGACTACCTCTTTACCTAGCAAAATTATTTAGAAATATAAATTACGAAATTTTTCAATTTCACTCAATTGAGCAATTTCCTAATAGTGATAACAGAGAGTTCATTGGAATTTAATGAAGACTATAATTTTCACAATACAAAATATGATATTGATTAACATTTCTATCAAGTTTGTAAAACGTAATTTAAATTATTTTTGGATCTGCATTGAATAACACATGACAGCTGCTTTGTCGTAAATACTAAAGAACACAAAAGTAATAGTCACGATGGTAATTTTTCGAATGATCATGACATTAGTTGGTGTGTCATTCTATATCCAATGTGAATATATTTATGCCATATTTCTCGTTGGGATATGCCATAAGGACCTTGTTGGGCGTTTTATCTGATGTGGTCCTAAAATTTGTACATGCTTTCGTTTTTCATCTTCAATGAAGAATCACATAGGTCGTCATAATAAAATAACAAAATTACACGTAAGTTCGGTTATTTAAGATTTATATTTTTTATTACTCAATTACTCATCAAGTTAGAAAACGTCTAGGAGAAATTGAGTCATCTTCACAATGTTCGCTAGCCGAAATTGGTTAAACATTTGGTAAAAACTGATATTTTTCAGTTGAAGAAGAAAGTTAAAATTTTACAATAAATCCACTTTCATATAATTTATTTATTCCAATGTTTATGCCAGTTAAAGGATAAACAACAAGTATTGATAAATAAATATACACACACACTCATTCAAATGATAAATGAACTTTTAATGTAGTCTTCCAAGTAGAAAAGCTAAATCTCTTAAAATTTCTATTCCATAACAAATGATAAATTTACGTGAGATAAACTAACGAAATTAAAATTAACATGAAATTATGTTCTTTTTTAAATAAAGTATGATAACCTATATTATAACATTGGATATACATCGAACCTTCTACTAAATTGTGAATACACACTTCAACAAAACTGGCCTGAATGGACTAAGTTAATTACGAGACATTGGACCATCAAATTGAGAAACATTGTTGATTTGCAATCATAGCCAAAAAAAAAAAAAATATATATATGTCATTTCTATTTATTCAAACATACATATACGAATAGTACTTAAAATTAAGAATGAATGATGATGAATATTATTAAATTTATGGGGGTGTGAATTCATATTCAGGTTCATTTCTATTATTTTTCTTCCAATTTCTCTTGCTCTTATATTTTATTTAAGATATCAACCAAGAGAAATTCATGAAAAAAGTACGTATGTTTTCTGGGCTCACTCCATGTCAACAACAACGTAAAAAGTCATGTCAAAAACAATATTTACCATTTATCTACCACATTATGAAAAGTAGAATAAGAAGAAAACGAATATAACAATAAATGAAATAATGTGAAAATAACAATATAACTATAATGATATAAATAATAAACAACTATATATAATTATCATGCAAATGATATGGTAGGTTGTTTTAGTTCTAATTATTAATTAAGACAACAACATAAAAAGCACTCAAGGAAACAGAAATTTTTTGGATTTTATGCCGAGGTGAGCACGGAAAGAAAAGTCATCTGGTCTATACCGTAACTCGACCCCAGGTCCTCTTGCATTATGAGCAAGCATGATACCATCTACACAGCATGTTTGCTCGGAATGAGAGGGCCTGGGTTCGATTCCCGGTGGAGACCAGATGCTTTTTTTCCGAGTCCACCTCGGTATAAAATCCAGAAAATATCTGTTTCCTTGATATATTGGGCTGAGAAAAAAGCCTCTATCTCTCTCTCTATATAAAAATTCTGTTTTTCAAACAATTAGTTAGCACATAACAATTTTTCTAACCTGGTAGCTTCTTAAAAGTACCGTTAGTAGATAAAGGGTTGAAAATGATAAAAAAAAATTAACTTTCATTTTTTAAAAATGTATGATTAAAAAAAAAACTAAATTTGAGAAATGAGTGATTAAATGAAAATTTTTTGTTTCCAAAATTAGTCTTACCTTTTTTTGGTGGAGGAGGGGGGGGGGAAGAACAAATACTTTTATAAAGAAGAAACATATTTTTGTAATAATTAATAATTAGGTTTCCAATTTGAAACACTGGCCGTCAGAAGTTTAAAATGAAATTAGTTACAGTTCATGATGATCATATAAAAATAATAAATGCTTGAAGGTTACCGGGACCTCTTGCATACAACCCGTGAGCTATATAAAAGGAAATATCAGAAGTATCTCAATGATTCGAGTCTCGAAACTTTCTGGATCCGGATAATCCGAGGTGCCCGGAATATTCAAAATTCATTTATCATCTTAATACAACGAGTTTTCTTTCAATTAGCGTTACTTTTCTTACAAAATATGAGTAATTTCAGTCTTAAGGGAGTCTCAATAGGGATTGAAGGGGTCTTAATCTCTAGATTGGGCTCTTTGGTGGCCTTTCAGGTCAGAATTTTTCACCGGTCCCCTATATAGTAAATTTATAGTTAAAAAAACCCATTTATATTAGATCTTCAGGACACAAATCCGCGCCAGTCTGACTTATAAAAATGCCATGGGCCTTGGCAGTTGTGTAATGAATTAAAGACAAAACAACATGCAAGAGTAGGTACCTCTCCCCCACTTAAAAAGTTGTTTCCTATTACTTTTTGGATAATCTGAGTTCTCATTCATAGGAGGAGGTCTCGGTCTCGTTCACTTCGGATTATTGACACTCTCCTGTAATTAAATTTCTAAGTTTTCTGCTCTTATTCTTGCGAGAACGTCTGACAACATCGGTATAAATAATACTAATAAAGTTGTTAGTATCACTAATTCCTGAGTGTGGAGAACAAAAATGCGATGCAGTAAAAACTTTTGCAGGGGCAAACACCAAGCTGAAATTTAGGCGGAAAAACTGATTTTTTTGTTTTGAATAAATATTTAATAATACATTTTATGCTACTACCGGCAACGCCGATTCAAAAGAGATGTCGACGATAGCAAAAAAATTAGATTTGGTGGTGCTTGTTGATAATACTTCTCGATATACAACGATTATCTCTTTTTCTCTCTTTCTGTACACCAATATTTTTTCTTCTTATCGTTAAACTTTGTCGTTATATCGTGATCTCACTGTACATCCTATTGGTAAATTTCTACTTTTTCATCAAAGTTGATGCTTTTAATATTCGAAAAAATACCCAAAAATATAGCTAATTGCAGTAGTCTCAGGAACATTTTAATTATTGGAATGATAAATCTCAGTCCCGACTCGATGTAGAAAAGGCATTATGAGCCTCCCATATATGTAAGCTTATAAAACGTTCAAATTTCAAGTTGTTTAATAGCTCGAAAAATCCTCTCGTATATCTCAGTAAAAGACAGTAGAAATCAATATAAAAAACACAAATACGTAGCGATTCGGACTTCTTTGCAACAGGATTTACTTCAGAAATAAGTTCTGAAACTGGAAAATACTTAAGGTGCCTTATCTGACACACGTTGAATGAAGGATTTAAAGCCTTTATATCTGGTCGTTACTAGATAATAGCCGAACGTTTCCTAGAAAGTCTGCAATGTCCACTTGTGTGTCAGAGAAAATGTCCAAAATCCAAGGAAACTGGGAAATAAAAGATTTACGCTTTTCGTCTATTTATTTCAATTTATCTCGTTCGAAACAACAATTTCTGTTATTTGATTTAAGCTAGTCTATCCTCGTTAAACTTCAATAAAGCCATTCACAATTATGGTGATAAAGTTAATTTCCCTCACTTATGTTCAAGCCAATATCATATCTACGAATGATATTATTGGCAATGATTTTCGGCAATCATATTTATGAATTTCAGAAAAAAAATCGTTCAAATTCTCTCTCTCTTAGGCATTCATAAATAAACTCGGTCATAAAGATGCCATGATTATGTCGTCATAAACGAGGTTGATGTTTTCAAGTTTTTTTTTGACAAAAACTATAATTAGAGGCAATAAAACACTCTGCATAAAGTTTTTATTTCTTTACGTCCAAGGTTTTCTCCAATTTGATGGAGAATAATGCAAGGAAATTGGACAATATATTACGGGATATCACCAATTCTCGCCAAACGTATTGTAAAATGTCGACGAAATTACCAAAAATTGGTTATAATCCTCGACGAGAAGAAAAAAGGTACAGCAAGTCTGTTAAAATGTATTTCACAGAATAAAAAAATTTTTCTTTCAAATATGTCAGATGGATATTTATAGTCCTATTCATTATAATATAATTTATGTGAATTATACAAATCACTTTCATTCCTGATTCTAGTAAAGACTACGAATTAAAGCAAGCTTCGTCGAAAAAAAAGGGACACTTTTGTAAAAGAAATGGTCGGAAACGGCAAAAGATACGGAAATGCTTCGTATAATGTATCGTTAATGACCAAGTTGGAACGTTTAAAAAAAACATGGAACATATAAATCTCTTTTTTCAACGTTTGGTGTAAATATAACTACAAATGAAAATTTTCAGGATGTGATGAGCTCTAATCTTGTAGGAATTTCTTGGGAAAACGTCATAGTGAACCGGATACAAAAAGGACGAAAAATATGTCGTTATACCCGAAGTGGTTGATTTTATCGACGTTATAAGAAAGGTTCATTAACATTATTCCCTGGGCGGATCAGTCCGGACAGCCAATTATTTACATTGTGGTCAAAATGTCATTACAACTAAGGTCGTTATAACTGAGTTCGACTGTAAATTAATTTTTACACAACTTCCCATTCGCACGTAGATCTAGAACTGTAGAAGGGATATTCCAAGATATTTTAAAATGATTGGGAGCTTTTCACTGTTATAATAACAATCCTTCAAGCCTCGGAAAGGTTTTTTAAACTATATTATTACTTTGGAACTTTTAAATACGTGTTGTATTGAGAGTATTCGAACTCAATCTTGTTCAAAAGAAGAAGTAAAAAAAAAACAACCTCCAAATATATAATTATAGCCAATAAAAAAAAACAATTCCTATCTTCTTGTACAAAAAGAGATTTAAAGTTTCGATTGTTTTTCCTGAATTATTCTACATTAGTCTATCTTCAACAAATCGCAATAAAGTCATTTACCTACTGATAAAAGAAAGTTAATTTCCCTCATTTATCTTCAAGATAATAGGCAAACATATCCACAAATTTCAGAAAATTTTTTTCAACTTTTCTCTTAGGCTTAAACTATATATGTTGCAGTGATAATGTTAAATGTGATGAATCCAGTTATACATAATAAGTGTTTATTATGCATAATTGCCGAGCATTTTGATAAGTTTAATAAATTTCCCTAAATTTATCACCTTTATCGGTGATTATGCATAGTACTCAAGCGTCATTGGTAAATTTAATGATTACTAAAAAAAATTCTAACTTTTATCGGCGACCCAAGCATCGCATCGTTGGTAAATCGTACTATATATATGATATACTGTACATCATAATTCATACATGTATTTATTATATCGGGATGCGATCGTAAAATTTGTTGTCACTGTATCGGGACCCGACTTTATTCCTCACACATACTACACTTGGAATTTTTTTCATGTTTATCAAATTCACCAATTACACTAGGATATTATGCATATCCACCGGTAAAAGTCATAAATTTATCAAACTTAACATGACGATTAGTAGGTATGCATAATAACATTTTGTCACATTTACGTAACATATAGATTAATTAATATATAACTTCCCATTTGCACACAGATCTAAAACTGTAAAAGGGATATTTCAAAAAAAAAAAAATTTAAATATGTGTGTGTGTAATTAGGATTTTTTCTATTTTCAAATATAGCAATCATATTAACGAATTTCAGAAAAAATTACTGAAATTGTCTGTTAGGCTTAAACTATATAAATTAATTGATACATAACTCCCCATTTGCACACAGATCTAGAACTGTAAAAGGGATATTTCAATTTTTTTTAAAACATATAATTAGGAAATTTTTCTCACTTCAAATAACAACCCTTGAAGTTTTCTAAAGGTTTTTACAAAAATATTATTACTCTGGAACTTTCAAACACGTGTTTGTTGTGTTTAGAGTATTCGAATTCAATCTAGTGTAAAAGAAGAGAGAGAAAACAAAAGAAAAAAAGGTGTAAATATATATAGCTTATATAGCACTATCAAATTCTTCAGCAAGTATTTAAAATTTCAATTTTTTTCCAACAGAGGTATAGGGGATTATGCAACGGATTTTAAACAGATAAAAGAAAAATACAAGAAAAACTTGAAAATCCACTTCACCGTTTTAAAAGTTTATTTCCTTTCTTGATCCGTTTTATTCAGGTTTTTATTTGTAAATGTTTCCAAAAGATACTTACTTGTGTATGTTTATACTTATATATTGATAGTACAGAGAAATGGAGGAGAAAAGAAAACCAAAGGGATAAGATCTTTTCATATGTGTATAAACGCGTGTGTTTTGGTATATATCCGAAAAAGTTTCTCATCTTTTGAGCTGCGTTTATGATATCAAAAACGAGAAAAACACACCATCAAAACTGGATTTTAGGAGATCAAAAATACCTTTTCACTTTGACAGCTTTGGGTCCGTTTTCCACACTAACAAGTGCAAGGAAAAAACAGAGGCAAAAGTGAGGATCTGCTAACAGGCTAGGATTTTTCCTTTTCCTGAATACAAACAGAGAGAGAGAGATAGAGATACACACAAGATATGTCGAAATAAGAAAAGTAGAGAATAGTTCGCTGAAACGAAACATTTTGGAAGGCATATAACGCAAAAGAGAGAACAACTTTAGCCGCAGGGCGGAGTGAAGCTATTGTCGGAATTCTATTTTGAGGCTTTTTTTTCTCCATACTTTCATTTATTTGTACTGCATATGTGTATATATTCTATATATATATAAATTTTTCCAGTTGGAATGTCTATTCCTTGTGGCTTTGAACATTTTCAATACAATGTTCTTTTTCTTCCACAGCAGTGCCTGGAACCTTTCTTGGGAATAACGTTTTCCACAAAAAAATGACGCAGAGGCTTTTGTTCTTTTAAATGAACGCTTTGAACATATAAATGTATGAAAAATCACATTTTCACACTTCATGCACAAACTTTCTAACATACCAAACAGTAGCCACGTGATTCTTCCAAAAAAGTGAACAGGACATACAGGTTTTTGACGATCATTTATCAACCCTCTATGATTCCCTCTCATAAAAACATATTGAGGTTTTTTTTTTTTACATAATGCGGATGTAATTTTGTGCTGTAAGCATATGTTCGAAAAACACAGCAATTTAATTAATTAGAGTGAATTTTTAATTAGCTAAAATAGTTAGTTTAGGGTAAAATATGCCTTCATTTGCCTTCATTTTAATGTTATATTTTAACAGATAAAATCTTATTCGGCAAAGTTGAATAGTTTTTTTCCTTGAATTTTATTTCCATTTAACTTAATTAGGTGCGATTTTATAAATCTTTTCACACGTAAAATATTAGCAGCACTCAAAAAATGATACCTGAATCAACTCTTTCTAAAATAAAAGGTATATAGCCGTATATAGATTTATATAGCCGTATTTTCTACTGAAATGACTATCGAATGATGCACTTTCTAGATTAACCAAAAATCAAAAAAAGAAATTAGTATAATGAGGGTTTTTCGTTACTGTGCCATGACCATATGTGCTTGCAATGTATATTCAAATATATAAGGGACCTAGAAGGTTAAAAGGAAATTATTTTGAAAAAAAAACCAATTATTGAAAATGAAACTTTCTTCCATATATTAAATACGCATCACTCTTAAACACTTTTTAAAATAAAATTCTTATACATTAGTAATTTTATCCACTACATTTTGTATCAGAAAGAAGACGAAATCACTTTGTAATAAGCTAACTAACAGCCACGTAACTTTTATCGGACAACAGTTCGATAAAAGTTATAGAAACTCAGAAAGTGAACAGATTATTTGTTTTTTCGAGTAGCCATTTATTAAAAACAAAATTTTCTTCTTTTTCTCAAATATGCATCATTAAAAATAAGTAAATCTCAAAAATTAAAAAAAACAAACATAAAATTTTTCGAATGAAAATTCATATACTAGTTTTGTATCAGGAAAACAAAAGTTTAGCTATTTAAATACGGACTCAATGTTGCAAAAGCACGTTCTAAATATTCTTCATGTATAAGGGTATAATTCCAAATTTTTCCCATTAAATAATGAATATATGTTTTGTTTTCGCCTTAAGGGACCAACTAGATACATGTCACGAAATTCGCTTATGATATTGATCATAAAATGCTATGAGCGCAACTGTAAGTTATAAGTAAAATTCATAATAAATATCGTTAAATCTATGAAATTCTGGCATTTATTAATTTAAAATTTAGCATACTGTATAATAAGAAAGCTTTTATAATCTTTGTAAGATGAATTTTAACGAGAAATGTTCGACTGTATATTGTGATGATGCGTTGAAATCCTTTTCGAAACATACAGCGTGGGGTTGTTTTCAACTGAATCAGAGTATTACATCGCTGAATGATCATGCGTGTGTGTATGTAGGAAATAATTCACTAAATCTTTTAAATTCGATTGATTTCGTTTGGGAAGTTCTCGAAGCAACTGAATTGCGTTGCTTCCAACTTATTTCAAGGCGACGCAAATACGCAATTTTCCTATTAATTCAAATTGCTAGAAAAATTTCCATTTCAGACTGTTAATTTGATCGACTGTGAGTAATACAATGGAGCAGTGATAAGCAATAATCAGCCGTTCCTGTGCCCCCTGTGCAAGAATTTGCATTTAGACCCCCTTCTGCGCCTAGAGAATGGCTCATTCAAGAACATTCTGCCCCCCCCCCCTTTTAAGTGGACACTGTGCGGGTGCACCTGTTGCACCTGCCTAGTTACGGCACTGCAGTGGAGTACAAACTAATAATTTTACTTACGTAAGACTCAATGTATTATGCGAGGTAAAATTAACCACTCACACATCCACGCACAAAATCAAGATTAAATGAATAAGTGGATGAAGTTACACATCAAGATGAATAACGTTTGCCATGGAGCCTACGTCCACATTTTACTCATAGTATAGTATACACTTGTTATAACGATCATGAGTTATTGATACTATTATAACTACTGGTACGTGATGCGTCCTTATTTTTTTACTATTCATCCCACATTATTTTTCATTCAATATAATGACCTACGAAGACCATTCGAATAAATGAAGAAGCGTTTGGATTGATGTCCAAATAATTAGTGTTTTATGTGGGTTCCCGATAGACTTTTTTTTATCAGTGTGATCAGCACGTATTCCCAAGAGATCTTTACGATCTGTCCAGGGAATTTGCTAGTGTTAGTAGACATCCATGCCCGAACCGCGATTGGAACCCAGACCTGCACAGTCAGAACCTAGCTCCCTAACCACTGGACTACCAGGCGGCTTATAGGGCAAAAATAAAAAAAAATACAGTCACCGCTCATTACAAAGACGACGCGTTATTGGGACTGTTCAATAATTAGACAGATACCACAAGTCTAAAATATTTTCATATTTATTTAATGTTATTCTTCAGCCAGTATAACGACCCACAAAGACCATTCAATCCAACATTACGTCCGAACTCAGTTCTGCCTCGCCTCATTCTTGAAAAAAAATATGCAAAATTTGTTTTTTTTTGTTTGCCAAAATTGTGTTTGATATTGACCCTCGATATCGGGGAGGGGGGGGGAAACTTTGGTACATAGGTATGCATGCATGTAATTATTAATTATCACAATTCTATTAATCGCTATATCGGGGCAAGTAACTCATTATAATTTTATTATTATTGTTGTCTAACCAAATGAATTTTCACTGCAACTGCTAACGTTGCAACAAGTAAATAAGAAACTGTTTTTATTCCGCCCAAATATAAATTCTCTTAAAATGCTGTTCCTGTTCAACCTTCGATATAACGACCTTCCTATATAATGTCTATTTCTCATGGAATGAAAGGTCGTTATAACAAATGACGACGGTATCAGGAAAAAAGACATGCTCGATAAACGTATTGTTGTGTTTTTCGACTTAATTCCGATGTGGACTTCTTCTCGAGGCGTATGAAAATGTTGGTGTACAAACCATCTGTGGACTCCAAAGAACATACATCATGTTGAATGGGAAGGGGGAGGGCAATCGCGCTGGGATGTGGACAAGATCATCACAGGGAATGTACGAGAATGATCGCGTTAAATATTCATTCTCCAGTGTGGATCATGAAATGATGTTCAAGAAAACCCCTTTGAGTGACTACTTTGAATCTTTACTGGTGTGAATGGAACTATCTTCTTCAAGAGTTCAGCGAAGTGTATGTCCGAGCAAACAGCTTCAGAATTCGTACCGCATACGTTAAAGTGTGATGGAACACATAAAGACAAGCACAAATCACTGAACAACCCATGCCCGGAACTAGAGTGGTTAAGCGCTGAAGGTGCTGGCCATGACATGATAAGTAACAAAATAGACATACTCAGAATGAAAGGACATATCGATGAATTTAAAGAAAAACTTCCAATTACGCAGACATCACAGCATCTGCTTAAAACTGCAGCCACCAACACCGTCAATGTAGTGTTGAGAAGCGCCCTTTAGCACTTGAGTTTCGGGCGCGGCGTATATGGTGATTTGTGCTTTTCTAAGTTATTTTCTATCACCATTAACGTATATGCTATGAAACACCCTATATAATAGCTTTGGCATCCAAATAAATAGGTATTGATTGTCATAGCAAATTATCAATAAATTAGAAGAATAAATTGATATAGGTAGTGAGAGAGAGTACGAAGTAATTTCAATGAGTATTTTTTTTTGAACTTACGCTAAAAAATTTTCATACATTTTCTCTAGTGACGCTTTTAAGATCGCTAAAATCTAAGCGATGTCACACACACACAACAAAAAATTCCTAACATAAATCAATTTGTTTTGATAACGGTAATAAAATGATGTCCATCAAGGGGGATTCCAAAATCGATACCTACATTAAGAGTTTTTGGTTCTTAACATTTTTTATTGTTCGAAGCCGGGAAAAAAACTCAAATTTTGCTTTAGATTGACGACTCAAATGACTCGGACTTTTTGAACATACAGGGTGTCCATAATTAAAGAATCCTTTCTCAAAGCTGCCTACAGCCGAAACCAGTCATCAGAAAGCTGGGAAATTTTGTGGATCACTTAATAAAGGGAATAGGAATTTCTTTCAGTGAAAAAAAAAAGTTCCAATATATTACTTTGAAACTCTGTAGTACACATGAAAGTATTTTTCGAAGTCACGCAACAGCTGTTGTGAAACCTGGAAACATTCGCGAAGATTTTGTTTTTAATGTGCTTGCTACTCAAAATGACCTAAAATTTATGAGACCTCGCTTTGTTAGTAAAATAGTTTTACCAAAACGCTGATTCCGCAGTAGCTGCTCTACGGAAATTTCGGACTTTGAAGGGAATTACACAAAAGGTTCAATCAATGTTAAGAACCTCCGAAAAATGATAATGGAATTTGTGAATAAACGGGGATCGTTATCTACTCGTCCCGGAAGATGAAGAAAACCCGTTTCTGCAGTAGCGGTACAGGACTACTGTGCAGCATGCCATCTTGTGATTTCAGTTGGTAGCTGAAAATTATGGCCATCATGTTGAACATGTTGTGCTGAAATAAAAATTGTACAAGGAAAAGTGTGTATAAATGTTAAATTTATTGATAAAACACCCTATTTATTCGCGGCAAAATATTCTAATTGATTAGTTGATTAATACATTTCGGTTAGTTGTTTCAACTTCTAGTTCCCCGCACAACATATTTGTGTATTATACACAGAAAGTTGCCACAAGACAACTTTATTATCACATTTGGACGGTAGACAGTGCAAAATATTGATCATATTAAACACCCTCGATAGAACGAACACCGGTTGAGAATTTAAAAATATATTTAAGCTGATTTTGAGTGAAAGAGTGAAATATAATAAAATATCTTCTGCAGCGGTTTGAAAATCTCCACAGAAACATCTTTACCTCAAAAAAATATCGTTATAGAGGGGAGATATATCGTAGTAAAGGATATCGTTGTATCAAGAGGAGTTTAACATTAGAGTATAGCAAGGGTCCAAAAATATCGTGTTGCAGAGGGTTTTATTATTATATAGAGGGATATCGTTGTAGTGAGATTTCACTGTACATGACAAAGACAGTCAAAAAAAAAAAAAAAAAAAGAACCTGCCATACCATTTCCCCCCAATTGTTTCGGTACTTTAAAAGTATATCTTTTACTGTCATTTCAATACAAAGTACGCAATATAAGTACAATACTTTTTTTAAATCTAGAAAGAATTGATGCATTGTCGTGTTCAGAAATTTATACAATCGCGCCATATTGAGAAGATAAGGAATAAAATTCAAGAAAACACACAACCAGGATTTTATCCGTTTACAGATAAAAGTGAAATAAAGTAAAAATACGTATTTTACCCTTAATTGGCCATTGTAACTGGTTAAAAATTCCACGCTAATGAATTAAATTGATGTTTTGATACATTTTTTAAATCAAAAAATATGCTAACAATACAGGTTGGGGGCTTAATTTACTGCTGGGGCTTAATTTACATCCGTGTTTGTAAAATTTCTTTTCCGGTGCGTCTTTATGAAGTTGAACAATAGAGGGTTAAGTTGGCATACAATTAGAGCATTCAGGGATCTCAGATTAATCATAATATGAAACATACTTATAGGTCTCTTAACCATTTTATAAACGTATATGTTTTTAATTACCCGCATTAATGTTCTCATTATTTGGAAATTTACATTTCATTAAACATTGGAAATTAAGTTTTCCTTTTTGAATCTCCATAAACTGCTTGTAACAACATCGGTAATTACGGCTCAAAAACGAGAAATTTTGGAACTAATGAGGCGATATAGAATAACCAATAAAAGAATAGGAAAAAAACTGATGTGAAACTAAATCTGGATTTCACTTTCATGTAAATCTAGGCAAACATAAATAATTGGTAAAAGAGAAGTAGGAAAAATCAAAATTCAACATTTTGATTCCCAGGAAAGAATTTTTCCGTAAAGGAAAATAAAATAAATGGGAGTCAATTAGCATAATGCCATGCTTCTTAAGTACGATTTGCAAGGAAATTATTCATATGCATGTACTTATAAGAAAATCTACCTCATCAAAATTTAAATAAGGGACGAGAATTATGGAGTCATCGTTTACACGGGAAACGATAAAAAGGAAATTTTTCATTGTCTTCCATGTTATTGCTTCTTTATTTTTTGATTATTATTTCGAGCTGACGTGCTCATTATATTCTCATAAGCAGTTTCATTTGATGGTGGCTATCAGGTTGTTATAGGGACTTTCTTCTCCACCCTAAATATTAATAAGAGCCTTTTCCGTGGAACTTCCGAGAATGGAAAAGAAAACCAATCCCGATTCACACACAGACACTATAAGCTTCCTTCCCCCGCCCCGACTACATATTTATTTGCTCATTTTTTGAATATATTTATAAGAAAATAAAATAAATCTCAGTAAAAGGAAAAAAAATATATTTACATTTGGTTTTGTGCCTGATAGCCAAACGAGCAAAGGATCAAACCCTCAAGAGACCGGCATTACGCGCTTAATGATCAGCGATTTTGTGCACCGCGTTCTTTTTTCGTTTCTCGTGGATGATAGCGAGAGAAAAGAAGACACAGTTCTGAACTATCGGAATCTGCTTTGTTATGTATGTATGTACATAATATATCTATAAGAAAAACCCAGCTCCGGGGGAAGCACCATTTTTGGACATTTTCCGTCGGATGTTCCAATACGAGTAATACTGATAAGTACGCGTCTTATAAGCATTAAACGTGGGCTTAGGATTTCGATTGCTCATATCCGGGGTAAAAATCCTTCCCTCCGTCCTGTTATGCATCTATATGCATTGATATACAAGTACATGATTTTTTTTTCAAATTTACATATAAGATAAGTACGGGTAAAATATATTGTTTTAAAAATTTTATGAAATGCAAATCGATATCGATGTCATATAATAACCAATTCAACGAGGGATTGGACTCTGAAGTTTATGGCGTACAGATATATCTAACTATAAGATGGAGTCGGATATTATCGGATACGCATGCTGGTACGGGAAAGAAAAATAACCAGAAGCTCGATAAAATTTTCTTTAAATTTCATTTTGATCAATTCAATGGAAAATTTTGTTCATGGAACATCTTAATAAATTTTTATTGAATGGTTTGCGAATATACATCCTCAACTTTTATAAATCACATACGTTACGGTAAATGTGATAAATGCGTTATTACACACAATCACCGGTTATTATTCATCGTCTTACCAATCGTCTTGGTAAGTTTGATATAAATACAAAAAAAAGTTATAACTTTTACTGGAGATTATGCATAACCTAAGCCTCGTTGTTGAATATGATTAATACTTGAAATTTAACGCGTTTATTTATTTATATATTCATTATGTATTTTATTTATTTTTATTTGCCAATATGCATAATATAATTTTCATTTTTTTTGTCGCATCACTGTAATTTTTTTGCACACGAGGGTCAATTAGACCGGGACCTACAATTTATTGCCAATTCCAAACGCGGCAGCCTTTTTTTTATACTCACCGAGAGGTTGACCGAGTGGTTGGTGCTCCAACCCCTCGGTGAAGGACTCACATACTTTTCTCAATATATATCAATATATATATAATTTGTTTATGTTATTGATATTTATTGTGCCTTATAACTTGTAATACAGTGTTCGTATAAGCCATTAGTCATAAAAAAACCTGTTTAAGAATAGATATTTAGAAATAAATGACATTTTGAATTGATGAAAATTTTAAACATATAATATAGTACCGTAATCAATGTATTTGTTAAGGTAAAGGCGACAAATCGGTGATTATTTATAATCCCAGGTTATCCTCTTAGCACTGACTGTTAAAAAAATGTTTTTTTGATCGATTTGTGTTTATTGTATGTCAAAATACCCTTTAAATAGAAAAAATAATAATACTGTAATTAAATAATTAATTTGGGTCAGCATCTTTACTTGGATCATTTGAGTTAGGTACACGTATGTGTAAATCAGGCCTCAACTTAAAAAAAGAGAATCATTTTAAAACCATTTAAAACTGTTAAAAATGAGCTGCATATCTCCGGAGCGACGAGGTTATTATGCAAAATCACTAATCGTCTCTGTGAGTTTGATAAATTTTCCTAAATTTATCATTTTTACTGGTGATTATGCGTTATCCCCTGGCCATTAAAGATTTCATGTGGAAATGTCACTGTTAAATTCAACCACTTATCCGTTACTTCCGTACGTGATTGGTGCACGACACTTATTTTGGCATTGAAATTAAAATAAATGAAAATAAGTGTTATAATACAAAACGTATAAATCATTATCAGTCTTGCAATGTTATCGTCCTTCACATTTATCAACTTTTTTAAACATAATGAACATCACCGATCGAATCCACTATCCCAAGCTGAAGTTTGAGTAAAAAGGCCGGCAAATTCAAATAATTCATTGATGATTTACCATATTTATCAATACGAGCTGGGTATTATACATAATCACTGGTGAAAGGGCTAAATTCATAAAACTTATCGAACCTGATAAATTCACAGTGACCAAAATGGTCACTGTGAATTTATTATGCATAATATCAGCGATTATGCGGAATCACTGGAGTTACGAGCAATTTAAAAAGTAGAATTTTCTAAAATTTTTTGCAATAAAATTCCCGTGTGGATGCTAGTTCGGAAACTCCTCACTACATCATAGTAAAAGAAAAAAATTGTGTTTACTGACTAGTTTGAGATTGTATCAAGAAATAGTCTAGAAATACTATATTTACGTACAATATAACTATTTTGATCAGATTCAGATTTATTAGGAAATATTTTCTAGCGAATATTCCGTGTTTATTCCAGAAATTACGAAATATCGTATGCTTATAAAAAAATGGATTTTTTTCAAAGAAAATTATACTGATGCTAGCTCGTCTGAAATTTTTCTAAAAATTTCCTTACACCAATTCCAAAAAACATGATTGTATTAACCGAATTTCTCATTTAAGGGCTCATGAAAAACTTAAAATTTCTAATGCATCTCAATAGCGAACCACAAGGAAGGTTATAAAAATGTTCGAAAACGAAGGTCATTTATAAGTACGTGAATTCGTATTATAAACGAACTCAATCATGAATTATTCATCATAACTAAAAATAGTTATCTATCTCTATATATATATAAAATTGATTTTCTGTGTGTCTGTGTGTCTGTGTGTGTGTATGTTCTCTATACAAATCTACAATTTTAGATCGATCGTCGCCAAATTTTGCATATATACCAAATGCGACCCGACTTGAACGATAGGCTACTTTAAAATTTCGTCAGACCAGGGCAAATGCCCCAAATGGGCAAAAAACTGTCCGGCAACAATGGTTTTTGGGCCTCAACAATCACTTTCCGAACGTTTACTTTGGTTACCGTGGTTCCCTAGCAATGCGTTTCAGACGTGTATATGCCTTTACAACGGTTTGTCACTTCTTTAATCCTGTTAGTATATGTATAATAGTTTATGCCTTTATAATGGTTTGCCACATTTTCAATATACTCTCAGTAATGAGGCTTTTTGAATAGACGTCATAATCATCATCAGCATCGCTTTGAGAGTCAGGAAAAGGGTGATCCTCATAGAAATCAGTGCTAAAATTGTCGATTTTTTTAAAAATTGTATTGAATTCTCGATTTTTGAAATATTCAGTTCGCTTAGAGATATACGAAGCCCAGGAGATTAAATATGAAGTAATTAGCCAAACCTATACTTTTGAGTTGGATATTCGAGCAATATCATTGATTTCATTTATATCTTCTCAAGTATGAAAATTAATGTCTCCATATTGTCTCTTTTGATATTTATTTGCATAAATTCATGTGGGTTAGGATATTTTAAAATTAGTTATGAGCCCGTGAAAAGTGCATCGAAAAAATTCCACAGCTTTAACTAAGGATTTTTGGAAGCTGGAACAGGATAACTTGAAGTTCAAGGGGGGGGGGAATCGAAATACCTAGCGCCCCTTAAAAAAATAAAAATATATATTCATTTCTACGTTTCTGTGTAATTCTAGATTTGTTTATTTCATGAATCGCGCAGGTCGCCATATTGGTTAACTTGGACACGGTTTGTATGTCCCTCAAGAAAAAGAGAGGGAGATATCACGTGATCCAAAAAAGCCTCATTGAAGAAAACCCGGGCAGCGCCGGGTATTATAGCTAGTACAGTATAAATTACAATATTTATAAAATTTTCTCTTTCTGATACTTATTTTTTTATGGTTTGATTGAATATAAATTACAGAATGTTAGAAAAATAATCTAGCATATGTGTATGTGTATCATTATAAAAAATATTTTCAGCTTCTCTAATTCAATTTACTCACACGTAATAAAAGAATTCTAATAAAAAAAAATCATTAATTTCTGTCAATAACAAATTTTTCTAACTAATTTATAATAAATAAAAAACCATTCACTATTTTTCTCAAATATTTACAACACATGTTATGAAATTAAAACACAAAACGATTCATTATCCCAGATCACATTTAGAGATTACTCTCTAAATTATATCTCGTTACATTCATTAAGTACCAAAAAAAGTCCCTTAATAAGAAAATTTAATCTGGTTTTAATAAAAATTATTGAAGCTAAATCTAAAAAAAAAAAAATCAAAATCTTTTGCTTTCTTTATGAAAGATATACATTTTTAATGAAATGAATAATGAAGAGAATCCTTCAGGAATACGATGTAAGAACGTATTCATCTCCCTAAGGTAAAAAATGTACAGAAAGCACGTACTGTATATAAGTATAAAAAACATTCAATATAGCTAATAACAAACAAGAAACATTCGTATAAACAGGTGAATACTCTTCCCGATATTGGATTTTCGCCCCAATTTCTGATGTTATTTTTACTAGAGAATGGGAATTTAAATGAATTTTTTTTTTTGTGAAATTCTGAATTTATATATTTTGTTAGATTTTTCTCATTTTTGTTGTTATCATCCCCGTGGAATTTGCAGACTCCCTTTTCTTACCAAGAGTACCTGGTGTGTTGTTCGGTTAAATATGTTTTTATGTTTCGTTACGTTTTCAACACGAAGCGTTTGAAGTTTTGAGGGAGGAGCTTTCGAGAGTCTCCCTAAAAATTGTTGTTTTATTGTTATTGTATTTTTCTTCCAAGACTGTTGTATTTTCAACCCAAGGGTATCAAGAGTATGATGCAAGAAATTATTATCAATCAATTTATATTCTCAGGATTTTTCTTCTTTATTGTATATTTTCTAGGAATTCCGTTTCCCGGTCCCTTATTCCCATCGGACGGAGGGAAACCTTGCCGGAGGCGGAAGGCTCGCACGGTTTTCAGCGACCAGCAACTTCACGGCCTAGAAAAAAGGTTCGAGGCCCAGAGGTACCTTTCGACCCCTGAAAGGCTGGAACTTGCGACTGCTTTGAGCCTCTCTGAGACACAGGTAACCCCTTTTTCGCACAGTCATTTAGCGCATAAAATTTTGTTCAGAATCAGAGCTTTTGAGAGAATGCTTAGATACGTTTTGATCGAAACTGACGGAAATTCATAAAACTGGAAGCATTCTTATGTTTATAGCTTCAGCAACACCAATTGAATGTTCTGTGTGTTAGTAAAGATACCCTTTTGAAGTTAGAATACACCGAGTGATGCCTGCGTAAGCAATTGGATGTGCAAATATGTGTGAAAAAGAAAAAGAAAATCAGAATTGTGTGAAGAAAATCCGATTTAACATGGACAAAAATTCTAGTTATAGCTCTGAATTACAGAGTAAAGAGAAAAACGACGTCACGACAGTTTACTGCGAGACAATTCAGCTCTGACGATTAAGCGCAGTGTGACTTGCGTTTTGTAAATAACAATTCCCCCTTTTTCCAGACACTTTAGTTTTTCCCTCTTTCTGCAGAGCTGTTATGAATTTCTAAATAATATTCACATTCAATTCAAACAGATCGCAACTCAGGTCTATAAAAACACATCGCGACCGGGAGTCGAACCTGGGCCCCTCGTTTGCCGGACGAGTGCTCTCACCACTAAGCTACAGAAGATTGGGATGATGGACTTCAACAGTGCTACTGAACGAATTATGCCAGCCCTCAATATCATTGGTTTGCAAAGCCGTCAATAGTGGCGTCGAACTGATTCCATAGTTCTATAGCAAATTTTGGATCACTCCTACGATTTCCTGATGTCGGCTTTCCAATAAAGATGCCTTCGAAATAATTCACAATATCATGTAAATCTTTTTGATTGTCTCTGTAGTATCCTTCAGGGACGATTCGATATGTTCAATATATTTTGTATGACGACGACATATCCCTGTGTCAGAAAATTCCAACCATATCTTATTTTCAAAATCATTTCAAAGCATTTTGAAGGTACGTATGCCAGTTCTACGTTTAGAAAAAATGGGAAGAGAATTGTTATTTACTTAACACAGTTATTACCAAACACAGTCGTTGCGCTGAATCGTCGGCGCTGAATTGTCGAAGATTCAGTAAAGTGATCATGGAAAACCCCCCATTAAAATATTAAAAGTTATACAACAACACTCATTCACAAATTGCCTTTTTTTAACTGCAGTAAACTCAACCCAATGATACAAATATTGTACTTATATAGTATCCTGATAGTAGCCTTCATGGAGGAAGACGAGCATCTCACCACTGCACCACTCGGACGCAGGTTAATACTTGCACTCAGAAAGAGAGAGAGAGAGAGAGAATCTTCTGATTTCAAAATTATATTTAAAAAAAATTAAAAACATAATATGGTGAGTTTTATGTGAATATAAAGGGAAAATGTCTACGCTCTTTTTAGATTATGAACAACTAATGACGCTAGTTTCTCGTTTATGACTAGCTCTTTGGTGAAGAAATGAAAGACATCCAGTTAGCAGAAAGCTTTCTGCGTTCTTTAGTTTCAATGATGTTAGCCTATAAACTCAGAGTGTTCCTGAGCCTACTGTTTGGCGTGGAAACAATTGTGTTACAAGCTAAATGATTAGCTAAAATAAGTGAAACTATGTCCACAGGATTCTGGCGGTGATCTTTCAGTTGGAAGTTCCTTGGAATATGGACTGGTCACCTTTCGGTTAGGATTTTCATAGGATTCAAAACAAGTGGATAGTTTGGAATTTCATAATAAAACAATTCTGTCGACTAAATATTGCAAAATAATTTGATTTCGGTTATTATTGATTATGCAAACAGAAATCGAGATGAGCACAATTGTCCCGAAAAGTGCTGCAGAGTTCATTAAATGTATTTATTTATTGAGTGTAAATTTGCCGCTAATGAATGCGCTCAGCGAAAAATCAGAAATGCCCACTGCCCACAGAAAACTGGACATGTTGGGCACAAAATGTAGGGGAGTCACCGATAAAACTTTTGTGATGGGGGGGGGGATCACGCTTAAAAAATTTGAGGACCACTGATTTATGGCGTATCATTGCTCATCACTTTGCTGAGCAATGGTCAGAATTAAAAGTATAAGCTAAGACAAGGTGTATTTATTCAGTTGTAATATGAGAAAAACCTTGGCATGTTACACAAAAACAGATTAATAACTTGTCCGTGCATGCACAGAGATTCTCGCGTTATAGTAGTACTTGACCACTTTATGATCAAGGACGTAATATTGCGTCCAAACGCCAGTGGAATAAACTCAAACAAGTCTATCTGTCTTCTTTCCTCTCTCCTCACCACCACAAAACTTTATTGCAATCATATAAATGAAGTAGTTCTTTTCATCTCCTTGATGAGGAGGATAAAACTTCTAAGGTGAAATAGGTTGTACTGTATACATGTACATAAGAGGGGAAAGAAAACAGGTAGGTGGGGGTGAAAGAGAAATATTTTTCATATTTACTATCTCTCATCTGTAAGTATTATAGATAAGAGAGTATAGTTATATACTGTTTTCCTCATCTCTGTTTTTCTAACATGCCATTACGTTAGAACAAAGTTATCAAAACTTTTATCGCATTTATCGTCGATTCGTCAAACAGCGATCATCCAAATTCCTCACCAATCGCATATGAGCGATGCGGTTAAAAATAAATTCTAAAGAATATACACAATATTGGCCTGACCTAAAAGCTTCTAATTTACGCTGCTTTTTCTCGCTGTCCCATAAACGTATGTATCTTTCTGTTGAATGGAATCACTAGTATTGAGGTTCTTTGTTATTCCTTGCACCTCTCTGATGTGGTTATGGTCTCTGATGTGGTGGGATTATTATTTTTTTTTGGTCCGACGATTCTTGACTTTTTTCAATCATCGGTCGGGTCAATCTTGTGTTTTTTCGGCTGGTGATCGTCCTCTCTTGAGATTGATTTTCTTTTCCTAGTTGATTTGAAATCAACTTTAAAAATATCTAATCTCGTAAATGCTAGAATAGGAGGCTTTTAACAAGGCGAGATATCTCGTCAACGCCGTTTGAAAGGTTGAATATATGCCGTTAAAAAACTAAATGAAATTTCAAAATGACTATATGTTCAGGACTAAAAATTAGTATTATTTTAATATACATTGATGGAAAAGGAAATGCCAACTCTGAAAATGATGGGTAAACAAAAATTGTGGGTTTGCCCATTTGAAAGATGCCATGTATATAAATTACGATGTTTCGGAATTAGCGGGGCGCTAACAACGGTGCGTTGAATATTCAAACAAAGTTTGCTTTAAAAGCCTGAAAGTTGAATTTATTCCATTGAGCACCGATTATGCAAGCCTAAGACGGGGGAGGGTTCTTCCCGTCATGTATTAGACACATGCGCAGCCTATAATAACCATTTCCAAATCACTTTGGGATGCCCGGGAACAAAAAGAATGAACTTTTACGAAAAATGAATTGGGACATAGTTTGATTTACTTATTGTAAAGAAATAAATAGAATTGCAATTTGTTACCATAATTTAAGTTTACAAGTTTTGAAACTTCATGATGAGTTCATAGAATATATAGAAACAAAACTTTTACAAAAAAAACCCCCACCTCCAACAAATTTGAAATTGAAATTCACAATTTATAAAAAAATCGAATAAATTTCTTTCAAGTTTCAATTTGCTGGATCATCATGAGAACAAACTGCAAGTAAAATTTTTTTTAAAAGGAAATATAATTCGGAAATTCACATGAAACGTTCAGAGAGAGTTGATTTCACGTTTGATGTCCTCCCCTTAAAAAAACCATTATTATCAGTTCTCTTAATTTAGAAGGGCGTTATAGTTCGAACATTAATAAGCAATTTCCGAGAGATAATGAGTTTTTATTACTGATGAACATCATGGAAAATTAAAGATTGAAAAAGAAAAAAAAAATCAATTATAATTTCTGGTGCCGCTTAAGATATTAACTTTTTTTTAATCAGCTTATGGTGGCAGTTTGGTTTTTAATTTCTCTCTAACACTGTTTTACCAAACATTTATGAACTATTAATTAGAAAATTCTAGTATTAATGCGAGCATTCTATATATTTTTTAATTGAAGATTAAATGTTAAGTAAAATATTTAATTATTTTTCCACATTTATACGAGAACTGGTCATGCGGTATAATAATCGGAACAATAATTATTTCAGTGTTTTTAGTTGCGAGACTTTTTTTCGTATTTTCATTTCCAAGAATGAGGATGAAAGAAACATCGATTTTAGAAGTAAAGATGAAAGGAATGGTGGCTAATATTCACACAATAATCGACAGCATAAGAAAATTTAATTCAATATGTAAACGAAAAATTACCGATAGCCACGGACTACTTTGAAATTATTCCAAAAACTTTTGTACTTGGAAATCGCACTTGTTAGAAAAATATGCCACGAGGCTCAAAGATTTTATACGTACAACAATAATAATTAATTAATGATTATTTTGTGACGTAGAAAAAAAATTAAAATTCTGTGTGTGTGTGTGTGAATAACGTACTATAAATTCCATATAGTCTTAGAATATACCGGTATTCATATTCGTGAGTGTGGAAAGAAATAAAATATAATATGAATATGTTATAAAATTATATAGAATTTTTATAATATAACTTATTATATACTACATAAATTGAATATGGTGATTATACTTAATTCCCCTTGCCTCATTTTACTGGTAAATCGTTGATCTTAGAGACATATTTCCAGTTAGAAAAAGTATCCGAATAACGTGCAGAGCTCAGGTACGTCATTCATGTTGCAAGGGGATGCATAGTTATTAAAATAAGAAAATAAACTTTTTTTATGAGCACAATGTCCTCAAAAACAAAATTAGGAAGTTTTTGCCCAGTCTGTCTTGAGGACAACAAAGAAAATTACACGTTTCTGAGTGCAATATTCGCCGATAAATTTTTTAATTATGAAGAACAACATAAATGAGGAAAAGAAGCGTTGTCCGTTACTTTTTGCTGTTCTTCACCAACTTTTCTCCGATTATTCAAACCAAATACCTCAGTGAATATTGCTCTTAGAAACACGGGTGTTTTTTTTATTGACCTCAGAAAAGGCAGGGCAATAACTTTCTTGGGTTAATAATTGAGTTTTTGACTTATCTATATAATAAGTTATTCTTTTTATTTTTGTTAACTATACAACCCCTCGCAACATGAGTGAGTGATGTAACTGAGTGCTATACGTTACTCGGATAGTTTTTTAAATTGGAAATATGTCTCCATGATCAAAGGTTCGCCAGTAAAAGGCGACAAAGGAAATTACGTAATCACCCCGTATACAGTCCTATAATGCTTTTACACAGACGACGATGCTTATTAGAATAATAATATAATGTTTTCATTCGGGTATTGATATTCTTTTCATGAAGTACGGAACGGACTAATATCATAACATGAGAAAAAGTTCGTTTATAATGATCAGGACTTTGATTTTTATGATACTTTATTGTCGTCGAAATTTTTTTATTTTCTCATATTTTGAATTTAAGTTTGAACCAGACTCATTTCTTCCGTATGAGTTAAAGTTACCGTTATCAATTTACAAGGGGTCAGAAGGCTCCATTGTTAACAAAAAATTTCCGTACTCGATTCACAATGTCCTAATACGGCCGTAATAGCCTCTGTGATTCATGCACGTGTAGCGCTTCTTTTGCAATTTCTTTCTCATAATGATCAGGTGTGTAAGATAAAAAAAACTCCCTTTCTTCAGTTCATGGTCAGTTTCTCTCAACTGACCACATTCACAGTTCCTCGGCCAGAAGATTTTCCCAAGGGAATTTATAGTAAGTACCATGCAATATAAAACGTATTGTAATGGAAAGTATCGTAATCCACAATGCACATTAGACAGTTCATTTGAATTCGTCACACTTTCTGAATAAAGAAAAAGATCTTAAGCTTAAAGAGGAAAAAGTCCTTTTCAGAACTGAGAAAAAATTCATGGTTGAACATAAGGAAACCTGTTATGTGGGAAAGAGAAATGCAGTTGTCCCGTTTCCATACGTCATGTTCGACAGAACGGAACATACGTATGGAAACGTGCTTACGACCAGTTTTTTTTCCGATCTACAGGGGGATTATAATTAGTCTTCGCGTGTACTCTGGGTAGTTTTTCTCAAAAACTGCTTATCCGAATATAACGGAATTTTTAGGATATCTTAATGAGACCATGGGGAAGAGATATTTATGAAATATAAAAAATAGTTCAATTTTCGATCACCAGGTGAAAAGTGGCGTTTTTTATTGAATCCCACCCCACTCGACCCATATAGCGTATATACAAAGCTTCAATGGAATAGGTTCTCCGTTACGGAGCTACTAAGGTCGGAGTAGTGTCAATATACTGAAACTACTTGGACCTATGTAGCGCCCGTTCGGGGGGACGTATTCCATTGAAACTTGGTATATACGCTATCTATAAGTATATACACCTTGGTAAAATGAAATAAAAAGCGCCATTCTTTCACCTGGTGATCAAAAATTGAACTATATTTTTTGTTTCACAAATCTCTCTCTCCCCATGGTTTCATTGAGATATCCTAAAAATTTGTCTGTATTCGGATTAGCTGTTTCTGAGAAAAACTACTCAGAGTACGGGGACTTTGATTATAATCACTCTGTAGTTATCAATTGGTTATTGTTAGTAGAAACCCCCGAGTCTCGATGTGATCACATTAAGTGGCGTGCACTGATTATATTGTGCTTCTTTTCACACTTACGGATATACCAAGGTATTAAATTCAAATGAATTATGAACAGAGTTAATGCAAACTGTTATCATTATTATTATTGAATCAATTATTTCTCCTTAAGGGTTGCTATAATTGTCTTGCGGAAAATTAGCCACTTCTTTTGTGCTCCGAGAACAGTGAATATCAGAACAGTATACCGGACACACACATTTCGAGCTGTGTTTTATAATCATGGGTGCACAATCTTTCAAGTCCGCGAGCTAAATACGCGGTGATTCTGTTATTCGCGGGCCATAAACCTTGTATATGACTTGGGTGACTCTATGACTCGTATTTTAGGAGACATTCCCGTAATTTTGGTTCTCCCAATTTCTATTATATATATGAGTGCCCCGTTTTTATCTTTATTTTCAAAGATCTCTAACTTTCGAAATCAAAAATTACGATTATTTTCATGACTTATAGATTATTATATTGATAATTAATATATGATAATTGTGACTACATCAGAATTAATTAGTCATATTCATCCAATATAATTATGTCCCATATTTGACGAATATATACGCTATCTTGGTATATAAATTTGTCAAATTGGTCTTGGTGAATTAAATTTTCATCCATCATGACTCATGACAAGTAGGAGCCCTCTATTCCCGCCATTCGCAATTTCTCAGTAATTTTTTCAATATTTGGCCAATTTTAATTGCTTTTTAAACTTTTTTTGGCCTTTACTTGAGTTGGCATCTTCCCTGCCTTTGACAATTTTTTTTGCTGTAAGTGGAAACTTTGTTTTTTGCCTTTGACAAATGTTTTGGCTGAAACTGGCACTTTTAATTGTATTTTTTCAATTTTTTCAGATTTTATTGGGAAATCTTATTTGCTTTGACAATTTTCTTTGTCTGGTATTAGCAACTTGCCTTTGACAATTTTTTTTGCTGAAATTGGTACCTTCACTTGCCTTTTACAGTTTTCTTAGCTCAAACTGGTAATTACATATCCGTCTTTGACACCTTTCTCTCTAACTGGCAGCTTTATTTGCCCTCGAATATATTTTTGCAATTAATAGCAATAACCCATATGCATCGCTATATCACGTACTTTTATGAAGGAAATGTGGTCAGCCTAGGCATTTATCGTGTTATGTGCATTGATGCTTTTTTACAGAAACACCTTTCGTTGGTCGGTTGGAACCTCTTTGCGGGCCGCATTTTGCTCACGGGCCAGAGGTTGTGTACCCCTGATCTAGAACATTAAAATGAATGATTACGTTAGTTATTGTAATTTAATGCTTTAATCGGTAATGTAGCAGTCATTCTCATTACGAATTGATCATCATTACGGCTCAGATTTTTATGACCTAAAGATCTTAGAAATATGTAATCATTTATGACCTAAAAAACATAACAATGTGCCTTATAATATTTATTTCCGTTATTTTATTTCTTTTTCAGTTATTGTTTTTCTTATCTTATTAAGTTGAAAAATAAACCAAAAAAAAGAAAAAAAAGAAAATGGTCGCTCTTTAGCTTTGCAATTAAAATTCTCTTATCAAATGCAAATGAAACCACGCCTACTTTATGCGTAATAACTGGCCTTTCGTAAGCTCTGGAATCCCACTTAATTTTTTAGAGACGCAGTTACAAAAAAAGCTTCCAGATTAAAAAAAAAAACTGTTCAGTTTCTTCTTGTAAATATTTATAGAAATTACTAGGCAAAAAACGATTTTAAAATTCGTGAAAAATTACCAGATGTAGCAATATTGGAAGAAGGCTTGTAAGAAAGTAGACGTATGATTACTGCAATCTCGTTGATTGTATCGTGAAGCTGAACTGCAATGGTGCCGCACACTAAATCGGTTTTGTGCTGGAACTTTCATGTTTAATAAAATAAGATACAATCACAATCGGTGGTATAATCGGTCCTTCTCTTTTTTTTAAACCGAGCACAACTCCGGTATACGTCATTGGGCAGGCAGTTCGCTATAGTTTTACCTCCTTTCAGCGGTAAGTGATTGGTGCCGAAAGTGTGTGCATGCCTATACCTAACTGATACTTAATATACCTAGGGTTACCAACGGTCCTCTTTTAAGAGGACATGTCCTCCTTTTCAATGTCATTTCAATCATCCTCATAGGGTTCGGAAAATTCACCCTTTTGTCCTCATTTTCTGGTTCTGGAATTTTTTTTTTTTCTGGGGGAAATTTTTTTCTTATTTTGAAACATATTGTTCTTAATTGATATGATTGTTTTGTGTTTCGTCCCCACATACATTCCGCAAGAGCCGCCGAAATTCCCGGAATGTTTTCTGTTTCTGGTTTTTTTAGCAGTTCCGTTTTAGATTTGGGGAGAAATTATTGTTGTGGCCATTAAAATTATTGTTGTGGGCAGAATAGTGGCGTCATCTATTGTGAAATTTACGAAAAGTGACTTTACTGAGAATGCGCTCGCAGGCGTCCTCCTTTCTCAGTTTTCGAATCTGGTAACCCTAAATATACCTAACCATTTGCGCGCGTATCTACCCTTTTGGAGCGAAGTAGGCAAAACATTCCCTGAACGTGTTAAAGCAATGGGGCATTACAAAATACGAGACCTATACATTCCGTTATTTTTTTTCACATTTTGGCCAATAACTATGTATATATATAATATATAAATACTTTCGTTCAAGAAAAATACTATTTTTTTAAAAGTTTATATAAGACGTTATATAATATAAAACCCCGTGCGCACTTAACTTGTGAAAAACCGAAGTTTATTTCCATCTTCCTTTAATTTTCCTCATCGGTTGGTGCAATTATAGGCAGAACACGATATCACCATTTCTATACGTGCAGATGGACAACTATACTAATAAATTATATGAAAACAACGGAAAAAATTACTGAAGATGGAAGTTTCCCCATAGTTTACGTACTGAAATCGGCAATGTTTTGCCTACTCCGGTCCGTCACGCTCACTTTTGTGTTCCCCCGCATCGGCTCGCGCACATCCTTGTTATTGTATAGGGAGTCTTCACTCCAGTTTCTATATAGCTCAGTGGATACAAATGACCACAAAAAATATCTATTGCCTGTAAATTACTAAAATATGTCCGATCGGTCAAAAAGGCTTAAAATAGTAGAAAATGCCCAAAGTATGACCTGTAATAAAAAAATATGGCATGTGTCATAAAAATCCGAGCCTCAGTCATCACACGTTCCAGAGCATATTAAGTTATCACAAATCTAATATTTTTTTCTGAGAAGTTATTAGAGTATATTGAATGTGAATACCTATAGAACCCATACTGGAATATCTGCACATAGGTTGGGTAACATAATTTGAGATACATTTTAATTATTTTCATAGGAAATTTAAATAAAGGCCATCGGAAATGAGAGAAGATGAAGAAACAAAAAAAAAAAAAAAAAAAAAAAAAAAAAAAAAAAAAAAAAAAAAACAAACAAACAAGAGCAGAACGTGATACGAATGAAACCTTTTAACAGTAATTGCGGTGGAGAGAATTTTCTTTCTGTTACATAAGAGAGAGAGAGAGAGAGAGAGCCTCGTTATTTCTACAAATGAGAAAGACTTAACGACGAAATGGCCGGGATGCGGGAGCAATTAAGTGACACATTTCGCCCTTTCCATCGTTTCTACCTGCAATACTCAACTTACAGACGAATGTGCTCGTAATCCAACACGTAATCTCTCTCTCTCTGTTCATCGTCACAGCGTTAATCACCGCGTAAGGATTCGGGTTCGATGCCTGCCTTCGTTCTTAGCTGCTTGTGGTTTGAGGAGAAGAGAGCCGTTCAGTCGAATGGTGCGAAGCGAGAGCCCGGGGCTAGGTTCATTAGCTCATTCCTAAGTTAACGAGCAAAAGTCTTAATTCGTGAAATAATTTATTCCTGCCGATTCGGTGAGACACATGACGAGATTTCTCATTATCTCTTTCTCTGTGTCTCATTGTCTTTATCCGTCCCTCCCTTTGCTCATTTGTGAGATTTTAGAAAATAATGATTCTGATATTAGAGCTATGGACAGAATTTGTCTAAAAGTCTTATAAAAAAAACCTACTGCAATTACTTTAAATGTAGTCGTTAAGATCTCAAAATTATTTACCACATAAATTTTTCTGTATGTAATCTATTTGATTAAAAGGAATGAAATTTTCGTCGTATTACAAAAATCCGGTTTTAGTGTGGATTGAGAAAATAGAAACTAAATCTATATATATATATATATATATATATATATATATATATATATATATATATATATATATATATATATATATATATATATATATATAGATAAGCCCAAGGAAACCGGTAAACCTATAATTTACCGAAGAGAGCTGGTTGAAAATCCGATAAATATTACTATTAAACCACTCATGCACTTCGTCCATATTCGTCTGCAGAACTTCTAACGAATTGGTACATGTTGGAATGAGTGTGCACGTGTTGTGAATCTAACGTGAGGTTTTCTTAAACTGTTATGTGCTTGCTTGTTATAGTGCTGAGCCGAAAAATACTCTTGAATGTTGTTATTTTGGCTTTTTACTGAATCAATTAGTTAATAAAGGGTTTTTTACCCAGTGTATCAAAAACAGGGGCGTGCGCAGGATGCACCATTGAACAGAACACACCGGGTTTTGGGTAAGGAGTGCGAAACGAATATCAAATTAACCTTAGAAAAGCCGTTTAAACCAACAGAAATTTATTAAGATAGCATATAAAGGTATTTTCTTTCGATATTTTAATTGTTTTATGAAGATATTTAAAAATATTTCTGATTGTTTATCGTCTAGGGGAATACACGGGCCTTCCGAGGTCCTCCTAGCATAAATCTTTGGTTTGGGCATTCTAAATACGTCAGCATTTGAGACGGATTTGGAAAATGATTAATAAAGCGTCTTTATGATTGTTGGGAGGGGGTGGGTGGGGGGGGGGTTGAGTGCTAACTAGAAAGTATACGTATCAATCAAATCATGTTGAGATAAGCAAAGTGTTTATATTTATTTTACCCTGAAGTTTGTCGAGTTATGTATGTAAAAAGTTTTGATTTTTTGTTGTCATTCTAATTGTTAAAATTTATACTAAAAGATAATAAGACGATTATTGCATGAAAAAACATCTATGATAAAAAAATATAGTCTAATTAAATTAATATAAGTGAAAAATTCCAGAAATTAGTTGTAATCAGGAAAGCAGTTACTCGTAAAATCAAGATTTTTTGTTATTTCCTGACAAAAATGAAAAAAAAAAAAAATGTTTTTGGAATACATTAAGCACATCATCTTCCAATTGCGTATAAAATTATATTTAATGTAGAATATGTTTGCGCTTTCCTCATCAGATGGTATTGAAATATTTTTTCCGATTAACCACAGAGTGAATCGCGCAATATTTCAGAATATGATTCTGTTTATACGTTTCTACACAAATTATTATAGTTCCTTGTAGTCTCAAAATAGTATATTAATTGCAAAAAAGGTCAGTATTCCAAAATTATTCTATATTCTCTACAAAACTTTACGCCACCTAAACATATATTGATGTTGCAGACACACAGTATTTCTATGTATAGGCCTATGTTATGTATCTGCTTTAACTTCAATTTACGCAAGCTCAAGAAGCCATTAGTGATTGTTTCCCCTAAGGGTCTATGGATCCAATCTTTGAAAACCACCAATAGTAACTCACATTATTATAGGCATATTAAAAAAATTAATGATTTAAAAAAAGTAATTTTTTTGAATTTTTCTTTTGGAATCTAAAAAAAATATTCACTTGGAGTTCGAGAGAGAGAGAGAGAAACATACTTCTATATAGATCCCAAACATTTTACTAGAGCGAGAAATAGATACATTGAAACCTCGCTGCAACGAGAAATCCCTCTAAAACGATATTTTTTTATATATTGTTTGGAATTGCCTTATTCTAATGTTAAACTCTTCTCGATAAAACGATATACTTTTACTCCGATAAATCCTCTATAACGATATTTTTTTACGAGATTTCGAAACTGTTACAACGATATTTTTTATATTTCCATCAAAAGCACATATAATGCATTTTTAAAATCTTCACCAGTTTTTGTCTTTCGAAGGTATCTAATAGCGCATCGGTATTTTGCTCTAACTATCCTCCGAAAGTGTTGATAAAGTATGAAGTTGCCGTGAACCTACTTTCTGTGTAGTATACGAAAGTGTTGTGGAGTAAATTATTTTATTGTTTTAAACAACTAACTGAATTTTATTCATCAATAAATCAATCACAATTTTTTGCTGTGAAAAAACGCTAACAAATGCATTTTCTATTGTTACTAAGAACGCTAATTTAGAAGAGGTGCCAACAACAGCATAAATTTAAAGGTGCCTGATGATAACGCTATCTCTCGATATAACTGAAGTATAACTACTCTACAACGATTTTTTTTCTTGGTCCGCAGAGTATCGTTGTAACGAGGTTTCACTGTAATACAATTTTGTAACAATCACAAATGATATAATTAATTAATATAATTAAATCACATTCACGTATCAGCCGTGAAATTGTTAATAACTATGCTTCGTAAACAAGTTTGGCTCTTAGAAAAATCACGCGTGTTCATAGTATTCCATGGCTGATAGCTACTACGAGTGTAGAATAGATTTTGCAACCAGACGCTTTCTCCGAAGTACATCAGCTCCACTGTAAACATTTAAACGAAATGAAACCTTTCGTTGTTGTTCAAATGTTTTTACTATCAGCAGTGCAGTAGATTTCTTGTGGAAGAGAAAATATGCAATGTGTGTGACATGAACAACGTGACATACGAGAGATAATTTTCCAACATGATGGCATATAGGTGATTAAATAAATTTCAATGTATGTTAAATGCGTCCAACATATATAGTAGAGTCCATTATAACGACAGCTTTCAGTTGCGGGAAAATTGTCGTTATAACGGACTTCTCGTTATAAGTGGATGTTTTTTGTAACATTAGCTCTTTGACAATCAACGGGAAATCACTCGTTATAGCGAGATTGTCGTTATAAGCCATACTCGTTATAGCCGACTTTTACTGTATATGTTACGGTAAATGTAATAAATCGGTTATTATACACTATGCATTATGCATACTTACCAATCGTCTTGGTAAGTGTGATAAATGTATCACTTTTACCGGTGAATATGCATAATACCCATCCGTTGTTGGTAAATTGGATAAATGCTGAAAACGTTATCACTTTTAGCGGTGATAGTGTATATTAACCAAGTGTCGTTGGCAGAGACGGATTTAACAACGGGCGCACCTGGCGCGCGCCCGTTGCCCCGACTTCTAAAGGGCCCCTCAAGATCCAAAATTAACATTATTTTCTAATTTAAGGGACCCAATATTCTCTTTTACTCCGGAGGCCTCGACCTACTTAAATCCGCCACTGGTCATAGGTAAATTTGAAAAATACTTGAAACTTATCGCTTTTATCTGTGATTATGCATAATATCTTCGTGTAATTGCTGAATTTATTAACAAAAAAAATCCAAATGAGTCTAGTATGTGTGATGAATGTAGTATCAGCCCCCGATTTAATGATAAAAAGTTTTACGAAAGTGCCCCTGATAAATTATAATGATACAATGCATGTATAAATTATCATGTATTACGATTTATCATGCTCACTAACGACGCGACGCTTGGGCATTATGCATAATTGCCGAAAATGTGATAATTTTTTAGCATTTATTATATTTACCAAAGACGATTGTGTACTGTTCATAATCGCCGGTAAACGTGATTAATTTAGGGAAATTGATCAAACTCACCAAAATGCTCGGCAATTTAGCATAATAACCGGATTTATCACATTTAACTTAACGGCGCCGAAAGGTAAATATAATTACCGTATTTACTCGCATATAGGATGATGTCGCATATAATACAAGACATGATTTTAGAGAGAAAAATAATTAATAACTAAATTTATTAATTCAAATTCATCATTTCGTGTATTCACAGATGATAGATAAGATTACTTAGTACTGATAGTACTAAGATTTTTAGTGCAAGATGACGCAAATGCAGGGAGACGTAATTCAAGCCAAAATTATCCGAAAAAAAAAAAAAAAAAAAATTGAAGATTATTTTCACTCCTCCCCAAAATTTTGAAGGTAATTTGTAAAAAGAGGGGAATATTTTTCATGAAAAATAAATTACTAGATTTCAAAAAAAATTGGAAGGATTATTTTAGCTCCTCAGTGAAATTTGGAGGAGTAAAATTGAATTTTAGTGAATTCAATCTCTCTCTCTCTCTCTCTCTCATTAGTTTTCGATTATTTTATCGATAAATTTTTGATATTTTTATCAATCAATTTTCGATTTTTTTATCGATCGATTTTCGATTTTTTTATTGATTAATTTTCGATTTTTTTTATCGATTAATTTTCGATTTTTTTATTGATTAATTTTCAAATTTTCAATTACTTCACTCTCTGATTATTGAATTTTCAATAAATCCCGAAATATCATTTTCGATCAGTCGAAATTTTTGTTAATTCTTGAGTAATTACTTACATCGATTCCAATTTTTCCTTTACTTTTTTTTGTCTTTTAGTGATATTTTTTGTTTAATATTCGCTCGTGCATATATGACGACTTAGGTTATTGAAGCAGTGAAAACTGAATGAAAACCTCGTCCTATATACGCGAGTAAATACGATAGCTTAAAATTTTCAAAAACTGAATTCTGTTTGTTTATTTCTAAAAAAAACAGGTCAAAACATGGTTCCAAAACCGCCGAATGAAACACAAGAAACAGATGAGGAAGGTGACAGAGGACTCGAAACATAATGATCCGAATAGGAGGACTCCTGGGAGACTTTCGGATGATATGCATAGTTTGGTCGGTAGAAGCGAAGACGACAGCTTCCCTGAACCAGACGTAGACGTTGTAGGCGAAGGAGAACAATGACTAGGCCACTCGGCTTGGCCTGATACAGTGGAAAGCAAAGCTGAAACTTATTGCAACGATGTAGCAAGAAGGAGAAGTGACTACTTCGATAACTTCGGCTACGAAATGCAATTTTCTTCAATCGAGAAATGACGGAATTTGAACTGGAAACTGCAAAAGAACAGAAAGTAAATTTTTCCAGTTTTTTTGCTTCATAACATTTTTCCTGCATCGGAAATGAATGTTTAACGACTAACTTTCAGAAGTAGTAGTGATTTTGAGAACGAGACGTAGTGTACATAATGAATGCACGTGAGTGAATTTGAAAGAAGAACTAATATAAACGATTCGATTGTTTCATTCATAAATGCCCGGTTGAAATTTCACAACGCATCAATTGATAGAAACTTATTAAAGAAATTGTATGAGTTGTATTACTTGATATTGTCAAATTCTCAGACAAATATAAAAACAAGTATTGTATCCAATTTTTGCTGCATTTTTTTCCTTTTAAAAGAATTTGTTTAGAATGCAAACTATTGTATTTCTAATTTATACTTAATTTCCTATTTACAGTTAGGAACTCACTTCAAGCTTTTTAAATCAGAAAATTCTCCCAGTATCATTAAAAATTTGTCAATTTTTTTTTGATGGAAATAGCTTTGATTTTATTTTAAAACTCTTTATACTTCCAAGCTTATGATCTTACGATTTTTATAATATGGTTTATTTTTTATTCTACGTATTTTTTTTTCAAAGTGAAGCGACTTTCCTCTTATGCAAACTGACATTTATTGCTTTACTCTATTCGCAACATTTTCCAGAGCTGGACGTAGTTTGTGCGGCTTTTTTTTTTCCGAATTTTTGAAGAGCCGTTATCGTTTATTGAATTTCGAAACTCTCGTTGAAGGCTGAAGAGAATCGAAATATGTGGACTCGAATAATATTTTCCAGTATGAAAGTTGGTTGATGGGCACACACACTGAAAGTACTTTCTTTTAAGTTTAGTCTAAATTATAATTTAATGTATTGGAGAAATATAGGTCACGATTTCATATGGTTCTAATTTCCAATATTAATAACCTTTACCTCGGCATACTAGAAATAAATATACCTAACTGTAAAATGTAATGTATTTCGTCTTTTAATAAGTAGAATATCTTCCGATTTTCAGCAGGTGGAAAGCAAAGGAGTAAACAGAAAAGTTTGAAAAAAAGAACTTGTTCAATATGTGTTCAAGATATTGTCCATGATATTTCAAATACAAATACAAACACAAAGGCCACAACAGGCAAAATGCCCAGTGAGGTGGCTGAAAAAAGAGATCTCAAATATAATCATAATACATGAACTCAATATAAAAGAATATATCCCGAAAGAAGAAAACGAATAATGAATATTATATAATACATTGCCCGTAGAAAATACTATGGTTGTCTAAGTATGAATAGCTTCTCGATATATCCCACTATGTTTATCGTACTTCTTTTCAAACGTGCCAATTGTGTTGGAATTAACGACCCACGAAGAAAATTTATTCCAAGAATTGACATTTAATTAAAAAAAAATTCCCTGCGACACCACAACCTGGAATCATCCCTTACTAAACGATACTGGTGTCCGCTTGTCGAAATAGTTCATTGACGGGGTATTAATTACTCATGTTCCATCCTATCCATCTCGTTGAAAATTTGAAACACTTCGATCATTTCCCCACAACAACTGCGTTCTTCCAATGTAAACATATCCAAGAAATCAATTCTTTCTTTTGCATGACTAGTAGTGATTGTTACAGCCAAGAGCACGCATTCATTTGGATACCTACACATCAATTAACTGGAATTAATTAAGGGTTGTCACGACCCCGAAAGCAGATTTTTCAAAAACTACTTACAAATGCAAAATTTTGTGTCAATCGGTTAATTTGTTCTTTCAAAATAACAGAGAGAAGTAGTAAATTATAGTGTAAATGTATACAAGAAAAAACACTTTGAACGTGATTTTCTCGGATTGCAGTAAAAAAAAAGCACTACTGCATCAAAATTCTGAAATTTTGCAAAAATGTTTGTTCGACATTTGTTAGTAAAATGAATCTACAATTTTGCAATTAGCCAATGGAAAGTGTTTTTTAAAAAACATGTTAAATTCGGATTTTTGAAATTTATCTTTTTCAAACTTTAAATCTTGAAAAATTCATAAAATGCTAAAAAAAAAAAATAGATATCCAAGTTCGAGGTTAATTTTACTAACACATGTTGAATAAACATACCTGCAAAGTTTCAGAATTTTTGGCGCTGCTGTTTTTTTAAATCTCACAAATGAGCTCAAAAACTACAATCGTTTTTCTTGCATACATTTGCACTACAATTTATTATTTCTTTCTTTTATTTTGAAAGAACAAATTAACCGATTGACACGATTTTTTGCATTTGATTTTGTCAGTTGAATGAAATATTTTTTGAAATCATTTTTGAAAAATTGACTTCAGAGGCGGAGGGGGGGGGGGCCTTGACACCCCTCAACTGAAACTGATGTTCGTGAAACTGAATCATTGAAACTGATGTTCGTGAAACTGAATCATTGAAACTGATGTTCAAGATATTGTAATATTTAAAAATTGTGCTTATATTTCACATAGTTATGAGATAGGATAAACATTTTAGTTTTATTTTATTTAATATTATTTGATTTTTTTCAATATTTTCACTGCTTTATTTAACAATGTTGTACAAAATAGCGTTTTTCACTTATAGCTTCAAATGCTATTGCAAATTCATAAAAAAGTTTAAATATATATGTGATATGGATAATTTAGGAATTTAATAAAATTTTAAAATTATTTTCTTTAAAAAATTCAAATGTCCCTCGTTGTTTTAAATATTCTATAGTACTAAAACTTTCAAGTTTGATAATACATGAATGAAAATCTCTAAATATAAAGCTCTCAAATATCTGAATCCAAAACATACGTGAGCCAATATTTTTTTTGTTCACGCTAAAATTCATGTTTTATTTCACCACAAAATTTTATTGCACCTGAACGATCTGAGCAACTGGTAAACAAATATGAGAGGAAACGTTTAACTTTAGCAAGCATAGTCTATGTGAAAGGTTTATCAGTGTGTATGCATGAAAAGAAAAATTTCTTCTTCACAAAGTACATAGAATTTTAAACTAGCTAAATTTTTAGGAAGAGGAGAAGAAACGGGTAGAGAGGATGGTGTTGATACCGGATTAACATTTTCTTCCTTAATCCCTTAACAAAGAAGCAGTTTGCGCAGGGCAGTACCAATTAAAATTCTCGAGAAAATCTTTCAATTTATTAATGCTCGAGCAAAAGCAATGAAGAATTTTTCTAGGACAAACGCATACATACTTCTTATACAGCGTAGTAAATACTTATACTTATGCCTGTGTGAGAGGAGAGAGAGTATCTCTTCCAAAACTTCCAATTCCCCATCCGCACTCCCTGACTCTTTCTCTTTAAAACTCTATCCATCTATGCATATATTTTTACCCTTTCATTTTCAGTTACTGAAAATATTGGGGACGGTGGGAGCAGAGATCGCAGTTCTTAAAACGCTTTTCTCCGACAAAAATCCCTTCTTCTTGTTCTTATTACCGTTTTGAAGTTTATTGCTGAAGTACTGCTACAGCCTCAGAGTTTAAATTAATATTAAGCAGTTCGTCGGAAGTAAAGAAGAGTTCTTAGGCATTTTCCCTTGGAAAATTGCAATAGACGGTGGAAAAAATTATACTCCAATAATCGGATCAGCGTTTTGAAATTCGTTTCGACAGCATTAGGGCTGTAATACTACTTCAAGAAAGTGAAAAGAGAGAACTGGGGGGAAGAGGGTGGATGAAAAGAAGAGCTTGGGAAGGCGGTGAAGTTTCGATAATATTCGGAAATATTTTTCTTATAAGCTTTATCCCCTTAAGATTGAAATCGTTATAAAAGTATTTTAATCGGTCCCTCTATACTGGAAGAAATAAAAAAAAGAAGAACAAGAAGGAAATACGTTAGATGGAAATCAAGGAAAGAGAAGGATGGAAAATTGTTTTTGAAAAAAGAAGTTTACATGATGAAACAAATCAGCCACATGGCGACTGGGTTTTTGATCCTCGCTAATCGGTTCTTTGGAAAATTTCCACATAACTTTATTCAGCTTTTAAATAATGATAATAAGAAAAAAGGAAAGCATGAGAGAAGATATATATTGAAGAATAATAATAAAGAAGAATGCGAGATTGAAGCACGAGGTATAGAATAATGGAGAATCGAATTTTCAGACTGTAATCTCATGGGTATTACGTCGATGACTTTGGTTTTATAGTTTCAAAAATAAGATAATCATATTGGATGTAGTTTGTTTATAATATGGAAACCTCTATTTTTTTATGGTACTGAATATTACTGAGTAAGTTATACTCTTAGTTATAGTACATGATCTGAAAATACATATAAAGAATTTGATTTATTTACTATGAACATTATGTTTGTCCATATTTAATATTTGAAATCTCTCTGATGTTTTTTATTAAAAAAAACTTTATATACAAGTGTGTGATTAAAAAGAAATTAATTTTAAGTTAGTCATTTAAAATCAATTTGAAATTAGCGAAGAAAACTTACAATTATTGTAACTGAAGGGGCAATTTAGTTAGTCTATTTGACAGCCAAATTGGAGATAGGTGTTTTCTAACCCTGTCGAAACTATTAGAAGATTGATAAATGCTAAAATAACACATGTCAAGACACGTCACATCATCGTTGATGTGAGATTCAGGCTCATAATTGAGTTATTTAGTTAGTTTAGAAAAGCACCTCGAATGTCGAATTGTGCGTGGGAGGCTGAAAATTCAAGAATGAAACACTCCTTCACCGTTGTCGGTTGGGGAATAACACCCTCGGATGCCACTTTGAGAAGCTACTTTGACTTCTGGAATTGACGTTTTCAATCAAGTAACTGATGAATATGTGTTAAACTCAATAGTGTTTCCCAATTTCCAACGTTTTGATACCTTCGGAAATCAGAAAATAGTATTTCCTCGGGAATTTTCTTGAGAAATCTCTCCTCCCAACCTGGTCATGGCCCACCGCTCTGCCTCAAGGAAGAAATATAAGCAGGTAAATGTAAATAAAATGGTGATGCAAAAAAAGGAAATTATTTAAAGTATATTCCTTTGTATCATGTATAGAAATCATATTTCTTTAGTTTTCGTAGATTATTAATTTTAAAGCAGCATCTTCTCCCTCCTAAACTGGGCTCTTAGATCGAAACTTTGACTCAATATATAAATTTTACTTTAAATTTAGAGTTAAAACAATAAAAACATTTAAAAAAGGTCCCAGACATATAAGATCCAGCAACCTCACTTCTCCTTTATGAAGTGCCTATGCAAAGATGTAGTGACTTAATAAACTGCGAAATAGTCATGAGACAACAAGTATTATTGCTACTTACCGTACATTTTTAGCGTAAACATTTTTCTGGGGAATTTATAGTGAATTAGTATATACAATAATGTTTTGCGTGTTTCCAACGCATTTATGTTATAAGCCAACTGTGTCCCAAATTTTTAGTGGAAGTGATCAATTCCTGAATTTCCATTTTACGCAAGTATCTCGTTGGAGGTCTGCCTATTCTCTCTGCGAAGAGACTGCTTTTAAATGGCAGATCTGCTCGCAAAATCAACTTCAGTCGATCACCACTGTGCCACTAACGAGGTTTGAATCCGGATCTTTTCTATAATAGTCCAGCACCTCAGCAACAACAACTACTACTACTTAATTATACATGTACCTCGAACACATTCCTCTGTGGAATTTCTTACGGATCGGTAAATGCCGGACGCGTTGTGTGTGCGTATATGTGTGGGCTTAACGCATTCATGTTATCACAGTTGCGCTTGTCACCTGTTTTTTTTAAGTGCTGACATCTGTTTATTTGACAAACCAGGTGTTATTTGATTGAAAAAGCTATTTTTCGGATTTCCCGAGCAAATTTTCCCGGGACGTGAAATCGTCAAAAACTCCCTCTCGACAACAACTTCGACCTAAGCGTGCCTCTCTACTATTTTTCCGCTGGAGTGAATGGATTGTAACCTTTTCGCAATAAAAAGTATTTGTCTTCTTCCACGTCATGCCGTCACATGTGCTCAGAACTTTCATTTCGTCAGTAGAGTTCCGGACCACCCTGTAATACGTACAACAGATATCCGTGGCACTGTTCGTGTTACTTCACGTCGAATGATAAGAAAAGACATATAAACCCAGTTAGAGGTCTCACGTTCAAAAGGGAATCAACGCAACTGCTGCTGCTAATTAAAAACAAGAGCAAGTAATATCAAATTTTTAAATATGAAAACACAAAAGTGTTTAAATGGGGAATAATATTCCAGTTAATTATTTTTAATTTACCCGCGCGATTTTAAAGAGAAAGCGGTGCAAAAGGAATTGTTTCCTAAGGAAATGAAAGCGGGACAAGAGGGAAGCAAATTAATTAGAAGCTGCTCCAATGCAATGTCTTTGATCTGACGTTCATCTCTTTGGAGGACATGTTGTCAATGACGGTGGAAATTGGAGAGGAGAAGACAGAGGGAGCAAGAGAGGGTTTATGAACATAGAATTGTGTGTGCGTGTGTATATATATTCGCCCGAAAATCCTTTGATATACATAGATATATGTATATGCGCTTTCCGACTGTTTGCATTGGAATTGTCGATTGCCCATCTCGAGCAAAGCCTTTAAAATAATCTTTTCGCTAATTAATTGGAAATTTCGAGGGTAAAGGTTGACATTATCTAATGAATTACGTCGTTTTCAACGAGTTTGCAAAAGAGACCGACGGAATTTTTGTTCTCGCAACGGAGACTTAATTAGTGAGCCATTGTGTGATTAAGAACATAGCGATGGCTTCTACACGTATATATTTAATAATGATAATAATAATGAAAAAAAAAATAAGAATAAGAAGAAGAGCAAGAACAAGACGGGAAAAGTGCTCTTCTCCATGTTTTGATAAGTGACATTAAATTTATACGTTTTGTGCTTAATACGTAAAGAGTGAAAATGAAGAATTCATTAACGGTTGAAGATGGAGACTTTTGAAGATGATTTTTGCTTTTTTTTTTGGCGATTAATTTTTTCGGAGAAAAATTAAAACTCCTTTTAAAGTTGTGATTTTTCGTTTGATAATTATGCTGTTTAATCTTCTAATTAACTAATAAATTCGTATATTGTTATACCCCCTGATTTCTTCTAATACTCCAGCAAAGACTGTTTTTCTTTACTTTTGAACATGCAAAATTTCTGTTATTTAATGAAACGCTTTGAATTCAAGATAGTTTTTCCGTATTTGGAAAAACTATTAGAGAGATAAAATATTGTATACATTTGATCATGGAATCGAGCTTTCCCAATTTACTCATAGAAATTGTTTCTAGATTCAAGCCGCAATTACTTTTTACGCACTTTTCCTTTCACAGCTTCTTTTATTGAATTATCATTTGTGTAGCAACTCTTTGAGAGATCTAAGTATTTTTCTGACAGAGGTATTGTAAAATTTGTTTCAGAGTAGTTTTGTTCAACTTGATACTCAGAGCGATCCACGGTATAAAAACACCACGACGTAAATGAAATAAAGTAGAATATTCTAAGAAAAATCTACTGTTATTCACATTGGTAGAACAACGTCGAATTTAGCTTGAAATAGTTCATTGTTGGAATATAGACGTGTATTTTGTTATTACACGAAATAGTAACAAAAGATGTTTCTTCTGCAGTTTCTGGAGAAATTCATGTAGTGACATTCGTAGATATGTCCTGCATATAAAGCATGATCTCGGAAAACATCGATAGTTATTAACGTCATCCCGTATAAAAATCTCAGTTGTTAAAAGTCTCGGCAGACGGAATAGGAATCATGCCTAAAGTCCAAAACCACTTACAAAGTTGATTCAGAATTTTTTCCATGTAATGAATGCCCATAAAAGTTCAAGTCAAAGTATGACTTGAAAGTCATACTTTGACTTGAACTTCCAGATTGTTTGTGGTGAAGCTACCATGATGAAATCGGATACGCGACGATGGACAGCAATGCCTTCATTTCCTTTGAAGCCTTTAAGTTTCAGGTTATAGAATTATTAAGGGATGAAAATAATTTTAGTGACTGCAAATCTGAAATTGAAATAGCATTCATGTCGGAAGCCCTCTTAGCATTGAATATTGTCGAAGGGTTCCTCACAACATTCAAGTTCACCGAAGAGCCTTTCAACGTTATGAGGCAATTGGAAAAGTGGATTCAAATTACTTAGCCTTCAGAGACATCATCTTTTTTTTTTTTTTGAAACGTGACGTGATTATCACGCATTCCCAAGAGATCTTTACGATCTGTCCGGGGAATTTGTTAGTGTGTTAATAGACATCCATGCCCAAACCGGGGTGGTTTGTACAACAAATCTCTTCAAATATTGTAAACATATATGTTCAAAATAAATGCCTATTACTCTATTTTTCCATTAAATCACACAAATCAACAGAAACAAATTATATGATTTATTTGTTAGTTCAATGAGTTAACATCTAAATAATAGTGCCATAGACCCAACGTCCTATTTTTATACGTAAAATGAATTTTGAATGTGTGAATTTTCATTTATAGATGTACCTTTCCAGACCGCATGTTCATTTGTTACAGCAGACCTACTCACTATTAAATAACCCCGCTTATAAAGTAACTTTTATTTTGTTCCTTGAGGTGACGTTATACCGAGGTCTTAATGTAGTTTTTTACTTTGAATAAAAATACTACTGTAAGAGTTGATAGTTCAGCTGAATAATAAATATTTAAAGTTTCTTTATTTGTGATAGTTATTTTTATTCTAATTTGTTATACTGATATTCCAAAAAAAATAATAACAATAAAAAGACAATACATAGAACTTTTTATTATTTAGGGTGCACTTCAACATGATTAAATTTCACAATCACCGTTGAAGATTCTTAATTCTCAACCTTGAATTTGTTGGCCTATACTGCGGAACATTACATTTAAACTACAATATCAGTAGTCAAAATTCTTATTCATTATCACTAATAAGTGAATAAATTTCTCCCAAGCTCAGCAGCCGAAATTACGATGTGATAATAAATGTTTTCTCTCTAATGCAGTAGACATGAAAGGTTAACCTGGAACACACAGTCACATGCCAACCATCAGACCTTAGAAAATTACGAAAATATTTTATGGTGAATGAATTTCGGATTTTCCTCAAAATATATTACGATGAAAATTAAACCTTCAGTTACGTCGGACGATGCAGTGATAAGTTGATCAAGTACAACAAAATTGTGTGATATACACGCATCTGCGTGAAAATGTTAAAGTACATACATTGGAAACTAATTTACTGCCAATACAGAGCGCTTTACCCTGCATTTTAGCGTATTCTTGTAAGAGCTTAAACAAACTTCCAAGTTGTTCTCAGAAGACTTCGGAATGTGGAGGTTTCGAAAGAGTAATCGTCTTATAAAATTGGAAACCTAACATACTTAATTAAAGTTAATATTCTCTTCAAAGTGAATTTCCGTCGAGAGATTACAAAATTTCCGACGATAGATTTCACGCCAAATTGAACAATTTAATATTTATTTATACGTAATGCAGCAGTTATATATATATACAATCAAATTTTGCACGATTGTACTTTGTGTGTGCGAGTGTTACCAAAGAATTATTGGTCAGGACTCTTCTGATGGTCGGTGGATATGTTTTTTTCTTCGAATGAGAATTTATATACCTCGATGCTTACTTGATCACGATAGAAGTATTTAATTCTAATTAGCAGTGAGCTCCTTCTCTGTTTATATCAATAGTAAATCCAGATTTACTACGTAAACGGCACGAATGTTTCGAGTATCGGATGATGAAAGTTAATTAAGATTTTCTAACGGAAATAGTCAACTAATTTGAGTGACTGTTGGAAATCGTATTAGATTTTTGCATTCTTTGCGTAATAAGAGACTCCATAACGTCTTATTTGAATGTTATCTAAGTATATAAAAATGATTTTCTGTATGTCCAGGTATGTTCTCTATAATAATCAACAATTTCAGGAAGATCTCCACAATATTTTACGCGTGTATACCTCCTTTTAACCAGATCATGGCCGCTCTGTCTCAATGAACAAATACAAGCAGGTGGTCGAAAAAGACCTGGGCCATGCTAGAAGCTGTACGTGTGTATGTATTGCCACGTGACGTTTGTTTCTGTGTAATGGTTGTTATTGTGCTGCCATTTATATTTCGAACCCTGAGTGGAGTGTGTGTAATAATTGAGTATTTGTACCGTTTTGCAGGCCTGTTGCTCCCTGTGGTGAGACTTTTAACTAAGAGATTGGCTCGCATTCACGCATCGAATTTGGGAACCACAGAAAAACGACTTCAGCCGACCACCACTGTGGCACCATTAGTGTTAATGTATGACAATAGTACGCGGTGATTCCAGGTGGTCACCCTCCCAAGTACTAACCGCGCCATTTGCTGCTTAACTTTGGGGATCGGACTAGAACCGGTGTTTTCAGCAGCCGTGGGGTACGTATACGCCAAACAGGAGGCGACTTGAACCATAGGCTACTTAAAAAGTTCATCAGGTCTGGGAAAATTACCTTAATTGGTAAAAAAAAAGTCTGGTAACAATGGTTCTTGGGCCTCAAAAATGACTTTTGAAAAGCTTACTTTGGTAATTGTGGTTCCCGAACAATGTATTTCAAACATGTTTATCAATTTACAATCGTTTGCCACTTCTCTTATGCTCACATTATAGAGAAAGCACTAGTCTCACCCGTATTATAGCTAATTTTCTATAATGGTGATTACAAACATCATAGTTTTATTTTATAATGAACATAATTTTCAGTATGCATTAAGTTAGAATTGAGAAATTTTACAATAAATAATGTATTCAAAATTTGGATTGATAAATAGTTTGCAGTTGGAACTATTTTAATAAAACTTTCCGGATACACCCATCCTTCGGGAACGCTTCGATATCTCTCTCACCACCAGTTGGTAGTTTTAACCACACTTGACACGTTTAAAAAAAAGATATATGAGATATTCATACTGGATTGAATCGCGCGAATCTCTATTCATACTTAGATGAAGACGACCACAATTTTTTATAGGTAGTGTATTAGATATTTCTCGTTAAGATATACAGAAAACGGGATGTTGTGAAGATATTTATTTTTTGAGATGTTGATCTTTTTTAAGGAAGGAAAACATTTATCTCTGCCAAGTGTCGAACCGGGTCCTTCGTTTGCCGGACTGCTCTCACCACTAAGCTACAGAGGAGATAGAGATTTTCCTTCACGGCATTGGCTCTCCTCTGTAGCTTAGTGGTGAGAGCACTCGTTCGGCAAGCGAGGGACCCGGGTTCGACTCTTCAGAGATGCGTTTTTTCCCTTCCTTAAAAAAAATCAACATCTCAAAAAATATCTTCACACATCCAGTTTTCTGTATATTCTGCATTAACACAAGTGGAGAGCGATATCATATCATATATTTCTTGTTTAGTTTTCTCATTTCTTGTTTAGTTTTCTCATTTCTTGTTTAGTTTTCTCATTTCTTGTTTAGTTTTCTCATTTCTTGTTTAGTTTTCTCATTTCTTGTTTAGTTTTCTCATTTCTTGTTTAGTTTTCTCATTTCTCATTTTAGTTTTGTAATTTCCTCTTTTTGGTTGTTTTTTTTCCTTATGAAAATTGCTATATTTTGGAATGCTGAAGTTTTGAATATATAAATGGGTACTACTTTATAAGTTTATCATAACTACTTTATCATAAATGGGTAGATACTTTCTTGGGAAGTTGACCTGTTGTGGCCTTCGTTTTCGTATTTCTATTTACGGGTCCGGTGTATATTTTAATATACATTGGTCAGAAAAGTAATCCCAATGTACCAATTTGTTTTCTCAATTTTTTTTAGTATTTTTGAAAGTATATCTTTTAGAGTGTCATTTCAGAACAAAATACGGCTATATAAGTACAATACTTTTTTTTTGTCTGTAAAAAATTGATTCATAGTTGGTGTCATTTTTTTTAGAATTGCCGAAATTTCACATGGCCAAAGATTTATAAAATTGCATCAAATTGAAGGAATCGGAAATCAAATTCGAGGTAACAACTATTCAACTTCACTGTGCAAGATTCTAAAAATTTTTAAATAGCAGTAAAATAAAGGCAAACTATATTATACCCTTGATTGACAATTGTGCCTAATTAAAATATTGAATTTAATTGTCCAAATACTGTGTTGAAGTATTGTTTCAATTAGGGGCACGGTAGCCCAGGTCGATAAGATACTCGCCTAAAGTACCAAAGGATGTTTATAGGCGTCGCGAGTTCGATACCCGGTTCGTTCTTGTCAGAAAACTTTCCGGACACAAGGGTACAACAGAAACGGTGACATGACAGCAGAAAAAATTGCTACCGCAGGGAGTCCCCCCATCGAGGGGTTAGCGTCCCAATTTCTCTATGAGTATAAAAACAAGCCTGACGTTCGGAATCGGCAATAAATTGTAGGTCCCGTCCCGGTCTCATTAGCCTTAGTGTGCAGAAAATGACCGTGACGAGACAAAAATGATCAAATTAAATGATGATTGCTTCAATTAAAAATATGCTAATAGTTCATTTACATTCGTTGTTTGTAAGCATTTTTTTTTGCAATACATTTATATGTTTTTATGGGGGAGAACCATAGAGTGCTAAAATGTTCAAGAAAATGTGATAGTTATGTGATTTGAATATTTTTAGAACTTTAATAATTAAGCAAATGAGAAATGAACAACTCGTGGTGCTCAATCATTTCGTTTCAAGATGAAATTGCTAATAGATAAAAAAGTGAGTTATAATACACTGCTTCACAAATACAAATACAATGCCACAACAGGCACAATTCCCAACGACGTGGCTGAAAAAAAGTTTCCCATAACAAATATGGATGCCACATATTTTTAAAATACAGGAACCTAACTAAAAATGCAATTACAAAAACTATAAACAATACATGATAAAATAAAAGAGTTTTTAATGACCTGTCGGGATTCGAACCCCGGATATCGTAACGAGGATCGTACATGCTAACTACTGGAAGTTATTCACCTCGTTAACTGATATTTGATGCATTTAAAAACACAGATTAGAGAGCAAAATAATTGTTTTTTACAGAAATAGACATATTTCAAATTTCTGATATTATAAGTATTCTTTTTATTCGCTGGAGAGATCACACCTCTTCATTTAACGTATCCCTGAAATTAATCAATAAAGGGAATGATTTAAAACAAAAATACTGAATCACACAAAAGTGATTTCAGTAAAATCGGAAACAAAGGCATTGTAAAGAAATTATTTGCTCGTTCACAGTTTCATTTTGCGCTAGTGGCTATTTTCATCAAATCGAAGGATAATAATAAGGCTTAAGTGACTAAGTTCTCAGACGTTCCGAATCTGCGGAATCACGACGTTTATCAAAACTTAAGCTTTTTACGCTTGTCTTCAAAAAATTAAATATGGTATTAATACTTCTTATAAATGAATCTATTATATATTTTGAATACTGATATTTCATGAGAAAAAAAATAAAAGATAGCTCTAATTATTTTTGAAATACGAATATTTTTAAATACATAAACAAATAGATGGAATAATAGATTGTAAAAAGAGAAATAATAATACCGTAGGGTAAATAATACGTATAACAAATACCAAATGTTATTTACTTCTTTTCTAAGTCCAGAAATTTTACTCTGCTTCACACAAGAGAGATTCTACATCCTTAAAACAGAATTATAAATATGTAAGGAAACTAGGGAAAAAAAATTCTCTCACACATTATTCAAATGAAAAAAAAATTTATAAAATCTTAAAAACTTCTTTGAACTTGTCTAGAACTTTAAAGCGGAATATTTAAGCTTCGATAAGTTGCTTCTTGTATTTTGAAAATCTTTATGTTCCAATATTTACGATATAGTTATATTTGAGAGCGAATTCACAAAATATGAATATGGAAACGTGAAAAACAGTTTTTTTTTTGTCATTAGCAATCGAGGATTACTGAAGCTTTCAAATTAAGCGTTGAGAGGAGAACGAGCAAAAATTCTCAAGAAAAAAATAGTAATAAGTAATTAAATGAAGTTAAAAATCAATTCTGTCCTATATATATATATATATATATATGTTCCTCGTTTCCGTCATTTTTATAATTCTTTGCTAAAAAAATTTTTGTTTAACTTTTTTTAAAAAAGAAGGATTTCAAATATCGAGTGGAAAAATGGAAATTCTCTAGTAGATACTGATCCGTTTTTTTTTAATATTCTTTACTCTTCCGTGTTATTATCTTCAAGATTTAATTAGTTTATCTCATTTGCAATAATGAACTCTTTCATGAAAAGGACGCTAATTACCTAGAAGCGTGAAATATTCAGTTGAAAAAAAAAATCATCGAATAATTTTTATGTCAGGTGATTATAATTTGTACGTCGTGCCTTTTCACTAAGGTAGTAAAGTGGGTAAAAAATTAGATAACTTAAATAGACAGAATCAAATAATGAACATCGAGAATATTCGAGAAATGCTCCTAGTGAGTAGATGTTTTGATTATTATTTTTTTCTCTTATATCTGTTTTGATAGAATGAATTTTATTAAAATAGAGACACGTTGAATTTTTTTTTGTTATTTTCGAAACATTTGACATAGAACTGAAACAAATAAATAATTTTTCCAGTACAATATTTTGATATTATTAAATAAAGGAAGACATAAAAGCATATACGCGACAGAAGAAAGAATTTTACATTCATGTGCTCATTGCATGAAAGAGAAAAAATTAATTACTTACATACTAAAGTGCGATAAAATTTACGTAATAACTCATACATAAAATTTATCAATTTTCCAAAAAAGAGGCATCTCTGATAAATTTTAAAAGCTATCATAATAATTATTTTGATTCCTTTTAATATTAAAATAATAGTTAACGTTTGGATAGAAAATTGAAAAAAAGTATAAGAAATAACTTTGTATGCAGTCTTACTTATATTATTTCCCAGAACGACGTGGAAATTTGATATTGTTTTATAATTAAATCACATATCTGATAAATATTGTGTGCTGATAATGAAAAAAAATAGAGGAGAATTTTTAATTATGTATCTTTACAACGACGAATTGATATTATAGTGTGACATCAAAGCGGTTTTTTCATACAGAATTATATATTTTGTTTTTTGGTGTACATATATATTGTATACATTTATATAACACTTGAAATTTGGGCAAAAACGTGTTGAAAAATCATTTTTCTTCATTTTAAAAATATTTTATATCAATACATTATCATTAAATTCGGTTAGTGAGGAAATTTTTTCTGGGGCATTTCGTTATAATCAGGAATGGATATAAAATTCCATTTATAAATACAATGATATCCTGACTTACGTCAGCAATTTTTTCTAAGACGTCAAAAATTGTTTAAAGCTTTACTTAAAGCCCTTCTAATACAAGGATGTACAATCTTCGGCCCGCGGGTCGAATGCGGATAGCCAGAAGGTTCCATTCGGACCGTGAGAGTTCTTCCGGTAGAAAATTATTACAGAATATATATATCTAGGCTGATCATATTCCGTTGATTAAAAATACAGGAATCGGGAACCATACGGCCATTGCCAATTATCGCCAGAAAAAGTTTGGTAAAAGTAACGTTACCATTTATCACTGAAATCACTAAAAAATCGTCAATCGGGAGGAGAGATGAAGCACTGCTAAGGATAAAAATGTAATTCACAATAAAAGAACGTTAAACACGACACATAAAGTGAATCGGTGAGAAGACCAGTACTTCTTGTGCTGTTTTCTTCTAGACTTGTTCTGTTTTTCCTCTCACCGGTTCTATTATAGTCATCATTATCATAATTGTAATTTATAAGTTATGAATACTTTCTAAATCTTCAGGAAAGAACAAAAAATCCAAGTTGGCGTCATTGAAAATTCGAATAAAAAAATACAGTTTTATAAGAAACAATCGCTGTGGTCAAAATACTGAGAGAGTCCCGTAAAATTATAGTCACATGATCTCATTATATCTGGGTGCATAGCCATGCATATATATGCATAGCTAACATCTCGCACCGGATTTTACTGATGAACCGTTGAACCTAGAGGCATACTTCCAATTAGAAAAAGTGTCCAAACAATGTATGGATCTCATTCCGTCATACGTCATTCATGTTGTAAAAGGTTCTATAGATATTTAAATAAAAGAATTAACATATACGGATTTATATATACAGGCGTCATCTAAGTGCTAATGCGGCCTTTATCTCATCAACCTTCCCCCGTAGAGGTATGATATTTCAATTTAAACAATGCTCAAAAGACGTTCAAAAATTTACTTGTATCAGTTTCAAGAGTGAAAATACAAAGTGTCACAAAATAAAAAATCTTAATTTTTAAACGGTCAACGTTTCTTCTAACTTCCAAATAGAAAGTTGTTGCCTTGTCTTTCCTGAGGCCAACAGAAAAAATGTAACGTTCCCAAGCGCAATTTTCGTTGCTGAATTCAAAAAGCGGGGGAAAGTTAGGCAAGAACTGCAAAAACTAACGGACAACGCTCCTTTTCTTCATTTATGATCGGTACAGTAGAAAAACTATGAATGGGGTTAAAACGGTGAATGTAGCACCATAAACGCCGGCGCAGAACACAAAGGTGCTACAGGTACAGTTTCAACGCCATTCATGTTTTTTTACTGCGCGGATCACTCTGCAATGCATAAAAGTGTGCCATTCGAATTTTTTGAAATTTTATAGCTGTAATTGTAACTGCGAGAACTGTTTTTCTATTTATTCTTCAGCGCATACTCAGAAACATATCTCGAATTTGTGGCCGTTAGGGGGCTTGTATATCACAAATTTATTTTATTTTGAATCCAATAAGTTTTCAATCCGGCTTAAAGCCATTCATAATACATAGTATAGTTATTTTCCGGCCATTTTATATCAGAAGTGATATTGTACACGATATAGAAAATTAGTGATCTGAAGAAGAGACTTCCGAAATGCTATACGAACAAGAAATACCCCAACCGAGGCCGACACACTTCATTCTTGCAGGGAGTCGTCATAGTAGCCTATTAGCGAACGCCTCCCGGCAGTTTTGTCGGAACGTTGCGCCGTTGGAACATATGCCTCCCCGAAAGCCGTCTAATCCTCCTCTAATTTATGAACAGCAAAAGAAACAGGAGACACGATCTCCTCTCTCACTCTTCAATAAAAAACAAGGATTTGAAAAAAAAAAAAAAAAAATGCGTATTTCATATTTTCCTCTATTCTTAGATTATGCAATCGAGTAGTAAGTATACGTTTCGCGCTTTTTTATGAGAAATATTATGCTATTTTGATTCTCTTAAATAAATTGTATGCTCATTATCATCACTGAGATATGCATATGAATGTATAGTCAAAGCCACATTTATAACGACCTCGGATGTACCGACACCTCGGCTATAACGGCGGTGATTGTCAGTCCGGACTGAGTGCCGCAGAGAACAATTCTGTGGCGTTTGGTCAGAACATGATATCTCCAAAAAATGTCTTTTTGATCTAGTAGGTCTTGTTAATTATAACTAATTAGAAGTGAGATAAATGCACAAATACGTGTGTACGGCTAAACAACATTCTGACGTATGATATTTTCATTTACACATTTGTGCGTTTGATTTATTTCTGATTTTTAAATGACAATGAAAATGCTATATCTCAAAAGTGCGATTTCGGAGTTATCATGTTCTGACCACAAACACCGCAGAATTGTTAACGAACATTTAATGTTCACGCTAATCACATTTTCACCATTTACTCACTTACAGTAGCATAATGTTACACCATTGGTGGTTTTTTAGCGCGTTAGATTAGCACTAGTTTTCAAATTTACTTGATTTCAATAATATTTTTAGCTGTAATTGATTATCTTTCCTTGAATTTGACATCTTTTTGGGCTGTAACTGACAACTTTACTTGCCTTACAATCCTAAATCAGTTGCCTTTAATCGGCAACTTTACTTGAATTTGGTAATATTTGGCTTTGATTGGCAATTTATTCGCATTTTTTTTTACTATGTACAACTTTACTTTTCTTTGACAATTTTGTTAGTGATAATTGGCGGTATCCAGTATTTTTGCGCAAAGGTGATTTTTATTAATTTATAATTTGGAGAAAATATATGGCCAGCGTAGGATATATATATTGAGTTGCGTGCATTGATGTGTTTGTCCAGAACAGCTTTCGGGCCGACTAGAACCCCTCGGTGGAACACACTATTTCCCGTGGGCTGTATGTTTTGCACCTGATGATTGAAAAGAATGATTTCAGAACTAATCTCAAAATTTACAATTATTAAAAGATATAGATTCTGTATAAATATAACTTCCTAAATCATCTTTGTTCCTGTTTAACTCGGAGCCTCGTTGGCTATCTATTAAGATGTCACTGTGAATTAAATAAGCAGCCTTTAAAAATCTGTGTGTGTGGATTCTTCTTACAATTATAAATACCTCAGTATGAGCTGTTAGACCATGGGCTTCGTGGGAAATTTAAATTTGGCTTGCGATGTCTGGAAGGTTGAAGACTCCTGCTTTAGAGCGAGGACCGCTCTTATCGGACGCGAAACAATTAAAAAAATTTTTACGGCGAAAAATTTTTATGCGAAAATAATTTGGTGGATCCTTAGCCCCGATTTTATATATTTTGTGGGGAAACAAGAATCGACATCCAAATATTCGTACATTATCGCAGAATACACAGAAAAATATCTACTCGCCAATTAAAATTCGAAATTAATGAAGAAAAAAAAAACCAACCCAATTGATCAACATTGAGGAATGATGAAAATTTATGAATCAAGGAGAAAAAAAAATCCCGGAATTGATGAGAATTCAGAAATAATAGGAGATATCTCCCGAAATATACACAAATTCAGAAATAATGAGATAAAATTTCCGAAATTGATGAAAATTCAAAAATTCAGAATTAATGAAAGAAATATTTTCAGAATTGTAAGAAATAGTTTCAGAATTGAAAGAAATATTTCAGAATTGAAAGAAATATTTCAGAATTGACGAAAAAGAAACAATGCCAGAATCAAATCAGTTCAAGCTTAGATATTTTGTTTACTACACATAAAAAAGAAAGAAAAAAAGTATTTCATATGCCGTATTTTAACGTAAGGAACCCCCATCTTCTGATTTTCTTTTCTTAAATTTGGAAAAAAGTTGAAAAAGTATATCATCTATAATATCCCTATCAATCCCTCCTATATTGGGACCCAATTTTCGGTAAAAAATCGGTTCCTTATACATGATAAAATATGGTATGTATATTTTATCACTTCTATTACCGTAATTGCGGGTCCCTAAACCGTGTGGCCCGGTGCAACCGCACCTGCCGCGCTACCGTAAGAGCGGCTCCGTGCATAGCACGGAAATTTCCTCTCACACACACAGACGCAATTTCATATTTTATCAGAAATATCCGTAAATTTAAATCATAATTCATCATGTCTCTTTACTTGTATGATTGCATCATCACATTTTCGTTGGTCATTTGTTCGGTTGGGACAGTGAGGAAATTGATCCTGAACTAAATGATTAGAATTTCGCTCCTGTTCCGACTAAAACAGGAGCAAATTCGACGTAATCCACTATAGTGATATTCAATTTATCTATCCCACACCTACAAAATATGTGTGTGAGAGAAAGTGGGGGGGGGGGGAGACACTTAATCTCTAGTAGCTGTAGTTTTATTCGGTACCCAATTAAGCATAGGAGGTCTAAACATCTGTTCATCTGTCAAAACAGCCGCTTTTATAAAAGAGACGATCGCCTGGGAAACTCCTGCCCACTTCTCTCCTACGTATGTATTATTTAGCGCCTCGTTTTCCGGGACTAGGGTGAAATGAGGAGTTGAGGGAGTTGTTCGAGTACGAGGATGGGGGGAGGACGAAGTTACGTGCGCCCAGCCCTTTTCAAAGGTTAAATGTCTGGAAAATGCAATGTCGTTATTAGGAGCTGTTGGTTGTACGCCCGATTCCCTGGCGGCTTGTTCGGGATGTAAACCTTTTGCAAGATTATGAATCGGGAATCAGGGATTTGGAGCAAAGTATCGGATGGTATCCGTATGTATATGTAACAGCATACACACACACACACAGTGCACCGTCTTGATCAGTTAGTCGCCCGACTCACGGCCGCGTGCCGATCCTCCCGTTCGGCTAATGATTTCACTACGGATACCGCTCGCTGCTTTTTGGTTACGTTTATTTTCGTGGGATAACCGGCAATGGATAGGTCCCATTCGTAACACGAAACTTGTTCAAATGTTCGGGGTTGAGGATGTCTCACGTTTGCAACTGTTCAATTAAATTAACGGGAGGAGGATATCGGATTAATTAGAATAATCTTTTTGGCAGCATTCAGATGAATAATTGGGTTGCACAAAAGTATTATTCAAGTTAATGATTTTCGAATGATAATAATTATTATTATTTTATCTTACGGCAGTTAATATTGCAGCTATTACTTTACGTTTTTGGCGATTGTATCGATTACGTTAGAATCTCTGTCCATTATTCACCAAGGCAAGGGGTGTTCGAAAATTGCTTTAATGGCGCATTCCCTATATAATTAAATTATTTTCATATTAATGAAATTATGAAATATGATTAGTAAACAAGACTAACGGCAATAACAATAGAGATAAAAAAATTATTACAATATTTTCGTATAATAGACTCTCGATAATCCGAGGTGAATGTTGTCCAGACAACCTCGAAATAATGAAAACTTGTATTGCCCTAGTCCAGATTATCCATCGTTACCACAGTGGTGGTTGGCTGCTGAAGTTGGTTTTCTTGATTCCCAACTTCAAGGCGTAAAGACCAGAAGATTTCCCCGTTAAAAAATCTCTCCACAGAGACAGCAACAGGCCTACAACTGTACAATTATTCAATCATTACACTTCACTCACGTTAGAAAAATGGATGGTAAATGGCAGCGCTACACATAGCAAGCATTACACATAAAAAAACTTCACATTAGGTTCTTAACACGTACACTCACATTCCGGCATGCATTAATTCGTTAGAAATTCCGTAGAGGAATGTGTACGAGATGCATGAACGGTCAAGTAGTAGTAGTAGTAGTAGCAGTAGTTCAGATTATCCTGTTGGATTATACGCAGATACTCCAGGATCAAAATGTTTTGTTATATCATCGACTATCTGCAAGTTCTGACTTGCGGGAAGTTTTATACCCCATTAAGGTACAGGAAGAACAGCTGGTAATCAAACTTTACTTACATCTAGTAAATTACCATTAACTTCTACTTACACCATATAATTTATTATAGTCTCCATGATCTAGTTCGACCAATCTAATATCCAAACTTGGAGGTAGAATCACATGAATAGGCTGCTCTGGATTAATATTAACAATATCTATTCACTGATACCACTATTACTATTGCGTTAGTACCAGCGTTGCGTACTTTTTCCAGGTATAATCATTTACAGCAGAAATCTCCAACGTGCCGTGGTGCTCAAGGGAACATACGAAATGGTCTGATGCGTGTGTCCGATTTCGTATTCATTAACCAACCGCACAGTACAATCGTTCTTATACCAATACTCGAAGGCGTATCGGCACAAATTTAAAATTGTCTAAATAAAATCGATACATGCATACTTATAATTTTTGTTTGCGTCGTGTACGTCACGAAATACAAGCTTTTAAAGTTTCACCAATTTTTGCCAAATTACATCAGGATGCTCACTTTTAATGACGATTTACGCCAGGAAGATCACGTTACTCTGAGGAAAAGAAAATTATGTTCTCAAAAAAACAATGAAACGCTTTTTATCTTGGAAAATAAATTCAAAAAATTGCATTGCCTCGAGTTATTTGGGCTACTGTAAAACTTTCCAAGTTATATATATATTCACATTATATATATAATGTGAAAATATAATTAAAAAAAATTGTGTCCATGAAAGTATGGATTTAAAATTAAAAAAAAAAATATTCAGCAATTGAAAATAGAAGCAATTGCCTTGAAAACCTGAAAATAATGAGAAAAATATAACACGTTGCCATACATACATTAAAAAATACATAAATTCAAACTAAATCTGAAATTTAACAAAAAAAAAAAACAAAAAAACAACACAACTTTTACGAAATAAAGAAAATAACAACTTAATACGTAAACAAAAACTCAATTTCTCCAAATTTAAACACACGTAAAATAAGAAATGATACTCATTTCTTTTCTAACTAAATACATACAACATAAGAGAGGGATCAGAGTCAAGCTGCTGCTGCAGCAAAGTATTTCTCGAGTTATTATATCTTCTTCTCTTTTTAATATATTCATAATATATACACATTTCTTCAACGTAACCCAGTAAACATAATCCCACAGGCTCCACAAGAAGACAAAAACCGTCTTCTTTTTTTCCTTGTTGAAAATAATAAAATAAAACGCAGTACCAATTTTCTCCTTATTTGCCGCCTATAACGAAATTGGAGATACGGGAGAGGAGAATGAATAGAAATTCAAGTATAAGAAGTGATTCTTAGATATATGTACACACACACACATGTGTGTGTAAGGTTAACGATAATATCGAGAAGCGTGGCAGTATGCTTCGAATGATGAACATTGTACAGAAAAAGAAATATATATATATGCGTGTTTGTACGTACATGAAAAGAAAAGAAAAACTGTTTTTACTCCCCACAGTGGAGCAAGTTAACAACTCCTCTTCATATTTGTTTTATTTTTACATTTTCGTATCCCGAACATCAATTTTCTCGTTTTTTTTCCTCTCTCTCTCTCCACGTTTTCTTCACATTCCCGAAAGTCTTTTCCAGTTTGCCATGCTTATTACTTTAGCCCATCTTATTATTTTTATTACGCACTCTTTTTTTCACTCTATAAACGTGTCTCTTGCGCCCCTTTGCTGAGAGTAAGTATGTATGCATCATATTCGATTGCTCGAATTTGTTATGTATCTTGTTTTTATTGAGAGTAATATTTTTTCTTTTAGTGTCTTCGTTTCGTTGTTATCATCTCCCCCCCCCCTCTTTCTGTATTTTTCGCCCTCCTCCAATTTATATCTATTTTCTCACTGCAGCATGTTTTTAGCGTGAACTAAATCGGCCGGGTTCATCTCCCAAAGGTACACACGCTCCAAAATATATTTCGGAAAATTCTCAATTAATTACGTATAAGGGAGGGGGGAGGAGAGAAAACCCGGGATCTTTCTCTTGGATTGTTACAACCCTTAACTGTGGTGGGAACTGGGAATTTTTGGTATCTATATCTAGCGCTATTTTGGCTCTATAATGTTTTTTTGTTTTTAAATATAAAGTATTGTATCTGGAATGGTTCGTTGATAGAAAATCCATTTTGTTTTTTCATGCCATTTTATAATTTTTTTATTTTATTAAATTTTTTTATTTTATTAAATTTTTTTATTTTATTAAATTTTTTTATTTTATTAAATTTTTTTAATGTTTTGTTATTTGTCTCTTTCGCATGTATTTTAATATACAAATATTATAGAATAACTAAATTCTTAAAAGAGAGATGAAAAAAGAATACCTGATACGCGTAACTTAACATATACAGAGTGTCCTGTAAGTCCTACTCCGGCCTTTGTCTCATCAACAGTTCATCGTAGAAGTATGGTCCCAAAATGCTCAAAATGTGCTCAGAAATCACTGTTTCATGAGAGTGAAAATGTGATAATGTGTCACAAAATAAAAAATATCAAAATTTTTATATTGTCCACAGTCCTCTAACTTCCAATTAGGAAAATGTTGTTGCCCTATCTCTTCTAAGCCCCCATCCCCGAAAAAAAAATCCATGTTTCTACGTGCGATATAAGTTGAGGCAATTGAATTAAAAAAAATAGAGAAAAATTGGGAAAGAATAACATAAATTAATGGACAATGCTCCTTTTCCTCGTTAATGCTGTTCTTTTCCACAAATTTTTGAATTCAAATGACTCAGCAAATATTACAGTTAACATGGGTTTTTTTTGTTGAGCCCAGAGGAGACAGGGCAACAACTGCCTGATTGAAAGTTATAGAACAAGGGGACCGTATAAAAATTTAGATTTTTTTATTCTTTGACACATTATATTTTCACTTCTAAAGTTGGTGCATAAGAATTTCTGAATCCATTTTGAGCATTTTTGTTAACTGGGACCATCTCTACGACGAACGGTTGATGAGATAAAGACTGAAATAAGACTTACAGGACACCCTGTGTATATTTGAAGGAATTTTAATATTGACATATCTAAATAAAACTTAATATAATTCGAATCGCATGCTATGTAATAGAATACACATAATTTTAATCAATCGGGTGTACGAGAGTAAGCAATCTATAGACAGCTTCTCGAAATGTTAAAAAACTTATTTTTAAAAGTATTTTCTGTAATTTTAGAAATGAGGGAAAATTTTTGAATTACTTTTTGAAAGTTTATCAAAGTGGCATATTAAAAATTACGATATCATTTTATCTGAATTCCCACTGTTCAATTCGGAAAAGAACTGAGAATAAATTGATTTTTTTGTTGGTTTCCTTAATAAACAAATTAAATAAAAGTAGCGCCTACTTTAACTTCCACACACTGAAATCGCCGCCTATGAGTGGAATGGTTAGCGTATCAGTAATCAGATATGTATGTATGGACTGGAGTACCGATTACCCCAGGCATATTTTTATAACTATGTAGAAATCGCAGATAACTTTTGGGTTACACCATTATTAAATATAGCAATAAAAAATTGCATAAATAATGAATATCCATGAGTTATAGTGTAATGCAACTACAGTCGGATCCAGTAAATTATATTGAGCCTCCCAGTGTAAAAAGAAACTAATTTGAAATTAATAATCCAATTAATCCAAATAATCCAATTAATCCAATTAATCCAATAATCCAAACAATTTTTGTTTAGTTCGTTAAATTCGTCATAAGCGGAGTTGACTCTAAGCAAACATCAAGAAATCAAATAGTTTGAACTCTGCATAAACGGGGTTTGCTATGTCCAATTTGATAAGAAAGAAATGATCATATCAGGACCAATAAATTTTGTATTTATATCGTTAGTGACGTTTTAAAAGAACGAAAAGTCCGTTGAGGGTCGCAAAGTGGATGTGCGTAAACTACTTTTGCACGTAATCTTTTGCGTTTGTGTCCATTTGTTTTCTGTCTTTTGTTCTTTTGTACCTTTGGCATATGTATAGAAAATCATAAAATGTTTTTTAGTCGCGCCTTCTGAAAGATCAAAAAAATATAATTTGAAAAAATATTCATTTTGAGAAGGAATTTTCACATTATCTGTATTCCATTCTTTTTCAGTTTTATGATTACGTTAAAATTATGAGATGAATCACTTGACATAAATGAATTAGTTCTTTTTGAGGCAATTATAATGAACTTCAAGGAACGAAAAAGCTGGTTAGCTACTTCCAATATATAATGAGAGAACATCTCATAAGACGAGACCACAAATTTTTTATATGCGAATGTTTGTTTTAAAAATGTGTATGCACATTTCAAATTCCACTCTTAAAAACGTTACAAACATATTCGTAGGAAAATTGCGAAAGATATTCTTATATGACAGTTCGCTTATAATAAAGATTTTTTCGTATCAGCAAAATAGGTCTTTTTTGGATATCTACAGTGTAAGTGTCATAGAAACTATGAATAAGCGATCCATAACGGATAATATAGGATTTAAAATGATAAATAAAATACCGGAAAGTAGTTTCGAATAAAGTATGGGGGGGGGGGGGAATCGGATCACAGAAGAATGAGCGGCGAGGAAAAAGGGGAAAAAAGTATATTTACTGGATAGATGTCAGAGTAAGGATTACCGGAGAAGGATTAAGATCTCCCTCCTCATCAACAACATCGCTTTCCAGGGCACACCCCTAGTTTCTATCCACGAAGTGTCAGTGAAATGTAAGCATCGTATTGAAGGTAATTGGAGATATATTTAGGATTTAATAGAGCAAATAACTTGTGTGAAGAGGGTCCTTTAACAAACTGTGGTATGTGAGGGGCAGTTCGAAAGTAGAGAGAGAGAGAGAGAGAGAGAGAAGAGGCAATCCCCATGTGGTTTCGATTAGGCATTGCATCCCCGTGTTTCGCCGGCTTGTTAAAATTTGCTGCAACTTTGATCCCCGAAATTTGAAAAAAAAGAGATTAACGTAAAAGGGAGAGAAAAAAACATTTCTCAAAGTAACGAACAGTTTAGTTCGGAAATTTACAGAGATTTTGATCGGAAATGGAGAAAGCTATAACGATTCTCTTTTTCCTTCGAAGAATTAATGAATCAAAAGAATTCTTTCAAACTTTAATTAATTTCTTGTAGAAAAATATTATTCGTTTTGAGATGAGTTTATAACAATTTCGGGAAAACAAATCTATATCGAAGTTGATTGTATTTAATTGGAAATATTTTTTCTCTTAAGGGATCATTAATTCATGAAAACAATAATGTGATAAGATTTAAATTATTATAATGAACGAGATATAAACCTGCTATTTGTTTTTTTTTTGAGAGAGAGAATTCAAGTATTCATTTAATAATTAATAATGAATATTACATAGTATGAAGTTTTGTGAACAGAAAATATTCTTATTCGCTCTTACTCTTATCGAGAGTCTTCAACTTTTTTGAATCACGTGCACGTGAGCACCATCTTTACGCTTTATTAAAAGAAGAGCAACCTTATGACTACTCCAATACATACTCATGCTCATATCAGAATAATGCTAATCTTCGAAATTCATATTCAAAAAGATATTTGATTGAATTTTTGATCATTAGTATAGGACTGCTGAGGATTCTAGTGAGCATCGCGCTGCTCGTGAGCAACAGGTTCAAGATGCCTGCTCCATAGTCAATAGAGTTATTTTTTTGGAACAAGGTTGTGTTGTTTGTTATTATACGTTGATACGCTAGCCAATTGGAATTAACATGAGCATGTGATATCAAAGATCTGAGGTGTATGTATCTTATTTAACCATGGACTTATTTTTTAGATACAGCTTATCTCCTGCTCGAGTTCAATAACAATATATAATAATAGAAAAAAAATTTCCCAAAACACTCCTAAGCTATTGGGTAATGGTCCGGAAAAAAGATTTTTAGGTGTTCATTTACGACTGAATCTTCAGGTGAAATTGTGCGAGGATCTTTGCAGCATCGAAACTCAGTGTTAAATCACAACAGCCGTATTCAAATTACTGTTCTTGAACACAGTGATGCTCTTGGAAGCACTAAAGAGTTCTCGACGCTTTTGACTAATTGCGTAATGATGATTGACACCCGAATCACACTCTTGATCCGAGAGCTGCATTCAAAATTCCACTGAAATGAGAATGAATATATTTGAGAGTAACTATATGGGTACTCTTATTCAGGTGATGGGTGTAAATGCTGTTCATGATTCGAAAATGATTAAAAAGTTAAACTTCTGATATCCTTCCCGTTTGCTGCAAATACCTTTATGCAAGTTTTCATCTTCTGGGGATACCCTCCACTATTGCGGGTGAAAAATGAGAAAATAAGGTTGTCAAAAAATGGCTCAGACAGTCTACGTTCTAATTTACTGCATTCTACCTTGGTGATATCGCTGTAAATAGCAACTTACTACAGTTCGAGTTTGGTCAGAAATGAAGATGCATCTATCGGTGGTCACCTCAGGTTTGGAATGTAAAAAAATTGTTATCTACGTACTCCTGCATGAGCAAACACACGAACTTAATGGCATCCTGCATGATAGTAAAAGAGCATCTTACCACTGAACCTTTCGGATGCTAACATTCTTATGTCCTGACATTGAAAGCCTTAATATCCAGTATTTCGAATAGTATAAAGAATATTCTGGAAGTGTCATTGAAATATATATTAACGCGAATTTTTTTAAATTTCATATTAATTTTCCGCAACATTTTTTTTATTTTCAATGAATGTGACTAAAGTATCTGCCACAATCATTTGAATCTCTAGTTAAACTTGATCAGCAAAGTGTGTTATTTGTAGCAAATATGCTTACCAAAGGAGTAAAAAAATGAACTAAAATAATAATGCACGTAGTTTTAGTTCAAAACATGAGATTATTGATGTCTAGTATCGTGTACACCGTAAATTCCGAGTACTGTTTGGAGAAACAACAGCCTCATCAATGAAGTTTTAGCTCAGCGTCACTGGATCGAAAGAAAAAAAAAGCAAAGATTCAATTTTTCTACCAGCCTCGGCCAATTTCACAATTTTCAAGTTCTTTCCTTCAATATATATACACGATTCTTTTTCTTCGCAATTTAGGCCTGTTTTATTTTATATATTTATACTTTTTCTATCTCAAATGACTGAGGATGTACTGTATATTGGACTATCATTCGTTGTGCTCTCGATGGCAGTTTAGTAGCCTACTAGTTGACTTCGTAACATATATATATTTATACGTATAACTTATATATATTTATACTTTTTCTATCTCAAATGACTGAGGATGTACTGTATATTGGACTATCATTCGTTGTGCTCTCGATGGCAGTTTAGTAGCCTACTAGTTGACTTCGTACACGGACAAGAACAGCCCTGACCTTTTTTCTTTTGTCTTTCAATTTTATCTTTCGTAAGAAGTTCCAATTGGTTGTTCCTTACCTGCTTATGTCTCATCCGATATTATTTTGTCGTAGCGAAGCAACTTATTTCTTTCCTTCTCCGGTGTAGATGTTTCTCTTTTCTATCTACTGTACAGATATATACCTTTCCCACTCGGCTGCAGAAGCATGTACAGCTTACTCTACTTATTTTCTCCCATTTTTATGAAATTTAAGTTTCTTCTTGTTAACTAAAGATTTAGGCTTCAATTTTTTTTAAAGATTATATATCTATATTATCGGACGTCTACGTCATTTTGCTATGTTGTTAAAGTTTAGTTATCGTAAATTGAAAACTAATGATTTTCTGGAAAGTTTTAAGTATTGTTCTTTAAGTGAATGCGAGTATCAATTTGATGACCAATCAAATTAGGTTTAGTATCAATAATAGGTTGATATTTTAGCAATTTTTACCCTTTAAATCGGAAAAGCGTGTTCAGCATTTTGAAGAGTGCGAGTCACTTCCTTGGTTTGGAAACGTGTCGAGGGTGACTTGAATTATTTGGAAATCTGCTACGAGTGACTCAAGTGATCTTAAATTGTGCAGCTTGAGTAATATAGATTGATTGATTGATGACCGCTCACGCCCAGAGCTGTTGTACAAGACAACTTCCTCTCTTCATCTCTTTGGAGGCTGGGTCGTGTCGGAGAACATCTATTTATTCAACAAATGGAAAGTTATAATATACATTCTATGGAAACAATCCATCAGAAGACATTGAGGATACATACAATCAAGATTAACTAAGAGAGAAATTTAAAAAAAAAATGAAATACAAAACCAGCGAAAACAGATTAAATACACTCTAATTTGCACTAATTAGCTATGCACTATTATATACATTCTGTGGAAACAATCCAATGAGTAATATAGAAATGTGTCGCGGGTAATTTAAGCGATCTGGCGTATCGAGTCACTCAATTGATCTGGAAATGTGTTTTGAGTCACCAAAATGATGTGGAAATGAGTTTCGAGTTACTAAAGTGACCTGAAAATATGCAGCGGACTTCTTTTAAGTAAACTGCAAGGAGCTGCTCATGGGGTATGGAAACTTACCGAGCAAATCTGCTACTATAAATGAAAGTTTACTTTGTCGTCCGGGGTCAGAATATGTTTTTGCGCGACTCTCTCTCCGTTATTTTTCACTGAAAAATGTTAACTTTTTGTCCTTTCTGCTCTAGAGTCCGAGGCACCAGGTCTCCCTGCCCTTCCACTCGAATGATCTGGAAATGTGCCTCCAGTATACCTCCAAAAAAATGTTGAACTCAGATTTTTGAAATTTATAAGTTTTTCAAACTTTTAAAAAAATTATAAAATTCTAACGAATGGGAATCCACTTTTGAGATGAATTTTACCAACACTTGTAGAATAAACATTTTTGCAAAATTTCGAAATCTTCAGTGCAGTAGATTTGTTTTCTTAATCTTACGGAGAATCAGAAACTGTAATCCGAGAATATCGCGTTGAAAGTGTTTTTTCTTGTATATATTTACACCATATAATTTATAACTTCTCTCTTTCAGTTTGAAAAAACGGAAATGAACCGATTAACATAGAATTTTTGGCATTTGATTTGCAATTGAATGTAATATTTTTGACAATCATTTTTGAAAAACCTACTTCTGTTGTCGTGACACAAATTAATTTCTTGTTTGATTTTCATATTCATATTTAAATTCGGTAAAATACCTTTCCATTGTTGCTTTGGTTTTATGGTTATCAGAAGTTTTTACTTCAAAGTAAATATGTGTTATGGGTATTTCTCACTCGGGGAAGAATTATTAAGTGATATGAGCTTAGCGGTATAAGAAATAGGAACGTATATCGGTGCTCCCTGTTAAGTTTCTTGATTTGTGAGTAATCGTTACGAGCAAAAAATATTCACTAAGGCTTCAACATTTGGGGAAAAAATATAATTGAGAGCTTGTGGTGAAATGTGCTTATTGACATCAAGCTCGAGTGCTTTGAATATGTTGAAGCCGACAGTGATAGTCGCGGGGTGAGTGGCGTGGTGGTAAGGTGCTCGTCTGTTACCGTGAGGGTTGCTGTTTCGGTCCCAAAGACGAATCCGAGGATGAAAATGGATAGGATACGTTCTCCTAACGAGCTTGATGGAACTACCAATAGATGGCGCATTGATTTTCAACACATTAATGGCAATAAATTGTACTATATTGGTGAGGTAGTCGCTTTGTGGATTAACATTTCTCCTGCAAGCAAAACTACCGTTATTCTGCATAGTATGTTTTAAAAGTTAAATTTCAGAATAAATTTACATAATTTGCTTGCTTTCTCTACTCACAAATATTTGTTTAAAAATGCTTGCTAAATACTAATAATCAATTCTGAATAGTTAAAAAATTACTAAATTTCAATTTGAATATTATATAACAATGTTTAGTCAATTCTTTAGTGCTCGACACATAAGCCCTATCAACCTGCAAACTTATGTTTTAAACGAAGCGCCGCAATGGTTAGGCCAAGAAATACAGCAATCAAGATTAATATTACTGCAATTATACTAGGACTCGGCTTTCTGTCCTAGCATATATTTATTTTTTATTTTTTTGCATATTTCGCTATTTTTATGTGATGATCATATTTTCAAAATTATAAGACATATTTTGCATATTTTCAAAACTTTAAGACATATTTTGCATATTTTCAAAATTTTTGATGAAAAGTGAATATTTTCCTTTCTATTCCAATCCCACTTCAGACTGATTTTTTCTGTTTCTGCCTGTGATGAGAGCTCTTAGGGCTATGACTTTATGCCCTTAAAAAGGAACGTCGTTACTGACTGGTAAAAAATCCTGAAATTCAGTAACCAATCAGCAATAACATTCAGTTGTCAGAAAGTTGGGAGAATTTTTAGGGAAATTATGGCTCGATGAGATTAGTGAGAGTAGAACGAAGAATTTTTGTTCATACAAAAGTAAGTAATGGTTCAAAATAGTTTAGACTGCATGAACACTTATCATTATCATTATTATTTTGCTAAAAATAATTATTTGAAGTAGGAATGAAAAACATTTTATATAGGATATATTTTTCGTTTTATAGGGCATATTTAGTTTTTTTAAGAGCATAAATGCATATTTTATAGAAATTTTTTAGAAGTTTTAAAGCATAAAATCCTAGCCCTAGTAATTAGTGCAATTTATTAGAATGGTTTTTGAATGAATGGATTTTAAAATAGCATTAAGAATTGGATTTTACACATACACTTACGACGACTTAGTTCCATGGAGCATGCATGCCCTCCTCCCACTGTAGAAATCTTTTATACATGGAAAAACAAATATGCATTATTTCACAAAATTCATACGAAACAATGCGTCCGTGCATAGGCAAAAAATTATGTGTGTCCATGAGATAGAAAAAAGAAATCAAATGAGACCAAATAATCATATCAAATAGTAATGAATTGATAAAAAAACTGATAATTCCCTGACTTAGAACGAAAAACAATTTATATATATATTTTTTAAATCCAATACCCATTTTGAAACTAATTGGTAATTAAATGAATAAACCGTACCGTTAATTAATTAATGTCCCACAAGTGAAATTCATTGTCCAGACTAAGCGGGACCGATCCTCAAGCGTGAATATGCATGAGGTTTAGGAATATTCATTTTTTGTTTCTGTGTTGAGAAGAAGAAAGATATTGATTCACTTTTATCCGATTACTGTATTGATAGCCCGGAGCAAAATTTGTCGTGGAACATGTAAACCCTGTACAATGTTTCAAAAATGCATGTTCTTATGTATATTTCCTTTTATCAAGAAACGTACTGTCGGAAATTGGCAAAAGAAGCCTTAGAAAAATGATAATAAAAAGGGGCAAAAGAAAATATTCCGATATCCAATAAGAGACATAAAAGGGAATCATAATCGATATATTATTATTCATCCAATTATTTTTCAAAAATGCACGACCATTTTTTTTTGTTTTGTCCTTGCGTTTTTTTTCCCATTTCGCTCACTTCAAGCGCACGATGTTATAAAACTCGGGAGAAAACAAAGCACGGCATTCTGTATTCCGTGAACTCGGCTTATTTTGATTGATTTGTAGTCTTTGATCGTCGTGGTATGTATGTTTACATGCATGTATACCTCGTTTCTGATAGCAGCATATAGGAAAAGCATGCCAAAAGTGGTTTCTTACTCCCTTTCTTTGTGTTGTTTCACTGAGTGCAGCTTTAGTTGAGGTAGATTTCTTGCAGTCGAGTGCTTGTCATAGGGTTAGATATTCCATGTAAGAGCGGCTCGTCTTTTTGCAAATTGTACACATATTGGTATCGTTGAGTTTGTTATAAAAAAATACTCTGTGCAGACCATTCTTCTTCCCCTTTTATGGTAAAAATTCATAAATGAGAGAGATAGGAGAAAAAAAAAATCGCTCATATTTCGGGGAATGTACAATATTTTGTTTGAACTTCATAGGAAGATCCAGTACTTGTGTTCGGAGCCGAACGATATTGGTTTTATGGTTTTTTTTACCATGAAACTATTCTGTAATCGCATTTTTGAAAATGTATCTAGTTATATGATGCAGCGAACAGTGAAAGGAATAAAAAGTATACGTTGATTCTATAATTAAAGTAAAATATGCAAAACTATTAGATATAACAAGGAAAAGTCAGCTCTGAGAGCGCCACCGCCGTAAAAATAATGAAGGAAAAATATAAACACGAAAATTTTTGATATAGAATAGAAATTAGTAAAATTTGCAGTAATAATAAAATTGCAGATAAAAATACATTTTTATCCTTTTTTTCCCAAAGAAATTAATCTGGAAAACCCCTTTACTCTCTGTAGAATATGTTTCGGAAAAATGCATCAGAAATGGAAGTCACCTTCTTCCTGTTTAATTTCGTTCATTGTATCAATTGACAAACACAATTTGGTTTTCAAGGTGAAAAGGAGAAACTAGTTTTTAGAGTAAAAAAAATAACACGTATAATCACAAGAGATTGCACTTTTCAGTTGCCCGAACTCAGTCCGGTTGGAGAACACATTTTTGTTGAAATATATAAACTTATATTCTTGATTTCTACAAAAAGTTTTGAAACTACGGCTATCAAAAGCAAAATAGAAATATAATCAATACAAAATAAAAATATAATCAATACAAAATAAAAATATAATCAATACAAAATAAAAATATAATCAATACAAAATAAAAATATAATCAATACAAAATAAAAATATAATCAATACAAAATAAAAATATAATCAATACAAAATAAAAATATAATCAATACAAAATAAAAATATAATCAATACAAAATAAAAATATAATCAATACAAAATAAAAATATAATCAATACAAAATAAAAATATAATCAATACAAAATAAAAATATAATCAATACAAAATAAAAATATAATCAATATCAAATCAAAGATTTCAATCACCGATATCAAGCAAATTTTTAATTTTTTATGACCCGAAAGAAATTCCTTTCAATGTTATGAAGAGAGAAATAAATTTTACCATTTAACAATATTTTTTTTTATTTGAATCTTATAAAATCTCAAATGTTTTAAATTCCTTCAATTATAGGTTACGAAGGATTTTAACAGTTGGCTGATACGGAGATATGTTTAGGAAAGAGAGAAAATTCCACTGCCCTTGCAGGGAATCGAACCAACGCCCTAGACCACTAGACTGCAAAGGCAACGAACCAATCCGTCCTTCGTATGAATCGCGGAGAGTGACATCATCCTCGGATAAGTCGCCATCTGGTGGCAGTGTCAGCAACTGTGATGTTTGGCCTGAGTTGGGTCCGACCGTTCACGTACAGTCCCGTTCAGTGCACACGGGCTCCAAGGATAGATTGCGATATTCGTTGTCTTTGGTTTAAGGCATTAACCTGGAAAGGGAAAGGACGTGGGTTCGATTCCCTACAAGGGCAGTTGAATTTTCGCTCTTTCCTAAGTATATCTTCGCATCAGCCACCTGTTAAAAACCTTCGTATGAATAGCGGAGAGTGACATCATTCTCGAATTATAAATTATTATTTACGAAATTATTACATTATATTCATACAATTCAAAATAATTTTTTTTCAGGCCAATTACTTTTTATGGAAAAGTGTAGTGTATATATGGAGATTGCTTTTTATATCTCATTTCGACTTTTTGATTAAAGAACTAGAGAATTAGAATTTTTTCATTCTTCCCGGATACTTTTCATGACAATCGCTGTAGACGAGAATGATTAATAGAATAAACATCAATTCTAATTTTCTCATACTGTACTGTACTCTTTCAAAATCACATTTCATTATCGTATTCTTCAGATCCGATGCGTTATAATCAGGATTCCTTTATTACATCCTAAACACCCAACAAATCTCATCGCTACGCGAACATCGGTGAATCCCCGTAATCTAATCAAAAACAATGAATGTAGACCTTATCTCGATAAATTATCTGTTCCCGAACTGATTTCAAAATCCCGATATTTCACGTAAACAAAGCAGGAGCTATACACGTAAAGATCCGACGTAAACTTCCAACAAAACACAATCGGCAAGGCACAAGCAATAAATGGGAGAAGGAGGAGGCGCGCCTTTAATCATAAAGACATTAAAGGAGACTGGTCCGATCCCCACCACTTGACATCGTACTAAAATGGTTGTCGTGGTAACTTAATAAGGGAAGGGGATGGATGGATTCTTCTCTCTTCGCATTCCGCCCTTTATGTTATGCCATACATTCGGAGGTATGGATGGAGGTTATAGGAGGGAACAAAACCCTCTTTCTTGGGCTCGTCACTCGCTAATTAGAAACATCTTCCAGTACATAAATTGGGAAGATGCTTGCTTTTCGTGCGGGGTTTGATTTTCGTGTTTTATTGATAGATATATAGATACACATACGCGGTTCCGACTAGCGCCTTTTGCCGAGTATCGCTAATCCCGCCGTGTTCTCGATTTCGCCCAATAGATCTGTAGATAGCAAAGACCAATAAGGTCTACGGGGATATAACGTAAGTGCATAGTTAGGGATCAAACGTCGGTATTGGCTTGTGATCATAGTAGCCGATGAGAACTAAAGAGTACTTCAAAGCAATCGGATCTTGGTAGATCGTAAGTTTGCGTAGATTCACGCCATCTACACTAAATAAGTCTGTATTTGACAGTGTATTGTACTATTAGAATATTGGTTATCTCTGAATGCGGTTATATTTCAAGATTTATTTGCTGGTATCAAGAAGAAAGAGTAGGTTTCTGCAATAAAATACAAATAGGTTTGGAAACTAGATAATATGATTAGAATAATATATTTCTATTTTCTTATTTAATTACAGGACCATTTCCATGGGTCTGGGTCTGAGATAGTAGGATTTTAATTAATATTTACTCGAAGGTCCTCCTAGCCAATCACAGAGAGAATGGTCTATTCCATCGTTTCTCTTTCTGAAAACAAGGACCAGTAAAACATCTGAGACAATTTGGTGGACCACTTGTTTCCAGTAGCATTTCTTGTAAATTTGGCTGTTCTGATTTTACATGTTCATTTGTCCTGATATTACTAATATTCAATTGCTTATTCAAAAATTTCAATATTTGTTGAAGTCGCCAATACACAGCGTTTTCATAGTACTGTATATAAATTACATTATGATAATTATGGAAAAAAATATAAATATCTATCTCAACATATTTGTACAGTTCAATGTTTTTTCTGGAATTTTAATAATGATTTGTGTTTGTGCCTCTTTCTGGTACCGTTTTTTATGACAATAATGGCGATGTGTCCTACATATTTTACCCTATTTAAGATAGCAATTTACCCTTTTCTCAATGAAATAATTAAATATAGTAATTTGAAAATTTTGTTTTTCGTGAAACACATTTTTGTAAATTGTGATTTGTAGCAGTCTTTTATCCTCCAACCCCCCAGCAATTTTAGCAGCGGTTAAAAAACTTCTTTTACGGCAATAAATTGCACTTTTTGGCGAAATTTAGTGATATTCCGTGTTTAGGATTGCAATTTCCTGCATTTTCCTCGATGCTGTTTGATGAACCAAAGAATGAAGGTACAATTTTTATTTGAATCTTTATGTGGATATTGCTAATATCAATTCCAATAGTTGAATAATTTGTCGTTCAGTAAAATTAAATTATCAAGTCAGCCTGACGCCCACCGCTGGTCCGTGGACCATAGGTTGAAAAACGCTTGTCTATGCCATAGCACCACTCGATTATACACTCCGTTGACCTGTTAGCAATCTTTTATGAAACTTCGGGGGATCCACACTGGGCCTAATTACCGGAATACCCTTACGGTAAGAGGGGCATTTACTCAGGATCCTATAATTAGGAAATTTACAAATGTGAAGAACATGTATTCACTGTTTAATCAAGCAGCTAGCTCTATTGGTTACCTGATCTTTACTTTGCCCACACTCCTCGGTAGTCAAAGTTTGTCCTCGGATCAGCGTACTAGGTTTGGAAAATCATTGGTCTGAGACACGAGGAATGTTCAGCAATTCATTGTTTAGTTAGCATAGTTAGAGAACAAAATTATTAACATTCGAAATACTATAACTACGCTCTAAAACTGATTACACGAATTTCTACCCATCGATGATTACTTTATATTTTATAATTTAACCCTCCATGGTTCCTCACAATAAAGACGCATTAGTTTTTGTTTTGCCGAAACGGATGTAAATTGTTGCTGTTAGCGTATTTTTAATTAATTAGAGTGAAAGTTTTCATTAGCTTAAGAGGTAGGTAATAGGCAGGCAAAAAAAAACCACTTAAAATACCTACAAGAGACATTAAATAATTTCTTCTTTTCTAAAATTGGGCTGCATTCACCTGAAACAAAATTATTCACGTCTAATATCATCCGGTCAAAGCAAAGTTAATGCATGGCAACACCAAGTTCCCTATCTCTCAGATCATGTATTCGCGTTTAAATGAGACTGGAAGGAATGGGGGGGGGGAAGACTTTCTGATGATAATTGATACTGAGATTCTGGAAACATTTTTAAAAAGTATTTTTTTTCGTTCTCAATGCTCAAAATATCCAAGTGTGTATGTTATGGCCTCTGAAATGCATCATTAAACTAAAAACTATGTAAAAATAGGCATTTATGGCGGAAAAAGTTCAAAAAAGACATTTTATAGAAAAGCTTGAAAATAGGCAAAAATATACAGGCATTTATGACATTTTGCCTGAACTTCCGGGCTCTATTAATCATATTAATTTATTCTTTTTATTAGCATCAGGTTCTATAAATTACTGGTAAAAAGAATATGATGATTTTTTTTTACTCGTGACACTGAGTAGAAAAATGATTGATTATCATCAAGTAATTGCAGTTTATCCGTCACACGATGTATTTAGGTGTTGGAAAATCGAAGACATAAAGTAATCTTTTTGCAATTAAAAATTCTGAAAATACAATATATACGAAAAACTGACTGTATGAAGAAATATTGATGTTTAAGAAAGAAAAAGTAATTTCTGTCCTCACGGGGACTCAAACCCCAGTCTCTCGTATGCTGAACGAGTGCTCTACCACAAAGCTATTAAAACAAAGTATTGCGGATGGGTTTTGATGGACTTTCATATGAGGGACCGAGGTTGGAGTCCCCGGGCAGAGATGGATTTTCCTATCGTAAACATCAACATCTCTTCATATAGCCTGTATTCCGTATATATTGTATTAACAAGCGGAGAGAGGACTTCTTTCTCTACATATATAATGCCAGTTATTCTGAAAACACTTTGGATTGTGAGTTTCATCATATCGAATCGAACTATATATGTGTGTGAAGGAGAAGAATATTTTTCAATATTGTGTAAAAGAGAGAGAAAACATACGTGCGGCTGTAAATATCTCTGTAGATTTACAGCAAGCAGGGGTTTGAAGAGTGTTTTAACATAATTGTATTACACTTCGAGCAGCATTCATGAAGCAAGTGATGATGGTGAATGATTTTGAAAGCTAAAGTGGTTCTAAATGTTTTGCCGTCGGGTATGGCACGTTTGACGAACGAATTCTTATTCGCTCCGATAAAGGCAAAATCTTTTCTCATTCTTGACAAGTTTCATTTACGAAAATCGGGAAACGTTTTTCCTCGTATAAATGGTTGAAAAAGAAAAATTATGCGGCATTAAAGAGCCATTTTGCTTAATCTTCTTTAATCTATGTCTGAGGCATGTATTGGGCGACAGTTACTAAATTTTTCGTCTTGTTTATTCATATTGATGGAATGCTTATTGTTAACTCGTTGAATATGTAAGAGGTGTTCCGTGACGAGTGTTCGGAAGACTAAAAATGCTATTGTTAATAAAAAAATAACATTATAAGGGGACGTCGTGTCGGAGGTGCGTCTCTTTTCCGGGAGGTGGCGGAATATCCCTAGACACTTGATATTGGAGGTGTGTTCAATTTATACACACTAAACTACGGAACTTAACGAAGAAGCCTTTATTTCGAAGCACACTCAAAACAGACAACCTTCCAGGACGGAAGCCACATTCCAACTCACGTTCTCTTCTCTTGGAAGATAGATTTTCTCTTCACAACTTCTTTTAACAACGTATAAACAAACAAAACGCATTATGTGCTGTAAGGCTACAGAGTGTTAGTAAAAATGTCCATACTGGAAAATAGATTCGTTACAATATGAATTATAATAAAATATTAGCAAAACTAGAGAAATCACCCATGACATTGACACTGCCATAAAACAATAATTGAGGAATTAATGAAAACAAAAAATTCTAAACGACCTCCTCTGCTTCTATCGAAAATAGTAAAATATTAAAAAACATTCAATCGTAAAGTAGTAAAATTTGTGCTTTTTTTAACCAAAATAATTCACCCACGTAAATCATCAATTAATTAATTACCATCAATTTTTTGATTAATTTGGTATTGATTGTGTGTCAAAATGCCTTTTAAGAAGAAAAAAATTAATTAATTAATTAATTAATTTGGGTCGTTATTTTCACTAGGACCATTTAAAAAAAGTACCCTTATGCATTTCTGAAGTGTTAACTTGAAAAAAGAATCATTAAAACCATTAAAAACAGTTAAAAATTAGCACATAGGTGCATCACTGGAGCGAAGAGGTACACATATGCGCAATGCGTTGAAGGTGTCGCATTTTAAATTCCCAATACAGTCGAATCCCATTATAACGAACGCCAAGAGACCGGAGGAATCACTTCGTTAAATCGAAATTTCGTTATAAAGGAATTCCAGGTTACGTAGCATTAATGTAATGCATTATATACATATATGCATTAATGAAACTTATGCATCTAATCCTTGAAATAAGTGTCGGGGATTAGAAAAGTGTTCGTTAAAACGAGATTTTCGCTATAACGGCATTCGTAAAAACGGGCTTCGACTGTAGTTTATTGTCTATAAAGTATATTTTTTGAATCAATCGCAAAATTATTCGTTTCTTTTGGACTCCTACCTAATGTTAATTTACAATTAACTTAATAATTTTATTTAATTTTTTGAGAGAAATAACTTGCTCTACAATAAGATGATATTGCTATTATTTGAACATTTTAAACAACATCGAAAATAGTGAGATGTATAAGTTAATAAATCTAAGTAACTTCAATCAATGACACATATCGAAACTCCCAGTCATATAGACTACATTCACACTTTGCAGATGAATTTCCATCTCTCTTGTATTTTCCTCCATAAAATTCTCTTCCTAAAACATGTTATGGAGGAATAAATAATAATAATAAAAAAAACGGATAAAAAAAAAAGGGTAATGTCGGGAGTTTTGCTGTTGATCAAATTTCGCTGCTGTTCGTCGAGAAAGGCGGCAAATGGAAAAATTAGTTTAATGTTTCCGCCGATTTCAGGGCTAATGGACTCTGATCCTGACTGGAGGGGAGGTCGTCGGTCTCTGATGTCCATTTAGTATAACTTCGAGAAGCATTAGTACTGATTTCATTTGCGAATATCATCCATTACGGCACTTTGCCGACATTTTTACTTTCTCTCCTGCCTACCTCTTAAGTCTCTTTATTTCTTCCGGCATTTTGCTTAAAAAAAATAAATTACCACCTAATTTTCCTTCTTTTTTTTTTTACATTTTCTTTGCGTATTACTGTGAGCTGAGTGCCGCGATATATAGAGCGCTAACAAGCTTTCCTCTTCTAGTGTTTTATTGCGTTTTTATCGGCCCATTATATGCATGGTTGCCAGGATATTTTACATTTTTATCGCCGAGATTTGTTAACGCTGTCAGATAAGAATTTTCACCTTAAATAAAAATGATTTTAAACTGCATGTGCACAACTTCCATAACATGATAATAATCCGTGAATTGATCTGAATAGAGTAACATTGTTTCCACTAGCAATTTTATAGTAGTTGAATTTTAAAAATAGTTCGAAAAATGCATAATATTTGAGTTGATTTCGAAAGGTTAGCTTATATAATTCAAACAAATTATGATGCTCGTGGTATCTTATAATTTTTTATTAAAATTTACTAATCTTTCTTAGACTAAACGAAGGTTTTTGGGTAAAAGTTACCAATCTGGAAATAATCGTTAGTATTAACGATTCATCTTTTTTTGTCATTTTAATGCTCGTTCAATGGTCCCGTTACTGTCGAATTCTCGCTAATGGAATATGGTAAGATTGGCGGCAAAGCTATTTTATGCGTACCAGGATTATTTTGACGGTGTCTATAGTTAACGTTAAAAGCATTTAATTGCTCGTAGGAATATACTGTAGTTCTTCATGATGGAGAGCTTGTGATCTTGATCCTTGGTTTTCTTATCCTATAACTTCGAACAAAACCCGAAAATCCGCTCACTTTCCATTTCTTATTAGCTAGTGCAACGGAGAATGCTCCATTTTTCCAAATAATTCTATACCTGATCACTGGAAAAACAATGGAATGAAATGGTTGATGAATACTTTTGGACCAGTTGTTTTTACTATATTTATCAATGATTTCTGTAATCTTGATTTATTTGTTAAAATTATAACATTCTCTGATAATACTGCATTATTTTATTCAGCATTACATCATCAATCTTTTTCTGAAAATAATCTTGAAATTAACGTATCGAAAAACGAAATATATATATATATATATATATATATAAGCTTTTCTTTGCATAACAATACAGATATTAGATACAATATTATTTCAAATACAGTCGAATACCGTTTTAACGAACACTTTTCTAATCCCCCAGATAAGTTTATGTAAGAACAATGCAAAAATCTGGAATTCTTTTATAACGAAGTGATTTCTCCGGTCTCTTGGAGTTCGTTATAACGGGATTCGACTGTACAATAAAATAGAGCATTTACTAATGATTATTCCACTCCCACTTACGAAATTTTTCGTCACCTAAATCGTTATCTTAATTCCCACAGATCAATAATCCTTCTAAATAAAAACCAACTCGACCTACCTTTAAATACTTCAAGAACATCGAGTAGATTTGGCAATACATTATTTATACCACTTATTCATAAAACAGTAAAGAGAAATCATTTCACGTTTCTTGTTCCGAAATTTTACAACAATCGGCCATCTGAAACTCTTGACTGCACTTCATTATTTGTATAATGATATTAAATGATATTGAAGTAATAATTATAATAAATGATATTGAAGTAATAATTATAATAAATGATATTGAAGTAATAATTATAATAAATGATATTGAAGTAATAATTATAATAAATGATATTGAAGTAATAATGATATTAAATGATATTGAAGTAATAATGATATTAAATGATATTGAAGTAATAATGATATTAAATGATATTGAAGTAATAATGATATTAAATGATATTGAAGTAATAATGATATTAAATGATATTGAAAGCTAATTTTATATATAATATTCAATATATTTTTTCCCTATTTCAATTGAGCTCTCTGAAAAAAAAAGGAAAAAAGAAGACACTACCCCATCAATCAAAATTTCTGAATCTCACCTTCCGATGTCGCCATTATTTATTTAAATGCTAATTATTGTGTTTAATTTATAATTATTTCATATGAATGAGACAAATCATTCACCTTCATCAATGACAAATAATTCACCTTAATCAATGACAAATCATTCACCGTAATCAATGACAAATCATTCACCTTAATCAATGACAAATCATTCACCGTAATCAATGACAAATCATTCACCTTAATCAATGACAAATCATTCACCTTCATCAATGACAAATCATTCACCTTAATCAATGACAAATCATTCACCTTAATCAATGACAAATCATTCACCTTCATCAATGACAAATCATTCACCTTAATCAATGACAAATCATTCACCTTAATCAATGACAAATCATTCACCTTAATCAATGACAAATCATTCACCTTCATCAATGACAAATCATTCACCTTAATCAATGACAAATCATTCACCTTAATCAATGACAAATCATTCACCTTCATCAATGACAAATCATTCACCTTGATCAATGACAAATCATTCACCTTGATCAATGACAAATCATTCACCTTGATCAATGACAAATCATTCACCTTGATCAATGACAAATCATTCACCTTCATCAATGACAAATCATTCACCTTCATCAATGACAAATCATTCACCTTGATCAATGACAAATCATTCACCTTGATCAATGACAAATCATTCACCTTGATCAATGACAAATCATTCACCTTAATCAATGACAAATCATTCACCTTAATCAATGACAAATCATTCACCGTAATCAATGACAAATCATTCACCTTCATCAATGACAAATCATTCACCTTCATCAATGACAAATCATTCACCTTAATCAATGACAAATCATTCACCGTAATCAATGACAAATCATTCACCTTCATCAATGACAAATCATTCACCTTGATCAATGACAAATCATTCACCTTGATCAATGACAAATCATTCACCTTCATCAATGACAAATCATTCACCTTGATCAATGACAAATCATTCACCTTGATCAATGACAAATCATTCCCCTTGATCAATGACAAATCATTCACCTTAATCAATGACAAACCATCACGTTAAATTCAATGTAATATTTTGCGCCTGTGTATATATGTGTGTATGTATCTGTCATATTCATAAATGATTTCTTTGTCTTACGTTTTTTCTTTTGTTTTGTTTGTTATTATATATTTTAATTATGATTAGTTCATATTATTATTATTTACTCTTGGTGCTTGAAAATTAATCCAACAATGATTGTGTCCACCACTATGGATCGACAACGATCCCTTGGATGGCTTCTCTTCGTTTTGCGCAATGTAAGTTTATTGAAAAAAAAAATACTATAATATATATAATTTTTCCTATTCTCAATTTAATTCATATAGTACGTCTCAAAAAGGTAGTGAATGCGCATTCTTTTTAATAAAATATGAATATATGCAACATAGAAAAATTATTAATATATGATTGTAGAACTTATTAACAAACGCGTTTGCAATAATTTTGACATGGATAACAAAACTCCGAATTGAGTTACAAACACAAAATTTTAAAAATGCAGTCTCAATAGTATAGAGAAAAATCTATGAAATAAAAATATTACCCATCCATGTATTTCTTATAAAACAAAAATTTAACTGTTCACCTTGTTTCCTTGTAACGGGGCAATTGGCCCTAAACAATAAAGATTATTATTATTATTGTATTATAATTTTAGTTGTAAAAATACCGCACAACGTTTATTTTTCATGTAAGGAGGGCATGAAAGTATGGTATCTTGAAGTGAATCGATGGACTGTTTCCGAGTAAATTAATAGAAGCAAGTCAGTCATTCACAAAGTATTACCAAAAGATATAGTGATTTTATCGGAAACAAACTAGACGAGCATGAAAAACAACAGAAAGAGGTGATGTCGTTATCACTACGTAAATATTTTCGGGGTATCAATTTTAATATCTCAAAGTACCTAATTCAACACAAAATTTAAAAAATGCAGCCTGAATAGTATGGAGAAAAATGTATGAAACAGCAATTTTCAAAAAAAGTTTAGCAAATTAAACTAATTCGTCGAAGTATTCAAGGAAGCGGTAACATTGTGTGTGTCGCAAAATGCGTTCGTCCCGGAAACTTCATGAGCATCACAAATAAGCTCGATTATCATGGGCTGATTCTCATATGCTTTTGAAAGACAGATGGCTAACAAACTTTTTTCTCTAGTGAAAAAAAACTGATCTTGGAATTCTCAGATAGCTGGAACTATTACTGGCATGAACTTCACAGTACCATCAGTTCAGGGGCGTAGCCAGAAATTTCGTTCAGGGGGGGGGGGAAGAACCACTTTCATTTCATCCATCCGGGGACGACGACAAAGTGATAGAACAATAGATTTGGCCATCTTTTTCTCTTTTTTCGGTCATTTTCTCACATTTCGGGATGGGGAACCAGAAATTCAAGCCCCCCCCCCCCGCTACGCCCTTGCATCGGTTGATAGAATAGAGCCGAGTTGCACAACCCTTTCAGTCTGCAGGAAAGATATGCGGCGTTTTAGCCGCTCGTGGGCAAGAAACTCGTATATATATGGGGTGACTACATGACCAGCATTTTACGGAACATTCCGGTAATTTTGGCTGTCTCAACGTTTCCATAAAATATCCCATTTTTCTCCTTATTTTCAACGAGGCTTACTTGAATTTTTATTTTTTACTGAAATCAACTTGAGATAGTTTTCATGACTCATTATATTACGATAATTATGGCTCTCTCACAATTAATTATGGTGAATTCATATCATGTTTGTCAAATATATGAAGTGTTAGAATTGAAAAAAAAAAAAGTCACTGTGTTCCGTGGGACCAGTGAATACGAGAACCTACTGGTCCACAGACATCCCGACTGGCCCGTCAAACGAAATCGGTTCTGAATAATGATTCATTTTCCTAAAATATATTATGATTTACATGGTTGATATGCTACCAAGAGGTGTAAAAGGCCATAATGAATAATTAAAACGGCAGTCGACGTTCATAAAACCCACCCACTGTTGATTCTGCGGCGATGAGTGTGGAGGTTTATAAAAGAGGCCTTTTTTAAATTACATTCTCAGAAAACATTCTGCAAAAGATATTTGCTACTACGAAAACATATACTGATTTGTTTGCTAAGATGCAAAGAGCAACATTAATTAAAAAAAATTAAACAAAATAGCTTCATAAATGCACATGCTTTTTTGCACATGCATGTGTCAAAGCTTCTAAGACAGACAAAAAAAGGACTCTGGAATGAACTGTCTATGTACACTCTGGAATAAGATGGGATGGAGAGGGCGGTGGAAATCAACCACGCACATTTTTTCCCTCCTTACAGAACAGATGAAAATTCATTAGATGAATGCTGTAGGATTGAGAATCGGCCGATATTTACAGCTCAAAATGAAATTCCTGTGCAGTGGTAGGCATGGCTCCCCACTTCCTGGAGCAGGGACCCTAGCCTGGGATCTCTTGCGGGGACCCCCTGGTCAGGCTTTTCATGGGGCCCTTCTATAGTTTTATAGCGGATAGTTTTATAGTGTTATAGTTATCTATAATTTATAGCGTGAATAAGCAAAAAATGATGAACATTTTCACGGGGCCCCAGGGTGAGATACATGTCAGCCCCACCTTTATACAGCCTATGTTGGTAGGATAGCATGCAAATGTCGGAAAAATATTGATTAATCGAATGAATGCTGAAGGATTGAGGCAACACTTAGTACACATACTCTATAATGCAGCAAAATCAGTTAAGCTCATAATAATCAGTTAAGCACATAAATTTTTGGAATTTCGACACAGAGACACGGTTTTAGAAATATTTTTTTTACAGCAATAAACATTTATTTATCTTTCGACATTAAAACGGCTAAAAGCAATATAAAACGACTGCGGATCGGTGATTCTCCCACAGGAGATTCTTCCGCAATCAATTTATCACAAGGGAGGAAGTTTCTTCCTACTCTGGTCCCGCGGACCACCAGAATTTTTTTTCTCGATGGTCCGATTGATTTATCAGTGGTCTGGGACCAGCGGACCACCAATGATTTCGAACGCTGATATACAATTATTTTTTTTTGGCGAATTGCAAGTCTACCCGTAGCGACTTGCACTAGCTCTCTGTTTCCCGTCATTTTATTGATTTTTATTTAACAACTTTCGTGATAGCCTAGCCACTTTAATTGCCTTTGACAATTTTTTTTGGCCGTAATAGTCAACCCTTTATGTGTCTTTCACAAGTAACTTTCCCTGTGGCTGTAATTGGTGGCGGGATGCGCTTTTGACGAATTTTTTTGGCTATGATTGTCACCTTTTTGATTGCCTTTGACAATATTTTTAGCCGATATTGGCGACTTTGTTTGCCAATAATTTTTTAGAGATAACTTCCGATATCTCGCCTGCATGCCGCTTTTCCGTATGTTTATTAGGGAACATGTAGGGAATATATGGTCACCTAGGTATTTATCGCGTTGCATGTATTGATACTTTTTTACAGGAATACCTTTCGCGGGTCAGACGGACCCACCTTTTGACGGGACATATTTAGCTGGCGGAGTGGAGGTTGTGATTCACAACCGTGTGATTCACGAAAATCCTCCCATACCACAACAGATGCACCTCTATTCCAGACGTTCACAAGTTGTGAACGGAGTATTGGAGGATTTTTGTTTAATTAACAACGTACTGCTTTCTAGGATACTTACGCGAATTGTGTACTTTTGACATATGGAAATTAATATATATGTCGAAAAAGTATTTATTGAGAACACTAACGTGGTCATCTCTTTCTGTTGTTTTTTTAATGCCCCCGTTCAGTTTTTTTCTTTCCGATAAAATCGCTATTTCTAACACGTTTACGCACTATATTCTACTTTTTACTATTTTCAACTTCATAGATAATGGCATAATAATATCGATGAGTGTTAGTAATATTAGCAATCAAATTTTTTTGCAAATTAAGGGTACAAACCCCCTCCCCTCCTTTTCATTACATATCATGCAGTATTTTGGATCTTCAAAGGCTATTCTTTAACCTACAAACTTTTACAAATTTGAAGCAATTAGACTAAGTTTTGATTTCTTTATTTCATGGTCATTAAACATATCAAATTTTATGCATTTATAAACGAGAAATCATACTCCAGATGGCAGCACCTTCAGACTTTTTGCCTTAGACTAGATTTTACCACACAAATGCGAGTCCCCCCCTTTCTAATTTCATTTCAGGCGTCCTCCTATGTTTCGGAAAATTAGCGCTTGTTGTCCCCGCCTTTTCCGGAATTATTGTCATTTTTTTGGAGGAATCTTTTTTTTTTTTCAATCTGAAACATGTATCTCTTCATTGATATGAGAGTTTTATATTTTTTTTTTACAAGCATTGATACACAATATAGCCATCGAAATTTCTAAAATTTTTTCTATTTTTAGCGGTTTTGGTTCAGTTAAGAAAATTCATCGTGGGGCCGTTCAAGTATCACGTAAGCAAAGTTTTAGCCATTTTTGACCCCCCCCCCCCCCGTCAGCAAAACGCTGACCTTCCCGCCCCCTCTTGTCAGCAAAATTTCGTCATCAGCTCTGCCCCTCTGAATCCAACTGATATTTTCATAAAGGATGGTTGATGACGTAAGCATTACCCAAACCCTACCTTCCCCCCCGTGTCATCAAAAAGTCAGCAAATCGGAAACCCCCCCCCCTCCCCCATCGATGATGACGTCATACTTGAACGGCCCCTGTGTAACCGTTTTTAATTGGTCAGTGTAGTGACGCCATCTGTCGTGGAAATCGGGAAAAGTGACGTTTTTAAGGGTTCGCGTGCACGGCGTCCGTCTTTCTCAGTTTTCGAATCTGATAACCCTACCTTGAACCTATAATGATAATCTCAACACTCTGATTAGATCACGACATGAAATGAGAGTTTTTTTCCTGTCTCTTATTCGTAAGACCAATTTAAGTAACTTTAATTAAATAAAAAGAGAAATCACCGTGATTTTACGCACGTGATTATATCCGTGATTATACACGATATCTAGGAATTTATGCAAACAGAGGATGAAAATGCAATATCAAATACCACAATTTCCAGTACTAAAGCCATGGGCTATACAGCTTTTTAACAGTTAATTTTGTTTCCTCCTTCGCCAAATTCACAAAAAGTAGCATATAATAGTTCGATAACTTTTTTTTTCTTCAGACTTTCTTGTCTCAAGGGATTCTGACGAGTTTCAATCAGAACATCTGCACAGTCGATTCCCGTTTTAACGAATACCGTTATTACGAAAATTTCTTTTTAACGAAAAGTTTTCTAATTCGTCATATAAGTTTGCATAGGAACAATCCAAAAATCTAGAATTCCTTTACAACGAAATTTTGTTATTACGAAGTGATTTCTCCGGTCCCTTCGAGTTTGTTACAACGGGATTCGATTTTAGTACCAGTAGAAAGTACTACTAAAATACTTCTTCATGTATTAAACGTTAAAGCTGTAAGAGAAAATTTTTTTTTGTCATGTATCCCATGTATTTTAAGGAACCATAGCGATTGCTTTGAATGCCATCTGCCCGTTTAGTTCGTTCAAAATTTTAATTTCAGGAGCTTTATCTAATTTATTTGACTTTATGTGTGTAGTAGCATTAGTTTTTGTTGATTAAAAAATTCATCAACAAATTTAATTATTATTTGTTTATCTCAGTTTTTAGACAGTAGATATTAATTCGTGCGACATTTTTTCAGCCTCAACATAGAAAAAAAAAGTGATATTAAAGTGGTTGTAATAAAATTATATAATAATTAATTACTGTAATTTTTCTGTTGAATAAGCTTTTGCGGTGCTGAGGACACATTAAGACAAATTACCGGGTTGGAAATTTTCAACTTGAGTTTATAAGAAGTACTACACAGCTGTATATAAGCTGGACGTTATCTTATTCAAGAGTAGTAGCGGATTAAAGTCGGTCAAGGCGTCGGGCACAAAAGAAAATATTGGACTCCTTAAATTAGAAAAAAGTGTGTGGTTTTGGTTTTTTCGGGACCCTTTAGAAGTCGGGGCCCTGGGCGCGCGCCCGGTGTGGCCGCCGTTAAATCCGCGTCTGTCAAGAGCAGATATTTTTAACTATACGCAAATAAAATGTATGAATGCTGTAAATTCAATCAGAATTTAAAGTTTATCTTGGGAATTTTAATGATTGAAGATAATAAATTTACCCAAGAGTAAAAAATTTTATTTCATTTTTCATCCGCATTAATAAGAAATACAATCGAATCCCGTTATAACAAACTCGAAGGGACCGGAGAAATCCCTTCATTATAATCGAATCCCTGGTATTTGCACTATTCGTATGTAAACTTATCTGGGAGATTAGAAAAGTGTTCGTTAAAACGGGATTTTCGCTATAACGGGAGTCGACTGTATAACAAAAATTAACTCGAACATATAAAATAGAAGATAGAACACGTGCTGACATCTATTGTTCACTTTAAAAACGTTTACAGTTCTTTAATGAGAGTATAGATGGCAGCATGAGATATCGTTCACATTTTCTTGTGGTTGGTGAAATAATTTGAGGACCCCGTTCTCTGGTTTTTTCATTCCAGATGGAATAAAAGTTTGATAACAAATATATATATTTTTGAAATAAACACAGGATGACATTTTTCCCGGAAGAAAACGATAACGACCATTGCATGTTGTGCTAACTGAATTTGACCGGAAATTTGAAAAATACCCACGTTTTTATATTTGAATGTAATTGTATATAATGATTGGTGTATTCAAATTCTCAACTGCTTTCTTTGATGTCGATAGGGAAAGAAGTACATTTCGCACATTCCCACCCAATCATTTAAACATCAATCAACGAAACACTAGAAATGATTTTTCACAAATCGTGACGACCCAAATAATTACACATAACCTACGCTTTCATATAGTCAAACGGTACAGCCTTCTTAACATTATTATGAGTTGATCGAATGAAAGAGTGATTTAGTTATAATTAGAATCATGGTCCCTCCATCATGCTGTTATTGACCCTTTAATTGCTCAATCATCTATGAGCAATCAACTCGATATCGTGAAAACTAAATTTGTAATAAAACGGGGGCAGCGTAAAAAAATCTTTCTTTTCAGTTGTCTCAAACTCACATGAGTTGCAAATACACCTAGCTAACGAAGATGATTCATCCGGAATCACGTTCGTTAGCCGAGGTACCACTGAGCAGTGCAATCTATTTGAGATGGATACATGGGCGGAGTTAGGGGGGCGTGGGGGCATTGCCCCCCCCCCTCCCCAGCATCAAAAGGGAAGTCGACTGATTAAATGCATATATGTATAGATTAATTGGAATCATAATCATCGTGCCCCCCCACCCCCGGACTTCCAAGTCTAACTCCGCCTATAGATGGATACTGTGTTATTTCAGTTCTTTTACGTTCCGTTTCGTAAAGGTTTCATTGTGTAAACAATAGAAAATAAAAAGGCGTGATATAGAGAATCTGGTTTTGAAACCACAATCACCACCCAAATGAAGGGAAGGCAGACACTTTACCATTACTCAACACCGCACCACCGTCCTACGCAGCACAAGCCAGTATTGCCAGTCAAAAAAATTTTCCAACTAGATTCATCATCATGAAAAACAACTAGAAACCGTGTTTAAAACAGCCAGAATTAATTTCAGTCATCATCAAGATGACTGAATGAATGAACGTAAGAACTTTGCCACTGGACTTACCCCATTGCCGAGATCTCTTCTAGCTCAGCTTCATCGCAGAATCTGGAACACTTTCTGTTGTGTCAAAAAGAAAAAAAATAATATACAAAATTTATACAACACATTTGCCTCGGACAAATGGGTACTGTAGCGATTAACAAATTTTTGTGGTGGTTACAGACGAGATGGGGTTGGGAGTTGGAGAAAAGTTTCTGGGTTTCATTTAGACGGATGAATGTACACATTACGATGGAGGTATATTTTAAAAGCAATTTGAGGGGGGGGGGGGCTCGGGGGGGGGGCTCCCTCCCATGCCATCTCATCAGTATTCTTACACATGCCATATTATATACACAGGATACAAAAAATGAGAATGAGAATCGTATTGTGAAATATAAAATATCCACCGGAGCAAGTCATCTCGCTTAACACCTTATTGGTGAGCAAATAGGTTTGATAACTTGCGGACTAGAAGCCAGCATCAGTTTTATTGGGTTGAGTTCACTCACTCCTGTGGATTTGATGAAAATATACAAAATAGAAATATTGTGTGTGGGAATATATACAATATTAGGGATCTCTCTCATCCGCGCTATCTCGCTTAGCACCTTATTCGGTGAGCAACATGAATACGACAATATGAGTACGCACGTGTGTTGTGGACATGAAATGCATGAAGAACTTGAATACAGAGGAAAGAGAAATACACACATATATATACATATATATATATAACTTCCAGGTCGAGTCGTCTCGCTCTAAGTCTATTTTGGTGAGCAGTGGGGGATTAGTTCAAATTGGGGATTGTCTGGAGAGAGCCTTAGCTAAGGATTAGCTTCGGTCTTGTTGTTTTGGTTGACTCGCTCTGCGCTGGTTATATTTATATAAAAAAATGAATATATATAACACATAAAATAAAAAAAACTACATGCAATGGTTATTATGAAACCATTCGTGTCTTCCCGCCTAGCACCCCCGCTAGAATAGCGGAATGGAAGACACTTTAGTTAAAAATTACAGAAAAAATCCAGACCATTCCTCGATGATGGGAGAACGCAGAGGGTTAACTAAAGACATAATGGGACTGAAAACAAAGAGAGAGAGAGAGAAGGGTTAAAGTATTAATTATAACCTTAACATTCACAACTCATACTTGAATATGATCAAAATCCTATTCAAACGTTTAAGTAAGCAGGGATTAACTATTATGATAATTAAAAATTATGATCATCCAGTGAGGATTCATATTTTTTCTTATAATCTGTTTAAGATGAGAGACAATGAATTATAGCTTTATGATACTGGGAATAATAAAGCCGCCCCCCCCCCCAAATGACGGGCCTGCTGTTCGTTAATATCACAATATATCGACTAATTTTACTATCAAATTTACCATCTGTTAGCACGTATGTCAATGCGTAGAAATTATATTATTGAAATAACGTGTCACACACACACACATGTAATTAATTCCATGCCAGTCATTACTTGTTTTAATTGTAATATGTAATAAACCACTTGGATGAAGAAAGTAAGACAAACTAAGCCTCTACTTGAAGAAAAAAAAAACTATTTGACATAGTAAAAAAACCGAACTCAAGCATAAATTTTGGTTTGTTTAGAAATTGTGCTGCCATCTACTTACCGTTCTACGTAGTATGTAATTTTAGAAATCCCAGGTAGAGGAATATGTACATATAATTTAATTTCTCGAGACAAGCAATGAACTTCAGCATTGTCTGTTATATATTCACAATGTGACAGAAATACTTAAACGGTATATGATAAATTCGCGTGATATAGCTATGTAATACGCATCGCGAAGGCTATTGATACTACAGTATATCTTGATGAATTGAAGAATAAGTTGATATGTTATGTAACATTTTGAACTAGAGAGAAATGCGTATATTATATATAATATATATATATTCGAAATAGTTCTCCAGAGTTAGCTGAACATTTTAATAACCGAGACCACATTTTTATTGTTGAATACTTGAAAATACCGAAACTGATTCTAGGTCTATCCGCGGGCAATTCTTTTTTCTTTTCTAATTTCTACTGTTCGAAAGTCTTTCAAAACAGTGATTGAGCTTCAGAAGTCGGTAGCTGGTCTAATGTCGAAAGTTGGAACATCTTTGACAATACTCAAAATCTGTAGAAAGACTACAAATTTTTTTTAAAACGATTTTTCAGACGAAAAGCATCACTTTTTAAAATTCAAATAAAGAGTTTTTTGTCTCACACCAAGCGATATATTTAAAATAAGAAACAATTTCCTTCTTCATGGAGATCATCTGATTAAATTGAAGGGGATCAGTGATAAAAAGAGTGAGTGAGATAGGTGCAAAACTTTTTGTATTGGAGAGTGCCATACGCAGTGCAGTAAATAGGCAGGTGCAACAGGTGCACCCGCACAGGACCCACTTGGAGGGGAGGGGGCCCACTATGGCTCATTTAGGTCCATACTGGGCTCAAGAATGGTCCAGAAGGGGCCTAAATGCAAATTATTGCACAGGGTACAGGAAAGGCTAGTTACTGCACTGGCCATAGGTATCGCAAGCCGTGTCACGAACATATTAAATTAAAAATAGAAATATATAAACAACACAGGGAAAAACTGGCATGGACATGGCGTTGTGAGTGCAGAGATTTTATTTAATCATTTATTCGCTTTGTACACATTTTAAAATATTACACAGGTACAATATTACAGAGGTTTACATTTGAACACATATCTAATAAATATAATAATGCTGTTGCAAAAGGGGAAAAAAAATTCTATAGCTTATTCCTTTAGGCCTGCTTGAAAGAATTTTCAGTCCCTCGAGGCTACAAAGAAGTGTTTGTGATATGTGTGTATGTATTTTTTGTGTATTATATGTTCGTGAAAATAAAAGTAGTAAAAAATGTATGAAGAAAAAGTATTTTTTACCAATTGTGTTTGATTTGATAACTGATTTTTATGTTATTTTCGGTGGTGATTCCAAAAATATCATCCATTTTTTCCTATCACATAAGGTTTTATCATGAAACGATTTCATATTTTGGGGGAAAATAACTCCAAATTAAAATATTTGGACACATTTTTATTTTATCACTTAATAAATACGTACTTTACATTTATATCCTTGCTCTGATCATTATAATGATAGGCCCTAATGTCACCCTAGAACCACTGAAATATCTTTGGCGATGATTTACTATTTTTATTTATAACGCACAATTTCAATGTATTTGCATGCTACTTATGTATTGCTACTGAAATTTTATTTTCACTTTATCTTCAAAGATCGAGCCAAAAATCTGACAAAAAACAACGCCGGATTTGGAAATCAGTGCTACAAAATTACCCTAAAATCATTAGAATATCCTCAGCCATAACATCAATATAGAGCAGTTCAAGATTTTCATAGCACTCACTCTTTCGAAGGAGCTGAAAAACTGCCAGGTATACAAAAGCATACGTATTTCCGTTATGTAACAGTATTGCTTTTAGACACTTCTTGACGAATCAGCGATTAACAAAAATTATAAATTTAAAAATGATAAATTTTTGATAATTGTTATTTCTTAAAAATCTATACCACTATGTTTAATAACTTCATACAAATAATGTTACGTTGCTCTTAAAAATATACAAAATTCGTACACATTAGACCTGTGATTTGTGACAAGGTATTTCGCATTACAGTAAAACTTCGATTAACCGTCACTCGTTGAACCGTCAGTTTCTGTTATCCGTCACCGTCTAAAAAATACGGAAAAAATAGCCCCCAGGTTTTATACAAATACAAATACAAATACAAATACAACGCCACAACAGGCAAATTGCCCAACGAGGCGGCTGACTTAAGAACATCCTGGATCCCCGAGCCCCTACTTACTACTGCTACACCACACATGCACCCCCCCGGAACCCCCCAACGAATCGGTACATGCGGGAATGTGCGTGTACGTGTAGTGCAACCTGACGTAAAGTTTTGTTTCTGTGTAATGCTTGTTATGTGTAGTGCTGTCATCTGCCCCCAGTTTTACTAACTATGAGTGAAGTGTTATGATTGGATGATTTATCGTTGTAGGACTGTTGCTCTCTGTGGCGAGACTTTTTAACGGGGAGATCGGCTCGCATTTGCGCCTTGAAGTTGGGAACCACAGAAAACCAACTTCAGCCGACCACCACTGTGGGGTTCGAACCCGGATCCTCGCATCCATCACGAGTCCGGTATTATAACCGGTTTTAAGGTTCGAAAAGATCGGATCACTGCTACGGTCTACGCAAATGCCACCGGCAATCATAGATTGCTCCTGCTTGTAATTGGTAAATCCAAGAAAACCACGTGCTTTCAAAAAATTTAGTAAGAACGCATTGCCTGTGATATATTATGCCCAAAAAAGTGCTTGGATGGACCAAACAATCTTTTTTCAGAGTGGTTCCACAGTATTTTCGTGCCTCAAGTTAAAGCTCATACAGCCGAAAAGCTATTGCCGCAGGAAGCACTGTTGTTAATGGACAATGCCTCTTTTGTGAACTCAAAATTGATGAGTGACAAAATAACATGCCTCGTTCTCCCAGCGAATACAACTCCACTTATCCAGCCTATGGACCAGGGCGAAATTAAAAATATGAAGCGACGTTACAAAAAAGCTTTTATCGGAGGCTTGCTTTCATCTGATGATGATATGACTGTCAAAAAATTTTGGAAGAGATACAACATATAAAGGACGCTATTTTCAATGCCGCCACTGCCTGGGCTGACTTTATATTGATCTTTTTGTGTAAAAGTAAATGCAATATGCATGTATTTTTAAAGTATACACTTTTAGAGTATTTTATTTTCATCTTCGTCCCAAGCCCACATATGTATTAAGAGATTTCTGTTATCCATCACAGCCCTGGTCCAGACTGTGATGGTTAATCCAAGTTTTACTGAAATAGAATTTACCAGTTACCTCGTTAGCCACTCTATATGAAATTATAATAAAAATTGACAAATACACCAAAAGGTAATTTAGCCATAAGAAACTCAATACACAAATGCACACCACTCATCCACCACCGTTCTCTGACATTGGGTGCAGTCAACTGAAATTTTTTTTATTTTACTCTAATTTATTACATTTTTAACTGAATTTTCAAAACGATTTGATCCTAAAGCAATCTGAGTCAGTCCGGCTGGGAAGAGAAGGACCTCATTTCCCTAAAAGTTCCCGTCAAGAAGCATGTGGCACACTTAGATTTCGAGCATTTTCATTAGGATGCTATTTTCTAATTGGGCAAAATGATCCCGTGACAACCAGTCCAAGCTTGAGGAAATATTTAGTAGGCGTCAATGTGTATTAGAAATATTGTGACGGTGTAAGACCAAGAAAAACAAAACTGTTTCTGGCATTTGGAAACTTCGCAAGGCTCCCGCCGAAGATAAGAAATCAAAAAAGCAGTGGATCCGCAAAAGAAAGAAAAATGAAAAAAAGTGCTCGGTTTTTAAATCATTCATTTAGAGCATAGTTTCCCAACCTTTTTTGTCCCATCGCCCCCAACGCAATCTATTCCATAGGATCCTATGTTATATCCGTAGCTTCTACCGCCCCCCTGGAACTTCTCCACGTTGGGAATCACTGATTTACAGGAATTAAAGATTAAAAAACAATATACTTCTCTCTCTGATAAAAAGCTCTCACGACCTACGCAAGCAATCTGATCCTAATACAGACACGAATTAGGAAAAATGCAGCTAATACTGCGGTAGATTGAGAGGAGATCCCGCCATCACCTCAAATACGCTAGCATAGCAATTGATCAAAGAAATTAATTCAGAATGAATACAGAAAACTCGGTCAAAAGAGCCCATTATATTTTATCAATCCAGGCCGAATTTCAGTTTGAAAAACTAACTTGACGCATACGAAGTACGAAAGCCTGGATAACCAAGCGGAGATAGAGTTGTTCGGAAAGAAAATTCACATTCCTCTGTGGGGAATCGAAGGATTGAAAATGTCTGTCCTCTGTAGTTCAATGGTTAGAACACTCGCCCGGACAGTGAGAGATTGGTGGATCGATTCCCCACAGAGGAATGTGAATTTTCTTTCCGAACAACTTCTCGATCTCCGCTTGGTTATCCAGGCTTTCGTACTTCGTATGAAAAGCGGAGAGTGACATCGTTTCTCTCTATAACTTGACGCATTTGCAAATTATCATTCCAGATTCAACATATAGCATCATAGCCTGATCCTTTGTAACAATCAGCCACGCTTACAATCTACAACGATTGCAAAATCAGTTCCCAAGTCCTCGACTGGTTTGTCCTTTTTTTAGTGTATAATATCAACAGGAAAATGGCAACATTGACCGCAATGGAATTATGTACTATGCTCACAACTGATACTGAGAAAGATTTATTTTCTCAGTCCCCAACGCATGAAAGAAGGAGACACTTTCTGGATATTAATGCTGAGAATAATTTTTGAAGAAAAGTTTCTTCGTCTCCGGAATCAAACGCGGGTTATGTTTCGATTCGAGCAAGCGCATTGTCAATATTAGTTTAGTGATAGGCCCCCCAAGGGGAGATGAGCAGCTAAGTTGAAGGAAATTACCATTTCTCTACTCAGTGAATCCCTCTACTGCAAGTGCTGTAAGAAAATAAATAGTTGTGTCACTATGGTACATTAGTTAGCGCACTTACCCATATTACAAATATAATAAGGAACAAAAAAAAAATAAAAAATAAAATAAATCCTTTCGAAAGTTTGCATTAATATCCAGGAAGTGTCTTTTCTTGACGTGGTACTAAATTAGTGTTTCGGGCGATTCAGTGTTTGAAACACACAATTTGAAGAACAAATTCAGCAGAACGCTACTGTGCTGAAGTGGGGACATCGTACTGGATTCGCATTGTGCGCATGAAGGTTTGAACTACGTTAGTGGAACAGTAGTGGCCAGCAAAGGTTGGTGTATTGCGGTTCTCTAAATTCGAAGCGCGAATGCAAGATGGTGCCCCATCTGAAAAAGTCTCCACGAAATTAAAAAAAAAATCACGCATAACACAATAGGAAAAATTATCTGCCAACTGTTTATTTCCCAATTCAGGAGACAGATAGTATCACTTCTTAAAGAAAAACAACAACAACAGTCATTCTTTAGAAACAAACTTCACGCGTGGCACCAGAGCTGGATAAATCTACAAAAAATTCACATACTAGACTTTTAATAATATATGTCCAAATAAATATTTTATATGCTATCGTAGTGGATGCGGTTGAAAAAGTACATGTCTGACCGAAATTTTTACATGCACAGGGTATGTCGTGTAATAGATTTGTAAATCCCTGTTAACAACACATTCCGACGTACGTCGATTCGTTAGAAGTTCCTCCGAGAAATATTCACTAGGTTATGTACGGTTTAGTCATTAAGCAGGACAATAAAGTTGGATGAATTCCCAAAATTTTCGGTCTTCTCGGTAGTATAATTTAGCATGTTTCAATACATTGTTCTTTTTCAGATAAGGAAATACATCGATTATTTTATTGTTTCTATGAGTTTGAAGGTCGAAGTAATTAATACCTTCACTGCTGGATGCCTGATGTTAGGGTGTACATTATAGATTAATCGACAATTAACCTTCACATTAACACCGACCATTATTCTTCAGGGTACGATTCTTTTCAGATCGTGGCATCAGCTGCGACAAAAATGACTCTTATATCGATTACTCGTTTCCAAGGATGGGTAGAATCTGCTTGGTTGAAGAAAGATGATACATTGTATCAATATAGTGTGATAAGAAAAAGGAATCATAACTACTGTTATTTTAGTGATCCTGGTATTACAATGGATAACTGTATAAAATTTTTATAGGAGAAGAAAGAAAAACTGCACCGCAAATATATTGCGCACCTTTATGTATAAAATAAGATGTCAAGATGCATGTTTTAATAAATTGGTTTTTTTTGCCTCTCACGTGTCATATATAAAATGCCGGAAACTTATTAAAATGGAAAGCTGGAAAATCGGAAATTTGAAGGAAGTACCACACTTTCACGTTCCGATGAAAATGCTTGACATGCCATGAATCACGCGCAGTTCGCGATACATAAGTCTATCTATAAACTAGCTGCGGAATAAGAGAGCTTCTTTACCAACACATAAACAGGGTCTTAATATTTTACCCACAAAAACGTTCAGAATAATACACAAAAGAGATGAACAGGTTTTCACAATACCTCGAAAATTACAGCAGCTATACAAGATGTTTAAAAATACGATTTAAAAATGCTATTTTGGAAACATTGATTGCCGTATAATCACTCATTATTCATGAAAAAAAAACATTTCTTTAGCAAACTACAGGTGTTTTATTTGTAACTCTTGAGTGAATAGGCAGACACTTACTCTTTTTTACACTTACTCGCTCTTGCTATATGGTTCAAAAGTATTGACGATAATCGTACTGTAATCAAGAGTGTAGCAACACACTGTGCTGGATCAGTGATGAATCAGCGAAGGATTCCAAATGCTGTTTCGGCCTCCACGCTCCTTCGATTCTCGTACAAGTGATTTTTATTCGTGCAGCGTTTTCGTGAAGCTCGCAGTGTTTGAGATTTGCTTTTTCGGAGACTTTTACATTTCACACTTTCTGTGTGTTGATGGTAACACTTTGGAGGCAAGAGCCAACCTGGCAGCATGTCCAAATACACATGCAGTGGTATTGTCACAGATGAAAAATGGTACCTGGATGTTTGCTACCATCTTACCGAATTCAAGAAAATCATCGTCTTCAGTGTCTTATTACGGTTGCTATAAAATACCCTCCAAGGTTATTTGTCCATGTAACTTCAAAAACTATATCACCATGCCTCTCTCTATATTGAATTCATTAAAAGAGTGCACCCCGTCTGCGGCACAGTGGTGATCAGCAGGTTTTTTTCTGCCTAGTTTATTTACTACCACTTATACGAAAGCACATCATTTGCGCATATCGTATGTAGGCGTGCTTTGATATATATTTTGAATTTTATATTTTGTTTCATTTTATATGCTTATTGATAGACGTCCTGACAATATCTGACTTTGTGGTTTCCATTCTTTCTCTGTATGTATTATTTACTTCTTGACTATATTTTTTGTGTATCTGTTATTTGGTTTTTCCTATGGGATTCTTTCTTTTTGTGAACAATCGGGAATGTGATGGGTAATTTCTTAGAAGTATGTCTTGAGGAGGTGTACCATATTCAGCATGTATTGTGGGTTATCCCACCCTTAAAGGCAACATATATTTTGTGAATAAAGATATATTTAATGGTTTTTCGAGGTACGAATGACAGCTTTTATACCACTTGAAAACGTTTCTCCATAGAGAGCAGGCAAACTTTCCAAACGATACTTACTCATATAACACAAAAATTCAAGCATATTTCCACTGCAAAATATGAACGGCAGATGGTACTAACAGTGAGAGAGAGAGAGAGAGAGAGAGAGAGAGTATGGAAACATGCATAACTACATTTACCTATGGGATACAAATATACTCAGAACAACAGTCATTCCGACATGTACATATTAGTTAGATGTTTCCCCCAGAGGAATGTTTACAAGATGCATAAACGCTCAAGTAGTTGCAGTAGCATGTATAGATAGATTTACAAACATGGTGTACATTTTAATTACCAGTTCACAGATTATTTTTGATCAGTGAACTGATAATTATAATGGAATCATAATTGTATCTAGGCACACCTAGATTTCGAGCATTTTCATTAGGATGCTATTTTCTAATTGGACAAAATGATCATGAGACATACAGTTCAATCGTGAGGAAATATTTAGTTGGCGTCAGTGTGTATTAGAAATATTGTGACGGTGTAAGGCCGAGAAAAACAAAACTGTTTCTGGCATTTGGAAACTTCGCAAGGCTTTCACCGAAGATAAGAAATCAAAAATGCAGTGGATCCGCAAAAGAAAGAAAAGGGAAAAGAAGTGCCCAGTTGCATCATTCATTCAGAGGAATTGAAGATATAAAAAAAATACTTCTCTCTGATAAAAAGTTCTCACGACCTACGTAAACATTCTGATCCAAATATAGACACGAATTAGGAAAAATGCGGCTAATACTGCGATACATTGCGAGGAGATCCCGACATGACCTCAATACGCTCACACATGTTGTCGCCACAATTTCTAATTAATCGGTGACGGAACGTGTTGTGTGTGTGCTTATGTATGTGCATGGCCTTATATACCATATTTATATTGTGAGAGTTCTGGTTGTTTTGTGTTCTTGCTAGTGCTGCTATCTGTCTCTCATATTTTGAAGTGAAGATGGTAAACGCTAGAATATTTCATGCCATGGAAGTATCATGTTGAATAAGAGAATTACTGTCCTTGGTGCTTTACCACAACCGCAGACGAAAACTCGCAAAAGTACCTGTCATGTAACATCATAATCGATCACCATATCTCTAATATTTCGGTCAAAAACATTCACAAATTAACTCCAGTCATTTACAGACACCTTGTAATGAATAGCCTAAACATGGATTTCCCAAAATCTCAAGGATATCAATATCATGACCTTTGTTTGAGATGCGTTTTTTCACTACCAACATAAGAAAATTCACTCGAGCGTAAGGCTCGTAACGCTAGAATAATATTAATAATTATTCAAATTCAAAATCGCATGTTAACTCATTTTAGCACCTCATGAATTAAATAGACTAGAGTAAACAAATCTGGACGTAATTAAATTTTATAACTAACACACACACCTCGCTTGCTTTAAAGTGGAATAATTCCTTCACAGCACCGGGTAGGATGGTGGATGGCAGTTTTTGATTAAAATTCAAACATTGCAAATGCATTTTATTCTAACTCACCCCTGGAGATACACAAATGCATTTATTTTTGCGCTGAAATTAGAGTTTCATTAAATTCAAAGTGTTATGCAAATCTTCAAACCGCGCTTGGATTTACGTTGAAGAGAATTCTCAAATTTTTATTTTTCTTCTATCCTATCTTTTTAACTAAGAAATTTACATTTTCATGGAATGTGCCTTAAATTCGAGAGCTGTTTTCTAAGGGAAAACTTTCTTAAAGATGCAGTTGAATGAACGAATTAGATTGAAAATATCATAGCCGTTAATTCAAGCTTATTTTATTTTTCTACAACAAAAGTTTTATGGTTAACGCTTTGGTTAAATTTAAACAATGGAGTGTCTTAAACGTAACATTATTTGATCGAAGTTAACAAAATTTATACTATGAAAAATTGTAATAAAATCCCGATATAAATATACACATTCTGTAAGAAAATATTCTTCGCGGTAATATCCGGACTTTCCATGGGAAGGAAAGTAAATGTTTGTAACTTGGTAATTTATTAGAGAATGGTAATATTTATTTACAAATATTTCCCGGAAATATCGGAGTATTAATAATTTCATGAAATCACCGTAAAGTTTTGCAAATAGCAAAGATAACGAGAGCAAGAGAGTCATTGTGTAAAGTTTAGAGAATAATTAAAACACAACACAAATTTAATAATTCCGATAGTTTAAGAAGCCTTTGTTTTACTACGTGTGAAATATTTATTGTCTTCCTCGTCATTTTTAACTATGGCAATTAAGATTTTATGTTAAACTTCCGCTCGATAAAAGAATAGGATTCCAGAGAGAAAATACGTAAAAATACATAACAATGCATACGAAATAATTAGCGATTAATAATTTTTGAATGATCGAAATCATTCAATGTATTAGTCACCATCATTTTTGTATATAATAGCTTGATTCTTGTACGAATATCTTACAACTACAATTGCGCATATTCCCCAATCATCTCGGCAAATTCGATAAATCTTACTGATTTATGCATAATTCTCAAATGAAATTGGTAAGTTTGATAGATGTGAAAGAAATTACCACCTCTCTTTTGATTTTATCAGTAGATTAATTTTTTCCACACGTGATATTACATACGTACACACGTTTTTTTTTGCCATAAAAGTTGAATTAAATGAAAATAGCTGTGTGAAACGCGCGCGATAGAAACTATTATCAGTCTTATAATACTATCTTTCTTACGTGTATCAAAAAATATGCAAAAAAAAAGAATAAAAAGAGATTTATCATATTTAGGCAACCAATAAGACCTGAGCGGTATATATAATCACCGATAAATGTGTTAAATTTTCGAAATATGAGCAAAACTGATCAAATTTAACAAAATGGTGGGTAATTATGCGTAATTACACACCCAATTTATCGCAATGCGCATTAATAGGTACCAGTAATAAAATCCTATTTTCTCCATGAATGAGCCTATCACAGAGATAAAAATATATTTTTTCCATTTCCCTTAATTTTAATTTCTATTAACAGTAAAAAAAAAGTATCGGCACGTGTTATCTATAATTGATATAAATTAAAAAAAAAATTATCATTTAAAAAATAAATTATACCATAAAAGCTTGAAAAAAATTAAGAATTGTAAAGTTTCTAAAAAAATATTTTTGATTTTAAATAAAATATACAATTAAAACCTTTAAAAAATGTCAATATGAACTTCATTGTTCTAATTAAATTGAAAAAAAAAATCCAATCAGTTTTAAAAAGTAGTTATTAAAAATATTTATAGACAAAATTATAAAATTTTTAATTCAAACTATAGAAGGAAAGACAATACATTGAGAAATAACCAATTTTTTTACGGTTTTTAAAGAAAAATATTATTCAGACAAAGAAGAAAATAAAGAACAATTAATAAAAATTATGAATGCGTGCTAACAAAGCTAATATGCATCTCGAAGTCAGGTTAAAGCTTCTTATTTGCCAGGTTTTCGTGGAATAAAAGATTTAAACAGGTTATTGCTGAGGTATAAAAAAATATTCCGGAGGAACTGGCTTTGTCTTATACACAAAGAAAATAATGAATGACACTTGAAATATGACAGAAAAGTGGAAAAAAAAAATTAAGATTAAAATGACAGCAAAGGAAAAAGAAAAGACAGTGAAAAAGTCAGCACTTTTCAGTATTTTTTTTTGTTTGAGTGTATCTACCAAATTCAGTTTTTTCTCTGTTATTATTATCTAAAAAGCAAAAGTGGATTTCTTCAGAGAGGAAAGTCCTTTGTGTGTTTACTATAAAATAAGAGTAAAGAAATAGCTTAGAAAATATATATTTTTTTTCCCCGTCGTGTTTTATGTTCCAGTTCTTTTCATATTTCCTTTTGTAAGTATTTAAGTAAGATTTCATGTCTGGGGAAATTTCTTTGTATGTCTGTCTATTTGAATCAAATATCTCCGTAATATTATTATTTCCTGTTGGTTTGGAATTTGCTTCGAAGAAATTTGGAACTTTTTTTTTTCCCTAAAAAAAAAATAGTTCTTTCTTTTTTGTTTTTTTCATTCATTTGAAAATAAAAACACGAAAAGGTTATTTTACTTGATATCATGCTCTCAAGATCATGCTGGTCGATTGTCAGATTTTGTTTGGGGGGATTTGAAAGCATTACTCTTTATTTGATTGTTAGTGTCATGACAGTCTTTCGGACTTATATCGTGAATTCTATGCGTAGTATTGATAATTTTGAAGGGGAAATTCAGAATTCAAATTTGGATATAAATAAAGTTGACAGGATCGCAGGTTTTGTTGAGAGAGTGCAACGATGGAGCGGAGTTTTGTTCTCAATGTGAAAATCTATTTTTGTTTGATAAATTAATATTCTGAATTTTAGTTGACAAATACTTGGTTTTCGGTTTGGATTCTTTCTACCTTAAGGTTATTCTTGAGCTTAGCGAGAAAAAAGAAACTTTGAAAAATGGCACTTACATTATGAGAACCGTTTTGTTCTTCAATAAAAATTTGATAAATATTTTAGGGTACCTTCTGTTTAACTGCACGTCTTATTACCTTGTCACTAGTTATATATTTCAGTAAATCATAACAAATTTTTTACCCCCCTCTATGGTTTACTCTCTTAAAAGTGCATTGAAATTATTTTTACAAAAACGAATGTAAAAAATTGGTTACTAGAATATTTTTACCTGAAACAATACATCAACACAGGAATTTTATTTATTACAGTAGATATTTTTAATTAGATAAAATGGCTAATTAAGGGTAAAACATGCAGTTTTCCTTGATTTTAAAACAAATAAAATGTTGCTTAGCAAAGTTGAATAGTTTTCGCCGTGACTTTTATTTAAAATTCCCTCAATTTGATGCGATTTTATTAAACACTGAACACGTAAAATTTCAGTAGCTCCCAAAAAATGCCACCAACAAGGTATTTACTCTTTCTAGATAGTCCACAAAGGATTGTACCTATATAGCTGAAATTTAAGTCACCTGGGTTGGGCATTTTGCCTGTTGTGGCCGTGTATTTGTACCACGATACAAACACATAAGTAAGTAAATTATATATAGACCTATTATATGAATTATTACATGTCACACAGTATATCAAATATTTCCTGAAGAAGTAAAGTTGAAAGTTTGGCTACACTTTCAAATCAACAGTTTTTTATGGATTGGTAATAAAGATTAAATTTTCTTATTCATTATAAAAAAAAGGAAATGAAATGAAACTAATCAGAAGAATAACGTTTTATGTTTTCAAACGCATGTGAAATGGAGTGGATGAAAGTAATGAAAATTGAATTTTAGTTTTTAGTGAGCACTTGCTATTTTATTATAAAGAAAATATATATCGCGCTATTTATAGTTCGAGAATTCCTGGCAAAATTTATTTGGATAATACTATGTAAGGATTAATTTTTTTCTAAAGAGACGTATATAGATTTTTTTTTTGTAATTTATATCTTTGATCTTGTTGAAATAAATTTTACGGATTTATATTAGTGTCATTCGAAAGCAATATTGATTTTATCCGCACGTGCATTATATTACAAAAAAGCAATTACCTTCAATTTTAATGATGTCCCGATTTCTAAACATTTCGGGATAGAGAAACCCTGCAGCGATTGAATATTCTTCTAGATTTTTCATGTATTTTAAATGTAATATCTATAGATAGCATAATTTACTGCATTTACATCATGATTTGATCAATCTAAAATCGTTCAATAATCCAAATGCTTTGCATCTGTATTAAAATTCTTTAACAAAATCTTTCTAGAATATTTCATCTAATTTTGATCTTCTTCAAAATACATATTATTATAAAAGAAGCCTCAACCTGGAAGAACTCTTTGAAGTTTTTGGAATTTTACCTAAAGCTATATGAGAACTACACGATTGATCTCAAATTCTATTAATAAGCTTTAGCAGAAGATAGAAATTATATTTATATTTTTTCTGGACAGATCATACAGATCTCTTGGGAATATGTGAAGATCACATATTGCATGGAAACATGCAAACATAATATATTTTCTTGGGTTTAAGACAAATTCCATTTCATCATCGCACAATACCATTATTTTTTAATCTATTAGAACGATTTCAATGAGTGTTTTCAATATAAATTTTAAGGATAGAAACCGAGTCTATGAGAACATACGGATAACCTCAAGTACATTAACACTACGTATAGTTAAAACGCATTATTGATTCCAAATACATTATGTAAAATGCATGATCTTATGTTAAACTAGTAGCTTCTATCACTCCCTGGACCCTTTACATTGGTCCAAAAAGTGCGTTGCCAATTTTGGGAAACACTGCCTTAGAGTTACCGCATAGGTGGGGACCGACGATTACCGAGTAAGTCGGGGTACGATTTTACATAGAAAGACATATAAATAGACATAGTTGATTGGGACCAAAATTTGTGCAAAACACCCATCTTTAATTAAAATTACAATAAAAAACGCTATTCAAGCACAACGTGCTGAATGGAAAGTGAAAAGTTGTGTTGATAACGATGGCTTCATAAAATCCAAGTTGTCTAGTGGCCACAATCCGGTCCTTGAAAAAAATTCATATTTTCTGAAATCTGAAAATGAACGTCTCTCTCTCTCTCTCTCACACACACACACTTTTGTGTTTTTGTGAATTTGAAACATGTGAATTTTTTCACATGTCAAGGGGGGGGGGGAGTTATTACTGTACTTGATAATGTGGCAGTGATATTAGTCTTTTTTTTGCAAGATTCAGGAATTCAATCTTCCTTCTCTGCCCTAAAACAGCCAAGATGAACCCACAGAGAACCAAACACAAATTATATATACAGGGTGCATAGCAAACAGGGGTATGACATTTTACTGCCAAACAGCTAACCTAGGGGTATACTTCAAATTATAAAAAGTTTCCAAATAACATGTAGTACTCAGATATGTCATTCATGTTTCAAGGGGTTATATAGTGATGAACATTTTAAAAAATTATACATTCCCCGTGTGCCCCATAACCCAATTACAAAGTTGTTGCCCTGCTCTCTTGATGCCAAAAAAAAATTCCATGTTTCTAAAAGCAATATTCACTGAGATATTTGAATTCTAGAAACGGAGGAAAGTTTTGAAAAAACAGCACTAAATGCAGGAAAACCGTTTTACCCGCATGTAACGCTGTTTTTTTTCCCATATTTCCTTCATTCTTCGAATTACAATATCTCAGTGAATATTTCTATTAGAAACATGAGATTTTTCTTGGGCATCAGGAAAGACAGGGAAACAACTTTTTAATTGGGTTTTGGGACACACGGGGATTGTATAAAAAGTTGATATTTTTTCCAATATTTAAACAACCCCTTGAAACATAAATGACGTATCAGAGTACGCCACGTTATTTGGACACCTTTTCTAATTGAAAGTATACCTCTACTATCAGCAGTTCACCAATAAAATATCATACCCCCGTTTGCTATGCACCCCGTGTGTATATTCCCAGACCTCTCTTCTTCTACCTTACTAAACTTGTCCCCCTGAAGACATATTCTAGCCGAAATCAGCCGATACTTTAAATATCCCATATTACCCTACAAACCATCTTTGAAAAAAAAAATTGTTTCTCGTCTAAGAATTGCTACCCAAACACAAGCAGAGCACAATAAAATGCAACACTTATGATGTACGTTGTGCTTCAAATTATTAGACTCTCTTTCAATAATTAGTATACTTTTGAAAATTTGCTTGAGTAAATTGCTGGAAGTAGAAAAACAAATATTTTCTCCTATAGCAGCCGTGACGATGGTGACAACCGAGCGACACTGACGCTAATAACATCATGGAGGCATTTTGAAGAAATTTATCACCGTTACACTTGGGGCCCATACCTGAAGGCGGAGAAAACCCAATATATTCCCATAGTACCTCTCTTCTCGCATTTCCTATAAATGGATTAAAATTACTATGCACCGATATGATCGTCACCGAGCTGACATTGAACCGTGAAAACATTAATTAAAATACTATCTGTTATTCATTTAAAACAACACACGAGCTTCTAATTAAGATAATTAAGTTTTGTTTAAGCATTTAGAAGAAACTATAAGAAGAACAATAAGAAGGACACGCTATCAAATGCTCTCGAAGTCCTGTTGAATATTAAAAATACGGTTTTTTTTTTAAAAACTTTCCATTGAAACAAACTGGTAGTTTTTTTGGGTTTTTTTCCAACTAAGAGAATATAAATCACAGAATACAAGGTTAACAAAACAACAAAATAATAGCAAAAGCATAAAATAGAATTTTTTTTTTCCTATTTTTCATTTTTAATACTGTACTTCAAAAACAAAAAGTAAAAAGAGGAAAATGAAATAACATTTTAGTGGGGCTTTTTCAACTTTCACTTTATGAAAGAACTATAAAGTCCTCTTTTTCTTTTCGTCTTCAAAAAAATAAAAGGGCTTAAAAGAACCCACTTTTACTACTTGATAACGTACACTTACTTTGTCTCAGAACTCAGAGAAAATTGTCTTAAAAAACTTTAAAGAGGATTTTTTTTAATCAAGTCAAGTTATAAAGTGTGAGAAAAAGGTTTCTCTATTTTCTTTCACTTTTTTGTTTAAAGTAACTTTCATGTCTTAGAGTTGGCATTTTCCTTCAAGAAATAATTTACGAGTGTCTTGAAGTTCTCCAAAATGTGGATGAAATTTTTGACGCGTAAAAATTTTAAGTAAATAATAAAATTAAAAAAAAAAACATTTTTCGTACCCCTAATTTATGTATAACTTTAAATACAGTTAATTCTTTATTTTTATCTGCAATTTGCAATTAAATATATTTTTCAAAAATTTAAATGATTATACGTCTTCAGCTAACTGTTTGCACTAATTTAACATAATTTTGTCAAGTTTTTCTTATCTAAGTGAGCTTCAAATCGTTGACATGTGAATGGTATTCTCTCTAAAATTTATATGAATTCTATAAAAAATTATAGGTAATATTAGAGCCGCAAAAATCAGAAATAATAGAACACGTATTTCTAAATCATGAAAAATAATGCAATTGGCGTGGAAACATCTATTAATTTAAAATAACGGAACACGGGGTGCATAGCTAACTCCTCTCGACGCAAATTACTGGCGAAATGTTAATCCTACAGGCATGCTTCCAAACAGAAAAAATATCCAAATAACGTGTAGACCTCAGTTACGTTCATACTATAAGGGGTTGTATAGTTATTAGAATAAAACAATTAACTTATGATAGGTTAGGGTAACCATAATTGATTGAGAATAACAATACGGAAAATTGGGATAATTTTCGCCAATCATGTTGCCAAATTATGACCAAACATTGTTCATAAAAAACCCTTGGCGAAGTAAACAAATGTCACAGCAAGTGTGGTAAAATGTATTTCAAGGAAAAACAATGAAACTTGGAAAATATGTGAGATGAACATTTATAATAATATTCATTATGACACAATTTATAAATTATGCAAATTACCTTCATTCCTATTTCTAGTAAAGATTGGGAACTAAACAAGCTTCGTTGAAAAAAAAAAAAAAAAACGCCACATTTTTGTAAAAAAAATAATTGGGAAGGGCAAAATACGGAAATGTTTCGGTAAACATGCAATAATTTTTTTCCAAGCAGTAAATATAGCTACAGACAAACATTTTTCAGGATGTGATCAGCTCCAATCTCAGGAATTTCTTGAGGAAAAAAGAATATTTTCGATGTTAATTTTTTCTGACAAAAATATTTTTTGGCGGCAAAAATAAATTCTTGATTGCCTGGGAAAAGGGGGGGGGACATGGGGTCTCTGTGCACGTAGGGGGGGGGGAACTAGAGCTTACTTGTTTTGCTGAGAAGGGGAGGAGGGAGTCAGAGCTTTGCTTCCTTTTGCTGAGAACGTGTGACCTTTCCGGAGAGCTTTTATTTATACCTAACCATTGTTTGTACATGGGGGGAGGGGGGGGGGCTGATGGGACTCTACCGGGGTCTCGACAGATAATTTTTTTTACATTAAATATAATTATCAGTGTTAGCTGGAACTCCTTCTGCCATCTACGGACGAAATGGGCCAACTCGCGATGAGGCCGCCCTGTTCACGAATCGGCCAATTTCGTTAAATATTGACCAGATCGAGAAGTGGCCGGTGATCCCTAGTCTAAAGTTCGATAAAAAATACATGATTCAGGATCATTCGTGGTAATTATGTCCACGTTTGTTATGGCAACCCATCAAAGTTAAAAAAAAAACAACCCATCAAAATGATTACCTCAGTTACGATGGTAATCATATATTTTTCTTCTTCAAAATCTGGCAGAAAAAACTATATGCTTATACAATTATTTTTATAGTTTTTCCTCTGAAATTTCACTTTTTTGTTTCTCGTCACATGGAGCTATTCCAATGCAGTTGCTATATATATAGATATAATGTACATCCATTCTTTTAATCGTTTGCGATTAAAAAAAATTGATGTGGCTTCTACCGGACCGTCTTGTATCAGCACATCGAGCTTTTGCCACGGATATACACCCACTTCCCGAAATGGCCGGCGGAAAGTCCGAATCATTTCTGAAATTCAGACTTTGGCCAAAACTCTCGGTCAATTCGCGAAGTGGCCGGCCCCGTCACGAATTGGCCGCGCTTCGGGCTTTGGCAGTAATGTTTATGTAAATGAAATGAAAGTGTGTGGATAATCTGTCGCGAAATATTTATTTGCTCATTGGTATGTCAACTATTTCATTATTCGCTCAACAAGAACAATTGCTGAAATTCTGTGGTAAAAATTGTTGGTGCTATAACGAACAAGATTGCATTACTATCACGCGAGGCATTTTTATTTGCCAGAATTAGTATTTTTTCCTTGATCATAATACATATACATTAAAAATCCTATATGCATATGAATAAAAGTTCAATTCAGTAATTTTAGTGAGAGACCCTGAGCCCACAAACGCATGGATTCTGGGCCCGTGCAGAGTCTAACGGAGCAAATTCCAATTCGGAAATTTTTCCAATGGTAGGAAATCTCCGTTGAGCCAGTTGAGGGAATTGTGGGAATTTCTTACAGAGATGGTTCGAAAGGGCACCTGCAACGTATGCTGAGGTTGATCCCAGACCCATAGCCTAATTCCACTCCTTAAGAGCATGAGACGTCACGGTTCGCTCTTTTAAGAGAATCGGGCTTACGGTTGATCGAAACATAACTTCCACAGTGGAAGTCGAAACGTGGATAGGGTGTCTCTAGTCCCGTCACCGTCTCTGAATGTAGTCTACTTTTCTCAAAGCTGGAAATACTGGATCCAAGTCTACTTGGTTTTCCTTCGTATTTGAACTGAATCTCAACGGCGCAGATGGTCAACCAGAATCACCAAATCAGTGGCAGCAAACCACACCACAAAACTGATTTCAGGGGAATAATCATTTTTTGTGTTCGTCGAAGCTCCTCAGATAGCCAGTGTGGATAAAAATACAAATAGTAAATAAAGTAGGAATTGTAACTTTTATTACAAAATATGGAGAATATAAAAATGTAGAAAATAATTCATTTTGAATTTGTTTTCCCAGCTGTAAGATTGATAATCTGTAAATATAAAATGGATTTTCTGTCTGCGTGCGTGTCTGTGTGTGTACATATGTTCTCTATACAAATCTACAATTATAGATCCATCGTCGCCAAATTTTTCATATATACCAAACTGGCCTCGAATTGAACGATATAATGTTTCAAAATTCCGTCAGAGCTTTGCGAATACCCGAAATTGGCAAAACTATAGAACAACAATTTTTCTTGGGCCTCAGCAATAACTTTCGGAATGCTTACTATGGTTGCCGTGATCCCTTAAAAATACGTCTCATACACCTATATACCTTTACAATGGTTTGTCACTTCTTCAATGCCCCCAGGATATAAAGAGAACCCGGACAGGGTAATTATAGCTAGTTCCATGTAAAAATATTTTTTTTTGGAGGCATCCAAGATGTTCACAAAAATTATCATATGAGTTATTATATGATTTGCTAAAAGAAAGGTGACACAAATCCACGTTCCTAAATTGCACATCGTTTTCATCCGTGATATATGATTGAGGCTTGACATATGAAGTGTCAAACTAAATAGTCCGAATTCGCTATTTTGTGAACTCATTTTAATTACCTGAACGCACAAACTTTTCCGCTAGCGAGTCATTTTCACGGGAAGACGATGGATTCACTCACCATCTTGCGACGGGAAGAGGAGTTCGTTTTCACTGCGAAAAAACAATATTTGCTCAAGAGCTTTCCCTCCCCCTTTCTGCGTACGCCATTGTGTACCAATTATGCGCAGGCGGAAGTAAAATTATTTAAAAATTTGTTATATATCCGAGGTTTTTGCATTTAATTGGCGTTATAAGTAAGGTTCATTAACATTATTCTGTATGTGGATCAATCCGGGCCCCCCAATTATGAATGTTATAGCCGAGGTGTCGTTAAAATTGAGGTCGTTATAATCAAGTTAGACTGTAACTTTTCTTTTTCTTATAAAAAATAGAGTAAAGTTAAAAAAAAAAAAAAGACAAGTATATTCATGTGAAGTAAATATATTCTCCAAGAATTCTAAAATCAACAGATAAATAAAATATCGGATATAAAACGTTGTTTAAACACGCTTTAATTGAAATCCTTTTGACATAAATTTTCTCGGAATACTAAGAAAACGTCGTAAACATGTCAGCAAATAGTAGAGTAAATGCGTATATAGTGGCATTAAAAGCAGCTAATCCCATTCATGAAAAATTCAAAAAAAAAGAAAAAAAAGGAAAGAAGAGCTTTAATATATTTTCGTAAATTTATTTTACGCTTTTGTGGGTATAACAGTGACAGGAACTGTCAGTTTGTGTTATGTAATTGGATGACATCAATGACAATGTGAGTGCGCCCGGTTATGCAAATCGGGATGTGAAAGCCGACTCATGAATTTCTTCGCTGCGCTTTCATTAAATTGAAAAATTAACGTTAGAGAAACTTTTTTTTCCTTCAGAAATTGAATGTATAATTTGTACGGTGAGTGAAAATATTAAAAAAAGTATCATTGTTAATTAGTATAAGAATATGATTTATAAATCATTAAAAAAATAATTTTTTTTTTAAAAAAATGAAAGAGTAAAAAAAATCTGAATGAAAAAGTTTTTCAGACGTTGACAATTTTTTTCCCCGTCGAAATTGTTGAAGCGGAATATTTTTTGTTTTAAAAAATTAAAATAAGCATAAAGAAATTTTCTTCTGCTTGTAACCAACTTAGTTTATTAAATAGTTAATAGAAAATTGTAGTTTTTCAAACTCTACGAAGTCAATATACAGGGTGTGCCATTTCAGTGCAGCAGCCAGGTAAGGGAGTACAACTTGAAGCGTAGACGACGGCGATCAGCAATAAACGATCGGTCATCACGGTAGTGACATCGGGACGTGGCATAGATATGACATAACCTATGACTACCGAAGACCTGATGATGACAATCAGACTATACGTGGTGGCCAGACAATATAACAACATGGATGACTATGATAAGCTGATTCCCCGTGATTGGAAATTTATATCCCAAGATTGTCCACAATCATTCGATTAGTTGACGGTTTGCTAGATTCTTTATGAGATGGACGATTAAATAAATAAATATATACGCCATCATATAATCGTGGTTATAATTTTGGTTGCCCATTGGCATAGATTGTTTTTATCTGTTACTGTAGAGAATCGATTATCCGAAACGGCTAGGGTGTTCGGATAACTGATTTTTCGGATAACCGACCATTTACGAGTACCAGTATCATAGGCACAATATTAAACAAAGAAACAGTGTTATTAAATACAAAACTGTATATATTTTGTATCACTTTGGGGAATATATCATTTGGGAAAAGCATTTGTGGCTGCTAGCGGAACTTCTACATAGCGCGCAAATAGGAATTTCCCGACTGTTTCGGTTGATCGGTATTCGGATAATTGATGCTCTAATATATATGACTTCAGATTGACATGGCTAATGTTCCAATATGATTATATCAATTAATGTTTTATTGCCTTCGTCTGAGGCAACTATGACTCTTTGTTTAATAAAACTTTTCGGATACACCCATCATTCGGGAACGCTTCGATACCTCTCCAAGATAGAAAGTGGGGTGTATCCGGTCTTTGAGGGTCACAAGGAGTGCCATAAATTCGTAAATAGTTTGAAAATTCATAAAAATTGAAGGGATTGGTACATATTAATGCAGCTTCGAAAAAGTTATTCTCACAAAGGGAGATTTTTTTTTCGGTTTGTGTTTGCACTTATAATTAAAATGTACTTATAGAATCTGGTTGTGATGTTAATGGTACGGTGATTTGCCACCTGGAAACTTTCTATAGCAGAAGCAGACTTGCAATTGAAGCAAAGCGGTGGGAAGGCAGGGGGACCGGATCAGGAAGAGTACCAAGTTTACACTCAGTTGGGGCGTCAAAATGAATACTTGCCTCGGGGGCAGAGTAAATTTTTGTTCCTAGTTGCAGACCTTTTTTTTCAGAAATTTGTAACGGAATTTTGTCTCTTCAAGTATGAATGAGTAAACTCATTTGAGTTGAGATGCAATTAAACGCATTGAACTTTTTAATATTTTGTAGGGTGCGGGGGTGGGGGGGGAAGGAGTTAATTTTCTGCAGTCTCAGTTGTGCGACTCAAGCATTTATACGTCGTTTTGGCCCGGATTCGAACGTCGTATAAACGAGATTACACTGTATAGTTATACCCCAACAAACGCTAAATTGATTTATGCGATTTCCTGTAAAAAATGCCAGATTCCTGAATTCAGCATATAGTATTTTCGTAAGCGTTATGAGAATTGCAGCTGATATGGAAACAATACATAATATAATTATGATGTTATAAATATTTATTTGAAAATATATGGAAACCTTGCCCTTTTGTCTCGTTCATAGAATTGGAATACCACGTGTAGCCTAGCTGAGCTGAGTTTTTAGGTGCTAACAGTAGAAACAGGAGTAGCAGATGGAGATCTAATCTTTGCCAGAGATTTTGATAATGAATTTGGACCTTAGAGAATCATTTGGAAACCAACCTTTCGTGTTTGAAAATTGGTTTGGTCATCATTTAATAAGTTTTGAGTTCAAAATGATACTATTTAAAATTTATTATCAAAGCATCCAGTGTCATTCACCTGCAAAGTAATTTCGACAGTTTACTTGACTTTATACAAAGAAAACAAAAACTCTAATAACGAAATTACTCTGCTTCAACACGAGAAGTCCACTTCTTTCGATGAACTAAAAAAAGCCAAGTGTGTTGCACTACACATCACTTTCGTTTGTACATATTTTGGAGCAATTTAAAGATGCAGTCCACGACGCTAATTGTGATCACATCGGGACTTGGGGTTTCTGATAACAATAACCAAATGATAACGTTTCCCGATAAAAAGTCCCGTTTAAAATTTCGGTGATCATACATCCCGTTTGTTCGAACGGGATGGTATTTGGTAAACACGTATTCGCAAAATGGAACAGATTTTTCTTTCAAACATAAATTGTTGCAAGAAAGTTTAATTGTTCCAATTTTTAAAATTCTATTCTAAACCGGGACCTCTTTCCCCCTCCCTTTAAGCTAAAATTCTGCATGTTTGTTATTCTCAGCGATTGTGAGAGAGGCGTTACATACAGTGTAACAGTCTAATGTATATCCCGAATTACGGATTTTTGTAATGTACACAATAAGTTTGATAGATCCCTTGTGAAAATAAATTTGAATTTGGTCAACTGAAACAAATTGATCACGGAGTGAAAGAAAGCGCCTTTCTTTCTCATACATTTTGCCTTCACTATAGGAAGGCATTGCAAAAGCACCTGTGCAAGTATAATGATCACAGCGAATACTATGGAATGATTACGACAAATAAGTACGGAAATGTTTGTCAAAAAAGAGGGAAGACTGAGAAAACACATTCGACGTCCTACACAGTCTTACTGTAACGAAAAACTAAGTTTCTTCGTTGAACCTTAGCTTCAGAATGTCCAAAAAAGCTTTCGATGTAAAAATATTTGATACTAGTATCCGAAGTCCCGATAACTATAAAATAATTTTTTCTCACATTATATGGTATTGGTTCATTCTTACATAAGTGATAGCAATACTAAAATAATAACATTATTCATGATTCTAATAACATTGTATTAACGAGATTATATTAATTACGTGTAGGAAAACCTGCATTTTGAGACCGCAATATTTTTTTTCGAAAAAAGACTTGTGTTTTTCAAAAGTATTGGTTCAAATCAATCACTATTTAATGTATTGGTATGAAAAATTGTAGCCCGGACTTACGCGAATTCGACTTAGGCCTTTAGTGTCAGGCCCACCAATCGCGTAATTCCGGGGTATAACTGTATTACAAAACCCATCGCAATTTCACAGTCACATGGAATTAATTATATAGATATTTCGTTTTCCACTTTCAAAGATATCCACGAAGAGGGAAAAGGAGAAATAAAGCAGATATGGAAACGTCATCAAGGTACATAAAAAAAGGAAGACAGACACAGAAACACACACACACACACGGTAGAAAATAGAGTCATCAGACGGAGTCTTTCTCCAGAGTCAGCTTCCGAGCTCTCATAAGTACAGTTTCCACACCTGCAACACACACACACAATAAAAAAAAAAAAATACAGATAGAGACGAAGAAGCTATTTCAGTTTGTTCTTAGTAACATAAGCTCCCAGTCTTGCGATCTAATCCCACTGTTATGAAAGAGAAGAATCTCGTGGAAATTATATATTGCGTTGGCACTATTGCTTGGGATCCTACGGCGTGGTATCGCATCTGTGTGTGTGTGTGTATATATATATATAAGCGTTTGTGTGTGTGTTGTATAGATGTATCTCTATAACGCTGTGCCACACATAGTGTGTATTTCCCCACATCTCGATCTTACTCATCTATTTTTTCCGTTTTCCTGAGGAAATAAAAAAAAGATTTTCTTAGCTTCAGGATTGTTCTTCAATCACCAGCGAGATGAGAAACAAGAGAAATCCTTTATCACACGGAGACTTTCTTTTTCTTTCACCTTGTTTGGTAAGAGTCATATGAATCGCCTTATGTTTGAAGTGGTCCTATAGAAAAGAATACAAAAGAAATAACCCTCTTTCTTTTTTTTATCGTTGGTTTCTAGAGCTTCATATTTCGTTGCGCAAACATTCTTACCTTTAAAGCATGTTGTCTCTTGTGATAAAAAAAACACATTCTCATAGAAAGGAAAAAAATTTTAATACATTCTTTTTCATATATATATATTGGAATTTTTTTTTGTCGTTTTAACTGTGTATATTTTACATATGATATTTTAGAATACACATGTAATTTTTTTTTTTTTCTGATGTGTGTTAATCTTGCAGTAATAAAAAAAAAATCATTGACTTTCTTTATCTTTGTGTAATTTTAGTTAGAATATCAAAAGAGATGTGTAGCTTTACTGAAAATTTTTCTTTCTGCGTTTTTTTAACTTCATTTTTTTGTTGAGCAGTGACAAATACGTGTTCAGAAAGATAAGCAATATCTATTCACAACGAATTTTACGAAAAAAAATTAAATTCCATTGTTTGCTGATTTCAGTTATGCTTCTGAGATTTTTTTGAGGATATAGATAGATGTAAGCTGCACGCAAGAAAGAAGAGGAATGTATATGTATATATACGTATTTTTTAAATTTTTTTGTAATTTTCAACAGGCTTGGTTTTAGCTTACATTTTTGACTGTTGGGTTTGCGTAACGCTTTGTTAAATATTTTTTTTCAAGTAATTTTAATACAAAATTTTGTATGAGATGAAAATTTTTTGGAATTAAAAGATTAAAATGTCCAATGTGTGTCATGTCATTTTTTTTTTAAATTGTTATAAACTTTTTTATGATTTATTGGTGATGAAATTTCCATAATGTTTTTTATTTTATTTCTTGTCTGGAGTAATTTTTTCATCACAATGAACAGAATTTTTTTAAATTCTTGGTACATGAAATGGTACATGCATGGTACATGAAATGTTTCCATATCAAAACTACTGATATTTTAGTTAAATTAGGTAAATTCATTTATATGAATTAAAATTAATTAATTGAAAGGTTTCATTAAAAATAGGAAAGAAAAACATGCTGATTTGATGTTCCTTCAATTGCAACTCTTCACCAATCACATGCTCAATTTCATTACGCTTTACAAATTGGATTTGTTTGTGTATAGTTTTTAAGTTATGGGGGGGGGGGCAACCTGTGAAATTCAATTAATGAGAGAATGGTAAAGAAGTCTAATTCACACAATCAGGCTATTGCAAATGTAGCCTGAGATGAAGCAGTGTCATAGTAAAATGGGGCCTTATTTGTGCGCCGATCTTGGCCGTTTCACCTGCAGCTGTTTAAAATTTTCCAGAAATATCGGACAATGTTCTCTTATTCTTATCTCACCGGTCCGGCAGAAGCCTATGCAGGCGTTCTCTCGAGAAATCCTTAAAAATTCTCATCAATTTCCGGCAGACAAAACAAACCTGTGCTTTGTTTGGTGCCGTTCCACTATTCACTGATTCGGCTGTTGTTGAGATTGCTGTTGCATAGTGGAGAATCCGTGTTTCACCCACAACCAAAAATCGACTCCGAAAGATTTAGGTGTTATGAGCCAATATTGAGACATTTCCTTTCAAAATGGCTTTTGTGTTCGTGTTTGATCGATCGTGAACGATCCCGGTACCATAGGCGTACGCAGAATTTTCTCAAGGGGAGGGGAATTTAAATTTTTTTTATTCTCGGGGGGGGGGATGTTACGTTTTATCCTGAAAAATAACACTGCAATCTCGGTTTGGGGGTTAGAACCCCAAAACACCCCTTTGCGTACGCCAATGCCCGGCACCATATCTTGCACCATTTACATTTTTAGTTTCTCATGGAGAATATTGAAATGCCCACAACATCAGTTATCTCAAGTAACTTCGATCTGCGAATCTTCCATGACGTTACCATGAACTTTTCCAAGAAAGGTGTGCCAGATAATAGAAAAGCCGGACATATGCCGGAACGTTCTGAAAATATTCACTTCCCTCCCCTCCTCCCATACCACCAAAAACACCCCTTTTCCAACAAAACTAGCTCTTATTCATATTTTCCGACCTCTAAGTACAGGCAAGTTTTTAATAAATGCTTGTTATGTACTGCACATTTTAAAAACTTATTACAGACTAAATGGTCTAAGAGTAAAAATATTAGATATATTTTAGGGTAAATTCTATCATTTCTAACTTGATTGAGTGCAGGAAACAAAATAATGTACTAATACATACGCTTTTAAGATAAACAAAACGTTAATGTGAAATATTTGCTTATGTTGATTGATGAATGATTACGCAAATGTTAAAGGCCTTACAAAAAAGGTGGGCTTAAGGTGAAAGAGTCAAAACTCACACAGTTAGAAGTTTTTTAAATGTCCTTAACTACTTCTTCCTCTCAGCTTGCTTCTGCGACTGCAATGTTCCTCCGTTTAAGGTGTAACCCGCGGAAAAACCGGTTTTCAGGTGTGGCTAGGGCAGTGTGTGATATTTTAATGGTCAATTTCCCGTAGCTAAAGCCCCGAAACCGGTTCATGTGCAGCTTTGGGATGACAATGAACTATTACGCATGGATGTTTAACTAGATCGGATAGTGCGAAGTTCGGATAGCCGAGAGTATACTGTACTTACAGTTGTAATTATTTGAAAGGAATCGCGCTGCGTTTTCATAGAAATATACCTTAATTATGATACAGCCCTTGTACTTGAACAACACCAGGAACTGGATATTTCACAAACTATTGAGTTTCGTGCGTTATGTGATACTTGGCTGAAAAAGCTGACAATCATCCCTTTGGAAATGGGATTGGCGGTTTCAATCTATTACAGGAGGTGGTTACAATAATGAGTCTTTTGTCTGTTATGATCGATTGTCAGTCAAATATTGGATAAAAAATTGAAACTTGATTGAAAGAAACATCATTTTTCATATTCGAAACTTTTATTTCCTAATATGAAGCAGATCACATTAAAAACAGAACTACAGTACAGAGAAGTACGTGAATTTTAACAAGAAATTCTACACGACGAGGCCTTTAACATGAAAAGAAAAGTGACTGCAGCAGCAATGATCGATTATAATAATTGAAAATTCCATCTAATTAAAGACTAAATGATCGAATTACACCAAGAAATGTCTTGAATATATAAAAACCTTTGATGGGATTCGAACATTTGAAATTCAATCTAATAAATACTCTAAGAACAATTTTTTTCCCAATTCCTCTAATAGAACACTTTTGTATTTTTCATGTTTTTTGGAGAACACGGAGTTATGACACTTAAATATAATTAGCAGAAATAAAATTCTTCCTAATTTGAAAAATTTTCTCAGGGAAACGTGACGAAATAAAAGAAAGTTATAAACGAAGAAATGAAAGGAGAAAAAAAAAAAATACTTTCCGTTCATTAAAATGATTAATTTTTACGTTAATGACCATTTAAAGCAACGAAAATAAGCACATTTACTGGTTCCAATATTCAGTTTTATTGTTCGAGTTTGAGCTTAATTAAGTGCGAACGACAATAAAATTCAAATTTACTCCTGAATAAAAAAAATATTTTTTTTTTGTATCTTTTTAAGAGAAATAGGTGATAACAGTTTTTTTTTAAATTATTATTTCCCGTTCTTTTCCCTTTTCATTATTTTGTACTTGAAAACAATCGATTTTCGCCTCTCATTTACATAATGCACCTGTAGCACCCTCTTAATAAAATATTCGTCGAAAGTTCGTAATTAAATTTTATAAATTCTGTTCTTTCAAATAATTATCGGTTGCCACTGTCTCAGTAATCAATTTATCGAGTAAATGACCATCTAAACGAGCATTGAAATTTATAGAAATAAAATAGAAGAGAAAAAGACAAAAAGAGATGAAAGTAGAAGAAAGAAGAGAAAAATCTTTTACTTTTTAGGGTAGAAGTAATTCGATTTTGAATAGCAATTAACTGAGAACTACTCGTGTATCACAAGAGTTTTTAAAACATCAAAGCTTTTCTCGATTTTCATTAATTTTTTTTTTCCAATATTGTTTATGACCATTGATTTCAGATTTTCGTATTAATGCTTTTCTTCATTTCAACACGGCTATGCTTTTTAATTATGAATTTCGAGGAACATTTTTATGTGATATTTAATGGCTTTGCACGTGCGTGAGTTTTTTGATTTTCGGAACAAGAAATTTAATACATATAATATTATGGAAAAAAATTGATTGTGTCTGTGGTGTCGATTGGATATCCATAAAATTTCGTTCGTTGATGTAATGGTATTTTGAAACAGACATATGATTTAAATTGCCTGGCGATCAATTTTGACTAAGGAAATTAGATACATGTAATTTATAACGACTAGTAGAAAGAAAAACGTAGAGCCCAAACATGAAAATCGAAAATGATGTGATGAAATTGAAAACAAAAGACAAATGAAAAGGGAATTTCAAAAACGAAAAAGAAAAGACAAATGAATGGTATTTACATTTGTCATTTATACGTATAGTTATACACCAATCTTGAGTTATACAAAAGTGAATTTTTTTATGAGTTTATATACAAATACAAATTTGAGAACCAGGAAGAAAAATGAGCAATGAGATAATGTAAAATGAATATGGACGAAAGATACAAACTTATATAGCGAATCAAAAACGCCGTTTTTTTTCAGAAAATATTATATCACATTGCCAAAATCTTCTTTTTCATAATCAATAAATTGATCAAAAACGTTGGAAAAAAATAAAGAGACCACAAAAAACATGTTTGTCTTCTAGAAATGCATTGCTTCAGAATTTTTTTTTTGTGCCATTTTTCCATACACATTTGCTTCAAAAAATGAGATCATCCTAGAAAGTTGCAAGTTCAGCAATGAAATGCTCAAGTGGAAAAGCCTAAATTTTTCGAATGCTAAAAATGACAGTTGAAGGTATGTAAAACATTTTATTGACATAGGATATAAGCCAATACAATCAAATATATGCCCGAAATTTGAAAAAAAAAATACTTCTGATGTAATTTGGTGTAGTTTTACACCAAGCTGAAGGGTAGGAAGTCCCTTAGTAGGACTCTAAAAGTTTTTTATTATCAAATTGATTATTTTATGCAAGACATCTGCTGGGTAGATGCGATCGGAGCTTTTGTAAAAAAACTACAGTAGATTTTCGCTAATCTGGCACTTATCAAATTAGGGCATGCCGTATTATTGAAATCACTGGATTACTGGAAGTCAAAACTTTCAATTGAAAAAGCCCACCTAAATAATATAAACTTTTGCGCAATAACACGTTTTTTCTCCCAAATGCTCGAAGACAATTAGCCTAAAACCACCGGATTAATACACGGCCGGATTATCGAGTGTCTGCTATAATTTCTTTCACGTCATTTCTTACTCCATCTGGCCTAACATAATCTATCACATCTCTGCACGACGTGTAAAAAAGTGAAAAAAAAAAAAACAAACAAAACACGTTTTCTAAAACAGAGTTGATGAATATCAACCTGAATTCCTAATTACAAATTAGTTAATAGATGACAGAAATAACAATAACATCGAGGTAGGAATTGAAAATAAATAAAAAAAACAAATATATTTCATATACATAAATAAACACATACGCTGTCACAAATATGATGACACATCGAGTAATAAGGCAACGCGAAACGCATTTTTTATTTTTAAATCACTGCTATTTGCGCGAAATAAAAATTTTGCTCTAGATATTTATTTATTTTTACTAGCAACGCCAGACATCCAGTGATTCATTCGGATTTTGCCCGGAGTGCTTCTGATTCTTTTATTTCACAGATAGATTTTTATTTATTTATGTAGTTTTTTTTTATACAAAAGTTCGCACCCTCCCTATCCTTACTTCAAAATAGAGATAAGAACTGCAGGTAGCAGTCGAAACTGTTAACATTGCCGTAAAAAATAATGATAATAAAAATGAAAAAAAAATGTTGCTGTATCACGAAACCATTTTCGTATTCAAGAGACGATGTTTTTATCTCCTTACGGTAAATTTATTTACCACAAAAATTATTCTTTGCTGATGAAAAGCAAGAGCATTCTTCATTTTTTTTTTAAGTTATAAATGTTGGCATATCTGTAAAAACCTCTGAGTTACTTTCTGATTATTTTTTTAAATATATGTTTTATTTGTATATGTTTCACCTCATTTGTTTTCTGTTTGCTATTCACACATATTTTTTAAACATATTTTTAAAGCATACTTTCCTCTTTGTATCGATCGTACGTTGAGGGATATGATATTGCATGCTTTTTTAGAATATAAAGGCCGGTGATATTGTCGAACAATACGTAATATAATCTTGATTTTTTTTGCTGTTTCGGTTTATTTCATGTTTTCCCCCGATGCTGAAAGAGTATTTCAATATTATTTACATAATATAAATTTGTGTATGTAATAGGTGATATTTATATAGAAATGATTCATTTTAAGGCAACTGAGTACGTTCAAATGACGATTTTTTGGACAAACGTTTTATACATTTATTTGGAAAAGAATGTTTTACACAGAATACGCAAAGCTGTTTTATTCTTGTGCATGTAGTAAGTAAAAACAAAGTTATGGCTGATTCAAACCATCTGGAACAATGGTTTCAAACGCAACAAACAATTTACAAACGCGTTTTTTGATTTTAATTTTTCCGTTACTTTATTCCACGCGAAACACAATTTCTTTAAAAATATGAAAGATATTCTCATGGAATTTTTCAACAGTGTTCCAGATAACGTTAGCTGTGCAATGAACTAGGATCTTGAACATATGTTTAGAATTCAATGTTTTACAGCTGTTTGAATAAAAAAATTGAAATTTTTTAATGAAAATTTTTTTGCGTATTGTTCTCACGAAAACTACCCTTATCTCAGAGAATATTTTGTGTTATCTTAAACCTTTTAGTTCATTGCACAGATAACAGTCATAGCAATATACAGCATCGGAACTATTCCAATAAATAGCGTGGTTTTCAGTGTACAATATCTGGTGTAAGTACCGAAAATGAACCAATTTTCAGGACATACATTAGATAATTTCAAAAAGTTTTAAAGATATTTCAGAAATTTCACTGGATTTCCTTATTTCATACAGTATTATGATTCAAACCCCATTTGTTTTGTGAAAATTTTGTAGAAGCATATTTCAATTTAAAAAATGTAAATTTTTGTTTTCCACATAAGATGTGTTCAATTGTAAAAAAATTCATGCATACTAGTTGTTTATTTCTCACGTTCTTAAATGGTAATAAGTCTACAAGAAATCATTGATCACTGGGGCTCGGATTTCTATGACTTTTCACATTTTTTTTTATGATTTTTGCACGTTTCGCTATTCTCACGCATAAAATTTTTTTAAAATAATTGTCAGTAATTTTAAGGTATCTTTCAGGGTTTTCAGAATTCTAGGCATATTTACATATTTTTGAGCATTACTTTACATAATTCAGCAGAACAATGAAGAGGGATTTTTTCCCGAAACTCTCTTCAGTAGCTTCATTCCCAACAATTTTCAATTCTTCGACGATATTAGCAATAAGTGACAATTTTACTTACCTTTGACATCATTTATGACAATGATTGGTGGTTTTCCGTTATTTTCCAGAGGAAATATGGTCAGCCTTTTTATTTATAAAGACATATTTTTAGGTTTTTACAGCATATTTTAAGTTTTTTAGAGTATAAATTCATTTTTTATTGAGTATCTTCTGTCAATTTTTAGGTCATAAAAATTCTAGCCTTATTGATCGACCTCGAAATTCAAAACTTGGATATTTCATATGAATCTTTCGTAACGAAATGCTAATAATGATTGTAAGAGAGACGTCTTGATAGTTAAAAAAATGGACGCCTTCTATATAAAAGTAACTAAGAGCCATTAAATCGAAACTGATAAAAAGCTATTTAAAATTATCTTCGATTCAGTTATTTCTTCAGTTTGGCGATTGGTTTAAGTGCTCATAGAAGGCATCACAGCCTATATGTCACTTGGTTCTTATTAGATAAAAATCACTTCTTTCAATAGTTCAGATGCTGGTATATATCAAAAATGTTAAAAATGGCGCTTGGTTCCTTTTATGTAAAAGCCGTCCAAACAATGTCCAGAAAAAGTTCAAATTCCATTCAGACATTTGCCTGTTCATTCAATACTTCACAATGACTACCACAAGCCATTCGCAATATAAGGCATACATGTGACACTAAAACACAGGGTGGTATTGATATAGGTATCAATACAAATGAAACAGAGAAGCATAAGAAATCAATACTCCTTAAATATAACATATTTCAAATTTTGATGAAAATAATTATCAGTGAGGAATTAATTATGCTCGAAATAGCGAAACCTTTATCCGACACGTTTTACCGAACGTCACCGTTCGTCGATTATAATCAATATCTGTTAAAGGGGTTTGATATGAGTCACATAAAAGAACAAGGTTTTAATGTTTCGATAATGAAATTTCATTTTGCTCAGCATGATTACTGTTTGTGTGTGGGTATGCGTGATGGAACAATGTGAACAATGCCGACATGTGGACGGAGGACGCGATGCCGCCTAAATTGCGTTGCTCTCAATCTTGTAAAGTAATTGAAAGTAACATGAAGGTTTACGATAAACGGGGAAGCTTATTAATAATATAGTTACCTCCTGAACCTAAGCCACGATAATTAAGGAACATCCTTCGTGTTTAGCCCATGATCATAATTGTTACGTGGATTAAATTTCATTCCCCGAGTTCCTTCTAGAATTTATGATCCAAAGTTCCTGTTATGAGCTTGTTTAAAACAAGTGTTTTCTTATTATGAATGCAATACTTGATATCTCGTCTCACCGGATGATGCTGAAATTTGAATTCCTGTGAATGAAATCCGCGAGGTATGTGATATTTTCGTAAGCATTATTTCAGTAAATATAATTACATAATATCCCCTCTGTCTCTATCAGAATATTTCAATGAGACCAATCTCTCAAGATCCAGATCGGTGAAATTAAATAATTGTAGACCAGAGATCTTGGATTAAATTTGAAACTATACCGGAAAATACAAATTTTTGACACGAGGAGGATATAATTTAAAGCATCAGCATATTAAATTCAATATATATTACGGCATATCATGTAACATAATATCATATAAGCCCAACAACGTTACCGAAAAGACGTAACAGCGGTTATTAAAGTTCCCCTCAAGCATGTAAAATGTATTTCACATCAGATATGATGATATTGCAGTGAAACAAATTAGCAGTCTCCTTAGATAGTTGCGTACTTTATATTAAGTACTACTACCGCGTTGAACGACACGCCGTTTCGTCTCTGCGTGTGGAAACCTGCACTGAAGATCTCCATCGCAGTAGTGGACGATGCGTCTACTTTGAAGAAGTCTGGGATATTCCATAACAGCCCGAAAGGTATGAATTTTATTACTTATTTTTATTACTATTCTTACACTATAAATAATTATAGAGGAAGCCCATCAATAATATCAGTCCAGGATCCTGGCGCTATGGTTGTGGGGCCATGGGTGAGCACCGAGGTACTAGCGGAGAAAGGTAAATTTTTATTCCTATATAAAATGTGCAATCCATTTTTTTTCCCTAGATAACGGGCGCATTCTCTTTCATTTCACCAGCACAGACCTGTTGTTTCTCTGCGCACAAAATTTTGATATCCCGATATCTGCGAGAAATGACAAAATAAAATGATACCTCATACAATGTAGGGAATTTTTCCTCTGCTCAGCAAAAACTCTGCGTACAGGAAAGCATTCTCAATCCACTTTCAGACTCTAAACGTCCATACTTTGAAAACTTATTCACCATGAAAAAATGGCTCCTTTGTTTGTTACTTTTGTTCATAACCAATAAACGGGTAAAAATAAAATTTTAACAGTAAAAATGTGCTTTTTCACTGATAAAAACGGTGTTTCAATGAATTTTAAGAAACTCACACGGGGTGTTTTTCATTTTTTCACGGAATGTTAACATCTCGTCAGTTCTTTTATTAAATTTTCTCTAAAGTCTGCACTAATGTTAAGAGTAACGATTTTCAAATTCTAACAGAGGAATAGGGCAACGAAGGGTTTTATTGTCATAATAAAAGAAACGAACTCAATAATATGAGTGATATTAACAGCTTTTTATTGCCATAATAATACAGTAGAGTTGAAATGTGAGCTGTTCATAATTTATGCCGAAATATCTGCGCGAAAGTTTAAAAATATTCAGAGGAGTGAACGTTTACAAAAACAGCGTTTTTTTGGAAAAAACGCGTGCGAAAATCGAATATTATTTTATAAATTGACAAATCGTACGCAATTCAACTGAAGAAGATTAAAAGCAAGAAAAAAAAGTCATTACAGCGAGTCAGTGGCTAAAATTAGACCGAATAAGGGAAAAAAAAAGACAGAAAGAAATAGAAAAATGCACGTGCACGCGTAGGAAAGTTTTTCACTTCATTTACTTGGTTGAATGCTTTAACCGAGGCGAGTCATTTGTTAAAGAAGAAGAATAAAAAGAGAAAAGCAGCTCTTTCTGGATTTCATCAACAAATTACAGTCCACGCCTCACGGAAAGACCAAAGCATTAATATAAGGAATCCTGGAAACAATGGGAGAAAACGGGTAAAAGCCCTGTCTCCAGGACGACGACATCCGGAAATTCTCTGGAGAGTCGTAAAGAAAAATGCCAAGAACCTTCCTTAACAAAATGAGGCGGAATTCACTGCACCATCCAAGGTTCTTCTTCTTTTTTTTGTGATTTTTTTATCTTTTTTTCAGTAGGGAAAGCACAAAATTCAGTAGCTAATATATTTCCTGCCGCAAATGGTATATCCGAGGTAAAAACTCATTCTTTCACCCATTCATTTGCTTTAACGTTGGAGCTCGCCATTTTTTTCCCAAAAAACAAGTAAACGAAGGGATAGGAATTTAGTATTCTTCACCATAATCAGATACTCAATAATTTTTTTTATAAATTATTAGATGTTAATGGAGTTAGGATATTGAAGAATCGTGCCTATCAATGAAAATTGGAATTACCCAAAGCACTTGTTTAGTAATGTAAGACTACGAGAGAAATTTGTATGTATGACAATTCATCGGCCTCTTAAAAATGCAAAACAGTGAAATATTTTTGCCACGTGCAACCGAAAATTTTCGAAAAACAAGATTCTGTTGTTATGAAAATTCAGTTCATAAATCAGTGATCTTGAATGCCAGGCCCCTTTTATAACAGTTTTATGTGATGAGAACTCTTGAGTTCTCTCTCTTTTTCTCTCTAGTGCATTTAAATATGTTGTCAATTGGCTAAACGTGACATAATAAGTCTAAAAGACATAATTTATCACTGTTTCGTCTCTGAATGCATTCAGATTCAATGTGAAGGATGGTGCTCCAACCTGAAAGCTGGTTCAACTGACAGACTTCAATCTAAAAATTTTTCTTACTTTTTAACGTCTTTTGCATAGTGATTTTTCTTCGTCTTTTCCATAGTCGATAGTTATTCATGAGGAATCGCTTTGTTAGTTTAATTTTTTAAAAATAGTTTAAATACTGAGACTTGGTACTCCTTTTCGAAGTTATGATTCAATTCCTATAATTGTTTCAGAATGGTTCAGAAGCGGCACATTATCAAAAAAAAAGTGCCGCTGTGGGATCATGCTGGACTCGCTTCGTAAGGATTCAGATTCGAACCCCGCCCACAAAACGGTGGTGATCAGCTGAAGTTGTTTTTCCGCACTCTCCTGAATTCCCAAGCCCAAATTCCCTCTCATTTAAGAAAGCTTTCCCGCAGATAACCGACCTCTAACAGGATATTTACACAACAGGAAGAAAAGAAAAGAAAAGAAAGAAAGAAAACCTCAGAGAGTCATCTGCCATTTGAACTTCAGAATGTGCGCAAGACAGATGACAGCAGAAACACGCGCATACTCTGACAATATAAATACGCTAGGACCACACATACATTCAGAACACACATTGTACCACAATTCATTAGAAGTTTCCCCAGGGGAATATTTATACAAAGTGAATGTATGAACAAGTAGTACTAGCAGTTATAATCAAAATTTTCAATACATTGATATAACAATGGTTTGGTTACGTCCAACGTGAAAAATCCTTTATTTCGTACTGAATGGATCCGTCTCAGTGACGCTCGACTGTAGTTGTGGCATCAAATGAAAGTTGCTCGTCAATCACCGTGAAGGTTGCTGTCACGGTCCCAGGTTCGAAGCCGATATGGAGGATATACATAAGATATTTTTCCTAACTAACTTGAGACGATATAGAGATATAGTCAGAGTTGGTGTTTGAAATAGCAACTCAAAATGTAGCACGAAATGCACTCATATAAATACGCAGTAAATAAATATAAATTAATAATTTTTACGTCGTAACAATATCTTCGGAGATGGAACGGTCGTGAATTTTCTCCTTGGGGTGACAGACCGAGATTGTGTACGGTTAGAAATGTCAAAATTATAAACAGTATTACAATCTGAGTGAGTAAACATCGTTTTCAATCATCCAAAATTATTTATTTTTTTGAAATATTTAAATATTGCGTCATCCGGTGTTTCGATATAGAGGTCATTTTATACCAATTCTTTATCCTTCATTGCTGAGGCTTCGCGCGATTAGACCATAAAACCTGTTAATTATTTAATGAACAATACTAATTACGACACTTGAAGTTTAAACTAACTGGATAGTCGTCAACTGCTATCTCAATCCACAGTTTTATTCCTCGTCAGTACTGGCTTTTAGTCCGCAAGTTATCAAACCCATTTACTCACCAATAAGGTGTTAAGCGAGATGACGCGCTCTCGTGGATATTTTATATTTCACAATAAGATTCTCATTTCGTTTTTTCTTTGTATCCTGTGTATATGACAAGTGTAAGATAACAGATGAGATGGCATGGTGGGCCCCCTCCAATTGCCTTTAAAATATACTTCCATCCTATTATGTGTACATTTATCTTTCTTAACGAATTCCAGAAACTTTTCTCCAACTCCAACTCGTCTGTCATCACCACAAAATTTGTTAATCGCGACACTGCCCAATTATCCGGGGAAAATATATTGTAAAAATTTTTTTTTTTCGACAAAAAATAGTGTTACGGACTCTGCCACGAAGCTGAGCTGGAAGAGATCTCGGCGATGGGATAAGTCCAGTGTGGCAAAGTTCTGGCGTCCATTCATTCAGTACTCGTCAATACAAACCACTTGCCACGAAGACTTAAAGAATAATAAAATATCAGGAGGATGGTCTGTTAGATAACGCATGAAAAGGTCCGTGATTCATATACCATATCCCAAAACAAGAAATACTGCATAACGTTATTGAAAAACATTACGCTGCAAAAAATTCCGATTTTTCCAGCTTTTTCCTCCAAAAATCTGCTAGTATCAAATGATTAAGTGACACAGCAGTAATTACCAAACCCTCTCCAAAATTTCATATCTGTTTTTTAATGAAGTGGGCTTTCTTCCAATTTTTAGCAGGTGCAAATATATCGGTATAGGGAAAAGATACCCATTCAGATATCAACTTGACGAAATATCTGGGCTTGACTTTGCCAAAATAAGACGTTTTCAAGGAAGCGAGATACTCGTCAATGCGCCACCTAAAGTGTTAACTACGAGTTTTATTCAGGTAAATTAAAAAAAATCACTATGTAAATTTAAAAAAATGACTATGTACATTAATGAATATTCACTAAGTACAGTATAATCCTCTACACTGGCCACGTTTTTTTTTCTTCAAGCTAATACATTGCATAATTAAATATCATACTAATGAGAATATTTGAAGTTTCTACTTGAGTATAGAATATGAAGCAAGTGTAAGTTTAACTTATGAAACGTTTATAACTGCGAGAACGCTTTTCCCGGGGGAATTTAGAAAGAGTTTATCTAAAGCTATAAATAGCATGTATAAACACAAGTTAAAGCAAATACTTTACGAATAGGTTACGTCTTTTAAATGATCAGGAAAGAAAATTGATTAACAAATGATTGCATGCTACACACAGCTCTAGTGCATTCATTATCATGGAAAATGCTCTGAAATAAGATGCATCCCAGTTCTGTGTTTGGTAAGCGAATATTCTAGATTATGTGCACATATTCTTGGTAGAATCCAAGAAATGGGGACGCACACACACATATATAGAAAGAAACTATTTTCAATATATTTCCAGAAGTTTTCGTGTTTGCCTGCGTTATGCGAGCTCTTGGAAATAGTTCAACTTCAGTTTACTTGGAAAATTTCTCTAATTCCCAGCATTTAAATTAGCGAGTTCTTTAGGGAAATGGCATCACGCAAAGTACTCGAAGAAAATATTCTCGGCAGATGTAATATTTCTCAAGCTCTTTTAAATGCTATACTAGAATTCAAGTATGTGTTAGAAGATTATTCTCTACTCTGTATGAATATTGTGTCATGAGAACCTGGTACGACGTGTGATATTTCAATATTTTGGGAAGTTTCGTGGGTGTATCATATTGCTTAAGTCACTTTGAATCAATAAGTGAATAGTTGAAATGACGTTACGGTTATAAAAATATTGGTATTCTATAAATAAACTTGAATACATTAGAAAATTGAACCCCTTAGTTGTTGCCATCAGGAAAGATTGGTCAACAACTTCCTTATTGGGTTTTTGAGGACAGTATGTCCGCATGAATTTTTTTATTTTAAAAATTATAAACAATATCACTCTATGCGATGTGTATTAAGTCACATGAAGAAGTGGTTTCGTTCTATCAAAAAAAATCATTATACGGCAGCGTATATATATCAATTTACGAGCTAAATACATCTCTGGGAGTTATTCGTATTTCGAACAAAACGTTTTCCTATTCAAAATAATGCAGATTTCTTCAAATATCTTAGTTTTAAATTCGATGCGTCACTTACAATTTCGTTTGAGAAACGGATGTCGAGTATCTTCTTGCTAGGTGAAGTATTTATTGTTCGTAACTTTGGCGACTCATAATTAAAGGAATCTGTATACAGAAAAATCACCGAAAAAATTAATTATTTAATTATTTTCAATGCAGAATAAATTAACTAATATTATTAGTGTTGCAGTAAAAATTTCGTTAAATTAAATAATTCGTTTAAAGTGAGTTTGTTTTACAGAGACTAGTTGAGGAAATTATTTTTTGATACTCTTCGAACAACACAAAACACTCGATAAACTTTTTCCATGAAATACATTATTCTCTCTCCCGTTGATTTCCACGATTAACAGCGCAATAAGTTAATTAACTGAAGAATAAACTAATTTAATAACGTCAAATCCAAGACTTATTCGAGCAATTTAACCAAAATGCTTTGTTATAAAGCTTTTTCCGATGAGTGAAGGAGGATACGCGGTCGCAAAAGCGATAGATTTCCAGTATTGCGCGCGCCCACTAACCAATATTTAATCAGAAGAAAACGGCATCTAGAGGAAAACCGACGTCCATAGTTGCAATCAGAGCGAGTGAAGAAGAGCTCCCGCAGCTGCTGCAGATCAATGCGTACCTCAACCTAATTTACCAATAATCCTCCCACAGACAGATTCTCTAACGGAGCCAAAGAGAAAAGGAAAACTAAATATAAATGATATACATGGGGTATATATTAAAAGACAACATGGCCGGTTAGCAAGATCGTGAATGTTAAATTCCATTCGCCGGAAAAATGCTAATAAAGGTGGGCGAGACATTTTAACATAGTGCCTATCTGTTCTTGACACTATATCGATTTTTTAATTTTTTAGGAATTGTTGGTATAGCAATGTATTTACGGTAGAACTTAGTTAATTCGAAATTTGCATAGCTCGAACTTTTACGAACTCCCCTTGAGGTGTTTCTATCTAATTTAACGTTAAAGTTTCTTGAATAACTCGATTTTTTTGGATAATTTGGAGGGGAAAAAAACATAATTTTTTTATAAGCAAATTTAGTTTGTGAAAATTCTACAAGAAGCAAGACTTTGTAATTTTCTCGATGAAGTTGTTAAACAACAACTTGATCGCAAATCATACAGTCTTGTTTCTTGCAATATAAGACTAATAAAAGTTCGAATGTTCTGTTTTACTAGGTATACACTTGCTTTTCATAATTTAATATTGTTCAGAATATATTGTCTGAATATGATCTTGTATAAGAATGATAAGCAGAAGAGTTTCCATAATGAATATGGGAAACCGTTTCATAACGGATGATCATGAACAGTTTCTGTAAATCTGGCTCTGAGCATGATCTAGAAGTTCTGCAAGTGATGATGATTCCAGAACAGTGGAATAACGTAGCTGCTAAGATCAATTACCGTAATTATAAGTTATTAAAACTTGGGAAACAGTTTTTTGTAACTGATGGTACACGCACAATTTTAATAATTAATAATTGTTATCCTATGGGAATGTGGACGATTAAGTGGCAATTTGTGATCATTTTACAGATCGAGGATACATTGATTGCAATTTTTTGGATAATTCAAACTTTTTTTCAGTGATATTGGACTTGGTTGCCAACTTCGAGGTGCGAATGCGAGCCGATCTCCACATTAAAAACGTCTCGCTAAAGAGAGCTACAGGCCTACACAACATTAAAATCTTCAATCATTACACTTCATTCACAGTTCGAAAAATATCTAGCAGTTGCTCTATATAGATGTCATTACACAGAAACAAACTTCACGTTAGGTTCACAACACTGACACGCACATTCCAAGTGGTTAGAAGTTCCGAAGAGGTATATGGACGAGGTGCATGTGTAGTTTAGTAAGGCTTCGAGTTAACGCAGTTCAACTGTATTTATACAGGGTGTCCTGTAACTGCTAAGTCGGCCTCTACCTAATCAACTAATAATTGCGGAAGAAAGGTTTTTCGAAGTTAAGAAATGATCAAAATGTGTTAAAAAAATCACTTTGTACCAGTTTTGATAGTGAAAATGAAGTGTGAAAACCGTATGTCACAAAAAAAAAAAAAAAAAAAAAAAAAAAAAAAAAAAAAACTAAAAAAAAAACCACATTTTTATATGGCCACCTGTTCTTGGAAGGTCAATTAGAAAGTCGTTTCCCTGTCTCTTCTAAGAGGTCAACAAAAAAAATTCACGTTTTAAAGCGCAATGTTCGCTGAGATATTCGAATTTGAAAATCGGAGAAGAGTTAGGAAACAGCGGCATAAATTAGGGAAAGAAGCGTTAGCCAGTACTTGAAGCTATTTTTTTTCCAACTTTACTCCCAGTTTTTGAAATTTAAATATCTCAGCAAATATTGCATTAGAAACATTAATTGTTTTTAAGGCTCACAAGAAACAAGACAAGAATATTCTTATTGAATTTTTTTTTAAGACAGCGTGTTTATATAAAAAAAAATATTTTATTTTATGAAACACTATATTTTCACTCTCAAAAGCTGTGGTAGAATGTGATTTTAGAACACATGTTTAGCATCTTTTTAATGTAACCGTATTTTTACGACGAACAGTTGATGAGATAAAGGCCGACTTAGAACTTACGGGACACTCTGTATAAGACATTTTACAGTAACTTCCTACAAAAATTGATTCATTAGAAGCAAAAATTATAATTTTAAGTTAACTTAAATTTCTATTGGAATGAAATTCGAAAACCCTTGTATTAGATATAATTAAAAATCATTGTATGATCGCAGATTTAATTTCCATTGATGATAATGGAATAAGAAAATCCATGTAATGGCTTTGCATTTCTTTTCTCCATTGAAGAAAATATATTTTCCTTCAAATTTGACTCTTTTTTTTTTTTAACACTAATCCTGATTATGCAAATTTAGCATTCAATTTGCTTTTTTTTTTTCAAACGAACAACAGCGATTGTGATGTAAAAGAACGTTCTTTGTAACGAAAAGGTAATTTTTTTTTTCATTATTTCTTTTTTCCATCATGGTTTTAGCGAAAACGTGTTTTGAAAGACACAAAGAAATTAGAGATTCTTCTTAAGTAAACTACTTTTGTGTTCGATTCAGTCTTTTACATCGTAAATGAACGTATAAAGTAGAAAAAGAACACGAGAGGTGATCAATCAATTCGATCACGTTATAAAAGAAATTTCCATTGACTTTACCGATGATTTTATGATTCTTCAGAGAGAGAGAGAGAGAGAGATAAAAAATTAGCGAGTGTTAATCAATCATAATTTCACTATTTTCGTAGTCTATCATTCACAGGCTAATTACATTCTATCTAGAAAAACTGGAATTAAGACAAACTTTCTTTCAACTAAATAATCACACTACAGCAAAGAAATTTTGATTTACTGAAGTTTGTTAATCGTATATTTAAAAATATATAGCTGGAGTTGTAATTATTGTTCCTTTCATTAATATTGTCATTTTCATGAAGATAGAGCCTGAATTCTAGACCACTTTAATTTTATGAGTTCAATTACTCATTAGCTCTTGAAATTTACAGAATATTATACGTTGATGCATAGATACATATTATACATTTTTTTAAAAATTTATCTACGTATGATTTAGATTTATCATTGTTAACCCTCATAAAAACGTTTTTTTTTCACAAAAGTGGATGTATATTGGAGCTGTTTGCACATTTTCGATCGAAACGATACATCAACACAGCAATTTAATTGAAGTGGATTTTGTAATTAGTTCAATGGACAATTATGGGTAAAAATATACAGTTTTTTCTTTATTTCAACTGCTGTCTAAAAAATGCTAAAATCTTGTGTAGCAAAGTTGAATAGTTTTTATCTTGAATTTCATTTACAATTTCCTCGATTTGGCGCAATTTTATAAATCTCTGAAGAAATTAAAATTTTTGTATTTGATTAGGAATTCCACTGTGTCGTGGAACGGATTTGGACTGCTTTATTTTGAATAAGAGAAAGATTCACTTTTTGTCGGGAAATACAAAACTCCAGAAAAAAAAAATCTATTCAGAATGAAATTTTTTTTCCCTTTCCTCAGCTCGGAATTCGGAAAGAAATTCTTCAAAAACTATTTTTTTTTGCTACCTTCGGATCTGAAAAATGCGTTTGAAATTCCCGTAAAATAAGGGGCAGGAAAAAAAAAAAAGGATTTTTTTCCCTTCAAAAACGAGTGCGTTGCTCAACATTGATTTTAGTAGGTACTATCACGAAAAATTTTGAATAAGAATCTCTGAAACACAATGTTTGCATGCATTTTCTTCTTTCTGAATTTCTATAGTGAAATCACTGTTTAGCCGAGAATTTCTATTTTATTTTTATTCAGAAAAAAGGGAATATGGTTTGCAATTAAAAAAAAACTCCGATTTCTTTTTGCTCCTGATACAATTGTATTCTATCACAAAATTTCGACTTCTCAAGAAAAAATTGTTTTTTTTAAATCGAAAATCACCCATAATAAGATATGGAAGAAAATAAAGTTACTAAAATAACTTAAAAGTTACTAAAATAACTTGAAAGTTATTTTTTTTTTATTTAAATCACATTATAAATATAAACTGCACTACGAAAATATCGGAGAATTTATGCTTCAAAGAATTATAATGCAAAATATTTCCATAGGAAAAGCATGACAGTGTTATCTCTTTAATGAATGTCTTGCGCCAGAGCAATGGTAATCTGCTCTGCGTCGCTCCAACTTTCAGTCGAAAGTCCAGATTAGTGGTCGATGGAGAAGGCGAATAACTTTGCTCAATCGGTATATATATATTTGAGTTAATGGAAGCTTTGACAATGCTTGAAGTTAATGAGGTGAGGCACTAATAATTCAAATGAGTACTGCAGTTCCTTGAAAATTTTGAGGTTCTGTACATTCACGAAATTTAAAAAAGTTAAATATTCAATACTAATCTAACCAATAATCAAATGCAGTATGGAAATGTCATATATCGTATATAAAATGGACGTGATTGAACGAGTGAAGAATTGTAGAATATTATTTTAAAATATGAACCCCTTTTGTGATTTGATCACTGGTCAACACTGCTTTTGTTTTCAAAGATATTTGAGTGTTCTTTCGATGATTTTGGGACATTGAGTTTTGACCTGGCATTGGTCTTTTCATATTGGCTTCATTTTTCAAGATAAAGTGAAAATTAAATTTTATGGCAACACGTAAGCAACATACAAATCATACTGAAACTATGTGATGTACTGTATGAATCGCAAGGATGCAGGTTCGAACGCCATTGGCCTCACAGTGGTGATCTGCTAAGGTTGGTTTTCCCGTGTTTTTCCATTTTTTAGGAGTGAATGCGAGCTGGTTTCCTCATTTGGAAAATTCTTTCCAGACCTAGACCTTTAAAGTGATATTTTTACATAACATAGTTCAACAATTTTTATTTTCAGTTCAAAATATGTAAGCCAGTACTGGCAGCACCAGTATAACACGAAACTCCGACATCATGAATACCGTCAAGGTCACACAATCACTCAGAGCAAACGTTCCGACCTGAACTGATGCATTAGAAATTTCCCAGAGGAATGTTTACGAACTACATGCACAGGTAAAGCAGTACTTTGGTCCTATAGAATGTGTTTAGGACGGGGTGGCCGACAATGCTAAAGGAAGGTGAAGATAAAACTATAATTTTTTACATTAGTTTCGATTGAAGAAATTGTGGTTAAAATGCAGAAAAAACTCTGATTTGACATAAACAATTTGTATTTTCTGTACACAGACACAAAACCTATTTAAACATACAGGTCACATGATTGGTTTCAAAAACCTACTGTGGGAGTTACGGAAGTAACAGCAGCAGATTTTCTTTCCGCAATCATCGAAGGACAGTGACAGTAATCTCCCCGAGCAAAATTTCCCTCGACAATTTTCTTTTCAAGTAAATTTCTTAATCATAAGAATTCAAAACTAATGTTATTCAAAATTACATTCTCCACTCTATTTAGAGCACTAACATTGATAATTTGCTGAAAGAAAAGAGAGAAGATAAAAAAGTTTTCTTATAAAACTAATAAATTGCAGTCAACAAAGCTAAAAACATACGCGAGGCACACAAAAAATATTTGGCCGGGCTGCGAGCAACTGACATCAACTTGAGGGCTAGAAAACCGCACCAACCAGAAAAATCTCAGAAGAAGATTAAATTCGCCACGTTCGAAAAATCTCGTAAAAGATCACCAACACCGCATTTCTATCGCGAAGTGCTTGGAAAAAGTTTCACAATCATGAAGAAAGCAAATACCATCCATCAGCGGGAATTTTTTTAAGACTGTACATCTACTGACTTCGCTGAATCTAATGAGTTGCCGAGAAAATTGGAAAAAATCAGATGTGTCAACCCCAAAAAGTCCAGTTTTGCGTACTTACGGAGGAGGAATGGATCTTCCGACTTTGACAAAAACTTTGGAAAAACTATCCAGTGAGGACTTAAGCAGCCCGATCATTAAAAAGTTGTAACCAATGCACCTGCAATTATGATGACGGGGGCACGTTTTTTCCCCCCTGTATGGGACATAGCATCTCCGAGGTAGCGATGAAATTTGGATTTTCACGTACGACCATTTCGCGAGTGTACCGTGAATATCGGGAATCCGGTAAAAAATTAAATCTACGACATCACTGCGGCCGGAAAAAGATCATGCAAGAACGGGACCAATGACGACTGACGAGAATCATTAAACGTGACGGACGTGCAACCCTTCCGCAAATTGCTGCAGATTTCAATGCTGGGCCATCAACAAGTATCAGCGTGTGCACCATTCAACGAAACATCATCGATATGGGCTTTCGGAGCCGAAGGCCCACTCGTGTACCCTTGATGACTGCACGACACAAAGCTTTACGCCTCGCCTGGGCCCGAGAACACCGACATTGGACTGTTGAGGACTGGAAACACGTTGCCTGGTCTGACGAGTCTCGGTTCCAATTGCTTCGAGCTGATGGACGTGTACGGGTACGGAGACAACCTCATGGACCCTACATGTCAACAGGGGACTGTTCAAGCTGGTGGAGGCTCTGTGATGGTATGGGGCTTGTGCAGTTGGCGTGATATAGGACTCCTGATACGTCTAGATACGACTCTGACAGGTACGTAAGCATCCTGTCTGATCACCCATTCATGTCCATTGTGCATTCCGACGAACTTGGACAATTTCAGCAGGACAATGCGACACCCCACACGTCCAGAATTGCTACAAAGTGGCTCCAACTTTAGACACTTCCGCTGGCCACCTAAATCCCCAGACGTGAATATTATTGAACATATCTGGGATGCCTTGCAACGTGCTGTTCAGAAGAGATCTCCACCCCCTCTTACTCCTACGGATTTATGGACAGCCCTGCAGGATTCATAGTGTCAATTACCTCCAGCACTACTTCAGACATTAGTCGAGTCCATGCCACGTCGTGTTGCGGCACTTCTGCGGGCTCGAGGGGGCCCTACACGATATTAGGCAGGTGAACCAGTTTTTTTGGCTCTTCAGTGTATATTATTGTGTTATGTTGAGAAACATCATTAAACTGGAACTCCTCCCGCCACCTATCAAATAAAAAGCACAACTGTTATGATTCGAATTGGTAACCGGCTTTTGAATAATGCATTGCATGGAAAAATAAATGCAGTATGAGATTAGCGAATACTTTATGAACATTAATCTTTATTGAATTGTAAAGTTTATTATCGCACTATTTCAACAGCTGTTATTCGAGGATAGTAAAATTACATTAGTAAAACTCGCATGAAACATTTATTTCTAGGTTAAAATTGGTAGAGTCATGATGAAGGGGGGTTTGATGGGTCTCACCAATTATAGTTTTCGTTTTTTTTTCCATCTCTAGGTTATTACTGGTGGTTGTTTTTAAGCAACCATTTTGCCATTAACGATTTTTAGTGCTTTACTAATATTATTTTACTACAAAAAAATAGTAACTCTTAACATTTCGAAGCAAACTTGACAATTTAGTTAATATTATTGCTTACAAAATAATTATTATTATCATACTAATTTTTTTTTGTGAAACACATCATTTAAAAATCAGTCATTAATTAGAATCGTAACAGTTGTATTTTTTATTTGGTAGGTAGCAGAAGGGGGTTTCAATTTAATGCTGTTTCTGAATGTAATACCTACTATAATGTGTAGTTATTATCTAGAAGACATATTTTGCTGTTAAAATTTTATTTTTACCTGTTAGTTAAGTATAGGAAATGTGACTAAGAAAGATAAAAATTTTTCGAAGTGAATAAATTTACAAAATATAGGCGTATAGAGTATGAGAATTTTTATGCGTGATTCACACATATCCAGATACGTATTGGCGATCACTGCTGAGGATGCGTCCGTGTATACCGGCTTTTCTCTGCAGAAAAAAAAATCTCCATATTGTGTAAGGTAGCAATATATTTTTTCATTCCGCAAATATATCGAAAGTCTGTGCGTAAAGAAACAACAGGTCTGTGCAGGTGAAATTAAGAACGTGCGTACTATCTCTGTAAAATAGAAAGGATTCTCTGTATCACCAAAATAAAACTTTTTATTCAGCTCAACAGGATTTTTTAAGCAGGCTGATGTTCAGTATTTTTTATATTTCATAGATAAAAGAAGGAGTTCAATCGTGTAAAGATATTATTCGCTATTTATATATTCGATATTTAAGATGAAATCGTTCAAGTAGGGTTACCAGAAATTTCTAAACCTTGATATGAGAACGCATGTGCCCACCTTCGGTTACTTTCTTTACATATGTTTATACCAGAACTTTGCCACTGGATTTATCCCGTTGCCGAGATCTCTTCCAGCCCCACTTAAATATGTTTACGAAAGATGGCACCACTACACCAACAATAAACAACAATTCTTTTCAAACCAAAACAGAACCACACCTTTTGAATAGAGGGTGTTTATTAATTATCAGGGATTGAGTGCATTTTCACTCATTTTGTTTCTGGAATTTAAGAAGGAAGGTATTGCCTGATTCTTTAATAAACTACCACCAGGGCTGTCTTAACGCATGGGCCCCCCTCAAATACGGAAGGAGAGCCTTCGCTGGTGAATAGGGACACTCCACATAATGGGATCAGGTGCTATGATAAATAGCAGGTGTCGCTTGGACAAATTCGAAAAAATTGACAAGGCCCACTTAATTTCAGGGCCCTCCGAGGTGGGCTTCGGCCTCCCCTCTCCGGAGGTGGACTTACGGTTTTGTCACCAGTGGGATATAGAAATTTTTCCGCCTTACACTCATTCCTGTCTAGTTTTCTTGACTAGCATTCCTCCAAATTAGTCGGCCCTGGACTACATCCCTTTCGGTGTTTTCCCCCACCGTAAATATGCTTATGTGTCCAAGTCATTCTTTCAGTCGCTCACATGCTTGCGCATTCTATAGGGCGCATATACATTAATGTGCGGATCATGCAATGAAAACATTCGAAATTGGTAATTCAGTAATTTGTACGGCGTTGAGAACGATTCTTGAGCTGTTTTAAAAAAAAACTGGACTCACCTGTAATCGGTTCTTTAATGAACACAAAGGAAGTTTGTGCACCCACGAATGAATTTGAACCGCTGCAGGGGTATCGTACGTCGCAAGATCGGCACGGTAATCTATACGCACTTTTAGGTTAGTCATTCAAGTGTTCTGGACTTTTATAAACGACACTATCTCGTTAAAATTCAAAACAAAGAATAGCTTTGCGAGCATCAGTAAGAAACGAAGTTTTCTTCCTTGAAAGTTTTCCGTGTTCCGAGATTTTAAAGGGTTCCGTGGCGTTTAATCGTGTGGAACCCCAGGGTTCCGCGGAGCACCAGTTGGAAACCCGTGATGTAGGGTTGTTTCTGATTTCCAATGCTGCCATCTATATTTCAGAAGTGAAGTAAGTGGAATGTAATGATTGAATATTTGTATCGTCTGTAGGCCTGTTGCTCTCTGTAGTTAGAAATTTTAAACTGGGAGATCGGCTAACATTCACACCTCGAAGTTGGGAACCACAGAAAATCAACTTCAGCTGACCACCGCAGTGGCATCAGTGTGGTTTGAACCCGGGCCTCGCGATGCGAGTTCGTCACCATGACAACTCGACCACCACAGCGGCCATGAAAAACCATTATAGAGGAACGTCTAAACTCTAAAGCACATAAGAATACACAAAACACATAGTCCGCCATCCAAATGTGGCCCTCGGAGTGATCTGGCGTGGCCCGTGACCTCAAAACTAAATTTATAAGAAGGAACTGAGTGGCACATTTACAGATAACTTAATTGAATTTTGGTGCAGTTCCACGTCGTTAAGTCTATCACCGCGCGTTTCCAGATCAGTTAGGGGTTCCTCGGCATATCTTTAGACCTTTTGCGTGACCCACGGCATATCTACAGATCACATTAGATCCACGGTACAGTTCCAGAGCACTTGAGTGACCCGCTGCACATTTTTAGATCACTTAATTGGCTCGCGACAAGTTATCAAACCAATGAAGTGGCCCGCACTCTCCTAAAGGTTGAGCAGACTTGGTCTAGTCATCCCCTTAACATTCCTATATTAGATGCATCCCTGTACTTTCATAGAGCGTTTTATATTGCTCATTTCTAATAACTTATTCAAAATATTAATTTTAAACGTTTCATAAAATGAGTTAGTCTACTAACAATTATTATTGATTAACGAGAAACACGTTAAGGTTTCCAAATTGGTATGATGAAATTGTAAAATTATAAGAACAATAATATACATTATCATAGAGGAAAAAAGAGCTTTTATTAATGGCATTAAAGTTAATGAATCTATAACATTAAAAGTTTCCTGTACTTGCCTTCCATCAGGAGACTTAATTAACACCATTAGTCAAGAGCTATATATAAGTAATAATAAATATATAATTTTTTAACATAAAGTTTGATAATACGATTAAAAAAATGTTAAAATCTATTTAGCATATTAAAACAAAATTAGTTTCATCACTTTCTATTTTCTGAATAACTGAAATGATAAAGAATGTTTTAAAGTGATGTTTCAAACACTTTTGAAACAAAATGTATAAAAAGCAAGAAAAAAAAATTACAATTATAAAGCATCTGAAAATAACAAAAAAAATCCAATAGTTTGGTAATTAGCATATTTTTTACATGTTCGTCACAAACTATTAGAAAAATTGAAAAAAAAAAAAAATTTTAAATTTTTTTTAATTTTCTGTCCTGAAAAACAAAAACCCAAGAAATTGTCACTATTAATAATGAAAGTTATTGAGAGAAAATTTTTTTTAAATGAAAATAAAAACACGTAAGAAAGAGAAAACGTTGTTAATCCTATTTTATTTGAACGAAGCAATGGAAACGATTGAGACAAAATTGGTATTAGAAGAAAAACCATTTTTTTTTTGTAAGTATTATTAATTATAAAATGAAGATTACGAGAGCAGAGTTAACGTAATAAAAACTAATTAATTTCGCAGAAGCAAAACTTGAATGAAATGTAATTAAAATACGGAATACTGGGACGCGGTTTCACATAATTAGATCAAAGTTATCTTCGGAGACGAGAGATTATAAATTTTGTTGTTGTTATTATTATTTTTTTTTTCCTTCCAATTTTTGGAATGGGATTTTTCTTTCTAAGGGATTCATATTAGAAGGCGAAAAAAATACTGTGATAGTTTGTGTTGACACTGGTATAATTTTCAATTCCATTCGTTAATTATTGCAACAACAAAAAAAAAAATATACTTTTTTTACGTATTTTAAAGATAGTATTTGCAATTGTGAATTCGATGGTGTTTGAAAAATTAATTAAATTCTATTTCATTTCATGTAAATGAGGGAGAAGAATATTGGATTTTTTTTTATAGCTAGGTTTTGGATATTGATGATTGGTTTATTATGATAAGCTTAAAATATTCAAATATGAAAATATTAGTAAAGAGGAAAAAAACAGCATCAATCAGTATTTTAAAGTTCCGGACTTCGAGCTGAATTAAGTTTTAAATATATAATTGGAAATCTGAGAATTTTCTCGGAATAGATCGTTATTATCTGAGGATGAAAAAATTTCGAGAAGTAGCTCGCATAACAAGAATCAAATAAGGATATATATATATATATATATATATATATATATATTTCATATTTCTCTTCTCTTTCTCTGACAATTTCTCTTTCTTACGTGTTTTTATTTTCATGTAAAATATATATATATATATATATATATATATATATATATATATATATATATATATATATATATATATATATATATATATATATATTCTAGATAGATTTCTTAGGTATTAGTTAAATTTTGAAGTTGGCCTTTAAAATTCAAAGGTGATTATAAAATTTAATATTGCTTCGTGCAAATATATTATTTCCGGTTATATCCACTTTAACGAAAAATAGGTTTTTCTGAAAAACAATTTTCTTTACCCTATAAGTTCTTGAATTGTTAAAGTTTTCAAAACGATTGAATTACATATTGAGGGGTTCTCAAACTGAGCACTGCGGTGACCCTGACAAAGGTTTTTCGAAAATATTCTTTGTTAAACAGCTCTGGGGAGACGGCATTGCTCACGAATAATCAAGTGGGGGGGGGGGGACGCTTCGGGTGGAAAAAGTTTGAGAACCTCTGAACTAGACCATACATGCTCAACCAATGACACGAGGGTAAGATGTGACACTCGCAGTTATCTGATGTGGCAAGCAATCTTACACCTAATTTTATCAGAATGATCTAATGCTGCATATTCTCAGTTCACTTCAGTGGGAAGTAACCCGCGTACATTTACAGATCACTTAAGTTGCCCGTAGCACAACTATATATCACTTAAGTAGCCCTTTTCTTCTTCCTATAGCCTTCAATATACCCATCTATCATTTGTATCCACGAAATGGATACATAATTCTCCCCTCCCCCTACGCACAGAGAGTTCGAGGGAGGGGGGGGGACCTCCTTTGAAAATGATTTTTCTTATAGCTATATGCGTATTTTTCCTCCGACTCCATGTTGTAACGTCAAGTCTATGGAACGCATTCGGTTCCAACGAAATGTGGCTGTTATTCGGCTGTTACCGTTGTTCGAAGGTGGCCGTTAGAGATTCATTTCTACGTTTCTTCAATTTAAACTTGTTTCTTTCAAAAGCCGCCATATTGGTTATCTTAGATACTTTTAATGCCCGTCAAAAGACTTTTAAAAATTTTAAGTTCAAACATTTTATAGATCAAAAACACTTTTAAATATTATTGAAAAATTTAATTTTTAAGAATATTTTTGAAGAGTGTTTGGTTTAGTTTGAAATAATTTGGAAATTTGCACATTTGAAAGATTTTAGTTAAAACTTAAGTTCTCTTATATGTTGAAAATTCAAAAGTTTCTAGATGAATATTTTCGGAAAATCGATTATTCTTTGCGTTTTTGGTTAAAAAAAGTTCAGTACAGAATTTATTTTTCAAATCATCCGTAGATCTTTTCACAAATACCGACGAGATAAGTCCTGTAAAATTTTGTAGGCATCATCAACATGAATTGGTTGAGAAACTTTCATTTCAATTCCCGAAGCTTTTGAGTAAGTTTGTACTTTGTATGTATCCGTTATCTTACGACACGACAACGTCAGTATTTTACTTGTATAAAAAAAACAACCACAAAGGATTATTGTGACTCTACTGAAACATTTCATGCATAATGCCACACAAGAGATAGAGGTTTTTGCATGCCAACCATATGCGAGATTCCAAACTACCGTACATAAGACATAAAAAAAATTGAGGATTTGTTCCCAGACCACTCTCAATGTAATTTATAGAAAACCATAAAACATATTTATTATTGGTAAAAAAAAAAAGAAATCAATAATTTCTTTTTCTCTACCAATTCTATTCCTTTCCTATTCATTTAAATAGGAAAGAAGCTCTTTCAGGTGTCGTCTGAGATACGTTCGTAAAGGGGGAGACATATATATATATACAAAATGAAATATATTTTACTTTAAATTTATTTCTATGCATCCATTTCAGTTTTCTGTATTCTGCCCCCAAAAAAAAGAAAAAAAAAGAAGACATTCTAGGAAGAAAATTGAAAATCTCCCGGTATAACGACTGATATCGTTAATTCATTTTCTGAATGTATATAGATTTTTTTCCCTCCCATATATATATATTTTCATTTCCTTTTCTTAAACTATTTTCATTTCGTGGAAACAATCAGTCTTTCTGCTATTTTTTTCCCCTCCTTTTTATTTTTTAAATATTTTTTGTATATTTATATATATATTTTTGAATAGCAAAAGAAAAGAAATGAATTGGAATTGACGTTCTGCGAAGGTAGAGCGTGAGATAGAGTGGAAATGAAAGGAAAAGGAATAGAATAGCTACTTTAGTGAGCGGAGAAAGATCTATCGGGAATAGCGCAATCGAAAAAATATTTTTTCTTTTATTCTATATTAAAAATTGAAATTTATTAATTTTTTTTCGAGAATAATACGAAATGAAGTTTATTTATTTATCATTATTTTCTTCGAGAAATATACTCGTCTCATTTATATATTACGTATATTACGTAGATATTATTACTAATAATAGAAAAAGTATGTGTGTGTGACTTTTACGTAATGAATGATGAGATGAAATTCATGTTTTTCTTAAGATTTCTATATTAACATTATAGATTGTTCTACTACAGGTTCCATGTAGTAATGAAGAACTTGAGTGACGTACGGCGTTAAGAATATGAAAATATTATTTATATTTTTATATATTTAATATATCTGGAATAATATTAAATATTATTCCAGAGTTTCTCAAACTTTCTAAATCCAAGGACTAGTCAAATATCTGGAACTGTTTAACGGACCATGCGTTCACAAAGAAAAAATAAAGTGATCAACTGTAAAGAAGACCGACTGATGTCACAAGAACAGTATAATGCCGTAGAAATCGAACGATTTAAATTGAACATGAAATAAATTATGAATTTTGTATCTGATTTATTATCGATTCAATATGCGATTTAAGATTTTATATTCGAATTAAGATTTAATGTGCGATACAGGATTATATGCTTGATGTCCGATTGTATACGTAGATTGTGATCTTGCAACTGATTTTATACTTAGATTATGATTTTATAGTTGTTATGATTGTAATGTATATTTTGTAATTGTATGTTGGTTTTTTTATAAATAAATTGTCAGAGGTATCCAGTCCGTGAAGACAATGAGCCGATATTGCTATATGGTGATGTGGCCTGGATGTCTTTAGGTTTGACGGACCATGCATCCCGCATTTTACGGATGTTCCTGTAATTTTGTCCGCTCCGACTTTTTCTATACAATTGTTCGGTATCCACAGTGATATTACTAACAATATAAACAGTGATAGTACTAACAATATGAACAGTGATATTACTAACAATATAAACAGTGATATTACTAACAATATCCACAGTGATATTTTATTGAGTCTGCCCGCGGACTAATTAGGCCAACGTCACGAACTATCGAGCATAGGTTGAGAAAAATTAACATATTCTATTTGAATGATGTATTTATTACGATGTGTTTTATGAATAAATATTTTTTGCGTCTTTTTTCTCACGTCCGGATTTATTCTTTTTCGGATATTACACTCGTTTCCTTTCATGAACCGATTCGAGTTAAGTACTGTATTTTTCTTCTCTGAACGGTGGGCAATTTTTTTTTCCTATTCTGATGACGTCTACAGGTGCCTTGATAACTCTTGATGAAGCGAGATTATCAGTTCTCGTTCGAAAGTGATAACTATAAGAGGAAATTGCCTCTTGATTCAGACCCTTCAACCGTGATAGATTCATTCCAGTAGCTTTTGTGGAAAAGAAATAAAAACAATTCGGTCTTGGTTCGAGTCAAATATATGTATGCATGTATATAATCTGCTATATATGATCGGATGAAATCGGTGTAAGACAGTGATGGGCAAGCGTTGTTTGAAAAAAACGGACAAAAAAAAAAAGAATTAGGAGGCTGGACGTACGCTGACATTGATTCATATTGTATTTCTTGCATTAGTCGGCATGACGTAAAACTAGAGTGACATCAGCTGGGGTCTGATCCTTCTGCGGATGCCGGGAAAAGCGAGGATTAACAAGGATCACAACACTGCATTTGCCAATTCAATGCATTTAAAAAAAATAAATAAAGATACAGTATTTAATAATTTTCCAGAGCATCTGAATATCCGAAAATGCCATTATAATCGAATTTCTTGGTATGTTGGGCTCTCTCATTGTTTCGCGACATGCCGACTAAATGGGAAGGGAGGGATATGGTAATTGGATTATATGCTTAGAAATGAAATGGCGGAATGTGTTGTATACTCTAAAGAGAGAGACTGCCACGGTTTCATTGCCAAATAAGACAATGGATTATCCGTGAAAACTCTGATATTTTATTTTTATTAATTTATTGGCTATGTATTTGATTTTTTTTTGCATATGCATAAGTTTTAAAAATCAATTTCTATTTTTAAATTCTCACATATATATATTTTACATATGCAAAAAAAAGGGATCATCTACTTAAACGAATTTTTTAACATGCTGAATAGGGACCATACCCCTATTAACCCCATCTATTAACCCATTTTTTTGTTTATCTTACACCCGCTGTTTCATACCTTCCTACTCCAACGAGTGTTACGCACGATCGTGCGTAATAATTACAATTATTGAATAGTTATTTGTTTTGTATTGCATCAATGTATGTACATATCAAATTTCATTAAAATCGGTACAGTAGTTCTAGAGATAATCGACCAAGTCTGCAAATTCTCTTAATTTCTTACACCAGTGTATGTTGTAGTAAAAATACCATTAAACATACTATTTAATCATTGATATATTTCAAATTTTATACATATTTTCAATTGTATATGATATCCTATACCAGCATAAAATTTTCCACATCTCTAATATTAATTATTTTGCAAATTTTCAAATTTGCAATTTCTCACACCAGTGTATCTATCAAATGCATCGGATTTTCCGTAATGTTTGTTTCAACACATTAGTGATCCTTTAATTTTAACTTGATTGAAATAAAAGAAAACGGAAGAATGTGTGCGGTTTAGAAAGCCATCATTTCAAGATTATTTGTTCAGAAATTCTTCGGAATAAAATTTGTAGGATGTTGTGTATTATGTAGGTTCAACATTTAATAAAATAAAAAAAAATTAAAACTGCATCAAACACAAAGAACCAGTCAACCACAAACTCTTGCAAAACATAGAAATTTTACTTTTAAAAGCTACGAACGGGCGTCGCTTGATGTGTTTTGGAATTTAAGGGGGGAAAAAATGGAGAGAAAAATAGAGCCCCGAGAGGAGAAATCAGACAAGAGGAAAACCAAGAAAGAGCGTCTCGTGCAGAAGACGACTGAATTTTGTTCCAGTCATTTAGTTCGAATGAGCTGGAAAGGAAAACTAATTAGTCCGCTTGGTTGTTGACTGCTTGTGCAAGTGAAAACCTATGCTAGTAATGAAAGGAAAAATTTCTCTTCCTCTCTCTCTCTGTTCTTCAATGGATCTTGGCAAGGTTTTCAAAAGCTTTCCTCTTCGTGTTTATACATTGTAACGCAAGAGGAAATGTCTTTATCCTTCCTTTTAATATTTAAATAACACTTTAATTAATAAACAAGAAGCTTCTCATATAAACGATTGTTAATGTGTTTGTGGCATAACGTCATCTTTTCCAGCGTCCCTTAGTTCTTAGTTTGTCAAGGAACTCGAGCATCGAATTATGCTCTCCGAATTTCAACAATATCCGGTATTGCCATGCGCACACCTTGTTAATGCCAGCTAGTCAGTCACAGTGGTTGTCGTTAAGGATTATCACCGAGATAATCTGCAGATTAATGTATTCTACAAAATGGATCATCGTGCAATATTTTTGAGGACGACCAATTAGGGAAAGCAGTCATATTCATTGTATGCTCTCTTAAATGCAGAGGCGAGTGAAATATATTTTCAAACATGAACTACACTCGTGCTCAAATGTTAAACAACAAACTGATGACACTGCTGTATACACTGATTTTGTTCTCAAAGATATTTTAGTGATTTTAGGATGGTTTTTGGATGCTGATTCTGAATCTCTGGTGTTAGTTTTGTCCGATTAGCTCTAGCTTTTCAGTTGAAGTGAAAATTACATTCCAATCGTAGTACATAAGTAGCGTACAAACCACATTGAAACTGCGTTATAAATAAATGAAGTAAATCATTGGCTAAGATATTTCAGAGATTTTAAAATGATTTGGGAGCGCAAATTCTGAATATGGCATTGATTTTGTCAGATGGCTCAACTTTTTGAGATAAAGTGAAAGTCTAATTTCAATTGTAACAAATAAGCAGCATACAAATCACATTGTTGAGAGTATGAATTATCTCGAAAACTGAAGTCAATTAGTCCAAATCAACACCAGTTTTGAAGTCAGCAGCTCCAATATATCCTAAAATCGTTAAACTTTCCTTAAGAATATGATTTTTTTATCGAGCAGTGTAATTCTCTATTGTAACGGTAATGCAAAAGTTAACGCAATTTGTGTTGTCGGGCATTACGTTCAGTCTGAAAGTCTGATGAAATAACCACCTATTAAAATTTACTAGACACCCATAGAAAACATTCAACTGTTCTCCATGACCCTCCCAAAGCCTCAGTGAGCTGCGAACAAGTAGTCTTCTGATTAAATGCATCCTGATGCCACAACACGCCATTGATAATATTATTTTCGGTATGGATCGAGGGCAATATACAGGGTGATTCCATAATTCCCTTGGGCGTATTTTACTGGAAAACCGTTGATCCTAGAGACATACTTCCAATTAGAAAAAATATCCAAATAATGTATAGACTTCAGATACATAATTGATATTTCAAGGGAATGTAAAAAAAATAAAATAAAAATACATTTTTTTCATACTGACACTCTTTGTTGCAAGACTCATTCTGAAAGTTGTTGCCTTGTCACTCCCGAGGTCAAGAAAAAAACTCCACGTTTTCATATGCAATATTGTCTGAGATATTTAAATTAAGAAATCAGCGAGAAGTTGGGAATTAAGAGCATAACCAAAACAAATAAGCGTTGTCTATTAGTTAATGGTGATCTTTCCTACCCTTTCCTGCAAATTTTTTAATTCACATATCTCAGTGAATATTGCTTTTAGAATCGTGGAAATCGTGGGATTTTTTGTTTACCTTGAAGGAGAAAGAACAACAACTTTCTAATTGGTTTTAAGGAAGACTGTGTGTATAAAATTAGTGATTTTATTTTTATTTTATTTTAATAATCCCCTACGTGATACGGTATATACCTCGTTATTGGATAATTTTTCTAATTGGAACTATGTCTTTTCGGGATCAACGGTTATCCAGTAAAATGCGGCCAAGGAAATTATGGAATCACCCTGTATGCCGTAGTTTCACCTCACAATTCAACCTTCTTTTCTTTAGCTGAGCTCGAAGTAGAATCTAATTTCTCCTATGAAATTTATTTTCGTAATGCACTCAAATTCAGCAATTCAAGAGACACTGAAAGTACTGCGAATAGGTTGTGTAACTAAAAACAAAAGATTTAATTTTAATTCACAACCATTCATATTTTTGGATGATTAGTTAGCTGAATAATTCATATTATGCTCGTAATTTTGACTCATGACGGTAATCAACTCTATCCTAAAGCCAACATTTAGCACTACGTACGTGAGTACTATTTCCTATAAATACTTTCTTCATATCCATAGGTGTCGATCAGAAATTGACAGCCACTAACCATGCTTGCAGATCAGGTCAAATCACTCAATAACGTGTTCATCTCCCAGTCAGTCTAGCATATGACAGGCACAAGACCTAAATAATCCGGATATTTAGATGGATTACCACTATGAGAGTATAGATATTTTTCATCTTGGCATACACACATTTTGTGAGAGTACCTTCTGCATGTCGACGAAAAAAATATAATCAGTGCTGAGACTTTTATGTCTGGAAGGAAATCTTACGTTGGAGATACCATGAATATATAAGAAATTAGACATGGCTTATATTTTGCTGGAGAATAAACCCATTCTTTCCATGAAATTCCGGGAAAGCGCAAAAGTGCAAGTCGATTCTAATTAAAAGCGCTTTTGAAAAGGCTCCTTTTGCTATTATGGACGCATACGCTGATGAAAAATGGTTGTTTGGCGGAAAAGTCTTTTAAAATATTATAACTTTGGATTAATCTCAACGACATTAATTTTTTCCACTTCAGTTGAGGGAACGATGCTTAGCGAAGTGAATGTAGTGTTTCCTTCTAACGAAATATATTTCAAAATGGTTGCATGTCAATGGTAAATGAAAAAGCCAAATAATTAATAAGTAAATGACTTTTGTTGAATGAATATTTGTTTCTTTCCAATGTTCATTAGTTTGAGCAGCTTTTCATTCAGAGAGACAACAAATTTAAGCAACGTACTTTTACTTGCTCCGATAACCTCATGCATTCCAAATTCATTATCTCCCGGCAGAATCCACGCTCTTATCGTGAAACACTTGGAAATTTAATTTTAACTGAATGAAGTACCTTTTTTCATTATAATATAAAAATTCTTTACATTCATCGAAGGGGGAAAAACTGTTGAATTGAATAGAAAATTTTATTTGAAAATTAAAAATTTTGTATGTGTCAATAATTCAAGAGAACTTGGTCATAACTATTTCTCACAGAGGTAATAACGCCTTTCTTTCTTTATATTATTAATCGTAACATAGTAAATCAAAAGTTTTTTTCTAAATGAATACATTTTACTTGAGAACCACTTTTAATATCTCGTGAAATCGCATTAATTTTCTCAAGGATAAACAAAGAGAGTATGTGTTATGTACATAATCAAAGAAATTAGAAAATAAAAATGTTAAGGTTTTGCGATATAAGTGTTCATTCTCATACTGAATGATTTGATGATTTGATATGACTAATTACGAGAACATGCCTCTCTTACAGGGTGATTAAAAGGTTTTTTTCATGGCTCTTGAAATCTGACAGCTTTCTTTGAGAGTATGAAGTTTACCATTTAAAAAAAATACATGTTCATAAATTTTTTCCACGTCGGGTTTATCTTACTGTGAAAATTTTGGAATTTTGGTTGCACTAAAGACCGATAGATTTCGATTGGCTGATCTGACACAGAGATACTGTATATTCAAGTACTATTTATGTATGTATGTATGTATGTTATGGTCGAATTTATAAACCAGTGATTTTTCTTGCATAATCATCGATTAATATGCATGCTCCCGAATTGTTTTGGTAAGTTCGGCTACATTTATTATTTTCCCGTTATTATTAATAGGTTTAAGCTTACTAGATATGGAAAGAAGTATTTGGAAATAAAAACTTATAATAACTATGAAGAAGGAAAAACATTAAAATTGAAATCTGACTTGTGAAATGACTATGTAAAATCTGACTTGTGAAATGACTATGTAAAATCTGACTTGTGAAATGACTATGTAAAATCTGACTTGTGAAATGACTATGTAAAATCTGACTTGTGAAATGACTATGTAAAATCTGACTTGTGAAATGACTATGTAAAATCTGACTTGTGTGTAGAGAAATGTTAGATTTCTTCTCGTATATTAGGATGTTTAAACAGAATTAACATTGCCGAACGACTTAGAATGAAATTTATACATCTAGTGAATTTGAATAATATTCATTGATTATTTATTTATTGCCAATACAATATGAGATTATATTCTCACAGGCAAAGTGATGCGATCTTAATTTATCAAAATTTATTGAAATTGCCGAAATGGTCAATGATTATACATAATAACCGATGATTAGGCATAATCATCAAATTTATCACTTTTAACGTAATATATACTCACGAATTCAGAAAAAAAACTGTTTATAAATTATTTTTTGACACACACACACACACACACACACACACACACACACGCACACGCACACACACTTTTGTGTTTTTGTGAATTTGAAACATGTGAATTTTTTCACATGTCGGGGGGGGGGGGTTATTACTGTACTTGATAATGTGTCTTCATATATTCATCCCTTATCCTTTTCATTCGGTAAAGTATCCCCGCAGAGAGCAGGCTGGCCATCAACACGATACTTAAACAACATGGAAATTCAGAAAATTTCCATTTCCACGTCCAAATACGAAAAGCACTGGTATAAGATGAAACAAGCATAACTCGCACAACATGAACACATTTGGACAACGCATTTACACGCACATGACACGTTTTTTGTAAGTAAAGTAACAAATCAGTTGGAAATTCTCTTGAGGAATGTTTACGAGGTGTACAGGTATATACGGTTATGTGCTGTCCGCTAGGATTCATGAATGTGATTCTTTATTCTTTAGAATTTGCTCTGAAAATAGAACACATTTGTTCACTCTTTATCGATAAACTGATTGGTGTCGAAGGGTTTGTAACACATTTATAGATGACATAAAGCTGATGGGTATTGTTAAAATTCTAAATGGCAGAAAAACTCCCGAACACAACTTGAACTTGATTCTAGAATTGATCCTATTGAAGAGAATTCTCCATACCCAGAAATCTCCTTTAGCTCGGTGATGGAGGTTGGATCTGGAAACTTTTCTATAGCTGCTATCTTGCTTGAATCCTAGTAATGCCATCTTTTGACAACCGATGTCCTAAAAATGTGAGTTGGGGTAGAAGAGTTGCTGGTGAGTTGGTGCTTTATACTCTAACTTGTTCTTCTTTAGTTTAATTCCTTTTTATAAAAAAAAATCTAAATCTTCGGTCATGTTCTGTTTCTCCTCTACTATGTACTGTATATGATGGTATCATCGGCTAAGTTCATCAGCGAAGCTCGTGGATTCATCTCTGAAAGATTTCTGAAGCCACCTTGATGCGAAATGGGAACCGTTTTGTTACATGGGCAGAAAAATGAAGCTAAAATGAAGCGAAAAATGAAGATTATATATGAAATGGTAGTTAAGTCTACCACAATTGACTTGTCCGAAAGGACGTACTATAGTACCTCTGCTGGGCACGTCAAGAAGCTATTCATTCTTAAATAACGATTAGGGAAATTATGGGTGATAATTATTTTTCAAAGTTTTTATTAGTTTTACATGCACAGCATACAGTTCAATCCGAATAACGTTTATATTTCAAGGGGTTGAATGACAACTATTGTCAGTATGGAATGGTTTTATTTTCAGCCCCCTCCCCTTGGCTTTGATTTTTGTATTGTATTTCAAACTGAGTAAAAAAATAGTCCAGACCTGAAGCTTTTATGTTTCATAAAAAATCAAGGTTGACACTTGGGGAAAAATAAATAATAAATAAACATAATCCTTAGCCATTTCTCTCTTTGACGAAAAATAATGGGTTGTGATTCTCCAGTATTGAATTTCACCCCATACTATTTTCTCCAGGATTCAGTTTGCGAAATTCAAATGAAAAGCTTCGTTTCAGCGAATAACATACAAATACTGTATTTACTTTTTCAGGTGTTTGAAAATTCCACGAAGAGTGGTTTTCAGAGCATTTAATCATTTCTTTTTTGGTATAAAAAGAAAAAAAAAAGATTTATTTTTGCAATGGAATGGAAAATAAAGTGAAGAAAGAATTTTTTTGATATCAATTCAAGTGTGATAGTTCGCAGCTAAGAAATAAAACTGTTTTGTATTAACATCAATAGAAGAATAAATCTATTTTGCGCCGCTAAAATTCCGAAAAGAAAGTATAAAGAATGTCCTCTCTTTTCACAAAAACTTCTTGTGTTGACCATTTTGTTTCTCAATGACGTTTGACTCCTTTTTTGTTCTTTTTTTCTTCTCTTATCCTTGCCTTTGTCGATTTTGTGAGCTCTTTGAGCGGAACCGTGAAAGATTTAGTGGAAAGAAAGCTTTCGTGGAATTTTCAAAGTAAATTTTCAGGTCCAATGAGTAAGAAAGATCCCTCGAAGAAACAGCACAAGAAAAAGTGAGAAAACTGTTTGCTAGAAAACCATACCTGTTACAGTTCACATTGGACAAAAAGCAGCAGGAAAAAAAATAATATAAGTGAGAAGTTGGAATAAAAATATCCAATGGAAATAGGATCATGTCTGTTAATATGAGATCGTCATTCACATAATGGTTCTTATTTATTTATTTATTGATAAACTCACACAACAGCCATATGCCTAATTACAGTGGAGTGAAAAAAAAGAACATAAAACGTTGCAATACAGAAAGGTAAAGAACAATTTTTCGAAGTCATCAACGAATAAGGCAAATACATGCATAATTCCTTCATTATCACTTTCACCGATAATTATGTATAGTTCTCGAATGAAGTTAGTAATATGATAAATACACAGTGAAACTCCTCTCTCTAAGGCGGCCAATTGGCGTTCCGCAGAAAAGTGTTCGTCTGCGGAGGTGACCGCCGAATATATATATATATCACTATATATTCGTTCGCTATATATACATAGTGAAACGCCACTACAACGATATTCTACTCGATATAACGATAAATCTCTCTACAACGGTATTTTTTCTAATCTGGTTTGGAATAACCTTGTCTGTAATGTTAGACTTCTCTGGATACAATGATATGCTTTACTGTGATAAACACCATCTATTACAATATACTTTGGAGCATTTTGAAACCGCTACAACTTTGTAATTTTTATTTATTTTTCGCTCGAAATATCCTTCAGTATGTTTTAACTCATCTCACATGTTTCAGTTCTTCTGAAGACGTTTAATAATTTGGGCATCACCGAGTTTTCGATTCCACTACTTTTTGTGTTACATGCCACAATGTATTGCTATAACCCCCTCCCCCTTTGCATGGGGGCATTTTCCGGTGATACTGAAAACGTCGATTTAAAAAAAAGCTGCCAAACAACAACTAAAGCATGATGACACGTGATGATAACGTTGCCTCTCTATATAATGTGTGTGATAATCCCTTTACAACGATATTTTTTCTTGGTCCGGTATTTTTATGTATATCGAGGTCTCACTGTATTTTATACAGAACTCGAAATACCAAATCATCCGTATTATCCGGGATCTGTTCTTTCTTTACAGCAAGTACTGTACATGTTCTTTCCGCACATTTCTTTTACTCCTGCTGCTATACTGAATCTTTGCGTGCTTAAAAGAGAAGAAAGATCCGCAAAGATCAAAAACACATGCACATCCTTCACCTATTCAGTGAAAGTCATAGGTTATATTCGGCTGGTATACCCTGTCACCCCGGGGACAAATTTTCAATCTGACTTATCAGCTAGAAATCATATAGTATTAGCCCTTTTCATCATATTTGCAAATATTTTCAATCTGATAGTGACACACATCTACAGAAAATTCGATTGATCCGAAAAGGTATTACGGTATTTACGTACATACTGATGTATAAGGATTGTCACGTTATACAAAGTGAACTGCCTGCTCTGAAAAACACCCAAAAACTTGTTTTTTTAAACTCTTATCTATAAAGAAGTGGCCGTGGGCAGGCTGGATGCTGACAGTATACAGACGTAGCCACGGAATAATTTTTGTATTATGTCTACTATGGAGCCTAAATTGTCCATTCCGAAAAAAACTGATCGCTAAGGGATGTTGGCCGGTGGTCTTCCATGGAAGTTTCATTGTATATAGAAGGAATCTCTCATGCAGAAATATATTTTAAATTCAACCACTTATCAATTTTTTCCGTATGTGAAGGGTTCACTACGCATATTTTGCAATTAAAATTAAATTAAATTAAAACAATCCTTATATGAGGATGAAACATTATTATCAGCATTGTAATGTTAGATTTCATCATTTTTATCAAAATTTTTAACATAATCAACATCACAGAGCCAATTCATCATACTAAACTGAAGTTCATGCATAATGCTCGGTAAATTAAGTAATTCATTGACGTTTTAATCATATAGACCAATACGAGCTGGGATTACACATAATCCCCAGTAAATGTGAAATATTTTTTGCGTCTGAGCTTTACTTACCTTAATCAAACTTAAAAAAATGGTCGGTGATTATGCATAATCATCGGACTTATCACGTTTACCTTAAAATGTGTAGGTACAATGCATTCCCCCCCCCCCATATATAATACGCAAAATTATACGTTGGACATCTGAAATACTTAATGCGGATTATACGCCGTTACGTATCATCGACAGCTTTTTATTGAGGAATTTTATTAATGATAATGATAAACTATTTGAGAGATTAAGTTGTAAAATATATTTTTTTCAAGATTGGGTACAGAAATACGAATTGAAAAATCGTCGACATCTTAATTACAAATTCGTGACCAACAACCCTCTTAATTTCTTAAAATTAATTATTATGGAATGATATTTGCATATGTGTATTGTAAATAAATAAATAAATATATATATATATATATATATATATATACATAAGATTATTAGCAGTTAAGAACAATATCTGATCAAAAAGAACATACCTATGAGAACATAACAATACAGAATAGTTGCTCTGAACATTTTCAATATGGAAACAGTACCTGGAATTCCACCAAAGAAACCGTCATTCTACTCACTGATACCTAGTGAAATATATGAATCGTAAAACGAAGACAAAAGAAATCTCGGGGAGTTATCAGGGAATCTACCGGATAAAAGATAAATCTTTATTTATTGCGATCATCGAAATAAAAAAGAGTAAAGAGTTCAAGGGTCGTGAATAAGAGTATATACAGGGATTCGTCTCCTAACATGTGTCCGAAGGTAAATTTAAATTCCAAGAATTCAAGGGATGAAAAGAGAGAGAAGATTCGAGATAAAAGGAAGCGAGAGTACCAATGACTTATTTCGATAAATATACATCATAGAGATAGCGAGACCCTTAGGTAAATAGTGGATTGTAGCACCCCGAAAGAATTTTATGGAACGGTAATCTTGAATCGGTGTTTCTGTAGTTGGGAATTCTTTCGGCGTGAAGATGTGAGTTCCAAATTCACGTGAGCGACTAAGTTGGCCCTTACTTGTAGGAGAATTTCAGTGTAAAATATTTGCACCATGCATTGGTGCTAAAGATTTTTTCCTTACGCATTGAATTTTTTACATCATTGTTATATCTCACTGAAAGCGTTCTTGGTGTATGAATTATTCCACTGAGACACAACTCTAACATAAATGTTTTAAAAAACAAAATGAAATATAAATTCAAATAATTCATTAGTTCAAATAGTTCATTCTATAATTGAAGATTGGAATGTATTTAAAGGTAATTGGAATATTGACATAATTGAAACAAATTTCAGTATTAACAAACATTAAAAACAAATTTTCACTCTGATCATAAGAAAGAAATTATATATTTTATCTGCAGAATTATAAAGCGTGTGATTATAGATTATTAGAACCTCAATTAGACAGAGAAATTTTTAATGTACTCAAAACAGTTAAAACATTATTTCCAAAATGTTAAACTTACAATGCACCTAAAACTTTAAATAATTACGATGTAATAAATCATAGAAATTTACTTTCAACACGGTTTACAATACTTTTAATTTTAAAAAACCAGACTACGAGATACAATAATTCAAAGAATTTGACACAAAATGATTAAATTGTACGACAAATATTTAAATATCAAATTACGTAAACTAACAAACCCTGTTACATTAGCTACAAATACATTTCAAAAACACATTTCAGAATAGAAACATGAACCAGTAGTTGCGAAGAAATAAATATATACGGAAAATTTTATGAATAGGTAGTTATTCATAAATCGGTGATTTTTTTTAATCACTATAATCTCTCTCTGAGTTTCTCTCGAGGCTGTTTATACACATTTCACAACATTTATCACTTATACCAGGGAGTATGCATGAAAGTGGTAAGTTTGATGAATTTGGTGTGAATCACTTGATGGGTGTGAATTCGAGCAGCACCTCCTAAAGATAGAAGGCCTCTGCAGTGTTTGCCATAAACGTCATTCAGACTACCTAGCAAGTTTGCCACATTTTGAAACAAAGCATCTTATTTCGTTTCTTCTTATTTTGGCGTAGAATCTTCCTGATTGGCTCACAAATACCGCATAGTGATTGGATATGGGGCATAGAAATCGCCAATTCTGAGCCCGATAATTTTTTTCCCTCACAACGATGATACTGCCACGAGCAGGTAATTTTTATTCCCTGAATATTCTGAGGGAAAATGGACTACTTATTGACGTCACAAGTAGACTGCGGAGGCATTCTGTCTCTAGGAGGTGCTGATTCGAGCCGGTCTGCAATTTTCAAAAATCTCCCCGCAGTGAGGAAACAGACCTGCAACGTGATACATGTGTAGCATGAAAATTCAGGCATTCACTACTTCCAGGTTCAAATATGGAAAATAGACGGCTGCATCAGCTAGAACACGAAACAAGCCCATCTCGACATACCGCACATAGATTCAGAACAAAAATTTTGACATGTACCGATTCGTTATATATTCCGCTGAGGAATGTGTTCAAGGTGCATTCACGGTTAAATGTAATGTAATGTACATGATGGGTGCACTACACGTATTTTGGCATACAAATTAAATTTAATTAAAATAAGTATGAAGAAGATAAAAAAAATAAAAAAGTTCTATCAATCATGTTAAAGTTGGCTTTTTCACATTTGTAAACATGTACAATCACGATGAACATTACCGATCGCGAATTCATTATTTTAAGGTTTATTTAAAATGTCCGGGGTAAATTTAAGTACTTCGTTAATGGTATATCATATTTACGATTACGACCTGGAGATTATACATAATTACCTCCTCTTAACCAGATCATGGCCGTCCGCTCTGTTTCAATGCTATATACACAAGAACCGAAAAATGTGATATATTCGCAATATTTATCAAACTTACCGAAAGGTCGGTGATTATGCATAATCACTGGATTTTTCACAACTTTCTAATTCGAAGTTAGAGGACAGAGGGACCGTTTAAAAATGCAGATTATTGTCTTTATGACACACTGTATTTTCACTCTCGAAACTAGAACGTGATTTTTTGAACACATTTTGAGCATCTTTTTAAATTAACCATTCCTTTACGACGAACTGTTGATGAGATAGGGACCGAATTAGGGCTTACAGGACACCCTATATAGTAACTTGTCAGATGGTAATATTTCCATTGGTAATAATCACCAATTTTCTGTATTTAGTTTTTTTAATATTTCGAAAAGAATTCAAAATCTGATGTTAATAATCTGTGCAGCCATTTCTTTGAATCCATGACCCATTGTTTTTTTTGGCTTTGGTGCTGCGTCGTTTCGTGCCACTCCGTCATATTGTGCCGGCAAGTGTCGTTCGAAAAATCATGTTATTTTTTTACGATACATTTGTATTTCTGCTCAGGTTCCATTATTGCACAACTTTAGTTCGTTGGTAATGACATGCGCAGTGCAGCTTTTTTAATGTTTTTTCCACTGCATTCATTGAAATTTAAATCTGTATAAAATTTTATCTGGCACATGGGTTTCATTAGAATATTTGTCAGGTTGGCATTTACCAGACCAGCGCATGTGCGAGTATCAAACGTTCTAAAGGTCAGAAATTTCAGGTATCCGAGTGTCTAGGTGCCTTACCCATTTCTATCCAGTTAGAGGAATGAAGAAGGATGTACCTGTCTGAAATAAAATGTGTTCATTATATAATTGCCTTAAGAAATTCTGAATTTCTGAGATTTATTATTTTAATTTAGTTAACACTTACAAAATTTAATTTCTTTTTGAATTTAATTTTTAATAAAAAATTTGAGTAGTTGAATGACATTTTTGAACGAGATCTCGATAAAATAACTGTTAATTTGTCGAGATATGTAGGTTGAGATTCCCTCGGCGAGGAATCTTTTGCGAATATGGCAAAGACGTAGACTCATTGAATTTTTTTTTCCATACTTTCCGTTGATATATAGCGTATATCATTTTTTTTGACAACGCTTGAAGGTATTCTTTAACATTATCTGTGCTCAGAACTTATCACATAGGCTTCAGCAATCATCACTGAAGCTTAGCGAGGCAATATTACTCTCACTTATGATGATGGTGATAATGATGATAATAATAATAATAAAAATTGGACTGATTGAAGGATGCTAGCACCTTTAGTTCTTATATTGTAGTTGTCCCTCTCTATTGTGTCTTTATGTTTGGAATTTAGCGATTGCGGCAATAAAAAAAAATCCGCATTCGAAATATTTTTTTGCGATGATTTTTAAACATCTGTCACTGTGTCATTGATTTCATGGTTTGGTTCAATTCTGAGGAAATGTTTATTATTTCAGTTACGAAATCACCTGATTTGTGTCAAATTACCAAAATGGCAGTAGAAGTTCTCTGGGGAGATACTCTTACCAATACCAGGGAACTATCCAATTGAATGAGATTTACAATCCGAGCGGAACTAATTAAAAGCTCATTAAACAGCTCCATAACTTCACGAAGACATTGACTTAATTCTCATATATCGAGACATGAACATATGCAAAATAGTTTCCAATATTTCAGGGATATGAAATTTGATTGAAAATTTGCATAGAAAACGAATTTCGATGATGAAGATTCGCAACAAATTTTTATCTTTTATTCGATCCCAAAAGTGATTTTTCGGAGCAGTTCCACGATGAAAAACATTTGATGTATTTCCAATACAATGGAATTGAAAACAAAATAATAATTAACTCGCGAAAATGTACATTATTATGCATATTTTATTTATACCTTGCGTGTAAATATTCAGCATAAACATATACTTATATAAAGGAATGTATGCCTTTATATTTCGATTTAAAATTTCGAATTTGGGTGCCATCGAGATCTTAAGGAAATCTGTGTTGTTGAGAAAAAAAATTTAGACATTTGCATTATATTAAAATTTCAAGTTTGCATCGAAACAGTTACATTCAATTCGAGTTATTGGATTGTTGCAACCACAATAAATGTGTATAATTTTCATACCAATGGTTATTGCACGCATAATTCTTTTACGGAATTTCTCTCGAATACAGACAAAAGAATAACACGTGTGCGTAACAAAAGTACTAATTTGAATTCTGATTCATTGCTTACTGTTATTTGATACACAAAGTGAAATTACACCCACAAGGTTAAGCTTGTCCATTGTTTTATAACATGTTACAATGCTCCACTTAGCTTTTTGAAATTAAAGTGCATGTAGGGGATGCTTATACTCTTTGGAACATTATTTTTCAAGTCAGTATTTACCATAAAATTTCAATAAATTCATTTTTAGTATCTGGGTACTGTGTGAGACATGGGTGATATTTAAATTACCTTTCTCTTCTACCATCACGATTTCTTTAACAGTTAAAACAGTTAAATTACAATGACTAATCGTAAATGATAAATTTCAAATACAAATACAACGCCACAACAGGCAAATTGCCCAACGAGGTGGCTGACTTAAGAACATCATGGATCCCCGAGCCATTTTTTGGAGGCCCTACCTACTACTGTTACACCACACATGCACCCCTAAAAATTTCTAATGAATTGGTGCATGTTCAAAAGTCTTGTATGCTAATAGCGTCTGAAGGGGTTATCAAGGTATAGTGCTGACGTCATTGTGCTCGGTAATGGCGGATATGATGGCTACATGTTCTATGTTGTTTACACATAAGCTATTGCAAAACATTATTTCTTAAAGTTTCGATTAATTATTTTCTGTTTTTAATACTAGTACGTGGACGCCTACTAGATATTCTCGTCTTTGTGAGTGTAAGGGAAATTTTAACGATTTTTTTTTTTACGATTTCCGAGGCATCTTCAGCCATTACCGGGTTCTCACAAGGGTTGCCACTCTTAGTGATGAGCCCGCTAATATTGGTAGCCTTTCTAGTTGTGTGTGTATCGCGTGTGGCTCGAACAAGCTAATGATATTTGAACAAGCTAATGATGTGAGTTTCTAAAATTGGCAATCCAACAGCATCTAGCCTGAGAGATTAGGTCATTATAAATAAATCGCATGATTTAACGGCCGTTGTGCAGATTTGATTTCTGCCTTTTTTATTTACGTGTTAAAACAATTGTCTGAAAAATTTCTGATGTTCGAAAAATGAAAAAAATATTAAGAATTTCAATCAGATATCTCGGCGAATTTTTATTCAAATATTTCACACAAGGCTTTGACACGTTTATTTTCTTTTTAAATATTATACGATATGCATCGTACGATTTATGAAAATATGTGCGATAAACATATTTCGATAAATCGTTTTATAGTTCGATAAATCAGTTACTTGGATTTAAGACAACGGTAATAATCATATAATTTATGGGCAGTTTATTTATATATTCTTATAAATAGTTTTTTATTTCATGATATATGCTCTTATTTTGGGTTGCTATAGTTAAGTTATATTTTACATCCATATTTTTTTCATAGGCATCTATTTACAGCCACCGCGTTGGACAATTTGCCTGTTAAGACTTTTATGCTTGTATTTGTTTTACAAGATGGGTTACTTTCGTCATGCTAGAGAGAGACGTACATTTTACCAGCTGATATTTTTCGATCGAGGGACATATAAGAAGTTGAATTTATATGTAAAATTTTTTTTTCAATTACATTATCTTGTGGGATTCACACTATCTTGGTTTACAGTACGCTATTTGAAAAGAAAATTCTAACAAACAGAAAAGAAGAACACAATTTTATAAGTGTGTTCCTAATTGTATTTTGTGCAATAATTAATTTAAATAAATTTTTCCGTTTCATATTCCTCAGAATAAAATTGTTAGAGATTGATACAAAATGCTATTATGGTGATTATCGAAATTGATGGCTTTCATGGATCAAAATTGTTCCATGTTTTCATGGATCCGTTACATCTTGAGCGTAATTTTCATCATATGTAGACTGTTTGGCATTCAGGCATTCTGATTCTCGACTCTCTAGACCAGCGATGGCCAACTTCTTTCTGTTCGCGGGCCAACATAATGGTCAGCTATAGCGTCGCGGCCCTGATCAGTGGTGCAACTTCGGTGTATAAGCCGCTCCATTATTAATTGAATTAAATAGTTAGTTATTAAATTAATTTCGTTACAAGAAATAAGAAGTTCGTAAGCAGTTTGTTAATCAAGAAATCTGCTGTTGGAACCGATAGTTCAAATAATAATCACAAATTTTATTTTTTTCACGGTACTTTTACATTGTCGCGAGCCGCACAAAATCACTTCACGGGTCAGCTGTTGGCCACCCCTGCTCTAGATAATGCCAAGAAAAGTTCATGAATCTACAACACACCATCCTCCAGCTTAAAATGTTATGACAATGCACATTTAGATTCATGCTTTCACAATGTTTCATCCAAGTTTTCTCTTTCTGTGGTTAATCAAGTTTCATTGGAGTACATCTTTCCTTTGTTTCCAATAATTTATTGTCTAGTCTTTGTGGTATTTGTCGTGCCAGACAACAAATGTTTACGGTAAGGATTCAGATTTTTAGCATTCCATGATGAGTAAGTATATCTATACAAGGTTTAACATTTGTTTGATTAATTTTTTATTTTGATTTCACATGGCCAACAACTCTCGGATCGATTATCAAGTAGGCGATGTTATCCATATTTCTTTTGTGAAGGGAACACATGACGTGCAAATGAAAATTTCTTATTACTCTATATTTCTTGCTAAAAATGCTTTAATGATATTTCAGTATCAATATAATAACAATGTCAGGTCTCTTAGTTTAAAAAAAAATTGTGTTTCAACAATCTTTTTTGTGACATATTATTAAAACACCAAAAGGTACCAAACTGGAGCGGTCATTTTTTTGCCTTTTTTTGTCCTGTGCATCTCAAAGTTCATATTGAAAAGGATCATTTTTTTATTTATTTCGCTCTGTAGTCATATATCAATGATTTGTAGCACGCATTTTGCATTATGAGAAGCCATTAAGGAATAAAGGAATATAAACCAGTTTTTTTATGCTATAAATTCACAAATTTTTCATCATTTTCAACTGTTTTTTGCCAAAATTATCATGGAAAATGAAATTACGCAGTAAAATGAATGCTGAAATTCATTTATATATGCATACAGAGCAAAATAAAAAAAATAATAATGCTTTTCAATGAAATTTGAGACATAGGGGACAAAAAATGACAGTTCCAATTTCGTCCCTCAAAAGCCCCGTTCACATGGGAAATTGGTAAAGCGGGTTTTAAACCCGCTTCAATAATTTTCAACAATGACTGCTCTCAATTTCTTTACTCGTGAAGGAAAAAAGTCGTCAAGCGGTGTTAGAACTCCCAATGCTACCGCAATATTTGCACACGTGAACTGGGTTTTATTGTCTAAATAGGGTGCCAAGCTTGTTGAAACACATATTTTTTTAAACTAAGAGACCTGAAATTGTTATTGTATTGATACTGAAATGCCATTAAAGCATTTTTAGCAAGAAATATACAGTAATAAGAAATTTTCATTTGAACGTCACGTGTCCCCTTAAAACTCAATTATCTGTTTGTTGAATTGGACGTTGAATCTATCGTTGACAATCTGGACGTTGAATTGATGTTCTCGAAGACTTCTCGAATTTATCAGTCTTTCCAATAACAGTGCCCCTGCTTCCAACGCACGCAATAATTTCACTTTGAAAAACCAGTTATAACACCACGATTTTTACCAATATATCCACACGAAATACAACTTGAAAGATCTTACAATCATCCACAGCAATCTATTTTATGTAAACCAATCTCACCCTCAAGCGTTCCTCCAGAGACACCATAACTGATTTACATGAAATCGTGAGGCATTCATAATAAATTGGTCACGGACTGCTTATCCATGTTATTGGTGTTATTATTGAAGCACGTATGAACGGAATGTGTGTATAACATTTACGATGTTATTAAATATACGAATAAAAATATTATTTATGTTGATATCGAAAAAAGTATATTTGTATATGGCAGAAAAAAGAAGAGAAATACTGAGGCAAGCATAATAGATTTAAGAGGGCATAGATCTTGCCAAAAGTCTAGGAATAAATTCAGGATTACCTTCCGGAAGGCTTACAATAGCAATAAAGGTTTTACTGCTGCCAGGCATACACAGAGATGTTTCAGTAGAGTAAAATAGAACGCACACACAAGACTTACTATTACTCCGATGCATCCACTTGGTCACTTCAGATATAAAGCGAGTCATATAACCTCTTTGCAAACAAAAAAATATGAACTTTACGATCCACTCTCATTTTTGCTCTCAGTTTCTGAGGTATAAGTAAAGTGAAACCCCCTTAAGCAATGGTTTACCAAGAAGAGAGATTTTTTGACAAGAAAAACCGATTGGAAGAATAAGTTCGGATACGAGACAAAAAAAAGAAAAGAATTTCCAGAAAGTATAAGTGAAAAAGTTGGTGAATAAGAAACTTAAGAAAATGAACAAAAAATAAGAACTCAATCTTCTTAACCTTTCAGCATTTCTAAAGTCATAGAAGAGTATTTTTTTTTCTCGGGGATTAAACTTTTCTTTTTCTCTCTCCTCAAACACTGGGATTAGTGCCAAAGCTATAATATGTCAGATAGGTGATGGTCCGAGTCCGTCCTTGCCTTATCAAAGAGACCATATTGAAGTTGTGTATTGAAACTCCAGATTCTCACCAAATATTGATCTTTTGAATTTGAAATGTACGTTTTCCATTGACGGCGATGTAACTGATACCGCTTTTAACTCTCTATAGTCCACCCCATATAGAATAATGTTGAAAATTGCTTAGAATATTTTTTTTTTTGAAAATACACATGCAAGCGGGTGCTGTTTACATATTTTAAATTTAAAAAATACGAAAATTTAATTAAATAAAATATATTTTTTAATTAGTTATAATGACCAATTGAGGGTAAAATATAGTTTTCATTTTATTTTACTGTTATCTATAAACTGATGAAATATTTAGCAAAAAAAAAATAGCTCATCAAATTTGAATAGTTGTTACCTTGAATCTTATTTCCAATTCTAGTACAGGATTAAGTAAAACTAGTCGATAAAGAAAATTTATATAGTTCTATTTATTGAATTCCAATTTAGTGCGATCTAATAAATCTCTGAACACGTAAAGTTTCAGGAGCTTCCAAAAAAATGATACCGAGAAGGAATTGACTCATTCTAGATAAAAAAGCATTGCACTTACAAGTCGTACAGTCCTATTCCATACTAAAATGACACTAAAAGATGCACTTTCTGAAATACCGAAATAAATGGATATACTGTAATACCTTGACTAACGAACAGCTCGACGTACGAATTTTTCAGCTAACGAAGATATTTTTCGACATTTTCGTGCTGCAGCTAACGAATACGGATTCAGGTAACGAACATTCCAGTTGATACGGATGATTCATGAGCTCTCATAAAACAGCCGCGTCGTGAGTAAAAGTGTTGTCCTAACCAAATGAATCCAATAAATATCTGTCACTTAAGCCAGATTAATTTATTTCCGACTTTGAGTAAATTAATTCAGATACATCTCTCTTTTTCCTTCAGAATGACTTTGATGCATTTCATGCGAAATGAATGATTAATGTGTATAAGCTGAGAGAGAATTTGCATTTCAAAAGATAAAATAAAAAAAGCCTCAGATGGTTTTCAGTGCATACGGTGAGACTCTTAATAACAAATTGAACAGCTATGGCACTCTAAAAACTTCTTTTCCATCTGCATGCATGTGTGTGTATGTGAGGGAGAAATTAGCTGACTATATCACGTCGCAAGCACATCACTTCAAACACATTTTATAGTCATCATGACGCAAGAACCCTACAGCATAGCGTAAACAGCGTAAAATAAAAGATACATCTAGTATCTCATTTTCCTATAAATTCTACTTCATCCAGTTGTGAAGTTATTTATCTCAGTCTTCGGTTATAGTATTTGCATTTTTTTACATCACTTCTCTGTGTTTTATGAAATTCAACTCCTCAAATTTTTGGCCGTTTATGTAGTTAATTCAGTTATTTTCCTAGAGAAATCCATGGGGAAACGCGTTTCGGCTAACGAACGCGTGATTCCGGAACGAATTATCTTCGTTAGCCAAGGTACCAGTGTAATGGGTCTCTGACCACGTATTTGCCATGTATATGCAGGTATACATTGGACCGTAGAGGATTAAGAATGAAAATTTATAATAGTTCTATTTTCCTATTACATTCCAAGCCAAGTTTTAGTACTGTAAATACAGTACTATACGCAAATAATATAGTATTTTCCATATTGCTTTATCTATTTTAAATATGTAGGCCGAATATCTGAATATTATCAATACGGTGAATATCCGAAATACATACCATACAGCCAAAAATGTTATCTCAATGGAAGCTCTGTTTCAATACGAAATTATCAGTCGCATTTCTATGCGATACGACGTGCTTTTAGAATATAGAGGAATATTTTTACTTCTCCGCATGTAACTAGTAAGGCTGCTTTATGCATTTGCACTTGTGTGTACCGATGAAGACCTAGTATATACAGTAGATGAATTCAATAGAGGTTTTCAGATAACTCTTGTTGAAAACATATGATTACAAATACTTTCTATGCCCTTCTACTTCATGTCTTTACCCCGTATCTCGAGCTTATGCTCTCTCATATATTTTCTGTATAAGTGACTTGATATTATATTTATTACTGTATAGCAAATACGGGCTGCGTTTTCATGTTTATATGTAATAAAAACAGAAGCTACGACAAATTCGTTGAAGAATTTTTTTTTCTACCCATATTCTACTATGAGAATGCGATAGAGGTCGTACAGCAACTTTATAAAATTGCTTCTTAAAAATTATAACAGATAAATAAGGGATTCCAATTTTGGTTTCAAAACAAAGACAAATCGACTCACCATTTTTTTGCTGTTAAAATAATACTCTCCGAAATAATCGTACATTAAAGCAAACAAAAGGAGGAAAAAACAATTATGGAGTAGATTTTTTTAATCCTTTGTTAGCTTTGAGGCACTGTAATTATTTTTATAAACATTTTTACTTCAAATCATTTAGTGAAATGATACTTTTTAAATTAAATTAATTTTCTCTTTCAAGCATCATCAATGTAAGAATAGAACTTGAGAAATCAAATTTCATGGATCAAGACAATCCAATTGATTTGAATAAAAAAAAAGTACTGTTTGAGTAGAAAACAAAAGACCATTTTTTGATGAATTTACAAATTGAAATAATAAGATGGGGAAAAAAAATATGAGGAAAACAAAAGCCAATCATTAATTATTTAACTTCTTAAATGTCAAAGATCCAGTAATAAAAGAAATGTTTTATTAAACTTTTTAGTGAAAATTTTGCTTATTTTTCTATATATATATATCGTGTATGTTAGTTAAATAAAATATTGATGTATTATTGGAACTTTAATTAATTTCCCATTTATTTTTTCTTTAGAAATTGGCATAGTTTAAATTTCCCTTCGGCATAATTTCTGCAAAAAAACTTTATTTTATTTATTTATTTTTAACGGAATAATTTTCTTTATGCTTCTTACGAGATCGATGTATCTGATAAGTTTTTGCTTTTAAATGTGGTGAAGACATAATGACTGAAGACATTATATTAGAATATCATTTACAGGGTAGTAAGGAAAGTCCCTAGGCCACATTTCACTAGCTAACCGATAATAGAGGGAGCCCGTGAAAAGTCTTACACCTGAGAGCCCACCAAAGATCTCAACTTAGGGGCCCTACTGCGGGATGGCGGGAGGAGCATGGTCTCCGTGCCGTGCCACGACCACCTAGATAACATAGGTTATGTAGGAGGTCGTGGCCGTGCCCGATTGAACTCATGGATGGGACTCGAGAGGATAGAGCCCTGTCATCCTATTGAAAAACATAGTCACGAATCAAGAGCTTTGATTATAACCATCACTAGTGCTCCCGTACAAGAACTCTGGCATTTAATTTAAATAATCATGAAAATGCTTGAAATAACTATGATGCTAATCATGAATCATAGGGTGTTTATCTCAGAGTTGTTATTTTTTTTTTTGCACTATAAATACATTAGGAGGAGGCTCCGTTAAAGATCTCAGTCAGGTTGTTAGTGATTGATCAGGTGACTGGCTTTTGATTATTGAGCCACATGAAAAAAGGACAATATAATATGATATTAAAAGAATATTTTCTGAACAATAATATTAATTAAATTATTAAGTTTACAGTAAAATAATTTTTGTACTATTTGCAAACATTACTATCTTGTGATTATATCCGAAAAGCATACAATACCGGGATAAAAGTGTTTTTTTTATTTGTATGCTTTTCAGTTGCAATCTCAAGGAGCTGACTGACTGACTGACTTTTTTTTTATGCGGCACATTATTCTTCACCAATTCTATTTTGAAGGATCATTAACAGTTGTGTTTTTTACTTGATTGGTAGCAGAAGTTCCAGTGGAATGATGGTTCTCAATATAATACGTAGTATATAATGCTGTATAGTTATTTTCCAAAAGTAATATTTTCACTGATAAAATTTTTTTCACCCATTTGTTGGTTATAGACAAAAGTAAGTAAGAAAGCCACCATTTTTTCATGGTTAATAGGTTTACAAAATATGGACGTTTATGGTCTGAAAATGACTGAGAATGCTTCGTGTTCGTAGAGTTTTTCACTGCGCAGAAACAAATTCAGTATATTGTATATAAATTAGTATGATATTTTTTTTCATTCTGCGCAGATATCGAACCACATTCTCTAGGTTAGTGACCCCAGTGGTCTGGATTTTTTAAAAAGCGATACTCTATATCTCGTTAAAATTCAAAACAAAGGACAGATTTGGAAATATCAGCAACAAGGAAGTTTTCTTCTTTGAAAAGCTCTCCAGGATCCGGGAGTTTTAAGGGTTCCGTGGTGTTTGATCACGTGGAACAGCCCCCCCCCCAAAGAAACTGTCAAGGAACCCCAGGGTTCCGCGGAACACCAGTGGGAAACCCGTGATCTAGAGGCATATTTCCAACCAGAAAAAAACATCTAAATAACGCCTAGACTTTATATACGTCATTCATATTGCAAAGGGTTGTATAATTATTAAAATACAAAAACTAAACTTTTATACGAATTCCTCAAAAGCCGAATTAGAAAATTTTTGCTCGGTCTCTTCCCAGGATAACAAAAAAATTTTCACGTTTGTAAGTGCAATATCCTCTGAGATATTTGAATTCATGTATTTTTGAGATAAAATTTGTAAAGAACAGCAAAAAGTGACGACAACGCTTCTTTCCCTTATTTATGGTGTTCTTTCCCAATTTTACTTCAATTTTTGACTCAAAATTGTCTCAGTGAATATTGCACTTAGAAACGTTGAATTCCTCAAAAGAGACAGAGCAGCAACTTTCCAATCAGGTTTTGAGAATAGGGTGTCCGTATAAAAAGTTAGTTTTTGTATTTTAATATTTCAACAACCCCTTGCAAAATGAATGCCGTATCTGCGTTCTACACGTTATTTGGATTTTTTTCCTAATCGGGAGTATGCCTCTAAGATTAACGGTTCGCCAGTAAAATGTGACCAAGGGACTTTCCTTACTACCCTGTATATTGTGACGTTGCATTAAATACTACATATATACGGTCGGACATCGTTGTAACAGTACCATCCGTTCCAAACAACTTTGACACTATAACGAGTTTGGCTTTTTATCGGGTCATGGCAACACCATCTATAGAACAAGGCCTCCACACGAAGCTCGTGACGTCACTGAAGAAGGTAATTTCACCTATTGCCATTGGATATTGCAGGCCGACTCATGCGATATCTTTACCTTTTTTCGCATTATCTCCAATAGCAATAGGAGAAATGGCCTTCTTCATTGACGTCACAAGCTTTGTGAGGAGGCCTTGTTCTGTAGGTGGTGTTGGTCATGGTCGGAATAGCGTTTCAGAGAAGCTTCATTACATAAAGTTACACATTTATTATGAACTATTGTATCTCAGTTTCTTTTTTGTATTATACTCCATAAATAAAATCACCGATTTTACACGCATTCAATTTTAAACTGAGAAAATTCGTGAAATTGTAAAACACACACACACGCACTGTACAGTTACTTAAATACTTCTTTAAAGAAACTTAACGGGAGAAACATACACACTTTTCAAAATATTTTAATTCTGCAAAAATTTAACAACGCACTTTGCAAGTGCAAAAACAGAATAAACAAAGGGAAATAATGGCGGCATCGGCTTTTTTAGTCTTCATAATCACAGATTTTCCGTATCTCAGACATTGAAAGAAAAAAACTCCTTTCGGCATGATTTCAATGTAGCAAATAGAGGGAGATGATACAGCATTTCCTAAGCCCCGTTTACATGTGCAATAAAATATCCCGGGAAGTTCCCGGTAATAGGAATTGTCACTATAACCCGTTTACATGTCATTTAGTTTATGCCGGTATTCTCCACTTTCTTTTCGGAAGTCGTAACTGGTCACGGGGGTTGAACGGCTGGTTGGCTCAAGATGGCCGACAAAGGAGCTAACAGCAATTTTCGCGGCACAAAGGATTATAAGGGAGGAGGTCAAAGTCACCCACCATTATTTCGCAACAAAGATGGGACTCTTTTGATGGATCTCCCCCCCCCCAAAAAAAAGGTGTCTTGCAGGTAATAACCAACCAAAGCTACCCCTACTCTGGCACATATAAACGGGGCTCTAGAGATAGATCACTCTCTATCTCTAGGAGGTGCTGGATAATATTCGAAATGTAATTAATGACCAGCGAGACTAAAAACCTGCATTGTTGAAAAAATTTTCTTGGCAGCCTTGAACAAATTGGTCGCGAACGTTCATTGTACACTTTCCCTTATCAACAAATCTGTTTTGTTGAATACATTGGCTGTTTTAGTCGGTGCACTTGTTCAAGAATTCAATGTGCTTTGTAAACACCCTGACCACACCATTTTTATTCTTCAAGTCATTTTCTCCAAGCAATTGTTATGCTGACCCTTAATAAATTTCTTTCTTTCAAAACGAGCACAACTCCAGTCTATTGCCATGGACAATTTACTACCGAGTGAGTTACGCCGTAAATGTGTGTGTACCTAACAGTCTCAGTGCGTATCTAGCGTTGCGTCTGGTCTTTCAGTGCTGCCATCTATCTATATTTCAGAAGTTAATTGTAATGATTGAATATTTGTATCATTATAGGGCTGTTGCTCTCTGTGTACCGTTAATAACTCGGATAAAAACGATAAATTCTCAACTATTTTCGAAAATAAAATGATGGGAGAAGAAATGTTGTGCAGATGTTTGGGACATATTGACCTTGTATATGATACTGCCAAAGCCCAAAATTGGCTAATTCGCGAAGTGGCCGGCCCGTCATAAATTTGTCGCTTTCGTTAAATATTGACCCGGCCGGTTCACGAAGTGGCCAGTAATCACTGTTCAAAGTCCGAAAACAGAAGAAATGATTCGGAATCATCGTGAAGTTGGCGTATTTTTTCGTGATACTTATGTCCACGCTAGTTATGGCAACCCATAAAACAGCATTCACAATTCGGTTGCGGTAATAATTTTTTTTCTCAGAATTTGGCAGTAAAAACGATATTTCATATGATTATTTTCAGTTTTTCTCTCAAATTTCACTTTTTTTCACTCGTTACATGGAGTTACAATATACAACTGCTACATATAGACATGTACCACACGTTAGCGATTAAAAAAATTGATTTAGCTCCTACCGGGCAGTCTTGCGTTCAGAGAAAACGGGGTGGGGGGGGGGGAATTATTCTTAGATTGTTTTTTTTTTACATTGCAAGTAAAGGATTACTTTCGCAAATAGGTGATCGCAAATAAAAATACTGCTTGGCTGTCGAGTGGTTAGGACGCTAGTCTAGCACTGCGTAGGTCTGGGTTCGGCATGAATGTTTACTAACTCTAACAAATTCCCTGGACGGATCATGCTTATCCCATGGGAAAATGTGATGATCACGTTTGAAAAAAAAAGTTCAAAATCCAAATTTTGTCCTGGTTTCCAACTCTCCCGTATACCAAATATCTTATGTTTTTATTTTTATCATATAATATTTCTGGAATTTTCCATAAATAATTAGTTCACACACAGTATCGTGGTGCTAGGACAGTAAACTAAAATTATAAAAAAAATTGCACTGATAACAAGGAAAAAAAAACTAATTAATGTAATTTAAGTGCGGATAAGTTTTTATAAATCTAAAGTTATTATGTAACTAAGAAAAAAATTGGCTTGGATCATTTACATAGTTTTCAGAAAAAAAGTTACGAAGAAAAATAGTTTTGAACAAACACAGAAGAAAAAAACATTATATGAAGTCATTTTTGACTAAAAAAAATTTTCTTTGGAGATTTCTAAAATGTAAACTTGAAATATTAATCCGTTTTAATAAGCCTCGCTTTTATCAACCGAAGTGAAAATGTTAACATTTTTGATATTAAATTCCCGTTACGGTTCTTAAACCAGTTTTTTTTTTTAATCATTTTTCATCATTTCTCTTGTGATTAATTCATAATTAATTTGAAATGATACTAACTTTTTTTTTGGAAGTAATATTTGCTAAATCTCCGCCGATAAAAAAAAAAAACTCTTTTATTCTAAGAAATATTCTAAAAAATAAAATTTATAATTACTTATCAAGTTAGTTACGAGAGAGAGAGAGAGAAAAAAAAGGATTTTCTCTTTACACGAAGACTTTTCTTAATGTCAAATTTTAATTGTAATCCGATGTAGCGAGAAACATCCAATACTTTGATTCTGTTATTCCATGGTCTCTTATAACATGCTTAGAAAAATAAAACATTAATCATGTTGTGGATATGTTTATAATGTAATTAATTTGCTGCTCATGATTAATATTTTTTTGATCGATGATTAATGTGTAATATGATGCTCTCATATATATTTTTGAAACGCAATTCGGTATTTGCTGATTAATGCCGATATTTTTTTTTCATATTTAACATAATTTTTTCTTCAGAAAAAAAAAAAACGTATCTATGATTTTTCTAGAAAACCTGAATTTTCATAAAATATTCAATTTGTAAACATCTGAATTTTTTTGAATGTGTTTGAATATTTACTAGACTAATATATGGATATATCATCGTTTATAAAGTGACTGGTAAATAATTAGTAATTTGAGATGATTGCTCGTAACGATACAGGTTTAAAATCCAAAAAAAAAAGAACCTTAAGTAGTGAAATTTACTTCCGGGGCGGAAAAAATGAATAAATGGGAGAAATAATGCCCGGACAATTGAAATCTACATAGGTAGAAGAATTGATTAGCCAATCGGCAAAAAAAAGACTGAGAGAAATAATTTTCAGACCACCAAAAAAATAATGGATAGGAGAAATAAAATGCATAAATGGGAGAAATATTTTCCCCCCATTATATCTGTTCGTCCAAAAACAAATGAGAAACCATTTGTGGATTGGGAAAAAAACCCATATATAACTGCAAACACAAAGGCCATCCACAACAGGCAAATTGCCCAACGAGAATGCTCATAAAAGATATGGATGCCAAATATATTCAAAATACAGCGACCCAGTTATATCAAAAAAAAAAAATCAAATGCTATTTAATTCTGTATAATACGCTACCCACATAAAAAAGATTATGGTTAACTTCTCTAAGCGTGAATAGCATCTTGATTTATCCCAATATGTTTATCGCACTTCTTTTTTGAACGTGGGAATTGTGTTTACGAGCCCCGGAGGTAAGCTATTCCATTTATCAGCACCCGTAATAATGAAAAGTTCCCTATGACACAACAACCTGGAATTGTCACTAACTAAACGATATTCCCTTGTCGAAGCAGTTGATTGAGAGTGTATTAATAAATCATGGTCCATCCCGTTGAAAATTTGAAGCACTTCCATCATATCCCCCCCCCCCCCCCCCCGACATCGGCGTTTCTCCAATGTAATTTTTTTATATTCAAGACATAAAAAGTCTCTCTTCATAGCTAAAGCCTTGTGCGCCAACAAAAGCACGCGTAGCTCTCTTCTGCATACCCTTGACCAAGTCTATATCCGTTTGTAGGTACGGTCTCCAAAATATTACGGCACACTCCAGACCGGGACAAACTAAGCGTCGAAAATGCAGAAGAATGACAGAATGACTTTAGGAGAACGCGAAGTCACATTTATAAGAATGAATGTACAGAATAAATAATTTGCGGGCCGTTGAAAATAAGTACATGAGAAATCATTGATCATCATTGGCATGAATAAATTAATAGAATGACTCTGTTTGGGGACCTGTAAAAAATAAATGGGCTGAATATACAGGGTGCATTTCAAGCAGGGGTGTGACATTTTACTGGGAAACCGTTTATTTTAGAAGTATACTTTCGATTAGGAAAAGTTTCGAAATAACGTGCAGTACATATCAGATATGTCATTCATGTTGCAAGGGGTTGCATACTTTTTAAAATGAAAACATCGATATAAACTTTTTATAACGTCACCGTGGGAACCAAATTCCACGTTTCTACGTGCAGTATTCACCGAGTTATTGAAGTTCGAAAAAAACAGCTCAAAATATGAAAAAACCGTTTTACCCACAATTAACGTTGTTTTTTGCCACCTTTCCTCGGTTTTTCGAATTCGAATATTTCAGTGATCAAACATGGGTTTTTTTTATTGATGGTACCAGGAGAGATAGTGCAACAACTTTCTTATTTGGTTTTGTAGCACACGGGGACATTGTATAAAAAGTTATTTTCTTTGTTTTAATAACTATACAACACTACAAAATAAATGACATATCTGAGTATACCACACGTGTTTGGAAACTTTCTAACTGAAAATATACTTCTACGACCAACAATTCGCCAGTGAAATGCCATACCCCCCTCGTTTGCTATGTACCTGTATATAATTTGAAGTTCGGCAGATGTGGTGAAAACAGGACAGCGACCATATGAATTGATTGGAATATTTTGCTGACCGGCAGGAAATTTTCACGAACACCGATATATATGGATTACCTATATTCTTTTGAAGCATGTCTTCACGTTAATTAAGCTACAAATGCAAATATCTGTTGGTGTGAGCATAAATAAGTAAACGAACTTGAATATACTTGGTTTATAGAGGGTAGAATTGAACTCGAGACATCCAGGATCTCTGTGGATAATGAATCTGTTCCAAATATTTCACTCCAATGACGAGAAAATTAATAGGCCTGGATTTGGTAGCGTAATCAAGATCGGAAATTCTAAAATTCGACAAAGGCTGTCACGCAAGTAACACTCTTCCCAATGACCAGTGGGATTTCTCGTTGTTCTAAGTCGCCGGACAGAATTTCTACAACTAATTCATTTACGAGCATCCACTGGTCTTGTAGACTATTTCGAAAGGTATTTCATCTCATGAGAATAATGTCTGGAAAGATGTTACAAAGTTGTACGTAACAGAAATTCAAATTATATTCTACAATATGGAGACCTCGTACATGCCAATAATAATTTGCGAACATGATCCAGTGTTTATTAGCCTATTGTATGCATTCCTGTTATAAAATTCAAAGTTTTCGTTTATATTCTGCAACTTACATATCCGTATAACTTACTATTTCACATAAATCTCCAGTTTTTCTGAGATCAATAGCTAGCGAAATTGAATCTTTTTAACTATTGAAATTCAGGATAAATATACGATATAGAAATTTAAATCATGTTGAATTGTTAATAATACTTATGGACAATGGTATTTATGTAGAGAGGGAGAGAGAGATGTCTTTGTGAAGCTTTTCAGCTTTTGTATGCTCTCATGTAAATACAGTCGCGGGAACATCGCTTCAACATTGGTCCGAGAACAATTTCCTTCCATGAAATGCTCACACCGAACATTATATGTACGCTTTCTATTATTCGAACTGGCAGAGGAGGAAGAAGGAGCTATAGCCGGAGAATTCACGACTTCATAGACGTCTAAAGCTAGTTGTCTAACTAATTAGTTTACGTGGGGCAAATGTGGTTTATTTGAACATTCCGGCTTCAACAATCTGCTTGTCATACTGTTCTCTTTCTCACCAGTATCCCCAACCACGCCTTTAACGAGCAACGCGGTTCGAACGGTGGCGTTTTGGAGCGCAGCAATTCATTCTGACGCGGCGTGTGGTTCGTTCTTGCCACCTTCAGCGATAAATGATCAGAATGTTGTCTTTCTGTCTGTCTTAGTCTTAGGCAATTCTTCTCGCTCGCGGGGGTTTCAGCCGTAAAACGACTTCTTTGATCTACTCGGAACAAAGCCGAAGTTCTCAATTTGTGCAACAGAAAGGCAGATCGAACATTTTTATTGTTTCGTTCTCTTGGAGTAGAATGGTAACGAGGGTACTTGAACACGCTTCTGCGGAAAATCTGTTGTCAAGATAGAATTGTCATGTGACACCTTTACCGCTGAATACATACAAGGGAAATTGCTTTCGGAAAAGTGGATTTTTAACATGCAGAAGTAGAGCATGAATGTCAGAATCGCTTTTCAAAAGGATCATCAAAGATGTGTCATATCTTACTTCGTGTTGCTATGGTTTGCGGAACCTTTATTGTTATAACTTTGATAAATTTTATTGCTTCGGGCGCAGAATATTCTGCTTCTTTCTACAAAAAAAAAGGCATTATATAAAAGGAGGTGGTTTGATATTGATTCAACGAGAGAGATATTCGATGCTTGATGAAACGTTTCCTCATATTCTAGTACTGAAAATATGCCTATCTTTCATTTTTATCTGTTCATTCTCCATTAAAAATGAAAAAGTAATTTCTAAGAGGATAAGAACAAGTTGAATTGCGATTGATTAATTTTTTTTTTTTTTTTGAATTTCCGAGAATAAAAACTTAAAGGAAGGAAAGTCCGTTTATAGTGGAATTTTTAATGAATTAATGTATGTGTGTGTGTACAGGGTGCATAGATGCATAGGAATGCCCCTTCTTGGAATAATTCGCGTGCCGTTGATCCTAAAAGCATACTTCATTTGAGGGAAAAGTACCAAAAAAAGTGTAGACCACAAACACTTCATTCATACTGTAGAGTTACTAAAATTGAAAACAAAAATTAACTAAAAAAATGTAGAAAAAAAAATTTATTCTTTAGGAATAATTCGGCGATCAATGAAAAAATCCCACTGCTCAATGGAATGAAAAAAATATTTTATCGTCGTCAAATAAAAATTAACTTTTCATCGAGAGCATTACCCCAAATAAATTTGTTTTCGAGTACAATATGTGATTAGATATATTCGAATTCAAAAATAACTGAAAATTAAAGAAAGGAAAACATAAAATAATGGACAAGCTCATTCGACGCTTCACATTCTGATTCTTTCTTTATTTTTAACTATTTTCGAATTCAAATATCTCAGCGAATGATGCACACAAAAACGTGGAACGTTTTTTTGTTGGGTCGCGAAGAGCGAAAGCAACAACTTTTTAACTGAATGTTTGAGCACAGGGTGTCCAAATAAAACGTTTTTAAATTCTATTTCAATAACTATACAATCCTTTGCAATAATAATGATGTATCTCAGGTTTACACGATATTTGGATACTTTTCTAATTAGAAATATGTTTCTAGGATCAACAGTTCACTAGTTATTCCCATCAGGGACTTTCCTATGCAATTTGTATTATTTCTTACATAGCCTTCCTTATTCAATAGATGTCATCAATGAATCATCTTCATCAATGAATAGAAGAAGATAATGAACAAGGAAAGGGAAATATAATGGAATATATACATGTATATAATTCTAATTTTTTTGGAAAAATTCTGCATGGATAATTTTTTTTATGGAATGGATGGTGATGCACATGCAAAATTTATTAGCTTAATTATTCATGAAAATGAAAAATCTCTTATTTTTCGATGATTTTTAATCGCTGAGAAAGGACATACGTTTTTGGAATGTAGGAGGAAAAAAACAGAGAATACACCAAAAACCACACTTGTTGGCCTATTCACTCACCGTGGGGATCAGATTTGTGGCACGTTTATCGAGGCGTTGCCTAATTTCAAAACACTACTCTGAAGAAATGTAATATTTAAATGTCACATGATTATATTGCATTTCAACTTCAGTGGAACCTCCAATAATAGGCAACTTCCGTTAACGGATACTTTTTTTTTATGACGTCAACGGATATCAATGTATTTTAATTAGGGCTGGTTCGATTAATCGATTCGGTTAATCCGGTTAATCGATCGAATGTTAATCGCAGTTAAAAAACTCGATCAGTCCGATCAAAATTCGATTAAAATTTTTCATTTTGCTTGATTTATTTGACTAAACCGATTAGCATGTCTTAAATTATGTTTCTATACATAACATTTCAGATAAGTGATGACCGTATATAACAATATTTTAATCAATATTTTGATCAAATTCTTCGACATGAGGAAACACAAGTCGATTCAACAAAAAGTGGTGATTATTTCAAAAATTGCTAATTAAGAAAAAAAGAAAAGATCAAGTTATAAGAAATTCCAGGACATGCTGAATCATGATGTCAGCATATCATCCCCCTTACGCCAGACAACATGAATGTGCGAATTTTCTGTTTTGGGTTTATCAGCTGGTTAGATCACTCTTTATCCTAAGTTTTGACAGAAGTTCGCAAATGTATATCCCGTATTGAAAACATTTTGCAAAACATTTTAGGAGAACAACTTCCATAGCGTAACATGGGTAGAGAAAACATTCAAAAGTATTTTCCAAGTTCTATAAATTTGCTGCACATTCACGTTTCTGGCAAAGGAGGACGACATTATATAGCTTCAAGCGTGTGGTCTTTATTCTTTATTTGTCAATCTGTTTCTATATTTATTCACCTCCATTCAGTGGATAGATGCATTAAAAGAATAGAATATGCATTTATATCATCGATTAACATTACATAGTTGCCAACGCTACGCTTGCTATGAATGAATAGCATTTGAAAATATTCGATTAAAATTTGAATAATCAGTCGATTAATCGATTAAAGTTTTTTGATCAACCAGTTAAAGATTTTAGTCGACTCCCAGCCCTGATTTTAATATCTATTAACGGATGCTCTCCGTTAGCGGACAAAATTTCCGGTCCCGAGGTTGTCAAGAGTTTCCACTGTATTTAGCAAACGTTTTCTAACACATATTTGCTTGTTTATCTGACCAGAAATGTAATACCAGGATAAGCATAATATCAGGAAATCAAATTACATGACATTTAAATTCCATTCTGAAAAGGTGCTTACGTTGACTGGAATGATTTTTTTCCCCGGTGGCTGTTACGTCGAGAAATGCGATATTACGGAAAATAATTGAGGTAATGTCATAATAATCACGTTGAATATTCCTTTAGGTAATCACGAAAGTGGAAAATGTTTGATCATCGTTATAATATTTCTTTTACTACATTAGATAATGTTGATTTAAAAACAGCTTGAATTGAGAAATGCGTCATTTGCGAATAAGAAAAAACTTTCACGCTACTTCCCTTACTCATATTACCTAATTACTATGATAAAGATAAAATAAAAAAGTTTTAAAAATATGTTTTCTCTAACTAGTTTTATTTTAAATTTAATTAGATAACTTGATATGGAAAAGGGAATTGTGATTAAATTCCGAAATTAAATAAATACTTCATTCACGTGCGTCGTTGCTTATGTTATTTGACAACTTTTGATTACCATTAGATCATTGGAAAATTTTAAATTCAATATTTTGATTAGGCAGACGATGCAATACGTTTATGTTGTGAAGTGATTATAATAATTACTTTAACCAGACATTCTTGGGGAAAAATGTCTATATAAAAATATATTTCCGTAGAAGGTGATTTTTGGTGAGGAGCGCCTTTGTTCATTGAATATTATGGCATATTTTATCAAGTAGTTCATCCGTAGTTTTTTTGAATAAGTGAATGAGATATAAATGATAAAGTGAATGACTATGAGTGACCGAATTAGTGACCAAGCGCGTGTCCAAGTGAATGGCCGCATGAGGAAACAATGGGTGACCACATGAGTGGCCAAGGGAGTGGATGAGTGACCGTATGAGCCAAGTGAGTGGATAGTTGACCGTATGAGAGACGAAGTGAGTGACTGTATGAATGATGAAGTGAGTTTGAGAGCGACTGCGTTTCCGTTATATCGTAATATCACGGTATTAAAAAGATTAAATGTATTTAATTACATTTTTGCACCCTACTTACTCATAATATTTATACACGGGGCGAAATGTCTTATTCAACACGATCACTCATCGTTTTAAACATAGTCACGCAATTGTTTACTCATATGGTGACTTACCCACTCCTTTGGTCACTCTTATGCAAACACGCACACGCACGCGCACACACACACACACACCAAACATGGCCCCCACTCTGTCCCTTGTGGGATATAAGCAGGCTACCTTGCGGCTGGGCCAAGCTGAAAAAAAGGAAAAGCCCCGCTAGCCACCAAGACCGACCTCCGTAGCAGATTACCTAGAAGCTACCACTACACCAACTCCGGTCATACATCGCCATACGGCAATTTCCAACCAGTGGAGTTGGGTGGGAAATGAAGGCTTCATCCATCGGTGGTCGCCCTAGGCTCGGTAGGTAAAGAACTTGCTTCGAATGTTCTATGCCCGCGGATTCGAACCCATGGACCTTGATGGTAACCTTCATAGTGGAAGACGAGCATCTTTACCACTCGGACACATTTCCTAGAGGCTGGTCCATGCTAGAAAAACTCTCTTGATGCCCGGGCCCGGCAGGCATTCCGGCCCGTAAGCCACAGGACCCAACCCCACCGCGGCCCCCATCGCCTCTGACTCACAGCAATCACATCCCAAAAGTCCCTGGAAACCCCCGCCGGCCACCAAGGAGCCCGAGCGGATCACCCGCAAGAGACCAACTAAAACCTCCCGAGCCCTCCGCCTTCATCAGTGTACTCTGTCCCCAACCATCAGCCGATCTGCTGCACCAACTCCTCTCATTTTGTCCTCTGTTGGAAGGGTTTTTTCATAGGCCCGAATCTGTAAATAGAACCTAAAAAACAGGATACATGTACAAATTCAGTTCCAATGAACTATAAATATGTAAGTGGGAATTATCGATTGATCAATTGCTGATATTAATAATAGGTCACTCACCAACTCACTTCATCACTCACATGTTCACGGCAGGCCAAATTTCCGGAAACCGAAAACCGATGATAGCACGCGAACGGTATAACCCTCACAACACCAGACTAATACAAACAAAACAAAAGCATAAAAATAAATGAGTTAGTATTTGTTCTCCGTTAACAAGGAGTTCTATTTTTGGTTCATTTAGAAACTTTATATTTCACTCTTTTCCTAATGCAAAAACTTAGCTGATTAGCACGAATTTCATCTGAACGTGATGAATATCTTTTATCCAAATTACTCACAAAGCTGTATTCAATTTTCCAGCGTTACTTCTTAACCCTTTAAGCGGCATGGCAGAAATCACAATCCCCTTGTAAAACGTGTCATTTTTTTTAATGATACAGGGGTTTCTTCCGAGTTTCAGAAGGCTCAAAACAAAGGGTAAAGAGAAAAGCGTTTCATTAAGAAGGTAATTTTACAGAACATATGGGCATGTCAATACTAAAATAATGCCTCTTAAAGGGTAAATCAATGTCTTTTAAAGTTTAAGTAGATATACAAATGTAGAAAAACGATTATTTTTAGCAATTAAAAAGTCTAAAGAGCGTCACACTATTTTTTTAAAATTCGTTTAGAAAGAAGTTTAACATTTTATAGTTTTTCAGAAATTAATTTTCCGGAAATTTGATCTTGATTTTTAATACGAAATTCTTTGTTCTAACCATTAACAGAAATTCCTCTACTGAATTTCTAACGAATCGGTACATCATACTGAAATGTGTATTCTGAGTGAATGTGTGATCCTAGTATATTCATGTTGTCAGAATAGAGCTCGTTTCGTGTTCTTGCTGCTGTTGCCATCTGTCTTCAATAGGTCTGCCTTAAAAAAAACAACTATTGCACCAATTTCATTTCACAATGCTCTTGGTTATTTGTGAGAAAGCACATCTTTATTATTAGAAGTTCGATACTTTTTTTTTACCTACAAAGAGTTGATTCCTAGTCAGTGCCATTTTTTGAGAGCTGCTGTAGTTTTACATGTTCACCGATTTTTTACAAATTGCACTAAATTTAGAGAATTTTAAATAAAATTCAAGAAACAACTAACCAATTTTGGAAAGTCAAATTTTAAAATCAGTTTCTGTCAGATTTTTTTGTATCAGTTTATAGGTAACAGTAAAATAAAGACAAAGTGTTTATTCTACGCGTCTATTGTCTACTGTAACTAATTAAAAATCCGATCTAGCTAATTAAATTACCGTGTTGATGTTTTTGTTCAATTAAAAATATGTTGAAAGAACCCATTTACATCCGTATTTGTAAAAAAAAAATGTAAATACGTTCTTATAGACATGAACCATAGAGGGTTCATTAATGTTAATTAAAAAGTTAATTGTGTGAAAATGTAGATAAATTAAAAAGGGCAGAAGGCATACTAAATTAATTACTTGTTTCTTGAAAGTACTCAATTAATTCAAGTGACTAGCATTCATTTATAAAAATTGCGTGCAGTTCGGTCTTGGATCGGAAGAGCGATGAAAAATGGATTATATAATTCTTATAACACTATCTATTTTTTACCATGTGCCGGTGGGAAATCAATTCCGATATGTTTATAATGGCCTTGCTATGTTCAACCTGGAGTTCCGAAATGTAAATAACAGAAAGGTGGTGACTTCGCCGTAAAATGTGAAGTAGTCCCGTTTTGTACGTCTCATACTAAACAAAAACATGTGATGCATGCCAATTTATTTTCTCAATTCTTTTAGCATTTTAGAAAGTACATCTTATATATATATTGCCATTTCAATACAAAATTTGGCAGTATAAGTACAATAAAATTTTTTAATCTAGGACGAGATGATTCATTGTAGGTGTAATTTTTTGAGAGCTGCTGAAATTTTGACGTGTTGAGAGGTTTATAAAATCGCAGAAATTCAAGGGATTGAAAATAAATTTCACGATAACAGCTATTGAACTATTAACAACTATTGGACGGAAGCCATATTCCAACTCACGCTCTCTTCTCTTGGAAGATAGATTTTCTCTTCTCACCTTCTCTTAACAATATATAAACAAACAAAACACATTATGTGGTATAAGGCCACAGAGAATTAGTAAAAATGTCCATACTGGAAAAATAGATTCGTTACAGGGTTAAATAATTGAAATAGTATGCATTATCTATTGTCTGTAGGAGTTTTTACCTCGTCTGATATACCATACTTACCCGTGTATAGGACGACGTCCTATACTATATATATATACACATATACAAAGAGGGACTATAAATTCTGCATTTGCGACGTCTCATCCTAAAAGTCCTATGCTATTGCCTGCGAATAAATGAAATAAGAAATTGAATTAATAAATCTAGTTTACTTTACTTTGGTCCCTAAAATCATAACTCGTCCTATATTCGAGACAGCCCTATATGCGAGTAAATGCGGTATTCATATAATACTGATGCTCTATTCAACATAGAAAACCAGAATGTAAATTTCGGAAACGTTGTGTTCAGACTTTAGTGTAAAATATTCTCATTGTGTATGAGATCTTGGGGAAAAGGTGCCTTCAATATCACTACCGAGATCCAAAATTTTCAACCAAAACACCAGAAAATGAGAGAGTTCGTCATATTTTTCTACTGATATTTTCCGAAAATATGCTCCCGAACTTGGAAAAATGGTTCCCCAGAAATTTCCCATCCAAAGAAGGGAAAATTCTATTCCGAAAGGAATTCACATTTTCGGAAGAATACTTGTCTCTCTCTCTCTCTCTCCTATTGAAAATTCTCAACTACAACCAGGGAACTATTCTTCACTTCGAGGAATTCGTAATAAAACAGAAAGACGACGGTAGGTATTTTAGTCTTACACATCCACAGCGAAGGATGCCCTTCATCCGGGTTTCAATTCATACAAACGTTGTACGTTAGAGATAAAAAAAAAACACACGGAATAAGATAAAAAGAAAATCACGCTATACTATTTGATACAGAATTTGTTTTTCGGATGATTACGAATCACAAAATATCTTTTCCATTAATGCGGACGATTATTTGATGGGCAATTATATGGGATCCCGTTGTGTTATATTACATACGAGTGACAGGAGAATTATTTGTAATTTTGCCATCTACAAAAGTAAAGAGATTCGCTGATTTAGTATTTTATTACAAACTAATTTCGTATCCATCGTGTGTTATATTTTAAGGTATCCGACTACCTTTCTTGTCACTTTTCTTTAAAGTTCACTCCAGAACCATTTTAAATACATTTTTTGATGGAAAGTGTCTCGAAATGGTCAAAACTGTGACAAATTTTCGTCTATATATTATAGTTTTATGGAAAAGTCGTTTTTATGTTAAATTTTAGGCAAAATTCATGTGATATTCGAAACGCGATTGCAAAAGATTTTATTAATGAAATGCTTTGTGATTTTCACAGTGCATTTGGCTAATAATGTTGCAGGTTATGAACCAAAATTTAAAGGATTGCATGATATGTTCATAAGTTACACCAAAATATGTTTAAGTATGTGTGAATTTTTTGAAATTTCATCCTACATTTTGTCTATAAAACACTGTAATTCAAAAAATATATGTGATAGATCTTAGATTTTGGTTCATAACCTCACAATATATAGCAAAATATCACATTAAAATTTCATAAGGATGCAATGAATCAATTTTTACAAATCATGTCACAAAGTCAAGTAAAATGTCAAAAATAGCATTCCTCAGAAAACACGTTTAAGGTTTTTATTCGCGTATTACTTGTATGTAAAAACGCAACACTAAAGTGGACGTAACTTTGGTTCTAAGCATGATATAAACAAAGCAAGGCCCATTTTGGAATCACAACAAATAGAGCTTTTATAAAAAATAAAAAAAAAATAAAAATCCATATTTTCTTCGAAAGTGACGTTTTCAACGTAGTCGGATACCTTAATGATCCAATTAATTTTTCAAGAGATTTTCTCTCATTCAAGTGTTGTGTCGTTATTCAATAAATTTTGTCAGTTGAAATAATACAGTATACCGAGTGAACATAACATATTCTGCCAAACGAAAGAGGGTGATAGATGAGCCTAAGTGGAATATGAAACACCCTACTAATCCTGTCCTATCTCGAACAGTTTTCGAGTTATGGTAGCTAATCTATTTTAGAAAAGAAATGCGTCAATGCTAAAAAAAACTCACATTCGTGAAGTTTCTGAAAGATCTACATGTAAACTAATCATATATTTGGAAAGAGCAGGGAAAATCGAGAACGTGACACTAATTTCATCGAAATATCTAGATTTAATGGCGATCTACAAGTGCTAAAAGATTTTCAATGTTTAAAATGGAATTGCTACAACAATTTTTAATCGCTTATTTCGCAAACACTTTTCTAGCTACAATCAGTAAAATTTACCAAAAGCTTTTACATTGCACCAGCTTTCGAAAGAGCCTACCATATCGGTGTTCTGTCTTTGCTTTTCAGAATTTCGTTCGCAAAAATAACTGGAATCAGCGTTTGCCGAAGTTGATATTCGACGAAAATTCAGAATTGGTGGATACAGATTATGGCGACAATTTAATTTTGCAGAAAAGATCCCTTTAGGTGACGTTACCTCTATCTACAGGATACCTGTATTTAATAGCGGGCTTCAAGGGCTGAATGATTGGTGAATCGAAAAATCGAATTGTTACCAAAACCTACTAAAATTACATCGACGCACGCAAATTTCAGTGATGTACGCAATTTACAACACAAAAGGCTAAATTTCTTCTGAACCGGAACACCAATATCTGATTTATTGTTGGCTATTTGGAAATCTGTTTCAACGGACAGGGTTTTGGTAAATTTGACCGATTGTAGCTAGAAAGGTGTTTGCAGAATGGGGCAGGGTTGATAAGGTATTTCATGTTTCACTTGGGCGCATCTATCATTCTCTTTCGTTCGGCAGAACATGTCACGTTGACCTTGCATAGCAACGCGTAAAAAAAAAAAGGAAAATAGAATGAATAATAAGATAATCCAGCGGTCCTCAAGGCATATCCCGCTGACCACATGCAGTTCGCGAAGCTTTTTGCAGTGGCCCGCCGACGAATATTCTTAGATTGTTACATAATTTATAGAATTGCTGAAAAAAAATCTCAATCAAAAATTGTATCCAGAAACTGGTTGAAAAAGCAATTTCAAAATTACTTTTAGTACATATTTCAGAACTATTGAAAGAAGTATTTTCAAAATTAATAGCGATTAATATTTAATGAAAAATATTATTTCAGGATTAATGAAAATTCATTTTTTTACAATATTTCAGAATAAATGAAGATATATATTTAAGGGCAAAAATAATTTCAAGATTAAAGAAATGTTATATTTCATTCATAATTAATGTCAGAAAAATAAAATTCTGCAGTAGAACAGTACTACATGTTTCTCACAAGAAGTTCTGGGCCTTCTCAGTGGGCTCACTCGCCCTTTATGCCACCATTGCTTGCATTTAGACACTGCAGTATGATTTGTTCGCCCTCGGGCTACATGAAATTTTCATTTGGCCCGCAACATTAGAAAGGTTGAAGTACCCACATAAAAATAAAATATATCAATATTTTCATCACAAAAATTTTTAATCTGAAGTATATATGTTTTCACAGAATAACTTATTATTTTTCTAAATGTCCCCAAAATATCGGCAGATAATGATTGATTGCACTTTTTTTCCCTTTCACATCTTACTAGAGTAATGTATATCCGTTGTTGAATCGCAATAATTGTCCATTGTTTGTTTTCAATGCACATTCTATTCTTCTGTCAAGTGATTGATGATCTTTTCTTGAGTATTCATCCTCAAGTGTTATAAAAACTTACTTAGTGGATATCGGTGACGAAAATATACTGCAACGACATTTCATCTTTTATCCTGTATGAATGCGATATGGTGAATCAACCAATTTATATAATAGATATTTTTGTTAGTTCATCATTATCGAGTAATTAATACTCATACAATTTTCAGGCATTCAAAATGTTTCCACTTAATTATTCAGGTAAATATTACTTTTAGAAGCAGTATTCAAGTTGTATACTACACAAAATAAACGAAGGCAATAGTTAGATACTTGAAAAAAAATAAAACTTTAAAGGCAAAGATAAGCTCGAAATATTGAAGAGAAACCACATATAACAAAATATAACAAAATTCATATCCTAAGAAAATTCGTTCCATAGAAAAGATAACGAAGTAAATAAATTACAAACTTGAAATATTTGAAACGATAAGAATTCACCCCAAATTACTTTTCTAACTTATTAACAAATTTAAACCAAATTTTCTACCGTAGGATAAATTTTTATGTACAGTTTGAAAGCGTTTTTTTCCTATTTTCTGAATAGTAGTTTCTTTCCAAAAATTATTTATAAAATCCAATCTTTGATATTAAGTAACTGGCTTTGCATTTATAACTTATGGAATAAATATTAGATGGGAAGACATCAACGACGGTAATAATCATAACTGCAAATACATACATATTAAAGGAAAAAAAATTTAATCAGTATACGTACATTTTATTTACATAATTTTATAGAAAAATTATTTTGAATAGACCTGCTTGTATGATTTCCATAATTTTTATTAAAAGTACTCAGCGAATTATCTTCGATAAATTTAATTTTTTGAATGCATCGAGAATCAGTATCCACGCATATGATGATTTTTGATAATAATGGCAGAATTTTTTTAATTTATTTTAGAACTTCGATAATGAAATCAGAATTTAGTGTAGAAATCATCAAAAATATACATATTTTCTTAATATATTAGTGTCGATATAACATTTTGTGAAAGGAACCTTTTGATTGAATTTCTTGTATCCACATAATAAATCGAACCCGGGTCCTCTGTTGTAGCAACGGTTGCAGTACTAATATTAACTCCACCGTCTCCACAGTGGTGGTCGGCTGAAGTTGGTGTTTGTGGTTCGCAACTTCGAGGGGTAAATGTGAGCTGATCTCCCCGTTAAAAAATCTCACCACAGAGAGCAACAGGCCTACAACAGTGAAATTAATAAATCATTACACTTCACACATGGTTATAAAAATACGGTTAAGAAGAGATAGTAACTACTATTACGTTAAGCAACGCAGTGCCCAAAAACGGCCTAGTTCCACTTTGGTAATATGCCAGAGTTTGACATACCTTAGTCTGGAAGATAAGGACCCTCGGTAGTCTTGTGAAGTTCCGCCACCTGACAGTTCATGCCAAGTTCCTAGAGGGGAACTTGCATCAGCTGCATGGCAAGACTAGGAGGAAGTGCGCAAACAGAGAGGAGGCACCGACCCCAAACGTATGAAACCCTCACGGAACCCTCACGAGAGTGCAGTAGTCAGGTTGGATGTACACCACTCATGGCCAAGACGGCAGCGATCTAGAGTAAACGATCGGTCATCACGACAGTGACAACTGGACGTAACGAGAGATAAGGACCTGTGACTACTGATGACCCGATGACGACAACCGAACTCATATGTAGAAGATGGACGATATGACAACACTTATGGCTGTGATTAGCTGATTCACTGTGATTCGTAATTTTATACACCAAGATCATTAACAGTCATTCAATTCATTGGAGATTACTAGATTTCTATAGGATGAACGGCTATACGGCATCACCTTATAATCATATGTATAATTTTGATAACCCGTTGGCGTAGTTTGTTTATATTTTATTTATCTGTGTTGTATGATTGATTTCAGATATGGTTGCTGATGTTCCAAGATTGATTCTATCAATTTGTTTTTCTTGTTGCCTTTGTCTGAGGCGGCTATGTTTCTTTGTTTTCTATTGAACATTTTCGGATACATCCGTCCTTCGGGAGCGCTTCGATATCTTTCTCAGATGTAAAGCGGGGTGTGTCCGGTCAACAAAGCCCAGAGTATCTACTATTACTAAAAGAAAAATTGCACTTCGCACATATCACTCCGCAGAATTTCCAACAAATTGATACATGCCCGAATGTGTGTTCTTAGTGTATGCGTTGTCCTCTAACGTATTTATGTTGTCAGAGTTATATGCATACTAATATTCTGCTGGTGTCGCCATCTGTCTTCTATATTTGCTAGTGAAAATGATAAATGTTTGATTTTCATATGATGTATCATGTTGACGGTCTACATACTCTCTGCGGATAGATTTCCTCAAATGGAAGGATGGCTCGCATTCACGTCTTGAGGTCAGAAAATAGCAGAAAATCAATTTCGGTCGTCTATCACTGTGTCTCCAAGTGGGTTCAAACCTGCATCCTTACTATGAGGGTGGAACGGAATACTCACACGACCACACAGCGGCTCTTGTAGTAACTGTTAGAGGGCTGTGTCTTGCATGTATCTAATTCTCGGTCAGTTGCAAGAGGACCCGAGTTCCTCTCACTCACCTCAGATTTAATGTCCAGAAATTCCATTCCTTTGATGTGCTGTGGGTCGAAAAAAAAAAAGCATTTTATTCAATTCTTCTTTAATTAACTTTGTTTAGTGAACTCAGTCTCACTGGAATTGTATTATTTCTGAAAGATTAAAGATTATGTTCATTAAGTTTTATTTTTTTGCATGGGGAGGGGGGGCTTTGAAATGTATTCTAAAGTTAAACGTTTCTATGGTTGGAAAAGTATTAATTTTATTCCGGCGGTATAAGACGTGAAAATAAAACAAGAATATGAAACAACACGGGGTATTAGAAAGGCTATATCTGAACGAAATGACTGCACCTCGACAGAAATAAACCAGCTTTCACGGCACACAAAGACATCCTATATGCTTAGGTATGCAAATTACCCGGCCACTACGGCAAAAAATAATATACAATTAGATAGCTGTAATGGTTACTTAGGGGTAGCATTGTCTTATACTTCATACGAGAGCGGTGAAACTACAAGGCTTTTACATCGCATTTATCGCTCATAAATTTCTGCGGAAGGGTAATTAATGTCTTTTTCACCGACCTTTAATATTGCAGTTTCTTTTCCTATTTTTTTTTACGAATGCCTACGTTATAACGGAGTCCCTGCAATAAACATCAAACGAACACACATATATTTATTAAGGTACCCGGTGAATGAGACATACTCAAAGAAACAAAAAAAACCCAAACAAGTCGTCCATTTTGACCGCTCCAGAGCAAACTAATATTATGGAAGAGCAAGAGAGGAGAAAAAAGACAAGGAGAAAAGTATTGGGTAAGACAGAGATATCCATAAAATAAAAGGATAAGAGAGTTTTATACCCCTTCTCTCCCGGTATTTTCTTCCCTATAGATACATATATAACATACTTAAGCCATGGGTATTTCTATCTATTGTACCGGAACGAACATAAATTTTAGAATACGGGATCTATAGAAGGTTAGAAATTTAAAACAAAATACATTCATACGAAAAAAAATGCCTGTTAAAAAAATTCCATTCTCTTGTACAGAGCAATATGCATAAAATAATAATAATTTTCAGGGGTTAGTTAGTGCGGTTTCTTAACACTCAAATGCTCAGATTGACATATGTGCAAAAGGGTTCATTTAAACGCTCATTGATGAAGCCATATTCAAGATAAAAATTTATAATCACCTCAGCACATACGGTGAGGTCATGTTATTTGCATTTAATATTTTGAATTCGCTGTAGATGTCTTAATAAACGACAATTAGTCTTAGTTTATTTTGCAGAGCATGTGTGGCTGGGATTTCACTATTTCTTTTAAATGTTTTGTATCCTGCAAACAAAACAAATTGCAGGTATAATAGTGATATTTTATGAATGTTTTTATTTTTATTTTTAGAATATATTTATTATGAAGAATAGTTTTAGTTTCTGTAATGATTTATTTTCTAGCAATATATGAGGGTGAGAGATAGATGGCTTTTTCTCAGCCCGAGATATCAAGGAAACAGTTATTTTCCGGATGTTATTTGTGGGTATTATCCCGGAGGAGACGTGATGATTTTTCTTTCCGAGTTCACCTCAGCATAATATCAATAAACTGTTTCCTTGATATGAGGGCTAATTTTAAAATTTTCGTTTGGACGGAAAAAAAATTACAAATTTTTACGAGTTATGATCACACAGTATTATAGGTGAATAGAAACTAGGTGACTATAGGTACTATATAGCAGACTATAGTTGACTATAGGTGATATACAGGTGAATAGAAATCATACGATGTTCCGAGATGAATATTAGCTGTAGATGCTTATTATAACGATTTCGTGCGTAATGTGTGTGAAAATACTGTTTTTTCTACCGACATAATAGTATGTTTTTGTGATTAACGAGATCAGAGTGACACTCACAGTCAATAAAATAGAGTGACTGCAATATGTAATTCGCGTAGCCTTTCCCATTTTACTCTTGAATGTAGAGCTTTGCATACGTAGAAAGTGTCTTTTTTATCGTTCATTACTGTAACCAGTTTGAAGATAAAAATTCAGAATCGCCTTAGCACATAAGATGAGGTCATATATTTTTTTTACCTTTTATATTTTAATTTTGCTGGTAGGTGTCCCTATTTAACAATTACAAACTTTTGTTGGAGTGTGATTTCGCTAATTTGTTAAAATGGTTTATATGAATTTCTTCTCCTTTCTTGTTAACCTTTAAGTTTGCAATCAGATTTTTTTTCACACTATAGTTTGGGATCAGAGAAGGTAGTTATAATATTTTGAAAGTAATATTACTTCAATACATTTATTTTATGTGCGATTTTTGAAGCTTTGCAAGTCTTGTTCAAGACCCTGTATTAGTAGTATAATTTAATGGGTTTTTTTTTAAATGTTTTTTTCCAGTGCCCTATACGTGTCATCAACTATAAAAAAATTATCAGTTCAAAAATTGATCATTTAAGAGTTTAATTGCCTTGTTCCGTGGCCTCACTTATACGATCACATTTTCTGATCGTGATCCCTATTAGTCTTATCAGGAGCCCCCCAGCTACTGTCATTAATAATTGATTTTCTGGATAAATTTATAATGAACACAAAGTTTATAAATGATGGTCTATTTTCAGAAAACTGGGCCTTCTCACATTCTTTCACAACCAAGCATATCTCGGGTCTATCGCCATGAGTTAAATCCGAATTAGTTGTTCTGGAAGCATGCATGTGTGTGACCGAATATCACAGTAGCACGAGAGGATCGTATGGTTGCAGGTTGAGAACCCAAGAATAAGTGTTTTGGTTCAATAGAAATTGAATATAATTTCGAAAATTTCACATGAAAGGGATTTAATACCCAACTTTTATAGTGTAAAATTTTATAAAATATGACTTTTGAGGTTTAATCCCTCTCCCCAATCTGAAAATGCATAAGGATGCATTTAACAATTCGGAAAGTTAGACTTATATAATATTTCTATTGCTAGAATATTTTAATGATAAAAGGCATATTTTAGTGATTGCTTTCTTTAATGGCTCTAGAATATAAAGAAAGAAAATGCCATGAAGAGGGTGTTGGGGAAAATTAGAATTTATGGTTGCTGACCAATTCCTATGTTTGGCACTCCTTCAACTGGCAGACCATCCATACCAATTTCGGCAGTAACTGCTAACATATATATATCATTTTTATGGCCCGTTTATTAGAGTATGTTCAGAAGGAATGATGCGCACGCTGTGAACAAAATAATAAAAAAAGAGATGTCCAAGAAGTGAATTGCTTCAATGCCCCTCTCATAAATCCATATAAATTGTAGATGCGATTTTCAGTTATGTGAAGCAATATTTTCAATATTTTATTGTTAATTGCTGTGAAGTGGCAAATCCTCGGAGGATTTTTGCAGTAAATCAAGCTGGATCACGTTAATTTTCAGAAATTACCGAGATCACTTGTTGATAAAGTATCACAAAATGAACAGTCGTTTCGTTATTTACGACCTTTTATATCTTTTATGTATTGAAAAAGTGTCCAGATTACGGCTCATTAATTAAATTTATTGTTTCAGCTTTTTTTGTCACCATTTATATTATTGAATGCGTACATCAAACTCCCTCATATCGAATAGTAAAACTTATACTATTTCAAATATAACATCTTCTGATGCGTACTTCTGATTGCTTTGATTTTATATCGAGCATTAATTTTTCTGAAACACTCGTATCAGGGGTGCACAGCAGAGCTGGACAAATCTCGGAAAATTTACATGTCTAACCGGGCATATAACTTGAAATAATAGATATCCAAAAAATATTATCACTGGATTAACTGGAATATACATTTCGTATTTTTACTTTACTATTATAAACACGAAAAACTGCATCAAGCAAGGAAATGTGCTATCACTTTTTGTACGAAAACGAAACTGTCGTTTATAGTCCATGACATAAAATAAATGTTGGTGTTAAACCCACGTGTGGAGTAAAAATGAACAACATTTACTGTGAAACGATACAATAGTATACAGCATAAAAACTATATATTGTTTTTATGCTGTATACTATTGTATCGTTTCACAGTAAATGTTGTTCATTTTTACTCCACACGTGGGACACGTAACAATATATATATATATATATATATTGTTTTTATGCTGTATACTGCTCTGAATTTTATGCGCTAATTACCAGGTGAAAAAACAATCTGCGGAAAAATATGTATAATATGCATTTCATCTAGATGATACAGGGTACATTTCTAAAGGTATGATGGGAAAAGGAGGAAACTTTAATAGCTGTTATTTTTTTGGATTGGAAAGAATTCCTTCCAATTTTACACAGTGTGTGTGTGTGTGTATGTGTACATTTATGCATGAACATATTGATACAAAGAGATATAAGTATAATTTATCACTAAGAAATCAGGAACATGCAAGTTTATGTAGTTTATACAAAATAAATGAAAGAAGTTTCGCGATTATTTCTCATCAGGTATTTGTTATCCGATGGGGAAATCGCCTGGATTCCGCTTTTTTTAAGAAACATCATACAAAACAAAACGAGCATGCGAGCAGGAGAAATAATCACGAGAGAAACGAATAATTTCCTATAAACGGATATATTCATAATAATCTTATTGCTAAGATAATATCAACTTCAGCGGCTCTTAAGTTATTAAAATATTTTTATTAATAGTGACAGTGGGATGATTTTGATTTTTGTCAGCCCAATGTATGAAGGAAAGACTTTTTTCCTGGATATTATGCCGTTACGCCGTGGGAAATGGTTATAAACTCGGAAGGAAAAGTCCACTGGTCTCCGTCGGGTAAGCACGCTATCCGTATACACCACAGGAGACACGAGCATTCCTTACGAAGTGTTTCGTGACGCTCTGAAGTAGAGGCTCAGTTTCCATTAGTAGTGCACCAACTAATATACCACAGAGGCACAGCTATTTTTTTCGTTAATGTAACAAACACAGAGCGTTATGTGCCGAGTAGAGACATAATGGCCTCCTTTTACCCAGCGTTAGGCCTGCAGTTGGCAACAGTAGAGATATTTCTTAGTATTACAAAAAAAAAAAAAAAAATGGTTTCATTGTGATCACACATCATCTGAGAAGCCGTCTGATAAATAGTCACTCACATGAGGAAGCAAAAACAAATCCATTATTTTACGACAAAAACTGATCGAGTGATGGAGCATTGGACTTTATGGATTCTAAACATTTTGCTCATCTAAAAACGAGGTATTATTGCTGTATAAAAATTTAGGACTAATGGCCAATATAATTTGCTGTAGATGTCATTGGAGGATGTTGTTAGAGAGTGCTGGTTATGAATAAATTAAGTTAGTCAATAATTTTTGTATGTACCCCGTTTCGAACACAAATCAGCATAAAGGAACTTCATCGAACTTTAATTAGCTATAGCTGGGTTAGAGTCTGGGTCATAGAAAGTATTGATCTGAACATGCTACGCATTGAGATATTTTCAACTTAAAAAATCTGGATTTATTTTAAAAACTTCAATATAGCTTATCATATCTGGGCAGCGCATGTATTCAGTTTGTAATTTGTGTCTTTTTAAAGAATTTCTCTTTTTGGTTTAAACAGTTTTTAAGATGATGGGTGTGAAAAGGGTTTCGGAACCTCCCCCCCCCCCCTAACGTCTGACATTGCGCACTCGGAAATATCGCCCCGAACATTTCATCCGCCCTGACAGTATGAATCACTATGAATGAGTAAGTGAGTGATTGTATGCGCGTATGCGCGACCAAATGAGTGACCGGAGGAGTGAGTGTGAGTGACTGTTGGTTGAGTGAATGTCCATATAAATGCCAAGGGACTAACTGTATTAGTGAGTGACCTTACCCCAAGGGGTTGTGCAACGCTGAAGATGACCATCTATCTGGTCAAGCGAACTGCTGTATGAGTGATTATGTGAGTGTGTGGGTGACCATATAGAGATCAAGTAAGTCGGTGAGTGGCCACATGAGTGACGAAGTGAGTGACTTTTTGAGTGAGTGAGTGATCATATGAAAGTGCTAATGACCGTGTTTTTGTTATATCGCGTATAATCGACAAAATATCGTTACATCGTGACTTCATTGTATTACATATACTTTTTTTTATTATTCACATTTTTGCAGAGCCTGCTCAAGGGCGAAATGTCGAGCTGAAATGTGCGGGTGCAATGTCCCACTCACTCGATCACTCATACTGTTCATGCACTTTTACACGCGTACGGTCACGTACTTGGTCATCCGTACTGTTGCTCATACGATCAGAGCAAGCGAAATGCCTGGGGCGAAATATCAGGAATAAAAATTTCGGGGGGGGGGAGGGTTGAAACGTACTGGGGACGAAACGCGGCAGGGGCGAAATGTCGGAGTCGAATTTTCTATAAACTGTGTAAACATTTGAAGCATATTTTGCAGTTAGATGTTACCTCTAAGACAAATTATTTATGAATTGGCTATTGGACAAAGACAAGAATGAACACCCTGTATATTTGGGAAAAAGTTCTTTTTCCTCACGCATTTTGAAAACTTGTAGCTGATCAGTGTTCAGTTGTATTTTTGGCATCGCTGAACTTCTCACGCAACTGATGGCGACGAGAAACAGAGAATCCAGCTAACATTTACAAGCACGACCAGATTTTATGGTGTCCCGAAGGGAGCTAGGGGTCATCGAGTAAGCAGTTATGTGGAAGAATATAATTTTGGTCGACTTTAATATTCGCATTAACTGAGAATTTCGTACACTTGCGTTAACATTCACAAAGTAGCATTAAAGAGTTCCCTATTCGCGTATCGGTAGTTGATGGAAATGGATACATTATGCATGGATATGAATGCAGTGTTTGAGAAATTGATCCTCCTAAAAGTGCTTGGGTTTAGTTTATTGCGCACATCTCTCCATGACCTCTCCCTAACCCTAGTTTCCGCGTTCATGTATTCTCACTGAATTCGTGATTCCGGTAATCGTTCACCTCTACCATTAAATCTCTTGCCAAGAATACATAATCGGACACTCATGCTGAATTACTGTTCTCGTAAAGTCACACATCGTAAAACACAGCGTGACTCGACATTAACAAACGCTTTCCGTGAAAGGAAACGTATTTAAAATTTAAAATCAGGGTTACGAAAATTAAACTAATGAAATTTATAAGAAATCTGCATTCCATGACAATGACATTCCGAAGTTGGTTGAATAATTGGAAATATATTTACGAACTTCTAAATGGCAAATCGCTCTAACGAAAATCACTGCATTTCGAATAGACACCAATCTCCAAGAAGGGTTTATTTCACGGAATGCACTCGGGCACACGAAGGTGTTTACAATCATCCATTTGAGTGTTTGAACACGACTGACGAAGTTTCGTTCATAAAATATGACGGTTGATCAAATGAAAAGGTGGCAGGTGTGTCTAATGACGAATATAATGTAACAGTCCAAGTAAATGACATGTTCAAGGAGACAGGGATCCTATCGTCTCCCTCATGCCAGAAACATGAGTGTTTTAGGAAATTGGGAAGTGGCGTTTGAATGTTCACTCTTTCCATGGTATTTTATGAATGAAAGTTTCCTAAAATGTTTCGTATCATGCTTTTCAATAGGGGATACACATTCACGTTTCTGGCAAAACTTAGAAAGTTATCCAACCCTATATTGATACTATCTCTAGTGAACATTTAGTCATGACCGCATTTAAGGAACCGACTAAATTTGCAAATAACTTGCAAATTTAGAAAAATATTGCACTAATTTCGTGCAATACTTGACGATCGAAACTTGTTGATAGTAAGTGAATGATAAGGAATTATCCACAAATTAGAATACGATTATTTGCTGTTATTTCAATTTCATTTTTAACTTCGTTTTGTTTATTTTAACATCATATACGCGTGTTATGCGAAAACATTTCTGTTATCATCAGATATAATGCTGTGGCTTATTCCTTAAAAAAAGGAAAGAAAAAAAAATATATAATTGTATGAAAATTTGTAGAAATTTTCGAATTATTCAGCTGCTTTCAGCAAATGTTGAATTTACCGCTTACCATATCGCGTATATCTTTCTAAAGTTTGCGACATTCAGCTGGAATCTTTAGATATATATAACTTATATATACACTGCTGGCCACCCAAATTGCAACACCAAGAAAGACAAGAGATATCGCAACAATATTTATTTTGCAGATAACATGTTGACCAAGCATCAAATGATTAAATTTATAGACTTCTGTGAAGTGTGGTTCCTGCCAAATTCAGTAGCCAGAGTAGCCGCCATTGTTGGAGATCACCGCTGCCACACGCCTCGGCATTGATTCAAAGAGACTTTGGATGTGTTCTTGGGGTACAGCACACCAAGCAGCTTCCACGCGTTGTCAAAGTTGATCTGGTGTGGCAGCTGGGGATGTAATCTGGGTCAATCGTTGAGCAACCATGGACCACATGTTTTCTATCGGCGAAAGATCCGGAGAGCGAGCTGGCCAGGGAAGCAATTCAATCTGGCGATTGACGAAGAACCTTTGGACAATGCGTGCCACGTGTGGTCGCGCATTATCCTGTTGAAATATAACTGTGGGCAAGCCCTGAAGGTAAGGAAGGACAACTGGCTCCAACACCTCGGAGATGTAGCGCTGGCTTTTTAAAGTACCGGCAATGCGTACTAGAGGAGTGCGAGAGTGATATCCAATACCGCCCCATACCATAATACCCGGTGCAGGACCAGTGTGGCGGTGCATAACGCAGCTGTTCAGCATCCTCTCTCCACGGTGTCTCCAGACTCGAATCCGACCATCGTGGTGTTGCAGACAGAAGCGTGACTCGTCAGTAAAGACAATTTCATTCCATTGTGCCGTCCACATCCTTCTTTCATCGCACCATTGGCGGCGGACACGTCTGTGGTTCTGCGTCAAGGGTAGACGAAGCAATGGACGTCTTGCGGACAGACCACTCTGCTGTAAACGGCGTCGAATGGTACGCGCAGACACTGGATGATGCGGTACAGACTGAATGTGCTGTGCTATGGTCCGTGAGGTGGCTGAGCGATCCGTCACTGCCATACGCACAATACGCCTGTCATCACGTGAAGTGGTGCACTGAGGTGGATGCGATCGAACACGTCGGTCCGTCGTACCCTCCTGCATCCAACGATCACATATCCGCATTACAGTTGTTTGGTTTCGTCCAACACGACTACCGATTTCCCTGAAAGATAATCCACAATCTCGGTAGGCCACTGTCCTTCCTCTGTCGAACTCGTATACTTGATCAAAAGATGATCGCTGTTTTCTACGAGGCATAATTGATCGTTTTTTTGAAAAAACCACAAGAAAAACACAATTGCCGTACTTCAAATCGTCGAAATCTCCAAGCCTTAAATAGCGCTTTGAAGTGGCGCCACAGGCGCGCGTGATGTGCGTCTGCGCTGAAATTCTAATCATTTGCATATCTCACCTCCGCTAATGCATGTTGTAAATTTCATATTATTTGCATGCTTCCTTCAGGGTGTTGCATTTACGGTGGCCAGCAGTGTATATATATAAGTTACACTGGCAATGTTTAATTTTTCTTGAGCATGTGCACTTAATAATTATATTATTAGCCATATCTCATTGAAGAATATATTTGTCACATTTTAAATTTCTATACTGTATGGCCCGTGTATAACGGCATATTGTCTGTAAACTTTGTAAACATTGGTTTGAAAACTCAGCTTGATACAAGCAATTTTTAGGGAAAACATTTATATATTTTCGTGAATATCAACGCTATCCTCATAAAAATGCACAGAAATATATCGCATATTACACAAAGTTAGTAAAGCACTTTTTTGTACGTTCGTACATGGCGTTAAATACGCGTCACTGATTTATAAAATCAGCCATCTTAAGCAACTAACCATATGTTGTGGTATACGCTACTATCAAACCACACATGCGCCTCGTTAACATCCTCTTAGAAAATCTAATGAATATGTGCATGTCGAAAAATGCAATGCATGTGTTGTGCACCATCGTCAAGTTCAATTCTGATTAATACTTATCAGGCTTTTCAATAGTGCTTCCACCCGTCTTAAGAATTCGGTAGCAAAAATCTCTCGTCGATAATTTTTTACGTGTCCCTATCATGCGTGAATGTCAAATGTTGCAGGCCCGATCTCTCTCTACGGAGGGAATTTTTAAATGGGAGATCAGCTCGCATTCGCACTTCGAAGTTGGAAACCACAGATATTCAACTTCAGCCGAACCTCCACATGTTGGTAGTCAGCGCACAACTGTTTGCGAAAAGCATCTGAAAGCAGTTTTCGAGAATGCTCATGGGCGACCTTAGTAGAATACTTGGACGAGAAGCTGGAGCAATACCCTATCGACAGTGCAGCACTTTTATAACTAAGCATGTGTGGATCACTCAGTATCAGACATCGTTTATGGATACGTTCAACATTTTTCATACGTTCAGCAACATCATTTTTCATACGTTCAGCAGCATCATTTAGAGATACGTTTAGCATCATCTTTTATGGATGCGTTCAGCATAATCATTTTTGAATATGATTATTTTGGATAGCGTAATCATTTTTGGATATGATTAGCATCATCATTTTTGGATACGATGAGTATCAAAATTTTTTGGATACGTTTGGCATCATCACTTGTACATATCGATAATTCATGAAATTTCTTGTGACCCGCCCCTAGAGAAATACACGTAATCACTTGTAGATACGTTTAACATCATCATTTATAGATAGGTTTAGCATAATCATTTATAGATAGGTTTAGCATAATCATTTATGGATATCAAACATAATCATTTATGGATATCAAACATAATCATTTATGGATATCAAACATAATCATTTATGGATATCAAACATAATCATTTATGGATATCAAACATAATCATTTATGGATATAAAACATAATCATTTATGGATATCTAACATAATCATTTGGTAAGTTACGTTCCGTATCATCATTTCTGGATACGTTTACATCATAATTTCTGGATACGTTTACATCATAATTTCTGGATACGTTTACATCATAATTTCTGGATACGTTTACATCATCATTTTTGACACCTTGCATTTCGTCATAGCTCAATCCCAATATACGAACTAGCGCCCTAGTGATCAGGGGCGTCGGAAGTGTTTCGAATCTGTGGGTGCCCGTCTTGAGATTCATGTAGAAAAAATTGGATTTTTGAATCAATTCTGTGGGTGCTCGGACCCGTTCTACAAACTTCCGTGGGTGCTCGAGCACCCACAGCACCCCCGGCTCCGACGCCACTGCTAGTGATACAAAGCAAAACCCACATTCGACTTTCGATAAATTTGCTGTGCACTATTCCTGAAGCTATCGTCATATTTTCGTTTGATTCCACATAATATTTCTCATTGAAATCTCCATAGTTCTTGAATACATACCAAAATATGAGTTACACATATACCATGAAAATCAATGTTCAATAAGTCAAAATATAATTCTATTCAATTAATCACAGCTATATAACCGCTCATTGTCATCCCCCCTTTTTTTTCATTCTAACCTAGAAACAAAGAAAAAGTCATGAATCGCATACAATATCCGTTTCTCTGTGTATGTGAGTTTGATATAATAATCTTAAAAAGAAAAAAAGAGTAGACCCATGTTGAATAAGTTGTTCCCCCTGAGAGAAAATATTCGATTCTCGGAATCTAATTACGATAATGGTGAGTAATAATATCGATTCAGTTTCTATGTTCATTAAAGTAGTGAAGGAAGTGGTGCTGGGATAGAGTTCAGATGAAAGCGAAAATAATCGGTGAATCCACATTCATAAAAGTTATTGATTCGATTTATTGTCGGTGGCGTCACTTGCTTTCAACGCGTGTAAAGTGGGACGTGATGGAAAAAAAAATTCCAATGATAATACATTTCTATTAATTCATCAAGCATTACTGATTCGGATGAGCATTAATATTAGTTTGCCATTATTCAAAGATTTATTTTTATTTTTTTACTATGTTTTCGTCGATGTTTCGTCGAACGACTTCTCAGCTTATGGAATAAACGTCCAGATATAATTAATATATATGATACCCCGAATTTTTTGGTATAAACGTCACATCGGCTTATGTGTCCCAATGTGTGAAAGAAATATTGAAATGCAGGGTGGTCCAGCACTCTTGACTGGTTTTAAAAAGAAATAGTGAAAAGATGCTATTAAAGATAGAGGTAAACAGCTTAAGGAATTCGAAAAGGAGAACCTTTTAAAAGTTTATTTTTACTTACTAAAAAATTTCTACATGCTTCCCTTTAGTGAAGCGGAGGATGTCAAGTCCATATAGCATTTCTTGACATGTTATTTGTAACATGGGTGTTACAAAAACGGAATACAGTAAATGGAGATTTGGAAGTTTTGATAGAAAGACATAAACACATGGAGAACATAATTTATAAATTCCATTTCTGTTCGGCTGTGTCGCCACTACTTCACTACAAACACACACACACACACACACCAAATCTGGCCATATCTCTATACTCCAATTGGGTTGGAAATAAAAGCGCCTGTTATCGGTGGTCGCCTCAAGCTAGTTAGTGAAAATGTATTTCTATATCCTTCCCCTGGTGGGCGCGGTAGCCCAGATCGATAAAATATTCGCCTAAAGTACCAAAGGATGTGCAGAGGTGTCACGAGTTCGATACCCGGTTCGTACTTGTCCGAAAACTTTCTTGACACAGGGGTACAACAGAAACGGCGACAGGACCACAGAAAAAATTGCTACCACAGGGAGCCTATCGAGGAGTTAGCGCACCAACCCCTCGACGAGTATAAAAAACAAGCGTTCCGTTCGGAATCGGCAATAAATTGTAGGTCCCGGTGTAATTAGCCCTCGTGTGCAGAAAATGACCATGGTGCGACAAAAATGATCAAATGACCTTCCTCTGGTTCAAACTTGGGATTTGACCGAAATCTTCATGATGGTAGACGAGCATCTTACTACCAGACCATTGTGTTGCCAATAAACTTTTCAATTGGATTTGTGAATTTTTCTTTGTTTTTTCATATCTACTTGCATTAAATTCGTGGTGGTCCAGAGATCTGGGCTGGTTTAAAAACAAAAATGTATGTTACTGCTGAAGTCCGAAGTGCAAACTGGCGAATTTCGTTGAATATTGACCCGCCCGATGTTCGAATTTTGGGCATTGACCAACCAGTTATCGAAGTGGCCGGAAATCCCTGGCTAAAGTCCGACAGCAAAATACATGATTCGGAGCCATCACCAAGTTGGCGTATTTTTTTTTTTATAATTATGCTCACGTTATATATAGAAACACATCAGCCAACAGTCACGATATCGTAATCATTTGTATCTTCAAAATTTGACAGAAAAAACAATGTCGCTACATTATGATATATAAATCTTTCTTCCCCTCAAATTTCACTTTTTTTCTTTCTCTCTCGTCGCGTGGAGGTAAATAATACTATACATAGTCAGGTATCACACGCTGGCGATGAAAAAACTGTTTACAATAAACGTCATTCAGACTACCTAGCAAGTTTGCCACATTTTGAAACACAGCACCCTATTTCGTTTCTTCTTATTTTGGCGTAGAATCTTCCTTATTGGATCACAAATACCGCATAGTGATTGGATATGGGGCAATGAAATCGCCAATTATGAGCCCGATCATTTCTTTTCCTCACAACGGTGATACTGGCACGAGCAGGGAAGTTTTTTCCCTGAATATTCTGAGGGGGAAAATTGACTACTTACTGACGTCACAAGCAGACTGCGGAGGTCTTCTATCTTTAAGAGGTGCTGATTGGTCGCACTGAAAGCTTTGACAGTAACATAGAAGGTATTCTTCTTGCCGCATTTGACTGGCGAACCGTTGGTCCTAGAGGCATACTTCCAGTTATAAAAATTATCCAAACAACGTGTAAAACTCAGATAGGCCATTCATGTTGCAAAGGTCTGTATGGTATGTTAATGAAATTAAAAAAAATAGCTTTTTATGTTGACACCTTGGCTTTAAAAAACCCAATTACAAAGTAATAGCCCTGTATTTCCTGAGACCCAGAAGCAGCAGATCATTTGATCATTTTTGTTGCAAAATGTCCATTTTCTGCACACGAGGGCTAATTAGACCGGGGACCTACAATTCATTGCCGAATCCGAACGGCAGGCTTGTTTTTATACTCATCTAGAGGTTGGTGCGCTTACCCCCTCAATGTGGGAAAGCCTGCGGTATCCATCTTTCTCTGTTAACGTGTTGTACCCCTGTGTCAGGAAAGTTTTCTGACAAAGACGAACCGGGTATCGAACTCGCGACACCTCTAAACTTCCTTTGGTTCTTTAGGCGAGTATCTTACCGACCTGGGGCCACAGCATCCCCCAGATGCAACAGAGATTTCATTACCCAACATTAGATGGCCCTAAAATTCCCAGACAGTCATGCACTGGAAGAAGTTTGTGTTGAAAAAAATTCTCGTCTCGGCCGTTTCGTATATTTTATTCTTTCATTATTTGGTTGCCAGATGTATAGTGACAATTCGAAAGACATCGGTGACAGAGTGAGCAGTGATTTCGTTACTCGCTGAAAGTAACTGGGTGATAAGGGATTTTCCACCAATTATTTTCTGTCATTTGATTGATCAAGAATAAGCACGAAGCATTATGCGAATGAGGGAAGCCACTTGTCTAATGCTATGTAAGAGAAGCGTTTCATCTTAACAAGGGTGTATGATGTCAAAATGAACAAACTGAAAGCAGTATTCAAATGACGGATAATAATGGAAATAAAAATTTCGTTATTCCTAATGCTTCTTTTTAAGAATTAACATATTTGTGGTTTTTCAAGAAATGAAGATATCACAAACTTGTGAAACTAAATCTGTTTGTAAGTACGATGTGGCACTTCTGTTATATTCATAATTCTTCATATGTAAATCGAAAATATTTTGTTAAGTGACTTCTGAGAGATGCAGCCGGTTCCATCAGAGATAACTTATTAAAAAAAGAAAGAAAATAAAACGTATTCAGGGTCAAAAAATGAAAACTGATATTCGAAATCATCATATCTCTATTATATTACAGAATTCTTTGATGTATTCTATCAAAAAATATTTTCTTAATAAGGTACTGAAACTTAAGTGGCACAAATTGAATAACTTGATATATTTAAGAATAGAAACATTTCAATCGTTTTCGATTCTGCTATAGGTTAATCTAATAAGCATTCAATCGCATATCAAAAATTATTTTAAAAAAAGCACAGAATGAAATTACTATATCACTATATTTACATTATAACTACGTGTGCATAGTTAATGTGTTCAGAACTTCCAATGCATATTTTTTGAATCAATATTTTTCTTTCAATTTCGAGTGTTATTCCTTAACGCATTGATCGATAGATATTTCTAAATATTTCACGAAACCTAATACGTGAGTATATTCAATATTTATTTTAGTGAGTACAAAATTTAATAACTCTGCATCTTAAATATAAATACATATTTATATTTTTAATGTGAAAATTTATTTTCCTCGCAGCAAGAAGAAAAATTCATGTAATAAATTTTTTTCTCTGCATTCTCCGTAAATCAAAGTAATAGCAAAGTAAAATTCACGTTCGCTTTCCATAACGAAATTGGAAGTTTTTTTCCATAAAGAAGTCTTATATCTGTTTTTGGAAGTTATTTGCATAATGACGAAGTAATTAATAGCAGCACGTTCATTAATTATTTCACCAGGCTCGCAATTTACATTTATCGTTCAAAACGCAAGTGAATCATCAATTTTCCTTTTTATTTTCTCCCGTTTTCTCTCTACTTTTTTTCATTTGTTTTCATATATCTCCGGAGAAATGAACTTATTCATTGATAATGATTTTTGGTTTAGGGGGAAATCATTAATTTATTCAGTTGGATATCTTCGCGTGAGCATCAGGTATCTCTTCATTGAGAAATATTCGTATATTAATTTTTTTTTTCTCCCGCTTTTTCAGAATTTCCATCAGATGAAAAATGAATACGTATTACAGGTTCAAATCGTATGGAATGAATAATCAAGTCAAGAAGGTGAAAGCAAATGTGGTTTGAAAGTCAAGACTTAGAATTAATTAATTTATCAAACCTAAAAGCTCTCTCTCACTAATAGCATTATCATTTCATTAGTTGGAAATCTTTTGAAATCGTATTAATTAAAAATTTGTTCCGTCGAAAAAAATAAAATCGATTATTTGCTCGTCTAGACAAAAATGGTGAAAATTCAATGTGTCGGAACTGATTTTCAATTCCATCCTGAACCAAGGAATGGAGTTTTGCTTCTTTTCTGTTGAAAGGAATTTATAATACTGAAACTAAATAATGAAAGATACGGGAATGAACATTTTGCACTTGGTGAGAAGATGTTCTCCAAGAAAAGAACACGACGCATATTTATTGATCTAACAAACAATGAAATAAACAATTAAGAAATTTAATTTTCTGGATGTTATGCCGAAACTTATATTTGGAAAGAAAAGTGATGTTTCCTCCGGGAATCGAACCCGGGTCCGATATTAGTTTCGGCATAACATCCAAGAAAATTCAATTTCTCAGTATATTTCGGGAAGAAAAAGTGTCATGTCTTAATGAAATAAACAATTGGATTACGCAAGAAGATGAATTTTGGAAAGAATTTTGCGGCTGCCTTTGCGGGGAATTGATCTACCGTCCCGTCGCAGTCGGGCGAGGGGACCATATCAGTTTTCTCAATGTTTCTGAAAGCAAGGACCAGTTAAATGTCTGAAACAATTTGGCGGACTACTTGTGTCCCGTATTACGGGACATACTTGTAATTTTCGTTGTTCCGATATTTTTTTATAAATTTGCTTCCGTTTATTCAACGAATATTTGAATTTTCAATAGCCACTCCGCACACGCACCAAGAAACGTTTTCGTACTATAAATTATAGCACGATAATTACGGCAAAAATTATAAATATTCACCTTATTTTTACCGTTTAGCGGATTTTGGGCAATTATAATCATGATCGGTGATTTTGCCTACTTTCCGCAATGTTTTTTTTTATGATAATTGGCGATATCCCGTATTTTACAGATTCATATTTAAAATCCCAGTATACCATATTTTTCTCAACGAAATATTGTAATCAGATCATTTGAACACTTTTTACCGTGAAATACTGAACATAGAGAAGTTTCAGCAGTAATAAGTAAATTATATTCAATGTAATAAATTGCAATTTTTGGTGAAATCCCGTATTTAAGATCGCAATTTCCTGCATTTTCCCCGATGATGTATGGCGAACCTAAGTATGAAGGGATAATTATATTCGAACCAATATGAATATTACTAATACCAATTACAACGGAGGAATAATGCTGGATCTGCCTGCGGATCATAGGTTGAGAAACGCTGCACTAGACCATAACGTTACAGAGGCAACTGATATTATTCTTTCATTAGATCATACGAAACACTAAACTAGACCCTTGAATTTGGTCACCAGATAGTGCATACGTGGAGCTGTGTAGTCTCTCTCCGCTATTCATAGAAATATTTAGACAACTGGATTATGCGCGAAAAAGAAATTTGAAAAACAACGACTGCTCTCACGGGAATCAAACCTATGTCTTCGCAATATGAGCGAGTGAGCTACACCACTACACTACAGAAGCAGCAGACGTGAGTATGCGTAAAACTTTCGAATAATTGATTGATTTCGATCATTTGACGTACGTTTCGGTTCCAATGGAAGTGGTTTCAAAAGGGTGATGGATTTAAATTTATTAAGCTTGGTTGAGATTTTTAAATTTTTTTTTTAGATTGTTGATGTTCATCTGAGAACATCAACACTTTCCTTGCTCGCTACTGTGGTGGTTAAGTAGTAATAGTGATGGACTCGCATCGCGAGAATCCGGGTTCGAACCCCAGACTGCTGTTCTGCAGAAGTTGATTTTCTGTGGTTCCAACTTTTAGGCGCAAATGTGAACTGATCTTCCCGTTAAAAATGTCTCGCCACAGAGAGCAACAGGCCTATAACGGTACAGTTATTCAATCATAATTCTTCACTGATAGTTAGAAAAATTGAGAGCAGATGGGACCACTATACACACACACAAAACAAGTATTACACAGAAACAAATTTAACGGTAGGGTCACAACGTGTACACAATGGTAAAAATGATGAAAACTAATCTAAATCTGTATTCGGCCGGTAAAAGGTCAACACCCTTGATAAATTCGCGCATCATGTAAATTACCGGCTTGCTAAAACCTATAATTATCTAAATAATTCATAAAGAATCGTCATGAATCCTTAAAGAAAAAGATAATTCATCTTGAATGATACATTTTTTTAATAGTTATTCAAAATTTTTTTTCAGACATATGAATGCATAAAATATTGATAAGTTCCAGAGATAGCATAGAATCCGTAATACTTGGAATGACGCTAAAATATTCACCAGACATCTTCTGCAACGTAAGCAACGCGAGAAACTTCTTGAAAAAAGTCCAACACATTTTATTTATATATATATATATTTTTTTTTTATATATCCGTATAAAAGAAGAGTAGAAATATAACATTGAATAGAAACAGATGGACTCCAACATAAAGAGGAAAAGTTTCTCTTTTTTTATACTGTTTTATTTTTCTACAAGGGAAAAGTTTCTTAAGATCCATAAAAGTTATTTTTCTTTATTGAGGCTTCCTTTCCGTCAGCGAAACTGCTTCAAAAGACCACTCTGTCCAGGGAATATACATTTTTCTTTGGCTCCCTCTTCTTTGGCCTGTTCAGATCTTGTTTGTGTGCGTACAGAGAATTTCTTTGGCTCTTATGGGTAGCGAATTTTTCTGTAGTTTGAGTAGAAATTCGACTACGAAGCAGCGCTTATCTTTTTTTCCTTTCCTTTTTCTATTTTCTTTTCGGTTCCTATAAACGAAAAAAAAAGAAGTTCTGTTTCTATTGAAAACACTGTATTGGATTCGAACAAGCGTTATCATATCTACCAAACCTGGAAGAGTATATCTGGTATATTTTAGTCTATTTTGTACGGATAAGAATTGTACTCTATAGATAAATTTACCGAGACATATGGTAACTGACTCGTATTACTATCAAGTGCGTGTCCGATACATGGGGATCCGTTTCTTCTTTAAAAAATACGTAATAAACGTATTTTATGGGATGAATCCAAAGTAACGAAACAAGTTTTTTTGGTATTGTATTTGTAAAAGCAATATTTTGTTGAAAGTTTTATAATTTAATGAAAATTGTTGTTGGGTAATTGAATGTTTGTTTTGAATGAGCTCAGTGAAATAAGGAAACGGTTATTTTAAATTATAAGCATTTAACTGCCACTCATTTAAAATTCTGAATTTATGAAATTTTAGGAGAAAAACTTATCTTTAATGAACTTGCTAATAACGTAGAAAAATAAATATGATAAAAGTTGACATAAATTTTAAATTCATGAAATTTGGTAAAAATTATTTACACACAAAATAAGTTTAATAATAAGCAAATAACCGAAATGAGTTTGAATTTCTGAATTTATAAGCGTTTGGAAGAAATGTCATGTAAAATAAGAGAAGTTATGTTGACATATACAAATCCAAACTAAAATACAAGAGCCACAACAGGCAAAATTTCCAACGAGGTGGCTGAAAAAAAGATGGCCATAAAAAATATGCATGCTGAATATATATCTGAACTATACCAAAAATACACCAAATTCCGATAAGAGCAATAAACAATCAATAATTATAATAAAATATAAATATACATAGTGCTCATAAAAAAATTATGGTTGTCCCATTTAAGTATGGATAACTTTATCCAAACATGTTTATCGTATTTTTTTTAAATATGTCCTTCGTGTTAGAATTCACGACCCCGAGGGTAAGCTATTCCATTTATTCACAATAATATTAGGAAATAAAAATACAGAAAATAAGTACCATAATGCAACGTATGAGGGCTACAAGAATTTACAAAGGATTGTCTTCTCCATCTCATTTCTTTTAAACTATTGGTTGCTATGGTGACTTAAGTTTATTCTTTTTGATTATTTTGTTTTTTGGGGAGTTTGATCTGCGTATTCGTTGTGTTCGGTCACGCTATTCTTTTCCTTGTATTTTGCTTAGCTTAATGAAATAAATCACCGTGTTTGATTCGTTTGTCTGTAATAAACGTGACAATAGAATAAGCATGTAACCGCCGTGATCTTAAAATTCTAAGTTCCTAAAAATGTAAAAGATATACTATGTAAAACAATTATCAATACAAAATAAGTACAGCAATAAACAAGCATATAACGGCGAATAATTTTAAATTTTTGACAATTCAGAACAACTGCTACATAATAAAAATAAATTCAACAATAACATTATAACCGTCATGATTTTGAAATTAACATTAATAATTAATAATTCATGAACATTCAGAAGATAGGATATGTAGAAAAATTATTAACATAGATAATAATTATGATAATGAGCATATAACTGCCATGAATTTTAAAATCTGAATTCATGAAAATTAATGAAAAAAATGGCTACGTAAAAAAAAAATTAACATGGGAAAATTACTAATATAATAAGTATATAACAGCGGTGAATGTTAAATTTTGAATTCATAAATTATTAGAAGAAATACCTTGAGAAAAAAGTAGTTAATATAACATAGGAAATGACATAGAAAATAAATTTCCAAACACATAGGAACATTAATCAAAATGAATAAGTTCATCTGAAACTATAGAAGAATATTGACAACGTGTTGAGGACAAAATAACAATTTTCACAACACACCGACATATGTTTCGGCACTCATGGTTGCGGTTATCAACGTGGAAAAACAAACACATTCTGCTCCAACAAAAGACGTGGTCAGAATGAGAGAGCGTCGTGGTGGTCAGAGTTGTTTCCTTCACTTCAGTATTTTTATTCTCAGTTTTGATGTCATAGTTATTACTTTCTGTCATTAGTGTTGTTGTTAGAGGTATGTTAAAAAACAAGACCACAATAGCTTTACCCTGCTGGAGTGAAGACCGCATATTCAATATTCTAGAGGCTAAGGTGATTCGATAATTTCGCGCGATCGCCATTTCTTTTAGACTTCTTTGAGGGTACTTACATGAAGACTTTTCATGAACAAGTAGCAAATGACACAAAAAAAAAAATCAATTCTCTTCATTACATTGCCGCATCACATTTTCACTTTGAAAAACAAACAAAAACTATTTGAATAATATTCGGAGAGACCAAGGTGGGCATATGACGTAACTAATAACAGAAAGCAACAACTATGACGTTGAAACTGAGAATCTGAGAATAAAAATACTGAAATGAAGGAAAAAACTCTGACAACCACAGACGATTTGTCCTTCTGACCACGTTTTTTCTTTGAAACAGAACGCGTGTTTGTTTTTCCACCTTGGTAACGGCACCCATGAGTGCCGAAACATATGTCGGTGTAGCAAGAGAGATAGACACATTTTTTTCTCAGCCCAATGTATCAAGGAAACAGATACTTTTTCTGGATTTTTCGCCGAGGTGGACTCGGAAGAAAAAGTCATCTGATCTCTGCCGGGACACCAACAATTTCACTCTTGAATTCCGGGCAAGCATACAAGCTTTTACACCACTTGAGACACGATCTGGCCTTCCTTTTTTTCATATCTCTACTTTTCAAGTAGAGGCATTAGTGGCCTCTCTTAACTTCAGCAAATGACCCACAGATAGGACGGTAGAGATAGATATAGACGGCTTTTTTTTCAGCAATATATCAAGGAAACGGATATGTTCCGAATTCGCCTCGGCATAAAATACAAAAACAAGTATTTGCTTCCTTGATGTGGCAGTGTGTTGCTGAAATTTTTATTTGCCCTGGATCACATTGTCAATATATATTCTTCTATATAGGGTTGTGTAATATTCATTGTATATTCTTCTATATAGGGTTGTGTAATATTCATTGTATATTCTTCTATATAGGGTTGTGTAATATTCATTGTATATTCTTCTATATAGGGTTGTGTAATATTCATTGTATATTCTTCTATATAGGGAGAATGTGAGAATGTTTAATAATGGTAAACAGTTCGATCCAAATAATGCACATAATAACGGGGCACTCTTTATTGATGAGATGCTTTATTCCGATCAGCATTCGAAATTCGCATCCAGGGTCTCGGAGAATACATTTATAAAAACTTATTTCACTTACCCACTACATAGCAGAAAAATGGATTCGCCCGAAAGGCAACAATGATGACAAAAAGAAGCAGAAAAACATATCCAATTACGTTTGAAAGTATTGCATTTCAATTTCATATCTGTGTAATAGTCGTACTTATTAATTTAAAGTGCATTCAAAATACTTGGAGCACATTAATTGGAATTGCATATTAATGCGTGCTGCCCACTACTTGACAAAACGAAAATAAATAATTCATGTTTTCCGTGGCCGTCATACCGGTAGACAAACCGGTATTTAATTGCCCGAAGGGTTTATCTGATTAAATTCTCATCCACATGACATTCATAATTTAAATGCCGATATTTGAAATAACCAAATATTACGCAGCTGGAGGTCACACGAATTCATTATTCTCTCGTTTTGTCAATAAATCAGATTTGATTTCTTCGCCGTTAAGATCCGAAAGACACTTGGAATATTAATGAGATATACTCTATTAATTAATTAAAAAACACATCGCTATTAGACGTTGATAATTCGTCATAATTTGATTGCTTTTTCATATTTTATTAGAAGTAATTATTTCATTCGATACTGGAAAAAAAGCTTTAAAATGGATTATTATCATTACTTCGGGGTTTTTTTTTTGCTACTTCAGCGCTAATGAGCATTATCAGTGCTGCCACTGCACGACCGGCAGGAGCCAGGTTCGAACCACGAGACTGGTGGAGTATTGGTCTGCTGGACGTGGTTTTCCGTGGTCAATGGGAGTCAGACGCCCACATTGAAAAAAAAAATCACCACACCGGGAAAAGAGCTTGAAAAAATGTACATTTCATTTAAGAAAAATAATTATCAAGATGATTGTTTCTCGCGTTCCGTTTGTATGATAGGTGGTAGGACCGAACACACCCTTTGCTTTCACTACACCTCCATTATTTTGCAATTTCCAATAATAATCGTCATGACTTACCTGTGCTTTAAAATATGTTCGTATCGGTGCTATCCGAAAAAAAAAAAATTGAAGAGTGATTTCTGCGTTACAAAAAAATTCAAGTGGTAGTTTTGCAGAAAGAGGGGTTTTTATATGAAAAATAGAGAAATAACTCCATTAAAAAAAACCCTCAAAATCTGATGGAGAATTTTCATTCTTCCAACGGAAGAAGAAAATTGAATGCGTGAATCACGCATCTAGCATTGGCGAACACTGGTACGTATAAGTATACTTGATCTGTGTTTTTTAATATATTTTTCGAATCGGCATAAATATGATATAGAGGCTATCAGCTGAGCCTACACTCAGGAGGACCACCTTTTTCCCCTCCTCCATATACCTTCATATACTTTCTTCATATCAGTCATTCGGAAATTATTCTATTATTTGAAGTTAAGTGCCCACCAGGCATGTAAATTTTTCGAAATTTGTCCAGGGCTGGTGTTTTTAGTTTTTGATAGATTAATAAAAGGTGCAAAAATGTTTTCCAGTCATATTTGGGTTTAAAACATGTTCAAAAGAGGAAAGTTTGATAAGCTTTAACTGAAGAACAAAAATGTTCGTTTTAAGATAATATTAATTTTTCAAAACATTTCGTCAAAAACCATTCCCGATAGTACGAGAGCAATTTATGTTGTTTGTGTTGACGCTGGCGCGCATATTAAAGAATTGCCGTGTCAATATCTCCTCCAGTCTCATTTCTCTCTCGTCTCAGATGATGAATAATGAGCTATGTCAGACGCTAATATCCAGCACTTCAAGCCGAATATACGTGTTTGCTTTCATTCTTCACCACTAATATTGCCACGAAAGTAGAACTAAAATCTTCTCTGGTAGTCTTGATAGCAATTTGCACCATAGGTGTGATGAAATATTATAAGAGCGCGCATTTTCTCCTGATATATCACAGATGGATTATCAGTGACGCATAGCAGAAATATATGTGATGAAATTTTGATTGATTAAAAATGTATTGAGAGACTAAAATTACATAAAGTATATGCTCTTTTCGATCATTTTTAAAGTAAAATGCCTAGTAAAATATCAATTGATAAGAATTATTGATTAATTATCTCGTATATTTCTTGCTGTTCTCAGTAAATTATTTATACCTATTCACGTATTCCAATATACACTCTAATTTATTTAAATTATTTCATATCTTTTTTCAAGAAATATTTAATAGCTAAAATATGAAATAGAAAAAATAATATTTCATTTATAAATAAATAAGTTTATTAATTATGTAAAGACGATGTTTTATTAAAATTAGGAAGCAAATAAAAATATAAATGAATAAGGAGATAAATAAATAGAAAAAAATTGTCTTTCATGTGATATAAATATCCAAATGTGTTGATTCAAAGTCATCATTTTCACTAACTAAACTGAAACATCGTTTAAAATATACAAATACAAATTCAACGCCACAACAGGCAAAATGTCCAACGAGGTGGCTGAGAAAAAGATGCCCATAAAAATATGGATGTCATATATTTCCAAAAGAACTATAGCAACCGAATTAAAAATGCAATTAACAAAAATTATAATCAATATATATACACATGATAAAATACTATACAATGCCCATAAAGAATACTTGCATATATGTATCCTATCACCGATTCCTTGCACGGGGTGTTTCACGATGGGTGTCACGACTGGGCACGGTGGCCCATGTTGATAAGTTATTCTCTCAAAGTACCAAAGGATGTTTACAGGTGCCATGAATTCGATACCAGGGGGATCCGTTCATGTCAGAAACGTTCCTGACGCGGGTGAACACCAGAAACGGCGCGACATGACTATAGAAATGATCTCTAATGAGTCCCGTACCAAGGGGTCAGCGCACCAACTTCTCGGTGAAGAAAAAACCGACAAAAATTATCAAACGAAGGTTGTCCATAAAAATTTAAGATTTGATTCTAATATTTGAGTAAAGTATGAAGAAATATGCCAACAAAACCAGGAAAATTGTGTCAGTTTGACCTCCGTAAAATGATAGTTGGGCAAAGTATGAACTAAATTATCATATGGCTTGCTTAATAATGAAATGCCGATCAGTAAAATTACTATCTCTAACATCGAAAAACATTGAAAGGCTTGCGGCAAGCAGGAGTTGGTTTCATTTTTCTCCCATTGGGTCAAAGAGGAGTAAGCCAATTTTTTTTACCATAATGCTATGATGGTGTTATCTCTGGATATATTATATATATGGTGTATGGTGATATATATGGTTATGGTGATATATATGGTGTTATCTCTTATTGCGGAAACACAGGAGATAACTGCTGGAGCATCAAATGAAGGATATATATAGGCCTGTATATATTTATAATAACAAAGTGGGCATAACTCAAAAGTATAAAAAATGAAGCTAAAAACTTCTTGTGCTGCAAGCCGTTGAATTATCGATAGTTAAACTCTTGACTTTTGCTGTTTTTTTGTGTTTTCCTAAACTCTTTCCTAAAATGGTAAAGTCCTTAACACATAAATGAACATATTCATGAAATTTGGCTGAAATAAATAGTTATACCCTGATATCTCGATGAAATTAAAAGTTATATAAAAAGAAGTGTTCGCGACAAGATGTCATCTCTCTCAATTCGTTCACTTGTGCTCTTGAAAGCATGCTGAGCAAAACCGAACTAAGAGGTGGCATCAACATTGATGGTGAACATCTACAGATGCTTCTTTTTGCTGATGATTTTGTCCTGATGTCTCGAAATTCTCAATAACTGGAAACAATGCTGCTGCAAATTAATCATAAAAGCTAACAAATGGGGCTGGATAAACCAAATGGATGAAAAATTAATTCTGCAATAATTATACTATACAATTTAATAGTTCACTCCCTAGAAAGAGTGGAATGATATATTTATCTTGGTATGCGTAGATTTTCTTTTTTTCCTTTAAGACATTCTTCGTGAAACACCTAGTATACATAGTTTAAGTAGATTCTGTCACACACACACACAACTATATACATTCTTAAGATATACATCAATTCTTATTGATAACCTTATAAAATAAAAATTCATATAGAGTTATTTATGTCAGTGATAATATTTCATCATTTTTATAATTATAACTGTCTGGGAAATGATTGTAGAATACAAATCTAAATTGCATGCGAAACAAAACAAGTTTATCGCTTATTATTTTATAAATTAATTTAATTTTTTTTTCCAGTAGAACTGTGATAAAAAATTCCTGAAAAATTTTGTTTGTAGATTGTGCAAATATTTAATTCCAGTTACAGACACAGGAAGGATTTAATTGTGTGTGAGACTTATACGTTTTTCTAAATATATATTTATTTCATATGCGAAGCTTTGCAATCGGACATTTCTTAATAATTTTTAATAATCATGAAATTCAATTATCAGAATTCATATACCTCACTATGCAATATACGCAATTCAGTATGGCTTATGAAGGATTTTTATAACTTGAGGGGGAAAAGATAATTTTAATTTCAAAAGTCTTTGAAATAAATAAAGTTAAACCACTTAGAAAAGTTGGAGATTTTCTAACAAAGAGATAAAAATCCTATATTCATAGGTTATTTGTAATTTTAGAAGACATGAAAATTATCCAATATCTATCATGCATTTTTCAGTCTCGACAATATTAATGAATAGGTCACATTCCTGCATATTGATATAAAAATACAATATCCGGTTACCAGGAGAAAAAAAAACAAATAAATACAGCATCTTCTCTCATATTCCGAACGAGTAGTTTAACATGGAAAAAGCTTGCGTCAATGGAGAATTTATGCAAACTTTCCTCAAGACATAAATATGATGTATAGTAGGTTATATTTATCTACTTTCTACGACGTAAAACGGGGCTAGAACGTAAAATCTATAGTAACCCGAAGCAATTTTTCAAAAAAAAGGGGGGAAAAAAACGAACGAAAAAATAAATTCTGCACGAATCGCACCCTGAATACTCTAGTCCGGTTATGCAGAGAGAAGAATAATCTACTGTCTTTTTCCTCAAAAAGATATATTTCAAAATAAAAGTTACAGTATAAGTAAATGAACCTATAGATTTATTTACTGTTCCAAAGTCGAATTCAACTGAATTTATATTCAAAGCACAATCCGAGAAAGTATAAGAGAAAAAAAAAGGATGAATTGCCGTAGAAAAAGAAAAGAAGTAACACAGTGCAATATCGAGGATTACTGTCAAGAAAACTTTATTTCGCCAAAATGGTTGAACTTGTACTGAATGCAAATCACCTCGTTTCTATAACGAGAGGAACAAAGAAGTAATTCTTCATAGTAATGCGTAAGGAGAACATTTTGGATTCCGAGAAGGATGAAGGTGAAGAACAAATCGATGTATACAATATAACGGCTTGTTACATGTTACTCTTGCATGAGAAATGCTGATTTTGAACATCGTATATGGCAGACATATAGATTTAGCGGAGATGAAAAAATTGGGGCATGAACCTTTATATGCACTTGAGCGGAAAGTGTATATTATAAAATTGTGAGTGTCTTCTTGAATTTGAATTTCTTTGGGATTCAAACTAGTTTATTTTAGATGTTCTGAAGTGATTTTCATGAAATCAATTTGCTTTCTGAATGAAATTTTCTAGTAGGAAGTACATCGATTTGAATGAGATAAAATGCGTAGACGTCGGAATATGTTTTCCAAGGTGATGCATAATTGAGAGTAGAGTTCAAGATTTTCGGAAGACTGGTTATATCTAAAGGTGATGCTGATTCAAGAAGAAAATTAATCCCAACCTCCAAGGGCGATCGAACCCCGGACGAGGGTTCTACCTCTAAGCTATGAAAACCGATGGAATACCTTCTTCTTGGAGCGAGTATATGTGGAATGGCTCCGTGCAATGGACGGCGGCAACAATCAACTAACAGCTCGTAAATGACATCCGGGCCACCAGATGGCGGCTGGTGGATCAGGAACAGTTGATTGTTGCCGCTGCCCATTTAATTTCAGGGAGCCTTTCAGCATATGCACGCTCCAAGGAGGAGATATTTCATCTGTTCCATAGCTTAGCACTTGTCCGGCATACGGGAGAGTGGGGTTCGAGTCCCCGTGAAGTCAGAGATGAATTTTCTTCTTAAAAAAAAAAAAAATCAACCATCTCTAGATTTTTAACCAATCTTTCAAACATCTTGTATTAACAAGTGGAGAGGACATCTTCTCTATAAGTATTGTTTCCAAGATGCTGCATGCTTGATATTCCATGAGCTTGAAACCTTCTCAGTCTGTTAGGTAACATTTAAATTATTGGAACATTATTAGAGTAGGTGTCAAGGTAACTGCACACATGTCTACAACAGAAAGTTCGTACTCTGTGCGCATGGAAATCGTATTGTATATTTTATACATGTGATGTCCCGGAAAACGGTCAAAAACCATGACCGCAGAAATACGAGAGAATACAGAAATTCACAATATGTGAAGGAGTTTTATTTCATATTTTGTCTGACAGTTTTTGAATAACGCCCACCTATTTCTCTCGAGATACAAAATTACTGCTGTATCGCATCAATGCATTTTAAACAAGTAACTTAGGATTTTTTAGTGCAATTCTTACATGAAACATGTATCGAATTCAATATGTTATTAATCGCATGCATGATCATATCAATAATTATTTATGATGATAATGTCGAATATTTTCAGTGTATAATTTTTGAAGTGTTAAATATCGATATCAAGGAAATCCGTTGAGATAAATTATAAATATTTATTTCAAGTACATAAATTAAATGCCATATAATATCCCCTAAAATCCTTTAAATGTGAAAATTAAATTTTGACATTCTATTTTTCATACTTCGATGCAATTTAATGCGGAGAGATTTTGATGCCAAGTATTCAAAGAAAATTGAAAACACAGAAAAGGAAATTTATTTGGTTTAAAGTGGATTAGTTTTTGGAATTCCCCCGCATGAAGATGACAACATATCAAACCAATTATTAAAAGCAACCTCGTGCACACGTAGAATGATTAGCATTTGATGTGTATGTGTTGGTTAATATATTTTTGAGTAATCTTTTTTTTTCAGTATTCATGAAGTCATCACTCGAAATTATTAAATTCTCAAACGAATCTGTCTACCCCGTTAGTGTTTTCTCTATGCATCTCAATTATTTCGCACCTGTGCGTGTTTCACCAATATTGACTTATGTATGTTTGCGATACGTACTTTTTTCAATGGATTCAATAGTAGATCACGATGGTACGTACGTTTGAGTGGCACGTGTATTTTTTATTATAATTACTTTTCTTCCCAAGACGAAATCAAAAGAAATTCAGAAAATTGGAACGGGATTTATGTGCCGTGAGAAGATCCGATATATATAGTTCCTCCGTATGGCGGGCATTCATGTGAAATTCAGTTATTGAATCCTCGGATCAAAAGAAATCGCTTCCTGATGAGAACGAACTGTATTCTTTTCTTCTTCTCTCTCTGACACTATCACATTCAGATTTCTATGGACACACTTGTCATTCGACTTCATGGAAAAAAAAAAAGAGCTTGACTCACGCACAAAAGTAGTTCCATACACGAAACGTATTCTATATATGATATACTGATCGATATACCATTATCTCAATGACAACCACGAACAGGTTTTTATGTCTTCTACCTATTCCGATTACGTTTATGTGCGAGTACAGGTAAGAGCTTATGTTGATGTATACATGTACGAAGTGCTTTTCTCATTCCGAATTTCAGATTCATTTCTTATCTTTATGTCAGAGTATTACGCACCGGTTCCTTTCATGTCTCAGACATTTCTACATTCTCTTTCAATATGTATATATTTTTTGTTTCTTAGAGATACATAGGGGATAGCTTTGTCGTGCCTTGATAATAAATAAGATAGGGGTTTTTTTTTCACTAACTTATTTACGTGCAGAAGTCTACTTGTTTTTCTTCACAGATCTGGTAAAGAATGTTTTTTTTTGTAAATCAAATGCATTTTATAGTATAAACATTTAACAGGTGTTAATTTAATTTAGCACGTTTTGCCATTAAATATGAGACATTATACATACGGTAGAGGGCTGTACAAAAATAACGACTTATAACTAGTAAAATCAGTAATCTGAGTGGTTGTCAAAATTTATTAATACTTTATTTCCTGAGTATAATTCGCAGATGCAGATTTCATTACTTTGAAAAAAAATGTTACAATGTAATCCGCAATGGCTTATGATTCTCGTTAAAATTTCATTCACCAAGAAATAATCATAAGGAATGGAAGGGGTTGTTTGGCGTGTTTTTATATAAAAAAATGAGTTGATTTCGACTTATATCTATAGATGTCATAAATTGTTTAAAAAAATATCCGCACTGAGAAATTATGATGTTTTTTTCCAACGTATTTTATTTGTGGATTAAACGTAGGAAAATACGATAATATGAGTATTGGTTACAACGATTGAATAAAATGGGTAAATTTTCGCATATTAAATATACGAATGAAATATACTTAATATATTTACTAACATAACTAATTTGTTGAAAATTATTTATACATCATTAATATATACCTCTATTATTTGTGATAAAAAAATTCATCGATCCATTATCCATTGATCCATATACATAAAAAATACATTCATAGATCAAATAATTTGCTCATAATCAATTTCTTGTTCATTCGGGATTAAAAAATTATAGATCAACTCTTTCGTGATAGTCAATCGCTATGACACCAATATTATTAATTTTCTACATAAACATATTTCAAACGTTTTCGTAAAATTATAGAAATTTACAAATATTTGAGTTTATTAAAAAAAAAGAGTGTCTACACTATTGGAATGTTTCAATCTTAAAATTGTTTTTCCTATGAAATTTTCTATTTTGTTCCAGATAATGTTACTCTTAAGCACTTGAAATGGCATAGCACGGAGCGATTTGGAGGACAACTCAGATTTATTTTACAGGATAGCTATGCATACTTATTCACAATAATTATTCGATTTGACAGTGCACGATAATTAGAGATTCCCTGGCATGCGGCTTCTCTAAGATACTAGAGATCTTGTATTTTACTACTCAGCAACTAAGTTCAGCTTTTGTGGTGTTTTTATCAGACAAAAAAGAAATTCGAGAACGTTCTCCACACCATTCTCGAGAGCTCCCATTTTTTCCTTTTCTTTCTACACATTTTTCTGCAGCCAAGACGCGGCCGAATCATAAAATTTGTCAATAATTTAGCGAGATTTACAGAGAAATGCGTTATAATTTAATTTTTACATAAGGTAATGACTATTTACAGGCGATAAATGACATAATGAAGGATAAATTAGGACTATTTATATAATTTTCGTAACACAATAAAGATTCATCAAGAACATTACTCGGTCCTTTGAAACATTTGGAAAATAGTTTTCTTGTCCTGAATTTTTCAAAATAAAGCATGATCGCTCACGTAGAAAAATCAAGAAATTTCCCTTCCTCCCTTCCTGAATCTCCCTTCCTGAATCGAGCTTAAACCTACTGTATAGGTGGGTATCGTATGCACGAGTACATGAAATGAAAACAGTTCGTGATTAAAGATTTACTCGAGTGTGTGACTTCATTAAATATTTTTCCTTCTCCTCAAACTTTGAGTTGAAATATCACGCGTGGGACTATCGAACAGGTTGTTATTCCCCGCTAGTTTTATAATTGGGCAAGCAGCATATGATATGCTAATGCCAAAACTTTATTCTCCGAAATGCCATTCCTGAGAGAATTCACTCCAGAAATGAATATTCATGAACATGAATTAATGATAAATTTACCGAAGCTTTACCTCTTATAAATTTGACGGTAAGTTTGTTGAAAGATTCAATCTTTTATATATACCGGTATGTAATGTACTTCAACCCGAATTATTAATTTAAAATATTTCATAGATTTGGTACTTTTCAAAAATCCTCTAGTTTATTTTCTTCCGTATGAAACGGATTGAAATGAAGATTTTGGTGGTTATCGCATTTTTTAAAAAAAAATTAATATAACTAAAAGTAGTTTCTTGCTATTAGAAAATATATTTTTGTGTTACGTTTTGGATGGAAAATATGACGGATTCTATTATGAATAATTATAAATAATGATTCTTGAGAAAAAAAATTCTGATTTGTGTTCAACTCTTACAGCCGAAAAATATCGCATACATCACTCTCGAAGGAAGAAGTTCCATGGAAAACTCACCATTATCTCTGTTGTTACAGTGGGACCTCGTTTACGAGTCGGTCAGTTACACGATCTTCACGTTTATACAGTGTTGCCAATTTAGTTATTTTCCAACTAGATATGGCCTTTTTTTCGGCTTTTAGTTGGAAAAATATCCTTTGGAAGAAGCACTTTCTCTAAAAAGCGGGAAATTTAGGAAGAATTCAACAACAGTTTTTAATTAATGACGTTTTTTTAAATTAATGTTAGAATTCACGACCCCCGGAGGTAAGCTATTCCATTTATTCACAACCCTATTCGAGAAAAACTCCCTGCAACACCACAACTTAGAATTTCCCCTCACCAATTGATACTGGTGTCTCCTTGTCGAAGCATTTGATAAGTAACTCATGGACCATTTTATCCATCCAGTTGACAATTTTAAACACTTCAATCACATCCCCTCACCGACATCCACGCTCTTCCAATGTAAACATTTTCAAATTTCAAGTCTCTCTTCATAGCTCAAGCCCCGTGTGTCATCAAGAGAACGCGTGGCTCTTCTCAGCACCCCCGCGATCGAGTCTGTGTTCCTCTGTAGAAGGTACTTTGTAGATACAGTCTCCAAAACCTAACGACGTACTCTAATCCAGGACAAACTAAGCCCGGAAAAAGTGGAAGGATCACTTTAGGAGAACGCGAAGAGGCATTTTTGAGAATGAAACCAAGCATTCTATTCTATTTTTTGTTCAGAAAACCTAAGCCGCTCATCGGTAAGAATACCCAGATCGGTGATCTTGATGCTTCCGGAATAATAACACCATTCAGCTGGTAAGTGAATCGTGGGTTGTTCGAACCAAAATGAGCGACCATGCACTTGACGACGCTAAAAGACATACTCCTTACTTTTGCCCACGCTGCAATCCTGTTGAGATCAGTCTGGAGCAACTCTGTATCGCTTTGAATCCTGTTGAGATCAGTCTGGAGCAACTCTGTATCACTTTGAATCCTGACTACCCCCATCAGCATCTTCACGTCATCTGTGAATTTTCTAACAATCCCATAGATACCCTGATCGCGTTTATAGATGAAACGTGAAAAAATATCGGCCACAAGGACCTTCCTTTAGGGACTCCACTTTTGACCCTTGTCAAATCGGAAAATTCTCTGTTCATCATTACCCGTTGTGACCTTATCCAGGATTCTATTCAATTCAGCAAGATGCCTCCATCCCCAATCTCGTGTAAACGCTTCAAGAGTTTCTCATGTAGGACCCAATCGAATGCCTTCTGATCTATCAAGATAAACATCGACATTTTGCCCTTACCCAAAGCCTTACACAGGTTGCTTACACGTGACTTCCCCTTCCTCAACACATGATGATTAACCGACAGTACATTATTCTAGTCCATCCACTGCACCAATTGTCTTTTGATAATAATTTCCAAAATTTTCGAGAGGGAGCTCGTCAAACTAGCTGGGCGATATTTGGACACGGCTTCTCTACTACCCTTTTTTAAATATCGGAACCACATTAGCAAGCTTCAAGCAGGGCCGTCTTAAGAGCATCATGCGCCCCCGGGCCAAGTGATTTTTTTGAAGCCCTACCTGTAAAATTCTCGAAACTTTCAACCAGTTCTAATTTTTGTGAGGCCCCTCTTCTCTGGAGGTCCCCGGATCGTGCCCGGGTGGGCCCATGCGTTAAGACGGCACTGGCTTCAAATCTATTGGGACGATACCCCCTTAGCATCTCTACTCCTGTAAATTTGTGCGACTGGCTCCAACAGTTCATTAGAACATTTCCTGAAGGCCGTAGGATAGATATAATCTTGTGCTGGTGCGTTGCTTGCACATACATTTTCTAGAAGTTTTAGGACTTCCACATCTACTTGAATTTCGTTGAAGACTTTGTCACCCCATGCCACACCGGTACTTCATATGTTCCCTTCACTATTAAAGACTGACGCGATGAAGTCATTGAAAGCACTACACATACTTACATTGCTCTCTACCCCAGACCCTCCTATCGAGAGAGGGCGAACTGCACACTTGCATCCATTATTGACGTACCGGAAAAATGATTTTGAGTTAGAGCCAAGATTATCTGCCATCCTAGAATCAACCTCCTTTTTACTATTCCTTTTTTATTGCTGTCTTTAGCACCCTTATTTTTTCAGTAAATGATGATAGGTTATTTCCTCCACTTTTGTATTCCCTGAATACTCTTCTCTTTTCCAGATAAAGATTACGCACGTTATTTGTGAACCAGAGAGGGTTCCGATGAATAAATTCGCTTTTTACGAACAACGAGTATGGCATTTTACAAAATAGAGGAGAGCTTTGTTCTGGATTCTTCCCACTGACTTACTAGACCCACTGTGACCAACGGGTCTTCGAAAAGTAACTAACTTCAAAAGTCAACTTCAAAACTTTGAAGTTGATTCTCGAAAACAAAGAACCATTTTTTTATTGTTCGGTTTATTCATGAAGAAGTCACAAAGAAAGTTAATAACCCGATAATCACTAGAAGAAAGCTGTCTCTAACCGAAACGTGTTCAAGATCCTCGGGACTAGAGCGAATCAAGTCCAAAATAGAATTACCCCTAGTAGCTTCTGATATCTGCTGATGCAAGAGATTATCTTGCATCAACTAAAAAAAATCTCTCTCATAATGATCCCTAGCCGATAAGTTCACCAATCGATACCCGGATAATTAAAATCCTCCCTAATATTACTACCCTCTTATGTTTACACATGTACGAAATTTCATCATGTAGTTTGGGTCCCGATTCGGTGGTTATAGCAAACTCCTACAATAAGCCTATGGCACTTTTTGCTTTAAGCTGAATCCATGCAGTTAAAATATCACTTCTCTGTAAAATTCACTCTTTATATAGCCTTCAAACATGATTTCACGTAAATCAAGCCTCCACCTATTTACTTTCAGATCTATTTTTCTTTTAAAGTTTTGTATCCTGAAATGTGTAAGAACGATTCATCCTCATTGTTTACCAAAGATTCTGTGATGTCTACAAGGTCTAGGCCATCCACAAGGATAATAGTTTTTAAAAATCTTTCTTATTACCCAAGCTTCTGGCATTTTTGGCACACATTATAATTTACCGTATGATTTTGGTCTCAATTGAAAGACCATCCAAGTTAGAAGTTGATAATTCTCACTAGTCTATACTGTTATTATTATTATCATTTACCATCCCAAATTCCCATCCACGTGGTCTGGGAGTAAAAAAATGTGCCGTATGACTATCGTAAACCTCTCAGAACCGCCCCCCCCCTCAAACCGTCCTATTCAAGTGAATCCCATCCGAAAGAAATTTCATCCATATAGTATGTTTTTCTTTTACTTTTCCTAAATAACAGTATCGAATTTTGAAAAAAAGAAGAAAAGAAAGCAATATAAAACCACATGTATGATATGTTATTTTTTCCAACCCAAAATGCCGTGCGCTTATGTTTCGCTTACTGATTTCATGTCCTCCAACTCGTATAGCAAAGAAGAGAAAAGCCACAAAGCTATATACTGTACTATTAAATTACATTTTCGCGATGTAACGAAGATTCTCTTAATCTAGAAGTGGTTAGGGGAAAAAAAGCAAATAACGTTATAGAAATTTTCTTTTGCGAGAAACTCGAGAAGAAAACAAGGAAGAAATAGGAACAGGTGCCTGTGAAGAGAAGTGGAAATTAAATTAATTGTTTGGAAACAAGTTTGCGGTGGCATGAGTTGTTTCTTCTTTCTTCTTGTTATATGGTGTTGTTAAACTTCCTTTGTTCGAAAATCCGAGAAAAATTTGTGCCTTTTTTTTATTTGATATCCTTGTGGGACTTTCGTGAAGTGATAAGAAGAAAAAAATCCCCCACAATATATGCTATGTTGCTGCATCGCAAGAAATTTTTAGAAACAGATTTTTCGTGCACAAATTTGGTTTTGTCACGTTTGTTTCAATATAACTCTATAAACTCCTTTCTTTGATTCGATTCTTTTTTTTATATGCACACGAAAAAACTTTGTTTATATCATTATTATATTGAAACATTTTTTTTAGATGTGGGATTGGTGGCTGGATGAACATGTATATAAATATAAGAAAGTGCAAAATTCTAACTGTTTTGTCCCATTTATTCTCGATAATGCGAACTATTTTTATTATTATATGATGTAATTAATTTCCAGTAAATGGTCGCGCAAGATTGTGGTATGTACATTGCATGATCAAAACAAGCCACTATGAGAAAGGATATGCAATTTTTGTATTAGATCCCGACACTTACATCACATGAAAATTCGGTTATCAGTCATGTTGCCTACATTCTTAGGGGGGGGGGGTCTCATACCTTTTAGTATGATGAAAAGCTATGCTCTAAGGCCAGTATTACACTATAAACGTTTTGTAAAAACTATTTCATAAAACTTCAAAAATGCAACCAATGCATCGGTTATATTCGAGCAAATGTAACCAATAAACTTATTTGTTGCATTTTTCGAGTTTTATAAAATAACTTTCCTAAACCTTTTATAGTTTAAACATTATACTTTATAGAAATATCATTACAAACACTATTTAACCAATGATTTATTTCAATCTTTTCACACATGATCTTCATTGGATGTACTATGCTATGCTGGTTTAAAGTTTTGCATATCTTGGATACTTAATTTTTTGCAAATTTTCAAAATAAAGCATTAAAACCAGCTTGCACGTATGTTAAAATTGTATTAAATGAATGTTATTGAACAAAAGTTGATTCAGAATAAGGAAACTGTTCAGTTCATGAAATGAAGCAAAAGTATGAGATTTCATTGACATTGATTTCATTTCATTTTTTAAATCTACTTTAATAATTAAATTTGTAATTTATATTTTAAAATTAAATTTTGAAATATAAATGACAAATTTCAAAAATTTTAAATTTGGAATTTAAATTTAAATGAGATTGAGTCAATGAAATCATAATCTTCTGCTTCATTTTATGAACTGAACAGTTTCCTTTATTTTGAATAAATTTTTATTTAATCACAATGGTGTCATGGTATTTCATCGTGCATGCAAGCTGTTTCTAATGCATTTTTATGAAAACTTACCAAAAAAATTAAGTATCTAAGATATGCAAAACTTCATACCAAATAGGATAGCACATACAACGAGGAACATGAGTACAAAAATTGAAAAATAAGTAAATGGTCAAATAGTATTTTTAATGATATTTTAATGCATAATTTTGCACCATGTTAAAAGTCCGTCTTAAAGGAATGTGACTTTCATAAATTACGTTTATCTTAAGTGCTTGCTTGGTTTACTAGTAGTAGATATCACACTTGTAGATTTTGTACTCTTCAATCCTATGCAACTTGTGAGACGTGCAATGATTGTCGAGCAACGGCTTCTTTGAGGTTTGCAAAAATAAATAATTTTCTTTCACAATTCGAAAGCGTAGTAAATCTCATCACAACAACTGTGTAATTTGAGAAATTTCATTTGGACTGCAAGACAACCAGTCAAAATCAGATTTGACAAAATCACGGATTTCGAAACTTGAACTGGGTCATGAAGGTGAATCTGACGATTAGCACTTGTAGATTGTCAATAAAGATTGATATTTCATAGTTCATTGTGATCGGATACATTCACTTGGTTTTATAGTCCACACTTCCTCGGCAAACCAATCTCAGCGGATTAATTCTGCAGTAGTCTGGCAAAACTAGCCGCAAACAGGAGTACATATGATACATTGCCTCATTCTTACAACCCCGTGTAAACTCCAGGAACATGAGAGAATCGAACTGTGGTCACATCCGAATTATATTTCAGATTTCAACACTTCGGTCTCCCACTTGTTCAGACCCATGGCTGATTTTCAGCATTTCTGACATCATATCAGCCAAGACGGCGTTGAAGCTTCAGTTTCCGTTCTTTCCTCGAAGGACAATGCTTACCTAACTCACAGAAAAAATAGCTTCAGACCATGCAAAACGAAAGCTTCTACTCTTTTAATGTTCGACGCTTTGCTGTACGTTGATTAATAAAACAAGGAAGTTGTGAAAAATAACAGTGAAATATTGAAACAAATTTCACACACTTCAACAGTATTGAGATTGAGAAATCGATGAACGCGAAGACAAATACAGTGAATGCCCGTTAGGGGCCGTTAAAGTATTACGTCATCATCGATGGGGGGGGGGGAGGAAAGGGGGTTTCCGATTTGTTGACTTTTGATGACAAGAGAGGAGGGGGGAGTTTGGATAATGCTTACGTCATCAACCACTCTTTATGAAAATATAAGTTAGGAATCAGGGGCAGACCTGATGGCGAAATTTTGCTGACAAGGGGGCGGGGAGAGGGTCAAAAATGGCTAAAAATTTGCTTACGTAATACTTGAACGATCCCTTATAACGAGTACGGCTTATAACGAGTGATTTGCAAGGTGATTGTCAAATATTCAATGGTAAAGATGCAAAAAATATCCGGTTATAGCGAGTTGAAAGTTAGGAAACATTCCAAAAGATTTCTCAAGAATGCTAGTTTTTCCTTCTCTTTCTCGGTACGTGCTGATGGTGCATGTTCTTCATAAGAATTACTCCGAGGTACTTATAACAAAAAATAAACACAGAAGAAGAGAATTTTTTTTTAACTTCCCCACTATACCAAATGGAACGTGATGATTGTATTCTAATTTTGTCTCTCCGAGTGATTTAAAGACCAGAACTTGTAGTTTAAGGTCGTTTCCGAATGAGTGAAGAAATAATGCTAAAAAACACTTTTCGATTAACTGAAAAATGTTGACGAGTCTATACAGCCATAGAAGTGAGTAGTGATATAATAATTGAGAATTTTAATTGTTCAGTTGGTCGAGTAAATCGCTCTGATAACACGAAATTCTAGGCAAAAGATATCTTAGAGAATTCATTGCTGCGAGACCAAAAATCAATTCATGACTAGATTTTATTCGTTAGTACATAACGGAATGATTTAAAATACGTTGTAATGCATATAAAGCAGCAAATTTCAACATTCTTATATCCTGATGCAGCAAAAATAGTTCAAATTCGCTTATATCGAGAGATTCGTCATAATGAAAATTTTTCTCGTGGTTGTGAACTGTCGTTATAACTGACTTTTACTGTATATTCTAAATATAACCACTCATAAAGTGTTTCAAATTATGTATACTGCTGTTTAGAAATCTTCATAAGAATGACATACATGACTGGAGAACATATATTTTCCCGTTTATATTCTTCATTCGCTGTTTTATAAACTATTTGCTCGAACTGTCGAACCGACGAATATTTGTTTCTATGTACATGATTATTTGTAAAGGAAGTGATATCTTTCGGAAAATATTGAAAACTTTCCAAATATAATTTTCCTAGAGAACGCACATTAATGTTGGGTTGCTATTTGAGAGATAGAGTACCCAGAAATAGTTCGTGCTAAATTTCTCTGCCTTAGTATTAACTGAATCAAGTAGAAGTTGTTGAAGTTATGCTCAATAATAACTCATGCTTGCGAACTCACTCGGATGGATGAGAAAGGCATCCACTTCTGTGCTCTAACACTTCACGGAGCACAGGAAGATTAGAGAGCAGAGAGTTTTGATTGACATATACTTCCGAGAATAAATTAACGGGTTGAAAAGCTGCCCAACAAGGCCAGATATTAGGCTCTTCTGTGAATTATGATTAGAAATCGCATTCTAATTATACTTCCGTATGGTTACGTGCATATACATATGGCTGTTTCATACTCTCGTGATAAATCCACTCGCTCCAACCGAACGATGATTAGCCCCCATAACAATTATTACTCATTACTGAATACTTGTATGCACAATCAAATTCAACTATCTGTAAAAGTCAAAGATTACACCATAATGTAAATTACTAATAGGTAGACTGAAAAAAAACCATAGAAATATGCTCCTTACAATTCGTTATAATTTCAATATGAAATTCGACTTCTATGTAGTAGTGTTAGAATAGTTTCAAGTCCAACTTGGTTTCAAAATATTTCGCTCTGAATATTTCATGGTAAATTTAGCTATAAATAGTAATAAATGTTTTAGAATAAGCTCAAAATCTTAATCGTGTGCTATCTTAAATGCATGAAAAAGGTATTGTTAACTGTACTTGACAAATGCTAAGTAACAGTGTTATTTTTCATGATACTTAATGACAGACATCCTTCAAAGAAATTAAATTTGAAACATTTTTAGTAGACACCATGAAGTATCTTTATAATGCAAAATGAAAGATATCATCACATGGTTAAAAAAATAAGAGCAAAAGGAGAAAAGTTGCTCCTTACAACAGCAATTGTAAAAAGTTACGAAAAGTGCTCGTTCTGTTGGAAATAAGGACAGATATGAGCTCGTCAGCGTGAAATGGGCCCTCCTCGGACACTGATGCACATTTGACATCGGTTGTGCAAGCTGTTCACTGAATTGTTAAGAAGAGCTGGAAGGATTTAGTGTCTTGTGTCAATCAAGACGATTTTGAGTTCCTGTATGGTTCGAGAAGGGTTATGTCTTTGAGCAATACATCTGCCGGGTGGTGGAATCTGTGGGGGGGGGGGGATCACCACACCTCAAGCGGATAAATATGTCAGCCTGGTGAAAAAAAAGATACAGAAATTCCACTCCTGGTAAGATAGCTGCAGACCTTTATAACATTACTGGCACTCACAAATTTGCCAGAACCACTTTTCGGCGAATAAATAATGTTGGCTTATATGTAAGGAAACATGTATAACGCATTCTGCTACGAGTGTGTCCTAGTCAAGAATGGATGTGTTTGTGTAATGAACGTATTTGTTGGAAACAACGACAGTGATTCCGAGTCATGCCTCTGGCGAATCACGCTTCAGCATGAACATTGATTCTGGACACCAGCTACTGTGAAGAGATCAGATAACTCGTTAATATCAGCAGAATGTCTGGGAAATTGATCGCTACGACTAATTGGTATGTTCGGGTATCATGCACAGTGGTAGAATTTCACTTCATATCCTTGATGAAGGTATCGTAAAGTCATACAGGTATTGCACAGACATTCTCCTGGGTCATGTTAGTTTCTTCCGAGGTGCATTTGGTCCAAACTTGCTGTTCATGGATGACAATACCCGTTCGCATAAAACATATGTCCGACACACTAGCAAGGGAAGATATTGAGAGCGTTCTATGGCTGGTATGCCGTGCCAGCCACAGCCGGAACTAAATTCCATTGGGCACGCCTAGGATGCACTCGGTAGGAGTATTTATCCAAGACACAACCCCCGTCGACCCATACAGGAACTAAAAACAACCTTGCAGGACAAATGGGAAAGAATACCCTCAAGGTCTCCTTAGCAATTTGATGGACAGCATGCACAACACATGCAAAATGTGCATCAGTATCCGAGGAGGTCACATTTCATACTGATGAACTCATATCTGTCTTTATTTTCAGCATTACGAACACTTTTCGTAACTGTTTACAATTGCTGTGAGGATTTTTTTATTGTTTGTTTTTCATGTGGCGATATATTTTTCATCTTACATTATAAAGATACTTCAAGAATGTCTACTAAAAATATGCCAAGTTTCATTTTTTGAAGGATGCCTATTGTTAAGTATGACGGAAAATAAAAATGTTATTTAGCATTTGTGAACATGTTAAAAGAAACTTGTTTTTCAGATCGTTCAGCATGTACAATAGTTGCAAATCTTTTATTAAGAAACAAAGTTCACTCTACACTGGTAAATAACGTTTTCGTGTTATTGGAATTAGTATTAATAAACGTTGAGCATAACAAAGATACTAGTAGGTATTTAAACGATTTAACTAATGATTTCTGAGATCCGGTTTCCAAGAAACGGCCAAGAAATATTACTACCAAATTATTCATGTGTGTGAAAAAATTCAATGTGCGGATTCAACAAATCTACTGTATATTTAAGAGGACAAATAATTTCTTTCGTTAATTTCACTCTGTGTTTAAGGAGGTTTTCAAAGGCTAACATATTTGATTGTTAAATATTGCTGTCGTAAGAGAAAATTCATTATTTTTAAATAACACGATTTTAAAATTAAGCCGTTAGTATTATAGTCGTTATTTTATTTACAAAGAATGCAATAACAATGAACACAGAAATTTCATTTTTTGATATAAATATTCTGTTTTAGACAGATTTTATAAAGATGCAAATAAAAGCACTAATCCTTGAACAGACTATATTTTGATTTCGTTTAAGACAAGTTTCGTCTCGTATAATGTTCGTCTTAGACATGTTTCACTGTAATATGGACATAATGTTAGAACTATAGCAAAAAAAAAAAAAAAAAAAAAATTCACAGAAATGTTTGCATTCAGATAGAAATAATATATTTTATTGTGATAAATTTGATTCTAAGTCTTATTTGAGTACTGTATAATAATATAAATTATTGAATGAAATCGTTCGGTATTACTGAATGATAAAGCATTAGCAAATGCCAGAATGCCATCTTAGTGAGTTACTAGAATTTCTTTTATTTAAAAGAAAATATTACGGTATATATTTATTACATTGTTTATTTACGAATATTACATTATTTCCTTGGTATTAATAACGGTACCATATGTGCTTATTATCTTCACTATATAATTCTTACGCTAATATAAAAATTATAATTTTTAACATAATTTTAAATTCCAGAAACATTAATTTAATATTTGGAAAAAAAAATGTTTGTATTCTTTACTATAAGGGCTGAAGAACTTCTTTGAATTCGTTAATTTTGAAAAGTTAAACTAGAAAACATTCTGATTTTTTTATTCGGCATAAAACAGATGAACAGGATCATCGATAAGTATCCAAAGCACATGGAAAAGAAATCATTAAATGTATTTGAAACTATTCTCAATTTATTATTACTACATATATATTTCACTCTCGTTAGCATACGCATATATTTCAGAAACACTACAAAAAATGTTAGAAATCTGGTAAGCAGAGAGTAAATAATAGTCTACTCTTCAAGTGTTGATAAGCATGAATTCGATAAATAGTCTGCAATTTATCTCTATCGGTTCTAATACAAGGGTAAAGAATCACTCAATTTTTACAAATTGTTCCAACCATCCGAGAAATACAAATATTTTCGCAAAAATAAAATCAATGTGAAAACTTGTTTGTTTATTTTTAGATACCGAACGATATTTTATGCCTTATTTTTCTTTCTCAAATGCGAAAAATATGGATACTCGAAATAATCGTAAAATGAAGTTTTTTCTCTTATTATTTGTTGTTGGAAGGGGTATGAGAAACTGTTTCTTTTATGTATTTTTTTTCCCCTTATACGCTATTCTAACGCTTCATTACTATATATATTTTTTACTATTTTGTCTGTTGTAACAGATGGTAAGACGAGAACGATTATTTCTTTCGCGATTTTTTTCCCTTTGCTTTCCTTGTTCCTAACTGGATGTTTTCGTAAGGGTGATGGCGATTTTTTCTTTTCGTTTTTATCACTTCATTTCCTTTGTCTTGGAGAAAAAGCTTGTCCGGTTTCTTGTTTCCTCTAAGATGGGACATCCATTTGTTCCCGTACGAAATCCAATTAGTGCGAGTTGAGTGGTCTCCGCACGGTGATCCAAAACACTTAAACAGAATGTCCCGGAGACGGTGCGAAGATGAGGATACAGAAAAAATAATGTGAATGTGTTCCGTTCCTAATGGTGTTTCGAATTTACCCATTCCGATTTTTTTTCAAAGGGCGGTGGGTCAAGGCCCTTTTTTCTAGTGATTGGACGTAATAAAAAAAGAGACTATTTAAATGACACGGATGAAACTAGTTGGAAATATACGAAGCAGATACAAAACCGATTGTACCTTGTATAGACATTAGGCATTGTAACCTGATGAATATATAGGATGTGAAAGTGTCGAAAAAAATGAAAATTCTAAAAATCTACACTTTATTCTAAAATTCAAATGTTTTTGGAAATAATTCGTAAAAAAAGTAAAATTTGCCTAAAATACTTTAGCACTGTGACTGCTGACGCTCTACGTTACAGTACCTCTTTCTTTTTTTTAAAACCCCCTATAATATCCTTTACATTTTCAGGTGTTCGTATTTTGAAGTATAAAGGATGCATAACTACTACTTTACTATTACCAGATGACAGCACAAGAGTGGGGCAAATTTTTAAATACGTTACCTATTTTTGACTACTTCACCAAACACCAACTCTGGCCATATCGCAATATTGCAATTCACCTACCTATTTTTGACTGACGTGCATTAGCGAAAAGCTTTGCTTAATTTTTTTTCGAGTAATTGTTGTATGAAATTAACATTCATGAAAATTAAAAGGTTTAATGAGTGACACGGTATTTTTAAAATATGTTTACAAAAAATTTTAATTTTTTATGGCTTTTCAAATATGAATTTTTTGGAATTTCATCCTGATTGTCGATCTAGAAACTTTTTTCCCATGACTATGAACAGAAATAATTTAAAAAAATTGAAAGAATAGATTATTTTCTTAATTTTTTTATGACATGGAACATGAGGTTTTAAAAAAAACATAATTACTAAAGTAATTAACGCTGTAATTCCATTTATATTAGGTTAATTAATTTCTATTAATTCAAAAAAAAGTTAATTAATTGGAAATTCCTATGAATTACAGAGAAAAACCATTCTAAATTATTGTCCAATATATTGAAACTTCTCAAATATCTTATTTAAGTAACAGGCTATTACGTATAAAAAAACTTGTGTAATTTTCCGCGTATTAGAGGAGCGGTGGAAAATTGGTTTATAAAATTGAATCAGATGTTTCACCCCTGTAAAACGCTGTCTTTAAAAAATGTTCCCTGACAAATTTATAAAACAAATTCTGTGGTGTTTGGTCAGAACATGATAACTCCAAAATCACATTTTTGAGATATAAGCATTATATATATATATATATATATATATATATAATTGCCATTTAAAAATCAAAAATAAAGCGTACACACAAATACAAATAAAATATCATATATCAGCATGTTGTTTAAACGTACGCACGTATTTGTGCATTTATATCACTTCTAATTAGTTTTAATTAGCAAGACTTATTTTTAGATCTAAAAGCCATTTTTTGGAGATATCATGTTCTGACCAAACATCACAGAATTATGGCTTCTGTTGTAGAAAATGGATAAATACAGTAGAACATGTCTATATTGGTACTGTAAGGATCTGGAAAAAACTATTGTTCTAGGCAGCTTATCGTTCTAGATAGTTTGAACATTTGCGCTATTTCCTATTAAATAAGAATTCCACCAGGATCGAAGAAAATATCATTACAGGCAAATTTACCCTTATAGAAATTATAGTTATTCACAGGTTTCGCTGTATTTATGCAACAGTATTATTCAAAATGTTTTAATAGGTATTTTTCGTTTTTAATGTAAGTGTATAATGCTGCAGAAACTTCAAAGTACAAGGTTAATTATTCGTTGTGCAAAATAAACGATGTTTTGAAAAATAAATATGCATATGTATATATATATATATATATATTTGTTTTTATAGGCTTTAATTATTACGAAATGGATCTGCCTAAAAATATTTACATTATAATTATTTCACTTTTTTATAGTGTGGTAGATAAAAAATTAATCAACTGAAAATTATTTTGAAAATACAAAAGTCATAAATTTTTGATAATTTCCTTTAATCAGTTCGTTAAATTTTCTCTACATTCGGTGTTAAACAGAATGATAGTTAACTCGGCGTAATTGAATATGACTTCATTCATTTCTTGGTAACTGAGAATTCGTTTTGTTTTTCTAATTTTTTTACGTGATAAAATAAGTAAGTCCCAAAAAGATTATTAAAAAAAACTTCTTTGAATTCTTTAATTATGGCAAAAACATCCATAATTAAAGAATATCACTCATTCGATGTCTCGGTGAGTTTTCCTTCGATTGGGTAGTCTAACTTCGGAAAATGAAAAAATACAAATGCAAGGCCACAACAGTCAAAATGCCCAATGACGTGGCTGATACAAAGATGCCCATAACAAGTATGCATGATATTACTGAAATACAGCAACCCAATTAAAAATTCAATCACAAAAATTCTAAACAATATACACTGAAGAGCCAAAAAAACTGGTTCACCTGCCTAATATCGTGTAGGGGCGCCGCGAGCCCGCAAAAGTACCGCAACACGACGTGGCATGGACTCGACTAATGTCTGAAGTAGTGCTGGAGGTAATTGACACCATGAATCCCGCAGGGCTGTTCATAAATCCGTAGGAGTAAGAGGGGATGGAGATCTCTTCTGAACAGCACGTTGCAAGGCATCCCAGATATGTTCAATAATGTTCATGTCTGGGGATTTAGGTGGCCAGCGGAAGTGTCTAAAGTCAGAAGAGTGTTCCTGGACCCACTTTGTAGCAATTCTGGACGTGTGGGGTTTCGCATTGTCCTGCTGAAATTGTCCAAGTCCGTCGGAATGCACAATGGACATGAATGGCAGGCAATCAGACAGGATGCTTACGTACCTGTCACATGTCAGAGTCGTATCTAGACGTATCAGGGGTCCCATATCACGCCAACTGCACACGCCCCATACCATCACAGAGCCTCCACCAGCTTGAACAGTCCCCTGTTGACATGTAGGGTCCATGAGGTTGTCTCCATACCCGTACACGTCCATCAGCTCGAAGCAATTGGAACCGAGACTCGTCAGACCAGGCAACGTGTTTCCAGTCCTCAACAGTCCAATGTCGGTGGTGTTGTCGGGCCCAGGCGAGGCGTAAAGCTCAAGGGTACACGAGTGGGCCTTCGGCTCCGAAAGCCCATATCCATGATGTTTCGTTGAATGGTTCGCACGCTGACACTTGTTGATGGCCCAGCATTGAAATCTGCAGCAATTTGCGGAAGGGTTGCACGTCTGTCACGTTTAATGAATCTCGTCAGTCCCGTTCTTGCATGATCTTTTTCCGGCCGCAGCGATGTCGTAGATTTAATTTTTTACCGGATTCCCGATATTCACGGTACACTCGTGAAATGGTCGTGCGTGAAAATCCAAATTTCATCGCTACCTCGGAGATGCTATGTCCCATCTCTCGTGCGCCGACTATAACACCACGTTCAAACTCACTTAAATCTCGATAACCTGCCATTGTAGCAGCAGTAACCGATCTAACATCTGTGCCAGACACTTGTTGTGTTATATAGGCGTTGCCGATCGCAGTGCCGTACTCTGATTGGTTCCATATCTCTTTATTTGCATACGCATGCCTGTACCAGTTTTTTTTTTGGCTCTTCAGTTTATATACATGATAAAATATTATACAATGCCCATAAAATGTATTTATGGTTGTCTTAAAAAAAGAAATGTTTTTTTAATCCATCAAACTGCATCTTTTTTTTCATAAGGCAACGAATAAAATTTTAAATTTTTTTACTACCTCATTTTTGAGAGGTTTACCATCATTGAAAATTTTTCTTCTTTCACAATTAATTTTTATTTCTCACTTTGAGAATAAAATAATATAAATATATCCATTTATTGCCATGTATGTCAATATGACTGGTAATTCATTATCGTAACAAACAACTGCATGCTACGATAAATTCACGTTAATGATAGAAATAAAAAGTAAAAGTTTTCACACAAATCAAATTTGTTTTTATTAGAAGCTACCGTTTCTTTAGAGTAGAAATGTATGCACATTTAATGACTAATATCATTGTGTAAAGATTTAACACCATTTTTGAAGCATTAATGCAATTCTCATAGTCGTATCTGAATCAAAACACTAAAACCATTTTTTTTCTTTTTTTTAATGCAATAAAATGACAGACAGATTTATATCACATGACTGATAACAATCACGTATATACTGACAAAGATTAAAAAAAAGAGAGAAATATATATGAGAGAAAAATGTGAGAGATAAATTCGATTTGTAGATGTGTCGCTTCATTTGTTATCGCACTATTTTTAGAGGGTATGATTTTTTTTCAAAAAGATGGAGGAATCGAACTTATAGAAAAAATGAGCAAATCGTACAACAAATGATTTCCTACTTCGGTTCCGATGTTCTCGGAAAACTGGGAAAAAATGATAAGAGGAGATGGCACTACTAGATATTCTTCCTATAAAAGACAGAAGTCCCTTTTCGCATACTAAACCATTACTGCGGTCGGGAGAATTCCTGATAAATGAAATTCCTTCTGAAGAGAACTGGAAAAAAATAAAAATAGAGAGTAAAAACTTCAGAAGATATTGGCGGGAGAAGGATATTATAGCTAAAGAGCTTACCTGAGAGAAACTTTATTACTTTCTAATTTATATTACTTGACGCCGAAGTGATTAGTTTCCAATTTATTATACCGTAATGGCCGCTACGCATAAATTCCCTATTGAAAATCACTTTAAGATATTCCTTGATATGGGAATCCAGAGGAGATTATTCGACCCAAGACCATTCGATTCGGTGGATCCGAAATTAGAGAATTTCGAAGATAAAACTTTTTATAGAAAAAAGAAGTTACATCTATTAAAAAGATTTATTCTGCATAATTCTATCAATTCATCATTGTAGAATTTAATGTTCGAACTTTTTCATTTTTTGTCGAACACATCTAACAAGCCTTCTGCTTGAAATTAAATTAATGAAGTATTTTGTTTTATATGTGCAGTGGCACTTGGAGAATTCGAACGCATGATTCAAATTTTTGGATAATTCAAATTTTAGGCCTTGAGTTTTCTATTCAATTTAATGTTGAAATTACCTGTTTAATTTGATTTTTTTCATTCATTTTTTGGATAATTCGAAGTTCTATTCAAATATGTCACATGCAAAACGTCTCTTTTCTAAGAATTACCGGTGCATTATCTCAATTTTGAGTCATACTTTTCTTTATTCCGTGCTATAATGATCGTGTCCAGAATATAACATATAGCAAATATTAAGAAAAAATACAATCAGCAAGATCTGGATTCTTTTCGGGATGCTGGAGCTTTATAGGATCATAGATAAATTCATTAGCACCTGCCAATGGGAGATGCTTACGCTACTAATTAGAAAATTGAAAGCGTGTATGTGGTAATCAACTTCTGTACAGTCGGGAATTGTTAAAAGCTGAAGTACTGTAATCCTAGTCACTTGTCTGGTGAAAATGTTTGAAGAGGCGTGCCTTTCCAGAATGATTGCTCATGTATTTTGGAATGTCAATGAGTAGCTTCCCAACATTTTTCACATCAAGTCCAAACTAGATACATAAGTTTGTTTAACTGTATGATAGAAAAATTGTAGTTGACTTACGGATGCGATTGAAAACTGGAAAATGACATTGAATCGTCTCATGAAGAGATGGAGTTCTCTACTCCAATACTTCCAGAAGCTACGGACAGGGTGTCCGTATAACAAGTTAATTCTTTTAATTTTATGAGTATACAACCCTTGCAACATGAATGACGTATCTTAGTTCTATACGTTATTTTCATATTTTTCTAAAGGAACGTTTATGCACGTTAAATGATTTAGTAGTTTACTAAATTTTAAGTTGTTAAGTGCTCTCAAAAAAGTGTCCACACGGTTAAGCGATTTAGTAAATACTAATTGGATATTACGAGATCTCGCCAACTAGCCCATCATGCCTACTTAATAGAAAACATAGATCGAACTCAATTCTACTTAACCAGTTAAATTACTAAATCACTTAATCACTTACCAACAAAGCCCAAAGCCCGTGTAAACAGCTTACATTTTGTGTGTGTATGTGAAGTAATTAAAAACTCAAAATTTTGTTATCTACTTAATAACTTAACGCATGTAAACAGGCCTGACTTGCTAGTATGTCTCTTGGATCAATGGTTCGCCAGTGAAATGTGCCTTAGCGACTGTCCTTACTACACCGTGCACGGTGCATGTGATAAATCCAATTCTTATGCACACACACCGACTACGCATAATACCCAAGTGTCGTTGGTAAATTTAATAAATTAAAAAATATATATCACTTTCACTGCTTTTACTGGTGATTATTCATAATACCCAAGCGTCACTGGTAAACGTAATAAATCGTACTAAATGATTCACATTTGATGGTAATTATGCGTAATCACCATTTCGCATTCGTAAACATGGTGAATTGGCCTTGATAAGAATTATTATTTAGATTACCGTATTTGAGAGCCACAATCTGAATCGTATTATAGTTATATCCCATTTAATGAATTTTTCCGAACATCCCCGCAATTAGTCTATAAGGTTTTCGCGGCCATCATTTGATACAAATTGTTTTTTCGGGTTCGAAGACCGTCGTCCGTTTGAGTTTGTTCTCAACGTTTCCCCAACACTAGTGGTTGGCATCATCAGGAGAATTGATAAACAGGATCAAAAGATAACTCCACATCTCTCGGCCAATCAGGTTCTACCAGCATAACAACTGTTTACAATACGCTGCCAGCCATAGAATCAACTGACCAATCGCAAAACAATAGTGTAGTTCAAGCCACTTATGTGCATAAATACAACCTGAGACTCCGGAAAACTTGACTTTGATCCTGTTTATCAATTCTCCTGATGATGCCAACCACTAGTGTTGGGGAAACGTTGAGAACAAACTCAAACGGACGACGGTCTTCGAACCCGAAAAAACAATTTGTATCCCCGCAATTACTCCTATTTGAGGAATTCTTAAATCAGACCTTGAATCATAACTTTCCATAAAGAAGTCCTGTTTAACTAATTTTAGAATCCTACCCGATATAACGAGCTCTAATTTAACAAATTTTCTGGTATAACGAATTTTTTCTCACAAAATTTTCTGAGTATACAATCGAAGCCCAATATAAAAAACACCCAAATAACGGATTTTCCGATTGGACTCCGTTATAATAGACCACTATTTAACAAATTCTACAATGAATATAACGAATTCAATGTAATAATCTTATTTAACAAATTTGACGATTGTACCACGATATAATGAACTCTCAATTGAAAAATTTTACGATCGCACCCAGATATTTAGTATAATTTTATCAAATTATTATTACTTATAGTTTTTTTAGTATTTATCAAATTTACCAACGACACTTGGGTATTGTGCACAATCAATGGTAAAAGTGATAACTTTTTTTTACCATTTATCAAATTCACTAATGACGCTTGGGTATTATACACAAGTGATAATTGAATAGAATTACCAAGACGATTGGTGGTTATGCATAATAACCAATTTATCATATTTGAAGTTACATATACATGAAAACAAAGTCCCAATATAGTATGCAAGGTAGTTTTATTCAGTAAAAGGTACCCCAAAACCATCTTAAAGTAATAATCATCCTATTTTCAACATCTAAACTTTGATTGACGCGCGAGAGTCACTTAACTTACTGATGCAGATATGTTGCGGATCACATAAGTGATCTGTAAATGCACCGTAGGTTCACGTAAATGCTCTAGAGCTATACCGTATTTCACTCAAGTAATCTGAAGATATGTTGCGGTCCACTTGAGTCATGTGTCCCTGCGGTGTGACTGACTTAAGTAATCTGTAAATGTGTCACTGGTCAGTTAAATGCTCGAGAACTGTGTCGCGGGTAACTTGAGCGATCTGTAAATGTGTGGTGAGTTACTTGAGTGACCTAGGGTTGTGCAGTGGGCCACCTAAGTAATCTTAAAATGTTCCGCGTTTCAGTTAAACGTTCTAGAACTGCGCAGTTGGTCACTCAAGTGATGTGGAACTGCACCGCGAGTCACTTAATTGATCTGTAAATTCGCCGCCCATAATTCATTTTTATGAAATTATATTTGAGGTCGCGGGTGATGTGACTCTGGGGGCCACATTAGGTCCTCGGGCTATAGGTAGTGAGTGCATTTATGATTTACATAATCTATACTCATCTACTATCTCCAGCGAGTGGTTTCTCTCATTCTTCACCTCTTCTCAGCTTTTGCAGATTTGTGTTGGGATGCAGATCAGTTAGGAGAAATGGCAATCTATAAACAATATATTTTTTTAAAAAATAACATTAAACTTACATGTTGATTTTGTAACTCAGTACTTTTTTTACAGCCTCAAACATATTCCAGACGTAAATTTTAGACACGTGTGTACCTCAGTTACACCAATATGAATAGAAATTTTTTTTTTTGTCGATGTATTCACGATTGTATTATTTCATTATATTCATAGATAAGCACAGACTTTTTTAAATTGAATATAAAATTTAACTGAGACTGAGAGAATTCACTTTTGCACATGCTTTTTGAACTCACCCAACGGACACGAATTTCCACTTAAGGGTCAATGAATGGGAAGAAAAGATCATAAATCACCGAATAGCGAGCATTAAAGAGAAAAATAAAAAGTGATTGAGTTCCAAAGTGAAGAAAAAATCTCAGCAATTAGGGAAACCTGAATGTGGATTGACTATTTTCTTTTTCTAAAAAGAAAACTGGATAAAGGGCAACCCTCTTATCAGACAAAGAAGGTTATTATCCTATTTTTTTCAGAGTCTATTAGATATTTTTTCCCCTGAAGCAGCAGCTAATCCCAGAGCATTAGTTTTATCTATAATTTTTTTTTCTCTTCACGTATAAATTTCGTTTTATTTTCTATCTGAATTTTTGTGGCATTATATTTGAATAGAGATAACATTTTCAATTACCTGTAAAGTAGAAGGCAATTAGGTTTTGGTTACTCTCTATTAAAAATACATCAGCGCGTATTCGAGCTTTTCGAAGAAAGTTGATTACTTAACTTAATATTTTTTACTATTATTATTACCTTATAGTTTTGAAGCAAGATAATTTCACCCAACTATGTTATAATTTTTTTTTCAGTTGACTTCTTTATACATCAATAAAATTATAAATTCTAGAAATCTATGAGGATTTTTCATATCTTTCACAAAATTTATGTAAATTTTTTACATCACATAAAATTCATAAAATTCGGATATACATGGTATCTCATAAACATGGACGTTTTGTGAAAATCATAAAGAAATCTCACCAAATTGATGTACCATATTGAGGGTTGCTCCCTTACACTTGTGTCGATTAGTCGGATTTTTTTTTAATTTTTGACAGGAAAAAAAAATAGTTATAGTTCTCTGGTAAGTTTGATAAATTTTACGAATTTATCACCTTTACCGGTGATAATGTATAACCTACAGCTCATATTGGTAATTATGATGAATCGTCAATGAATTACTTGAATTTACCGGACATTTTGCTCAAACTTTAGGCTAGGATGATGGATTCGATCAGGGATTTTAATTTTTTTTAAAAATTGGTGAATGTAAATGAAAGATAAAACATTATAATACTAAAGATAATTTATATTTTTTCATCCTCAAAACACTTATTTACATTTCATTAAATTTATATGGAAAAATGTGTGTAATTCACCCATCACGTACGGAAAAACTGATAAGTTATTATTTCCTCATGATTTTTACCACATTTATCACACTTACCAACTTTGTTCGGGAATTGTGCACAGTCACCGGTAAACGTGATATATGTAGAAAACTTTATCATAATCACTGTGTCGATTGTGGTGATTTTGTATAATAACCGGCGATTATGGATATATAATCATCGATTTACAGGGCCGTCATTTCAACTTTGTTAAGGGGGGGCAATCATTTTCCAGGGGGGGGGGCAAAGCACATGTACTCAATGTATGTATATTTACCATTTTTAGTACATTTTCAAAAGCCCCCCTAAATGACGGGCTGGTCGATTTATCACATTTACCGTAACATACATCACATTTGCCGTACAGATAACAAAGCCGCAATTCAATTAGAATTCCATTTCTATCTCTTGGAAGAATTTTCTAGTTGTTGTTTCCCGTCTTCTTTTAAAGGTATTATAAATTCGCTTAATTTCAGAAAACAACAGAATGCAGCACCACCTATCGGAATGAATTTGAACTATTTTTCCCATTTACGAAAAATCCTACTCCCGACATGGGTACAAACTTTGCATAATGAGATGTTAACCCCTTATACGGGTTGAAGTTATAAAGATTCACGTATTAAAACCATGGTTTTTTTTATTAAAATTGTACGTAAATAATAACCGCAGTGATGAGGTATTTTTAAGGTAAAAACAGTCTGTTAAATTTACCGAATTTCTCGATCTCAAAATTACTCAAATCTCGCAACTACTTATGAAGGGCAATTTTCACCCAATAGGAATCAGCCTAACAATACTAAATTACGGCTTCGTAGAAAAGTTGCACAATTTATTCACTTTCACACAAATAATTCTACATGTCACATGGATCTAACAACTAATGATGAAATCAGCTCAATCATCAACTCATTGGATGTCAAAAAAGCACCAGGTGCTGATGAAATTAGCAATAAGGCCTTGAAGTGCCTGCCAGAAAATATCATTACTCACATAACAGAAATTTTCAACAGTGCTTTAACATTAAATTATTTTCCAAAACCTTGGAAACATTCTGTTATAAAAACAATTCACAAAGCTGGGACTGACCCACTTATGGCACAAAACTTCAGACCAATAAGTTTACTGAGCAACTGGAGTAAAATCTTTGAAAAGATTGTCGCAAATAGACTTACACAATTCATCAATGAAAATCATTTAATTAGACCCGAACAGCACGGGTTTCGGCCTGATCACTCTTGTGTGACACAGCTGGTTAGAGTCTCAGAGTTCATAAATGAAGCTTTTAACAATTTTGATTTTGTGGCTGCATCATTCTTAGACATAGCAAAAGCATTTGACCGTTGTGATTATGCTACATTGCTTTCCAAACTCATTGACTTAAATATGCCTCCGCATATGGTCATATTCTTCTATCACTATCTTTTAGGTCGAACTTTTCAAGTAAAAATTCAAAATACACTTTCTTCAATAAAGCAAATTCATGCCTCTGTGCCTCAGGGCAGTGTGTTGGGGCCACAACTGTTCCTGCTATACATTAATGACATACCTTGTCCCCAAAATGGCATAATATCTTTATTTGCAGACGACTGTGCAGTTTTGTGCAGTAGCAGGGATGCAAATCAGGCCTTCAACAATTTACAAGAAACCATGGATGAAATAGAATATTGGTGTGATCAATCTGCCATCCAACTGAATAGTGACGAATGCAAATTTTTATGGTTCACTAGACGTCGTAAAATACCGGACAGACGACTTCAAATTGGTACACAATCTTTAAGCCCTGTTAGACAAATAAAATACTTGGGCTGTATCCTCAACAAAAATCTATCTTTCTCTTCACACATTGATCATGTAATAAACAAATCTAATAGAATTATGGGTATGCTCAATCGCATCACATTTCCTCAGGCAAAACTTTCATTAAAGAACAAAATTATTCTTTTTAAATCCATAATAAGGCCTACTCTACTCTATGCTTCGCCAGCTTGGGCGCATGCTTGTAAAACGAATATCAAAAAACTACAGACTATGCAGAACAAAATACTCAGAAGATTTGTTGGAGCCCCTTGGTTTGTTCGCGGAATAAACATCAGACAAGACTTGGACATACCTCACATATTCACATACATTAAGAAATTAAACAATGATCAATTCGAGCGAATGTTTAGTTCCCAATTCGAACATCTGAGGGAAATTGTTGACTATGATGCTGACTGCTTAAGGAAATATAGGAGGCCCAAACAAATTGGCCGCCTTACATGGGAGAATTTGTAAAGATGCTTTCTTCTACAAATCTCATTGTATACATACTATTTTAATACATAAATTCTCTCATTCAATTGTATATACTCACATTACTTGCATACTATGTATCTATCCACTTTTGACATTTATTCGCATCTATTCGATTTGTATCTTCTCATTATTGAATTTTGTATATATACATATATTTCCCAATTGAACTTGCATATTGAACTTGGCCTGCATATGATGTACATTTGAAAAAGGTGTAAAAAAAAAAAAAGAGCGAGAAGACTCTTTTTCAACTTTGGATTGTTTTGCTTATACATAAAATTTGTCAATAGTAAATCCCCATTAATTTCTGATGCACTGAGTTGAAACAGAACTTTATTACCTGTATTGCATTTTTGATGTTACAGCTGGGGTTTTTGCGTCACGACTCCCATGTGATGTTTTTTCCCATATTCCACTTCGAATATATGTTGCTAGCTGCAGATTGTGTGACCTGCTTCTGTGAACTGTGATGACATTTGCCTGCTTCTGTGAACTGTGATGACATTTGCCTGCTTCTGTGAACTGTGATGACATTTGCCTGCTTCTGTGAACTGTGATGACATTTGCCTGCTTCTGTGAACTGTGATGACATTTGCCTGCTTCTGTGAACTGTGATGACATTTGCCTGCTTCTGTGAACTGTGATGACATTTGCCTGCTTATAGCCAGATCATGACTTTTCACCAATTTGACCAGTTCTTTTTACATACACTACACATTCATGCAAACACATATCTATCTACAAACATGTACACATTTTCTTCTTCACAGGCCTTCTTGGCCAGTTTTTATGCCGGCAGTTGGCCCTCGCGGGCTGGGAATCGGCTTAGAGTTCAATTCTGGTCTGGTCTGGTCGATCTCAAAATGGGTCTGTTATATGCCTACGGACTTGTTTAAATCACTCAGATGATTAGCGATATTAAAATACTCGTACTTTGCTTCCTTCTTTCTCAGTGAGTGAGGGATAGTTCATCTTTCGTTACTGTGGATCACCGAGTTGTTGATACGCGCGGAATTTCCTTTCTCGAAACCTTTTAGAAATTTGTGGTTTTGTGTATTCATCATTCACGTTATGCTCGAAGAGCTATTTACTGGTTGAGCTGAAAATAAACGCTTGCCGTGCTCCATGAAAAAGAGCGTATGCACTAATGAGATGTTTACGGAACAAGTGTAGAAAAATCATAAAAAAAAAATTAGACGCTGTTGTTTTAACTACTCTCAAATTTTACTAATGTTTAGGAGCCACATACTCTTGAATGCGTTCTTTCTTTTCATAACTCTTTATGCATGTCGTTGTGACTTGAACTACTAACTAAACTAATATGGACTTACCACATCTGAAAGAAAACGAATAATTAAGATGTATTCAGTCCTGTAAAAAATAAACATCAGTCAACCAGCTGGTCTGAACAGAATATATATATATATATATATATAGACTACATATACCTTTAAAAATGGAATAGAAATTTAGAACTTTAATCAAGATGAGTTTGTAATTGCATGTGTGTTGATAGTTCCGTTTTCACCTACAGAAATACACCAAGAATAACTGAAAATTTAACTTAAAAAAACAAAAATAACCTTTTATCTCAAGTTAAATATATATAGATGAAACAAAACTCATTAGAAGGCGATGGAAAATGAAATAATTCTCTCATAAAGATGAGAAGTAAACTTATATTGAAGATTCGGTTAATGAACTCGGTGAGATATTCGGTTCAAAGGGAACGGAGATCGTTGTTGATGACGGATTTCAATATAACGAAACCAGAATATATATGCAAAATGAAATTAAATGTAACAAAACAGAATGTTCTGCAACATCTCTCCGAAGATCGCATATTTACGATCAGCAATATGATCAAATTGTTTTATATTCTGTTCTCTCTGGACGTTTTTTACTACGTAGCGCGACGAGGGCCTATGAATGCAACCAAAACATTTCACGCTTCTTGATTTTTTCAGTGTTTGTGTTGAAATTATTTTAAATTTATGTACTTTCAAAAATTCAATTTTTAAAATTTATATATCCGCCGTATATATACGTTACGGTAAATGTGATAAATGCGATTATTAAAATAACAACCGGCTACTTTACATAATCACTAAACATTTTGGTGAGTTTGATAAATTTACATAAATTTATCACTTTTATCGGTTATTATGTATAGTAACCAAGCGTAGTTGGTGAATTTCATAAATTTCCCTACATTAAACACTTTTGTCAGGGCGAATTTAATAATTACTGCAAAAATTATCACTTTTATCGGTAATTATGCACAATACCATAGCGTCGCGTCGTTAGTAAACATGTGCTATATGACAGCGTTGAATGCGGGTAAAACGGTTTTTTCGTATTTAATGCTTTTCTTTCCCAAATTTTCTCCGTTTTCCCGAATTTGAATATCTTTGTGAATCAAAGATATTCATCAAAGATAACACTTAGAAACAGGGGATATTTTTGTTCGCATCACGGGAGACAGGACAACAACTTTTTTATTAGAAATTAGAGCACGACGGCTGTATAAAAATTACGATTTTTTTTATTTTGTGACACACTGTATTTTCACTCTCAAAACTGGTACGGGGTAATTTTTTGAAGTATATTGAAAATTTTTTAAATTCTAATCATTCCTCTACGACGGATGGTTGATGAAATAAAGGCCGCGCTAGCACTTACAGGACACTCTGTATATGTATATCTCATAAAAATAAATAATCGTATTAATTTTTTTGAAGGAAGTACATCCAATATATCCAATCTACCTGGGCATCTATTAGTTCAAGACACAAGCGCGACTGAGCACGTAGATTTTTAGAGTCTAGCCTTGTTGGACTTGTGCCCCAAATTAAAACGTTCGGTCTGCCTAAAAAAGGATAAGTCCATGAATAGGTGTCAAAATGATCAAACTACCCAACAAAAATGAAAAATCTGGGTCAAAATTTTGAAACAATAATCAGGTACCTGATTAAAGTGCTACCTCGTTGGGCATTTTGCCTGTTGTGCCTTTGTATTTATATCGTATTGTATCGTACTGAAAGGCAAAACGTCAAGTAAATTCAATTTTGATTGAAACAAACTTCTATCGTGCATTTCACATTCACTTTAGATTCACTATATCTTAGATTTTTCATCCTGTAAAATAAAATATATAAAAATTGTATTTTAGAAGAATTTAAGTTTTTTTAAATAAAACTTACGATATCAAAACAAGCAATAAAACTTGAAGCATCTCGCAATTTTCTGTAAACTCGATGCCACTGTACTTCTCTGTGTGTGTGTGAGCGATCGTTTTTATGAGAGAGATATATCCACAGAAACTATTCTTTCTGGTATTAGAAGAGCTACAAAAATCTTTCGTACGCTGAATCTCTGGGGGATGGACATGGCCTTTTTGTTGGCTAATCCCGTATATATACAGTACTGTATATGATTCTGTCGCCATTTTCCCTTTTAGCTCTTTTTCCTTCGCCTTCGTCTTCAGTATTCTTATGATATTTCCTTTTTTTTATATACATTTCTTTTCTTATTGCTGACAGAAGCTGAATCTCTGCATTCACTGCCGTCTCTGGAAGTACGCATGAGAGATCTCCTTCAAAGAAAGGACACAAGACTCAGATATTGCTTTCCCTGGAGCACTTGTGTCTCTTTTTTCTTATGTGCAATCTTTTCTTTCTTTTATTAGTGTTATTTTTCTGTACGATATCTCTTCTCTTGCCACAACCAACTCCTTTACGCCATCGTCTTTCGTCCGACAGATGTGGTTTGTTTGTACACCACTGTGTCTGAAAAAGCAATTCTTCTGTTTCATAAATCAATGAAAAAAAATAATATAAGAAACTATTTCAGCGAGAAACGAAGAGAAAACAAATATATAACTGAGAACGTTCTCAGTGCTGTATAAATTACACAAATCGAAAAAAGACTCCTCTAACATAGGCATATAATACAATGTCTACGCGTCAACATGAGGGAAAAATGGGAAAAATACTAACATTATTGAATATGAATGATAGGAAGTTTTGATAAAGGAATATTATATAAACGTGAGACCTATGTGGGAACGCAATTCTTAGAAATACAATTGATGGTCAAACTGTACCCCCACTAATACATTGAACACGAATAGTCATGATTCAAGCAATCATTCAGTTTATTTCTTGAAGTACTGATATGCAAGGTAATTCAGAAAAGATGGGAGGGGGACTTTAAGAGGTCATAGTACACGCCAATACAAACAATTGTCATCAAAAAATGCGTGGTCTAACATGAAACACAAACGTGCTAGCACGTTTGGAAACGGCCGCTCCACGAACGTTAAAACGGCATTCCGGTTCAAATTTATCGGGAGAAAAGAACACCATGAATGCAAATATCACCTGGGAAAGAAGAAGAAACAGTGTGAAAATCTGCGTCACAGTTGATAAAAGGCACGGGCACTTCCTTGTGAAGTTATTCCAGCGTTCAACCGTTCTAACAGTTGTAAAGTACGGGATAATGGTGCACTTTAGTAATACTGCAAAAGCAGACATGTATTTCATTTTTCGGAGCTGCAAATGGAAGTACCACAGAGACAGCATGAATGTAGGGTGAGCGTTTTCTTCAGAGGCAGTTGCCTAATCCGAAAACATTTGCTTACATCGGCAGCTGTGCGAAACGGGATTATTTCCTGCTTCCAAATTTGATACAGGTACCACAAGTACTGCCAGAACGGATGCATACGGTTTCTTCTTCTTCCTTAGGTTACTATTTGCATGCATGGTTTCCCCCCCCCCCCCCCGATAAATTTCAACAGGAATGCCGTTTTAACGTCTGAGGGGCGGCCGTTTCGAAACGCACTAGCGCGTTTGCGCTTCATGTTAGACCATGCATTCTTTGATGGCAATTGTTTGTATTGGTGTGTACTATCACCTCGTAAAGCTTTTCCCCATCTGTTCTGAATCACCCTGTATAGGATGAACACTTAGTTAGTTCAGTTAGTTTCAGCGCAAACATATTGGACCGTTGGTTATAGAAATGTACTTTCAAGCAGAAAAATATATTCAAATAAGGTGACCATTTTATAGATATCTGGTTTATTTAACTGGGAGCGTTATGTGCACCAACATACAAAAATTAGTTTTTTTATATGGTCCCTCTGTTTTCTAACTTTTCAATCAAAAAATTGTTGCTTTGTTTTTCTTGAGCACAGAAAATAAATAAAAAAATAAGTAAATAAAAAAACCAGTGATGTTTCTTAGTGCAATAAAATTTAAGACATTTGAGTTCAAAAATCACTGAGAATGAAGAAAAGGACGTTTTTGTTAAGACCAGAAGAGGTCAGCAAAACTCTTACCCCCCCCCTCCTCTGTCAGCAAAAGTACGTCATCTCTGCCCCCTTTTAAACGCACATTGAGATCAGTGACGTACGCGGAAGGGACGTAGACACTTATGGCCCCCTCTCCCGACGACCCAATGATCAACTTTTATATTTCATTACAATCAATTTCTGTTCATTTCAGTGCTGTTTAAAGGCTCAAAACAGCATTGAAACTCGAAAAGTTTTTCTTTAAGAAATTCATTGTGATCCATCCTCTAAGCCATACATGATAAACCCAAGGCTCGCGAGGCAAATGTGGTCCGCCACATCAAACTTAATTTTGTATAAATGAACTAAGTGGCATATTTACAGATCGCTTAATTAACCCGTGGTACATTTTCAGAGGATTCAAGTAGGACAGTGGCACATTCGCAGATCACTTGAGTGACCTCGCGGCACAGTTCAAGATTATTTGAATGGTCCGTGACATATTTAGAGAGATCCCTTATGTGACGTGTGGCACAGGTTTTTGGAGCACTTAAGCGGCCCACGTCCACAGTTCTACATCACTCAAGTTACGAGCGTCCCATTTCCAGATTACTCAAGTGATCCAAGGAATAATTGCGGATTATCTGAGTGACGTGCGGCACAGTTCCAGGTCACTTAAGTGGCCTGCAACACATTTCTACAGCACTTAAGTGGCCCGTAACACATTTCCAGATCACTTGAAGGATCCGTGAAACATTTAGAGATCACTAAAGTGCATCTATAGAGGACTTATTTATAGGGGGAATGTTAGTTCATGTGCTCGCAAACAAGGGGTAAAGTTTTTTTTTTTCGTTTTTGGCACACTCGGTAAAGATGTAAAAAAAGCGAGAACATTTCATATTTTTATAAAACGAATAATAAATAGAATAGTAAATAGAAATAGAATAATAAATAGAATAGTTGATGACGTAAGCATCATTCAAACCCCCACTTCCCGTCTGGTCATCAAAAGTCAGCAGACCTGAATACCCCTCCATCGATGCTGACTTGATACTTGATACTTGAATGACCCCATTTAGAAAAGGATGAAATTTTAAAAACATGAAATAAACATTTCATAAAACTTTCATATTTTCTAAAGTGCCTCCGAAAATATTTGTCATTCAGAATGTTCTTCCCACCATTGAAAGACGTCAGTGCGAAGAATCGATTGAATTTTGGTGGGGGGGGGGGGGGGGAGGGATATAATTCCATTTTGATTTTCAAAGAACGTCAACATTTTTTTTTCAACACTTTATCTACCAGATTAAGAAAAGTAAAATAAGGAAAAAATGATAATAAATAAAAATAAAAATATGAATATAATGATAATATTATGAATTATTATATAAATTATTTTTTATGTCAATTTTTTAGTTCTAACTGTAGGTAAAAAAAAACATACTGTTTTTCATAGAATTAATTATACCTAGAAAAGTATCTAACGTGGCACAATAGATGAAGGGTTAAAATAAATTTAGTTCTACATTTTGTGCTATTAAAACCAAAATTGGAACTATAGTAGTTGGAGATGAGTTTTTCAGTCATATTCTCTTCCCCCCCCCCCCCTCTCTCTCACACACTCACACACGCACGCACGCACACACAGATTTTTTTTCTTAAAAGCAATTGGGATCGACCACTATGGCAAGTCATAAAATGAGCAAATGCCATAACATATTTCAATATTTTTATACATAATTACTACTATATATACTACTTAACCGAACTTGCACCTCGTAAACATTCATCTTGAGAATTTATAGCGAACTGATACACGCTGGAACGTGTTGTGCGAGTGCATATATGCGTGGTACTAACTCATTCATGTTGTTAGAGTTATGCTTGTTTCGAGCTATACAGGGGCTGTACATAATTACTACAAAACAATACTCCGTAACAATTCTGCAAAGCATTCCAAGTGGGATTCAAAACTCCATGCTTGCCAATGACCTATACTCGTACTGTGTATTTCCCGAACAATATTTCGGAATGAAGTCAGTAGTGAATGGAGTGAGGTTCAAGTTAAGAATTACTCCAACAATTCAATATTACATTTTATTCCCGCTTGTGAAAAATAATTACAGCGATATTTTGTATGAAAATATATAAAAAAAGTAAATAATGTGAACCATAATTATTATTAAGACATTATTGTGGACATTGATAACACTGAGCAATAAATTTTGACGCAGTTTCTGTGTCTGAAAAAAAAAATTGTAATTTCTTCCGTAATTCGGTGCTGAACGAATTTTGCCATGAAAAAGCTGGACTGGCTGGTGTATACTCCAAATCACACATTAATTACACATATAATAGCACAGTAACAAATGTATATTTAATACATTGAAACGCAATATATGTATATAGAAAACAAAATTAATGTACAGAAAAAACAACACAAGAATATAGACACTTCACCAATGTATTAAGGCACAAAAACACAACACAAAGACATAGAAATACAACAGAAATCAATGGGAAATCGGATGTATAATAGTAATAACAGTTCATTAAATCGGCGTCTGAAATGTACTCTGTTATCAGTATAATATCTAGAAAACAAGAGCCAATAAAACATTCTCATAGGAAATTTCGATTTCGGCAGGTCAAAATCATTCGGAATCGCACACGATTTCTAAAATTTATCTTTTTAAAACTATTACAAATATATTTAACACACATCTGTGATAAATAAAAATAAAGAAAAACACTTTATTAAAAAAAACGTTTGTTTTCAACATCGCTCAATAGATGGCACACTTTCTGTAGAATGCAGCGTCTTAAAATAAAAATTATGACAATGGGAGAAAAAGTTTTTGTGTATTAGAATATGAAATGGTGTTGTTTCCGCTTCTTCTCTGTGCTGTATGCATTTAGATATTAGTAATTGAAAAAACAAAACAAAGAATGATTCAGTCAATTTCTTTGACAGCCTTCTACGGAAGTCCTGTCAACCACTGAGCGATGTTGAAAAAATAACTACTTTGAATGTTTTTCTTCATTTTTATGTATCACAGATTATATTATGTGTATAGTTTTGCAAATGTAAAATTTCTAAATCGTTTCATTCATTTGTGCAAACCCTGTATATTTTCATGACAGACGCAATTTCATTATTGCCCAGTGTAATTGAATACATAGATGGACACTTACGGTCAATTACGCTCAAGCCAAGAGGAAACGAAGTCCCTTGTGAGTCCAATATATCCATATAGACTATAAAGATATTGTGCGATGTCTAAATGTACTGAAATGTCAAGCTATTCACACATTCAGTAAGTTAAAAAGCAATTTCATTTTTTCTTCCAGATTTAAATAGTTTTCCTGTTCGTAAGTATCCATGTCTTTTACATAAATCCATGAATGTTAAATAAATCCTATTCAAATAAATCATAATATACAGCGGCATCGATCTACATCTCCAATCACACGGATGTCTTTAAAAGTAAAAAAATAAAAATAAATAAAAAATACAAATGCCGGGATTGCCTTCTCGTCAGATATTGAGCTGTTGGAACGTTGGCTGTTATAACAGCTATCGAAATCGGAATTTTTTTTTGGAATTCATCAGATGGGAAAAGAGGACTTTTAAACCAGCTGCCACCATCTTGAAAAGTGTTTGAACTAAACCATGAACGCGAAAAAAAAAAAAATAAATAAATAGAAGAGGAAAAAAATTGTAAAAATGCTAATTTTTGAAAACGGCGAAAGCAAATGTTTGCTTTGGAAGATATGTGTCCATTCTATTCTGTTTTTTTTTTTTCTTTGTAGTTATTCTCTTCTAAACATGTCAGAGTCAGATAGTAGTAAAAAATAAAAAAAAAGAGTTGGATATCACAGAGATTTTTGTAACAGATGTTCAATATTTTGATTCTGAGGTGGTGTTCTTTTCTAGTTTTTATTTCTTCACTACGCATAATGCGACGCATTGCTTGTGAGAAAAACATTGTAGAAAAAAAAAAATGTTCAAAAACATTTTAAAGCTCTGAGTGAATCTGAAAACCTGATTTGAAAGGCCGTGGTGATTTCTTCTTTTGGGGACACTCAGAAAAAAAATTCTTTCCCCCAATTCTCTTTCCTCGGAAACAAATGGGAAATAAATTACGGTTTCTTGCATTATTATACGTTATTTGTCATTTTATTTATTTCTTGTGGAATTTTAGGTCTTTATAACTTTGAGTTTATTTTATTGTTTATAATGTTTTGTATTAACTTAAACTCAAGGAAGGATTTATATACACGCGAAAAATGGTTTTTCAACATCCGATTTAATAATATAATCGTACGGTCCGGACTGAATGGTATTGGAATCTATGATGTCTATCCCCGATTTAGAAAAACATGTCGAAAATCAAAATAATATGTTCAAAAGTGAGTTCTCTAACGCAAATCTCTTTTTTGTAATTCTTCACTTTTTAACTAGGTCTGTCAATTCACATCAACAAAAAATAGTTTCAATAGCCGCTGTCGTGGTCAGTGATTTGGATTTCTGTGGTTCCCAACTTTGAGGCGAGAATGCGAGCCGATCTTACTG